>NC_138773.1:238991602-240191602 GCF_965119305.1 Pelophylax lessonae
CACATTTCCTTTCCTAAGCAGCATATACTTGTCTTGCCTTAGCTTTTGCACCTCCTTGTTTGCCCAATGGAAGCTAATAGAAATAACTGGTAATGTTGGCTATGGGGGAGTATATGTTCAGTCTTGTTAAAGATTCAAGTTACATCTTGGATATCCGTTATGTTGGATGAGTCACTGTTCTGCTTCATTTCATTGTGTGTAAATGTCACCTTGAGCTTTTGAGCTCTGTAAACAATGCACATTTTTTCACCAAAGCCAGAAAGACTAGCCTTGAAAAAGAGCCCAGCTGGCTAAAAATGAAAATACAAATTTTTTATTTGTAATACCTCATACTTACTTTTCTAAAATAAATAAGTATATTTGTTTAAATATTAACTTTTTTTTTTTTTTTTTTTTTTTTTTTTAGTCTTGTCCATAAGGAATAAATTAGCAAAATGCAACATACTATACAGCCCATTGAAAGGACCACTGAATCAAAATCCTATTCTTGTTTATGAAAAGAACAGTTAATTGCATTCACGGTTACATATGTCAGAATTTCCTGATCTTATTGGAACTGAAGAAAGACAGGAAAATAGCACTGTAAAGAAAATCTTTTATTTTTCTATCATAAATTCATTGAAGCAATCAGTTGGCAGCCTATGAGAAAAGACTGGAGACAACAATTGACTTCACAGTAAGCACATATGCATACCAACTATTAGGTTAGTTGATGTTTTTAGCTACAAAAAGAAAAATACATTTTTAGATTTGCTTGAATTTTAAAGGCAGGAAGGCAGTTATACTTTAGGTGGAAAATAAATCCCTGAATGGGATAGCTACTAAGATCTTACCAATGGTTAAACGTTTCACAGGATAGAAAATTAACGGTTGAGTTAAGGTTACAGTAATGTGCGTGGGTAATGGTTAAGGCAAAATGAGAGAGAGTTTAGTGTTAAGATTAGGTCAGTTGTCAGAAAATAAGGCTTTGTGTTTGATTTGGCAACATGAGTTTAAATTAAAGGCTTAGAATATTGGTTAAAGGGGGATTTCACCCTCCATTTCATTTCTTTCCTCCCCTCTAATGATGGATTTTCCTCAATTCACATTCTGTCCTTCCCATCAAATCCACTTCTCCAATGCCGCCACCTGGGTCCCACACCACCATTTTCTTCCTTGATGTCATCAGGAACCGACTGTGTGACGGGACCGACACACAATGTGCTTGCGTTCTTCTGTCAGTATACGACTTCCTCCAGTCTTGAACATAGATATCAGATATTCTAGCTGCCTATTGCAACCAAGAACTAGACAGCACTCATTTTAGCTGCAAACTGATTTATTGAACAAGACTATAAACTTTTTTTACACTTGAGAAGTATGTCAGTCACTACATGAACAATGACAATGAACAATGACATTATACCCAAATATTTACCCAAAACATCACACAATGGTTTAGATAACGAGGTAGGGCTGACTTATGGCTAATCCCCTTCTAGCAACTACTTTAGCTGACATGGATATCATTAACATGCTAATTAACTTAGCACTTAAACCAGCCTAGGTGAAGTACATAGAATCCACATCTAAACAATGCTTTGATTATTTAGGAAGTTACAGACTTCATGACAACATGCTATAGGTCCCACAGTGTAAAGTGGGATTAAATCTTCATATATTTCTTCAGATATATTGTTGATAAATATTACTGTCCCATTTGAAGTAATCCAAACCATATTCTCAGTGTTCATTAACCACTTACCGCATATCAACGTACCGATACGTCGGTACACTTTGCGGGTTTATACCGGGATGATGCCTCTAGTTAGAGGCATCATCCCGGCACCGTGGTTTGAAGCCGACGGTCGGCTTTCCGTCGGTAACGACCGATGCGGCTCGGGAGCCGCTCGATCGTTACCCGGGGGGGTGGGAGGGGACGTCCCCCCCCTCCCGCCGCCTTCCGTGGCTTTGCCCGGGGCTCCCGTCCCACCGGGAGCCCCGAGCACCCAGCCGGCACGTCCGCCGGCTGGATGGAGTCCCGATGAATGCCGGAAACGGCATCGATCGGGGCTCCGATGACGTAACCCGGAGGCGGCGTCCATGACGTCACTTCCGGGTTACTGTGCTGCAAAAGGCGGCAAATTTAAAAAACGGCTGTATGCAAAAATTCCGTTTTTGGCGTTTTGCATACAGGGAAGTGTAGTGGAGGGATTTGGGGTCTTTTAGACCCTCGATCCCTCCATAAAGTGTACCTGTCACACATATTGCTGTCACAAGGGATGTTTACATTGCTTGTGATAGCAATAAAAGTGATCAGATTTTTTTTTTTTAAAAAACCTGTAATAAAGTTTAAAAAAAATAAAAAATAAATAGGAAAAAATAAAATAAAATTTCGCCGCCCCCATCACCGTTAGCTCGCGCACAAAAAAAACCGTATACGCAAGTCGAGCCGCGAATGAAATCGCTGTTCAAACCCCACATGTGAGGTATCGCCGCGATCGCCAGAGCATGCGCAAAAAAAGAGCTAAACTCTACCTCTAAACTGGTAACCGTTAAATAAATTTAAAGCGTCGCAGATTGAGATCTCTATTGACCATAGTTTGTCGCCATCCCACGGGGGGGCGCAATTTTAAACCGTAACATGTTGGGTATCTATTTACTCGGCGTGACATCATCTTTCACAATATACAAAAAAAATGGGCTAACTTTACTGTTTAGTATTTTTTAAATGCAGTGAAATGTGATTTTTCAATTTTTTTCCAAAAAAATGGCGTTTTAAAGACCGCTGCGCAAATACCGCTTGACAAAAAGTTTTGCAATGACTGACATTTTATTCTCCAGAGTCTTTGCTAAAAAAATATACATAATGTTTGGGGGTTCTAAGTAGTTTTCTAGGAAAAAATACTGCTTTAAACTTGTAAACAAAAAGTGTCCGAAATAGGGCTGGGGCTTAAGTGGTTAAGTAGCTGTCCATTATTTTCTCGGTCACCCTGTCCCCCTAATAGACACAGGGTGACTTACAAATAAGAGGGCAAAAATACAAATAAAACAAGTCGCTCTCAACATTAAATTAAATGGCCATACACCTAAGTGATAGGTGAAACAAAAAAAATAGTGATCAAACTTATATTAATTATATTATAAATGTGAAATCAAATGAATGTCCATAATAGTCCAAATAATGATATGTACATTTTTTACATATCATTATTTGGATTATTATGGACATTCATTTGATTTCACATTTATAATATAATTAATATAAGTTTGATCACTATTTTTTTTGTTTCACCTATCACTTAGGTGTATGTACATTTAATTTAATGTTGAGCGAGACTTGTTTTATTTGTATTTTTGTAAGGGTGTGGTCACACTTGAATTTGCAGCCTATTTTGTGATAATTTTCCATTAGCGCGGTTATTTCCATACTATCTTACAAATAAGAGGGGCCTAGGGAGCTGAGAGAGGGATTTCTCAACCTCTCTAAGGTAAGCTGGGTTCCACGGGCCCCCCCAACTAAAATGACTCCCGTCACAGGCTGTATCTTTGGGTACAGCAGCCAGCCCCCCTTTAAGGAGGTGACAACTCTTTACCAGCTGTTCTTTTGTGTTGTCACCACACCATGTCATATGCTCCCTGATGAAGACCTTATCAACTCACAATGAGATGGAATGGTCCACCGTTATCATTATCAAAAAACTTGTCCGTTGCAGGAGTGCATGCATGTAGACATAAAGCACCTGGAGGAGCCTAGAGGAGATCAGCAGCACTGAGATACATAAAATAGTGGGACACTATTTTTTATGACACACAGTTCTTTTGCTGACTAAATGACATTCAGTTAGGGATTACTTCAAGCCTTTTTATTATCAGGATCCTTGTTTTATTTTTCATTTAATGCCTTCAGATTGCATTCTACAGGGATATAACATTAAAGTAATACAAAAAAAAAGGTGACATTTGCCTTTTAACTGCCTAATGACATTTAGTATTAAAAATAGCTCTCTCTAAAAATCTATATGATAATATATTATTCATGGAAACATTCTGTGTTATTTGCAATAACAGAAAAGTAGAAAATAAACATAGCATTGTATTTGTAATTCAAATGTGTGACCAAATAGGAATGCTCCCCAGGACAGCGCAATATTGGACAGATCAGCTGAAATGTTATTATGCTACATTGTGTTTATAGATTATTTATAAGATATGCTGTGCTCACTGCTGCCTTCCAGGATTGCTTTTCAAGACTTTGTATATTTACTGTATACTGCTGATTGTGTTACTGTACTGCTCCATTTAAATAAGATGACAATGACACAGTATAGTTGTGTTGGCTCAAAGCTGTCATAATGTTGTGATTATGTTACATTACAGTATACATTATATCAATAATGTATGGAAGAATTAAAGTGTATCTATAATTATTTTCAGGGCTCGACAAATCCCAGGTGCAGGTCGCCATGGCGACTAGAAATTGCATCCTGGCGCCTGGGTTTTTGTCAGCCCATTCACTGCTAACATCACCTTGCCCAGTTCAAGCCTGGCACTGAGGCTGGGTTCTACTCACTGTGTGGGACTCAGAGGCGGTCCCCATTTTAAAGGGGCTGGCCCTTCTATCTCCTGGGGCGTGTGCTGGGTCAAGCTATGAAGCTGATTGAGCAGGGTGGATTGTATATCGGGGCGGGCCCTGCGCTGAGGTGGGCAGCTCCCTGTCTCAGCTGGGCAGTGCAGTGTAGTATAGCAGGCTGTCAGCACTCCGCTCTGCTCTCCAGGTTGTGGGGCGGGAGCATCTCTGCCATGGGCTACATGGTAAGAAGGGCTGAGGACAAAGCAGCTGTTCCACACACCCCTCCGTGTGCCCCCCCCCGCTATATATCCTGGGCTCAACTTGCCCATTTGTGGGCCCGGGACCAGCATAGTGGCTGCTTGCTGTCGGATAGAGGGGGGCAGAAGAGCGGACATGTCAACTCTCCTTCCTTTCTTGTTGACGTCACTTTTGGGTCCCAGTTGACCGTTTCCCCTGGCCATCAAGGCCAGGAAAGAATGTAATGCATTGCGATGTGTGCATTGCATTACATTAAGTGGAGCACAGGAGAGACATCCAGGGTCATTTAGATATCTCATTAAAGAGAACCTGTCACCAAAACAATCACATAAGTGACTTTTTTGTCATGTGTCGAAAAAAAAGCTGTTTTTTATTTATAGAAAATTACAAAAAGTTACACCCAAGCACATATCCCCCCCCCCCCACCCCGCAAAAAAATGTGAGCCCCTCTCACCCCCACATATTCGCACGCACAAAAGTCAATGTACGTGTACGCGAGATACACATGTTACATATGGCCGTGCACGCCAAAATGAGAGCAATTATTCTAGAACCAGACTTCCTTCGTAATGCTAAATAAAGCTTTGTTAGTTAAAAAAAAAAAAAATGGCTCCTAACTTTTTTAGCTGGCTCCTAAATTCTAAGCAAATTTTTCAAGCCCTGGTCATTTTTTTTTTAGTTTTAGATAGAGTAGGAAAGGATGAAAACCTTGTCAGATTATTTTTGCTGTCTGAGTCTCTTTGGGGAGATTTCCTTTCACTTACTGTGTGGGTGGCATAGCAGGAAGCGAGGGGAGTGTCATAGAAACATATGTCCCCATTGAAAGATTTGCCCTCACCTCTTATACCAGTGACAACCAAAATATTTTGGATTTCCCATCACTTTTTGTCTCAGTGACTATGGCCTTAGAACAAATAGAGAAAATAATCACCCAAAAGGGACACAGACAGAAATAAAAAGCTAAAAGGGTTTATCCTTTCCATGCTCTATGCAAAACTGAAAAAAAAAAAAAAATGATGGCTCTATATGTACACTTTACCATCAAGTAATTGATGAAACACAGGATGCACTGGCTTTGGAAAGTTAAATACAAATTCTAGCCAATTTGTTTAACCACTTCCCGCGCAGAGCGTCGATCAGTGCTGCGGTGTGTTACTCTGACACACCGCACCTCCGATCTCGGTAAAGAGCCTACTGACATATGTGCTTTACCATGTGACCAGCTGTGTCCAATCACAGCTGGTCACATAGTAAATAGGAAGTGCCGTTGATCGGCTTTCCTCAGTTCATGCCTGACAGGCACGAGTAGAGGAGAGCCGATCTGCGTCTCTCCTGCGAGGGGGGGGGGTCTGCACTGGATTTAGAGCATTGATTACCAGTGCAGACACTTGGGGGGGGTGCCACTAGAACCACCAGGGATGCCCACCCATGACCCCAGGGATGCCCACCCATGATCCCAGAGCTGCCCACCATGGCCACCAGGGATGGCAATCAGGGCTCAGAGGGCCCACCAGTGCCCTCCCCATCAGTGCTGCCCGCCAGTGCCTTCCCCATCAGTGCTGCCCACAAGTGCCCATCATTGCCATCTATCAGTGCTGCCCACAAGTGCCCAGTATTGCCCACCAGTGCCCCCTATCAGTGCCCATCAGTGCCGCCTATCAGTGGCATATCAGTGCTACCTCTCAGTGCCACGTATCAGTGCCCATCAGTGCTGCATATCAGTGCTGCCTATCAGTGCTGCATATTAGTGCCATCCCATCAGTGCCACCCACATCGGTGACACCCCATCAGTGCCTCCTCATCAGTGCCTGTCAGTGCGGCCTCATCAGTGCCTCCTCATCAGTGCAGGAAAAAACGTATCTATTTACAAGATTGTATAACATAAACAAAAAAACTTTTTTTTTTTCAAACTTTATGGTGTTTTTTTATTTGTTTAGCAAAAAAGAAAAAATCTTGCGGTGATCAAATACCACCAAAAGAAAGCTCTATTTGTGGTGAAAAAAATTACATAAATTTGGTTTAGGTACAGTGTTGCATGACCGCGCAATTCTCATTCAAAATGCAACAGCGCTAAAAGCTATAAATTGGCATGGGCGGGAAGGGGGAAAAAGTGCCCAGTATTGAAGTGGTTAAAGTATCCCTCTACCTTTATTAAAGGCTTAACCAGCATCTGGAGCGAACATACTAATTACCCCTCCATATTTCTCAAATGTTATCAAGGGCTTGAAGAGCAGGTATCACCACGACCAAAACATCTTTCTAAAATTCCTAAGGGGGCCAAGTGCATGTAGCTGTGCACCCCTAACCTGGAAGAGGCAGGATAACATACATTTACATGATCCTGCCTGCCCGTGCCACCCTGCCACTGTAAATGTACTGTGGCCAGGCAGCAAGGCAGTAAAATATATGTAATCTGTTGATGGAGTGGGAACACATATCAGTGTGAGCTGCAATTAGAGGAATATTTGCACAGGTTTTTAGTGTTTTAGGAAGCGTCGATTGTGTAGAGGTTTATTTAATTTACTATACTATATAATCTCTGTCCCCTTGGGAAAGAGAAAATAAAAAGTCTGCTGGGACGTCTTCTTTAACTGGCATCTAGAGTGATCATACTAATTACCCTTCAGAATCCCCTCAGTTTTATCAGTCTAGATGACCTACTGCTTTAGGAGATCCAGAATCCCATACCTTTCTTTTGCTTCAGTTTGATATAAATTAAAGTGGTTCTAAAGGCCAAATATTTTTCACCTTAATGCATTACCTGCATTAAGGTAAAAAATGTTTGGTGTCAGTATTTGCCGTTCACCCCCCCCCCCCTTACTTACTTGAGCCCTCATTTGATCCAGTGCTGTGCACATCTGAAGCTCTTCTCTCCCCTCACTTCCGTGTCTTACTGGCTTTGCTGGGGCACCGGAAACCATGATGTCAATCAAAGCCAGTGATGAGAGAGTGGGGGCAGGGCTAGGTTCCCCTGACGCAATGGCTCGGAAGCGAGCATGCACAAGTGCCCCCATGGGAAGCAGCTACTTATAGGGGTAATGGACAGAGAGGAAGGACCCAAGAAGGGGAGGTTCAAGGCCACTCGAGGGGAGTGTCACAGAAACACATGTCCCCATTGAAAGATGTCCCCATTGAAAGATTTGCCCATTGAAAGCATTGCACAGAGCAGGTAAGTATAGACACGTTTGTTATTTTTATATATTGTTTTAATTTTTACTTTATAATCAATTTAAAACAGAATGTTTAGGACTTGACCTGGACTGGAGGTCTGTTGGACCTGTAGTCTCTATGTGACAGTTGACTTCTTACACCTCAGCACTCTGGACATATCTCCATCCTGCTTTCCTAATTGTTTAAACTTTCTTGCTGATTAGATTTTGAAAGATTGACTGTGTACAATGTTGTCTTATTATTGAAGCTTATAGACTGCTTACTTAAGCTGGTTGATCTCGAAAATCAGACAACCCAAATACTGTAATATGTTGTTGGCGCCACCTACATAATAAGGATCTTTGGTAACCAGTGGTAGGTGCAGACCAGATGTATTTTTGTTCAATCTACAATTGCATAAATATGACTTAGCTCCTATTGGTACACAGGAGCAGGTGTCTCTCACTCCCTGTTTAGCTCTGCTCAGTTACGCCATGTTGACGAGGCGTTGTTACACACTGGTTCCAATGTTGTAAATTCGTCCATATAACTGTTAAAGTCATAAGGATCCCATAAAAAGTGTTTTTGGTTTAAACTGTAGTGGGGTTACTCTGTTTGGCTATGTGCTTGGCAGTGCTTAATTCAGTTGTACACCTAATAAAGTAGTCAAACTGAATCTCAGCCTTTTCTTAGGCTAATATTCTAGAACAAGAAGTTGAGAATGCAAAACCAGACAGCTGGCAAATTAAATTCACAATGAGATAAAAAAAATTCCTATGTGATGCAGTCAATGGCAGTCTAATTAATTCTCTGGATCAATAGGATTATTGGCAAGATTAAATCCCCCAAGGATCAACTAAATACTACTAATTAATCTGATTGTTATTAAAACACATTTTTTTTATAGCTGATAAAAAAAAATACATGATTTTTTAGTGTTTAGTAGAGACAGTAGGAAAGCAAATGAATACACAGTATATCATTAATATTTTAAGATACAAAAAACACTAGAATTATTTCTGATGCCTTCCCCTGAGGATCGTGTTTGAGTTGTTAGTAAATCAAGACAATCTATAGTTGAAATGTAAGACCTTTATAAATATTATATATGACCACTAGCAACACTATTGTTCAGCAATATTTCCATTCTGCACCAACAGTTCCATTCCAGATCCTTTATATATAGGTAGCTGGGACATCAAACGATTGCTGTAATGCTGATTACTTAGAGGAAAAAATTGAAAGTCAGCAGCTACAAATACTGTAGCTACTAACTTTTAATATTAGGACACTTACAGTACCTGTCCTGGAATCCAGCGATGTGGGCACCCCAGCCAATGTTTCTATCGGCTCTTGGGTGCTGCTGCCGCCATTGCCTGTAAAGGAAACCGGCAGTAAAGCCTTGTGGCTTCACAGCCGATTCCCTACTGTGCATGCACAAAGTGCTCTGTGCTTTGTGAATGGCCTGGCGGCGGGGGGAGGAGGAGGGGGCCGAATTTCCGGGGGACCTCGTCGCATTTCGCCGCTGCCAGGAGATTGATACCTGTCAAAAACAGGTACCCCTCCCCCCGGAAACGTGCCAATTGTGGTACTGGGGGGGGGGGAGCAGATAAGCGGAGCTGCCACTTTTGGGTGGAACTCCGCTTTATAGTGGAAGTCCAGACTACTCCTTATCAAGCCCAAACCTGGGCTCCTACCCCTTCTAAACCCTATTCTATCTACCATGTGAAATATAAATGTGTATACTTACCTATTTTGAGAGTGGTCTGGTGCAGTCACATGATCTCCCTAGCGGCCGACTTCAGTGAAGAGGAGAGATCGCTGACAACGGTTCCAGAGCCTGGTCATTGATGTCACCCATAGACTTACTGTGGGGCATCTGTTGTCAGCTGTCCCTTCTCTACACTGAAGCAGCTGCTGATCATGTGACCGGACCGAATGTTCTCAGAATAGGTAAGTATACACATCTTCCTTTCACATGGTAGATAAAATAGGGTTGAGAAGGGGGGTGAGAGCAAAATTAAGCTTAGTTAGGAATAGGCTGGATTTACACTTTAAATATGTAACATTAAAGCAGAACTCTGTGCATCAAAGCCATTGTTTCATCCCCTAATCCACATCCCTACCTCTGGACAAGGTACATTTTTATGTCTTTATACCTAATGTCTCTGTCTTTATACCTAAATACCTTTTTTTTAGGAATATATTGTAGCAGACCATTCCAGTCCAGTCTCCCTATTCTTCTTGTGGCATGGAGAAGTGACGGCGCAGGGGATTCTGTGTGCTGTTCAAGCTGCTGTGGGCATTGATTCTGTTTGGGCTAATAGTAAAGACAAAAACTGCACCATTATGTCACCCCTGTAGTACTTAGAACTATGGGGGGGACTACAGGAAGCGGCTGCTGGGGCGCATTGTTCCCAAACCTGTTGCCAGAGGAGACTACACATAGGCACCCTGTAAATCGAACAAGTGACCGTATACACAAAAAAAGTGGTGCCAGGACCCCCTATGCAGCAAAGATAAGTAAAAAATAAATCCAAACTGGAGTTCTGCTTTAAACCAGATGCAGCTATATTAAACTACACAGGACTTTAATCACCCATAATCCATTTAATAATCCATAATTGCCCATAATCCAATAGCCACATAGAAAGCCGTACGACAACTTTATATTACATAGTTTATTTATACATTCGCTGGCACAAAGCAAGTTCTGGATTACTTCTATATTATACGATGCACTACAAGCAACTAGATTGGCTACAGGAATTTTATCAGCAGATTTCCTGTCTCCATGGTAACAGTAGCATTATTGCACGTTATAACACACTTGACAGCAGCTTCTACTGTAAACGAATCATCATTCAAAAGAAATAGCACAGAAGAAAGTATGGTTAAGATTGAACAGCATTTATAGAGGAAATAGATAGAAGACGGAATTCAAATGATATGCTGTGCAGATGCTAACAAGTACTATTTGGTTTCTTAAAAGAAAAATAAATTAGCGGTTGAAATCGTATGTTTATTATTACTGCTACGATTACTGTGATTATTATTATTATTATTATCATTGTTATTGTAAACTTTAAAAGTAAATATTAAATGCAGTAATTTATCTACATTTCCTGTGTAAATTAAAAGAGAACCAATCTCCAATTGGCCCTTTTCATAATTTGTTATCAAACTTGAATTTTTAAAATAATTTAGCCTTACCACTCAGATTTTTATTACTTACTTGTAGGGGCAAAGGTACAAATACCCTGACAGTGAATTTCGATGCTCCCCCCACCACCATTTTCAAACACACTGCTTGGTCCTCTGCCCTAAGCCTCTTCCCTGGCCCATTCCAATAAAAGTCATATTGTACCCCAAATTACAAGCCCATTGGTCAGTGGAAATAAGGATGCTCCCTTACCTTGGTGGTCAGTGAGAAGGAAAATGCCCCTTAAAGTGGAACTTTACTCATAAAATAAAGTCCTGTTAGATCACGTCAGGCTGGTCCCTTTTGCAGGTATAGCTATATAAAAAAATAAAAATAGGTGCCTATACTGTTTAAAATCCAGTAATACACTGTCTCACCCTGCTCTGCACATGCTCAGTTGCTCTTTATTTTTTTACTGTGCTGAATTTGTGGAGGCCGATCTGCTGACAGCCTAAAGATTCACTGCTGCTTAGGGGCTCTGGGCTTCAGCAAAATGGCAGCCTCCAATAGAAAGACAATACTGGAGGCAATTTACAACAAACACTCATTTTGATAGCATATGTAATTATTAATGTAGAATGCATGTTCCATTATTTTTATTAAGTTGTTATGTGTAAAGTTTCACTTTACCATTGGTGGTCACTCAGTGGTTACAATTAAGCCAGCTTACACTGGTGGTCATTGGGAGGAAGACTGCCCCTCACCCTGGTGGTCACTGAGAAGAAGAAAGCTCCTTCTTGTTAGTGATCAGTGGGAGGAAAATGCATCCTTTATTGGTAGTCAGTGGAATGAAGTATTCTCCTTATATTGGTGGCCAGAGGAAGAAGAATGGTAGAAAGAAGAATGCCCCTTACAATGGGGATCTGTAATGGTGCTGGTGGCTGAGCCTGACGTGCAGAGGTAGCCTCGTGGGATCTGGTACAACAGGAACACGGACGGGTCACACTGGTGGTAGACACGGGCTAGTCTGAGGTGCGGAGTCTAAGTGCTAGCTGGTTTTCACTAGAGCCCCTGGTGGTGGGGATAGACTGCGCTGCAAGCTAACACCAGGTCGCGGTCCCCAGGGTTGCCCCACCAGGAGGTGAACACGTCCAGAATCAGAAGCAGATAAGCCGACAAGGATAAGGCAGGAGAGTGGTCACAGGAACGAGCCAAGGTCAGGGCGGGCAGCAAGCAGACGAAGTAGTGGACAAGCCGGGAGGTCGATCAGGAAGTCAACAGGAAACAGCAGGTTCAGGATCAGGAAGTACAGGTAAAGCTGCAGACAAGACAGCAATGGCTCAGTGCTGCTGTGGTGTTTAAATAGGCCAGCCTTTTGCCAATTAGTGCAATTAGTCTGCACTAAGTTAACTCTTAACTGGCAGATTCATGACAGCACTTCAGTGTACACAGGGAGTGTTCCTAACATTGCCCCCCCCTTAAGGGCAACCTCCGGGTGCCCAATAGGTTTTTCTTTTGTGGGTGACTGCGAAAGAAAGCATAGATCAGTTCTTTAGCATGGATATTCCGTTCCGGTTCCCAGGAATTTTCTTCCAGGCCGTAACCTTCCCACTTTATGAGAAACTGTAATTGACCTCTCCTCCTCCTGCAATCCAAAATAGCTTCCACCTCATATTCTTCCTCCCCATCGACAATCACAGGTTCGGGTGGTTCCGAGCTTCTGCCCGGGAAGGAGTTAGGGACTGTAGGTTTTAACAAGGAGACATGAAACACCGGATGAATTCTAAGAGAATCAGGTAAGTGTAATTCATATGAGACCTCGTTGAGTTTCCTCTTGACCGGGAAGGGTCCAATAAACTTGGGTGCCAATTTCTTTGAGGGACAGGCTAGGCGGAGGTTGCATGTAGATAGCCATACCTGGTCACCTGGTTGAAGGATTAGTTCCCCTCTCCTCTTCCTGTCAAAAATCTTTTTAGAGGCTGCTTGTGCCCTTATTATAGCATCCTGCAGCAGTTTACAATTGCGGTTGAGGAAGCTAATGATATCCTGTACTGCTGGAACTGTGGGTTCAGCGGGAACGTCCGGTAAGAAGGACGGATGGAAACCGTAGTTTGCGAAGAATGGAGCTTGCCCTGTAGCAGAATGTTTAGCATTGTTGTATGCAAACTCTGCCAATGGTAGTAGGGCCACCCAGTCATCCTGGACAAATGTGGTGAAACAACGGATATACTGTTCCAACGTCTGGTTTGTCCTTTCGGTTTGTCCATTAGTCTGAGGATGGTAGGCGGAAGACAAGGACAGCTCAATCTTCAACGCGTCGCACAAGGCTTTCCAGAAGCGGGAGGTAAACTGGACCCCTCTATCTGAAACAATATTTGCAGGAACCCCATGAAGCCTAACGATCTCTTTAATAAAAACTTCTGCAGTCTCCTTGGCCGTGGGCGTATTCCTGAGTGGCAAGAAATGGGCCATCTTAGATAGACGATCAACGACCACAAAAATGGCGGAACAGCCCTCTGAGGGGGGAAGCTCCACTATGAAGTCCATGGCGACCATCTTCCAAGGCCTGTCAGGGACTGGTAGTGGCCTGAGCAGGCCCCACGCCTTGTTTCTTACAGACTTGCTCCGGGTACAGACGGTACAAGACTTCACGTACTCCCTGCAACTCTGTTCCAGATCTGGCCACCAAAATGTTCGTTGTAATAGATCCAGGGTCTTATGAGTACCAAAATGGCCCGCCAGAGGGTGGTCATGGCATAACCCTAAAACCGTCACTCGGACCTCTTCAGGGACAAAGATCTTGTCTTCAAGCCATAATAACCCATCTCTGGGTACCAAGGACACCTCAGGGAGACAGAGATTCTTTGCAGAAGCTTGCTTTATTTGGGCCATCAGGTTGGTCTGTAATAACAAAAAATTACCTGCGGACAGGATGGTGTCGGGTACTGGCACTTCCTTTGGATCATCAAACATGCGGGAGAGCGCATCTGGCTTGACATTTTTAGATCCCGGCCGGTAGGTAATATGGAAGGAAAATCTTGAGAAAAACAATGCCCAACGTGCCTGACGTGGCCTCAGCCGTTTAGCAGCTCTTAAATACTCAAGATTCTTGTGATCTGTGAAGATGAGGATAGGATGCGTTGCCCCTTCCAACAAGTACCTCCACTCCTCAAGGGCAGCCTTAATGGCCAGAAGTTCTCGATCGCCAACGTCATAGTTCCTTTCTGCTGGGGAAAGTTTACGAGAGAAGAAGGCTATAGGATGTATGAGATCTTTAGTACCCTGCCTTTGCGAAATAACTGCCCCCACGGCCACTTCTGATGCATCTACTTCAAGAAGGTAAGGAAGGGCAGGATTCGGGTGACTCAGGATGGGAGCAGTTGTAAAGAGCCTTTTCAAGGTTAGAAAGGCAGTCTGGGCTTCAGGAGGCCAATTGAACCGGGTATTCTGCTTCGTGAGCTGTGTAATGGGGGAAATGATGTCAGAGAATCCCTTAATAAATCTCCTGTAAAAGTTGGCAAAACCTACGAAGCGCTGGACCCCCTTCTTGTCTGACGGGGGTGGCCAGTCCAAGATGGCTGAGACCTTTTGGGGATCCATCTTAATTCCTTCAGTGGAAATTATGAGACCTAGGAACTGAATACTCTGGCGTTCAAATTCGCACTTCTCCGGCTTGGCATATAATCCGTGTTGGCGGAGTCTGCCGAGGACATTTTTGACATGTCCCCGATGTTGATCCAGGGATGCAGAGAAAATCAAGATATCGTCCAGGTAGACAATAACAAAGATATCTAACCAGTCTCTGAAAATATCATTTACAAAATGTTGAAAGGTTGCTGGGGCGTTGCACAGGCCGAAGGGCATCACCAGATATTCAAAATGCCCAAACCTGGTGCGAAACGCTGTTTTCCACTCATCCCCCTCACGAATACGGACCAAATTATAGGCCCCACGTAAGTCTAACTTAGTGAAAATGGAGGCTGACCTCAGTCTTTGGAAAAGTTCTGGTACCAGGGGAAGAGGGTAACGGTTCTTGACCGTGATCTTATTTAGTTCCCGATAGTCCACACAGGGGCGGAGAGAGTGGTCCTTTTTTTCCACGAAGAAGATTCCTGCCCCTGCTGGGGATGTCGATGGACGAATGAACCCCTTCTTTAGATTTTCATCCACGTATTCTTTCAGAGCCTCCAATTCCCGTTCTGACAAAGGGAAGATACGACCGAATGGAATCCCGGCCCCAGGAAGTAACTCGATCGGGCAGTCGTATGTGCGATGAGGAGGAAGGGTCTCGGCCCCCCGTTTACTAAAAACGTCCAGGTAGCCATGATAAGGCTTAGGCACAGCAGAAAGCAGATCTGTGTCAGAGTCCAAACAGAGCAGGGTACTGGCAGGGCTGAGAGAGACCGGTAAACAGGAGTTTATGCAGTAATCAGACTGAAATTTGATCGTTCTTGTCATCCAATCGATTTGCGGGTTGTGGGCCTGCAGCCACGGCAATCCCAGGATAACCGGAAATAAAGGGGAAGCAATAGCATCCAGGCTGAGTAGCTCTTTGTGACCTGAAGAAGTGACCATAGGAAGTGGAGGGGTCTCCTGAGTCACAGGTCCAGACTTAATATGAGACCCATCTGCAAGAAAAATGGAAAGTCCTTGAGTCTTGGTTTGAAGAGGGATGTGTTGTTGGATGGCGAACGTGAGATCAATGAAACAGCTGCACGCTCCAGAATCAATAATTGCGGTGACTGGTATTGTACCTCCCGGGAGTTGAAACGAAACAGGGAGCGCTAAGTGAGTAGCACTGGCAGCGGATGCTGGATAACTTGAAGGAGAGATGGAGAGAAACTTACGTAACTTTGCTGGGCAAGAACGTACGTAATGGCCGGCTTCACCACAGTATAGGCAGAGGTTATTCTTTTGCCGGCGGTGTCGTTCTTCAGCGGTTAGGGTAGACCGCATAACGCCAACCTGCATGGGTTCTGGGGCATCTGGTGTGAAGTTAGCAGGAGCCAGGTTGGCCGGAATGGGCCTGGTGGAGGTGACATGAGCCGGAGTTGCGAACCGCGGCATCATCCAGAACGGGCGTGGGTGCTGGGCAGACCTTTCCGCACGGCGCTCACGAAGCCGGCGATCTATCTGGATAGCCAATGAAATCAATGCCTCTAGGGAGTCTGGAATGCCAACTCGGGCTAGCTCGTCCTTCAGACCCTCAGATAGGCCTGAGCGGAACTGGTGACGTAGCGCTGCGTCGTTCCACTCGGTATCAGTACTCCACCGTCTAAAATCCGAGACGTACTCCTCTACTGCTCTGCGGCCTTGCTGGAGTGCATGAAGAGCAGCTTCCGCTGTGGAAGTGCGCTGTGGATCATCATATAATTGAGCCATGGCACCAAAAAAGGAAGACAAGGAGTCTAGGTGTGGGCTGCACTCTTCAAGAAGTCGGTGTGCCCAGGACTGGGGTTCATCCAAGAGTAGGGAGATGACAAATCCAACCTTGGTGGCTTCCAAGGAGAAAGTCCGGGGCTGCAGTGAGAAATAAAGTTCGCATGCGTTTCGGAACGCCCTAAATTTGTCCCGATCTCCTGAAAATCGCTCTGGTGTAGGAACCCTGGGTTCAGGTGGTAGCATCACCACTGTGGGTCCTGAGACCGAACCTGTTGGTGTCGTGGAAGTTGGGGGTACCAAAGAAACAGGAGGGATCCCCGGGTTAGTCACAGAGTGCATGCGTTCCTCCAAGTGCACATAGCTGTCCTGGAGCGACTTGACTGTTTGCGACAATGCTGCCAAGTGTTGGCAGATCTCGTCCAGAGGAGAGGCCCCTCTTGCAGGCTCCGACATGGCTGTCTTGTACTGTAATGGTGCTGGTGGCTGAGCCTGACGTGCAGAGGTAGCCTCGTGGGATCTGGTACAACAGGAACACGGACGGGTCACACTGGTGGTAGACACGGGCTAGTCTGAGGTGCGGAGTCTAAGTGCTAGCTGGTTTTCACTAGAGCCCCTGGTGGTGGGGATAGACTGCGCTGCAAGCTAACACCAGGTCGCGGTCCCCAGGGTTGCCCCACCAGGAGGTGAACACGTCCAGAATCAGAAGCAGATAAGCCGACAAGGATAAGGCAGGAGAGTGGTCACAGGAACGAGCCAAGGTCAGGGCGGGCAGCAAGCAGACGAAGTAGTGGACAAGCCGGGAGGTCGATCAGGAAGTCAACAGGAAACAGCAGGTTCAGGATCAGGAAGTACAGGTAAAGCTGCAGACAAGACAGCAATGGCTCAGTGCTGCTGTGGTGTTTAAATAGGCCAGCCTTTTGCCAATTAGTGCAATTAGTCTGCACTAAGTTAACTCTTAACTGGCAGATTCATGACAGCACTTCAGTGTACACAGGGAGTGTTCCTAACAGGATCAGTGGGAAGTAGAATGCAGTTATATTGGTTGGAAGAAGAATTCCCCCTTATATTTGTGGTTCTTGGGAGGAAGACTGCCCTTTAAATTGGTGGTCAATAGGAAAAAGTGTAGCCTTAGTTTGGTTCTCGGTAGGAGAAAGAATGTCCCCTTACATTGGTGGCCAGAAGGCTGGGCAGGCAAGGAGCGCTTCTCTTGGACTTGCTATTGGAACTCATCTCTGTGGACCCTGCTCCTAAGTCCTACAGCAGTTGTGTGAGCTGCCAGTGCAGTAGTTCTGCCAGAGTTTACGTGTATTCTCTCCCTGGCAGGGCAGAAAAACATAAAGTGGAAGAAGTCCTATCCATGCCTGGTCTCAGTGCAAAAAACATCATATAACTAATGAGTTATGATTACATGGAAGAATGCTAAAGAATCAGTGAATTGACAGATTTCCCCTCCTCCAGCAATGTGGGCAGAATATCAATTGCCAGCCTAGACCTCATGCAGGGGACAAGTTAGTTTTGCATCTTTATAGCATTAATCTTTAGAAGCTTAGCTGCTGTAGTGCTTATACAGTATGTATGTAAATACAGTAATATTCATTCATTTAGACCAGGGGTCTCCAAATGTTTCAGTAGGATGGACACAATATTTTACAAATATTTTCAGGCCTAAAAATATATAGATAGATATATTAAATGAATGAATACAACGTGAATGAATTGATAAGATTTACTTTTTTTCTAAGCAGCATGATATGATTCAGAACAACAGAGAAATAACTTCATAAAACAAAGCAAAGAAATTCCCAAAAACTTGAGCCATAAATACTGATCTTGTCCATTCCATGCTCTTGTGATACTTTGGGGAGATTATTTTACCAAGGTTGTTATACTGTATATGGTAATGACTCCTGTATTTACTATTGTTTTACAGAGTGTAACTATGAGGGGTAGATGAGTTCCATACCTAGTAGGATCTGCATATTGTTCAGGTGTGATCTTTACTGTATATGGATACCTCTTACCTATCATTAAGGGATTGGAGCTGATGTGTTTTACCTATTAAGATGACTTTAACATTTAGTAGATATGAGCATGTACCTGAGGGGGGGACCTATGTGCCAATTGTATTTCTGTTTAGATTAATGACTTAGGAGGAGTGTACGTTGTATTCCAGGGGTGAGCTGTGGGCGGCATCAGCATTATGGTTCTGCTCAAAGGGCCAGTTGGATCTGTAATAACTGATGTCCAGAGCACCCCCCCCCCCTGCATCAGATGTCAAGAGTCCCCCCCCCCCCATCAGAGGTCAAGAGTCCTCCACCCTCCCTTACATCACAGTGCACCCCCCCCCCCTCTTACTATGTGCTATTGACAGGAAAAAGCTGGGGGTAGAGAAAGTGCAGAGTCTGTAGGAGGACAAGAGTAGGGCTGGAGTCTGCTGAATGCTAAAAGCAGGAGGAGCTGCTTCTGCACAGAGAGGCTCAGGATCTGTAGGAGGAAGTGTGCCATGGCTGCAGGAGAGGTGCACGGCCACAGAAAATAACCTGTCTGGCTGGATTTGGCCCTGGGGCTTGTGTTTGACACATGTGTTGTAGTCTAATAAAATGAAGGCATTATTGGTTACGTACAGGTATGAGCTAATCTCTTACTGAAGTACGGAGTAATATAGATGAGTTCTAGCTACTCAGCTTATGTATAGTAGACTGTTCCCACTGTTTTAATTTGAAAGCACCCTTATATAGAGTCATTGGGGATAATCACCATGCTGGTCCAAATGAAGATAGATTGGAGTTCACTTTAAAAACTTATCTTCATCAAACTGGGGTAGATATGTGCAGACATCATAATTTCTTTCATGGCTTTGCTTTGGCTCAACATGTATAATACCATCTGTATTTTTGCAGACAATATCAGGGGAGTGGGGGCATGTCCTCTGTCCCTTGTGGCTCCCATGCTCGGCCCTGTATTATTGGCTCCACTCATGCACAGAAGGCATAATCAGTTTTGGCTTATCTGTTTATATATTGTCATATAAACTCTAAGCATAGGTATCTTAATTTGTAATTCATGGTAATGTTTATATAAATTAATTACAATTAATTGTTGAATTGTTTGATAATTGTTGACTTGTATATTGCTTTTCCCAAATTCTCCTGAAGTAGTGGACTCTAAGTCTCCATTCACACAAGTCGCTCCGACTTAGAAAAAGGGTCCTGTACTACTTCGGGGCGACCTGGAGCGACTTGCATAGACATTCATTTTATGAAGTCCGTGCAAGTCGCCCCGAAGTCGCGCTGCACGCGACTTCACAGGTCGCCCCCGAAGTCGTGCTGCTTCAATGTGAATGCGGTCTAATGCTCACAAAATGCATTGAGTTTCAATTTACACCCATTCATTGTGCTACATTAAACATTTGGATAGCATAAGTGTTACAAATATGATGTTGTATAATGGGGTTTTTAGTGGGGGATGCTTTAGAACAGGGGTCTCCAAATTTTTCAAACAAAGGGCCAGTTTATTGTCCTTTGAACTTTAAGAGGGCCGGATTGTGGCCAGTGGGGGCAGAAAATGTCCCGAGCCCAGCATCTGTGAGAATAAATATGGCCTTAGGGTTTGTGTTCAGTAGGAGGAAAAGTAGTGCCCCTATTATTAGGAGGCATAGTATCCTATCATTGGTATCAGGGGAAGAAATAGTGCCCCCTTGTTGGTGTCAGTGGAAGGAATAGTACCTCATATCAATGGGAGGAATAGAGCACCAAAGGCCGGATAAAGGCTAGCAAAGGGCCACATCTGGCCCTCAAGCCACAGTTTGGAGACCCCTGCTTTAGATATATAGTATTAACACGTGTACCAGTCTTTTCTTTTATTTATGAGATTTTAATGAATCTTTCACAATTATACAATGATTTTATCAGATATCTATTTGACAGTATTTACATTACCCATAAAGTCTCATGTAGACTTATTTGTGTGCCTTCAAGCTCAATTATAAGGGATGCTATACTTCCCAATAGGGGTTGGGGTACTTTCATGTACAGGTATTATGTAGGATACTTTAAAGTGCACTTATCCCTTGAGTGTTCCTTCCATTAGTTATGTAGTTCATGCTGTGATTTATAAATGGGAGCTTCTGTAAGTATGTGGAGCTATTTTACACACATTTTCCAATGTATAAAATTATACTTTTCTTTGGAGCCCTTGTGTGATGGGTTAGCGTTGCAGTGATCACCTCTCTGGACTACCCACAGCGGTGCTCCTGCCACCAGCAGATTACGCAGTAAAGTCAGTGCGGCTGGTTGATGACAGACAGCGGCAGTGCAAGCAATGAGTGGAAGAGGATGAGGATTGGCAGTTCATTAAAGAGCTGACAGGTGTGTCATAGCAACCACATTCTTCCTGTTTCATTCCATTTTTTACATGTTGTCTGTAAGCGGGTTTCCTGTCTGCATTTTTCTAGTTGAACTGGAAATCATTGAAAATATTAGAGTTGTACTTCCCATGAATGTAAACCTACTAATGCATCTAGAGGAACAGGTTAATGTAATTGTTTTTCCAGACATAGCATCCGGGAGGAACCAAGCTGTGAATTTAATAGACTGAACAGAGTTTCATGCGAGTGTTTTGTTTTTCATTATTAAAAGGGAAAGTGCAGTAAGCTGCTTATACATTTTTAGCCGTCAGCTTGAATGGTGCTAACAAACAGCATGATAGTTGTAGATGTGTGTTTTTCATGTCCGCGATACAATCAGAGACATAAGATGCCAGCGGCGTGCAGGAAAAGATGGGAGATCTGAAAGTGAACCTGTCATGCAAGATGGAGATACTGCATATTGTTACTGTCACGTAGAACATTCTTAAAATATGTAAGCTGTGAGAGCAGTGAAACAAATGTGTATGTGCATTCCAAGCCATTGGGATCATTAAGGTGTCTATGGCGCTTGCTTTTCCTGCAGAAATTGATCTTTTCATTAGCTGAATGTTCACAGTTAATATTGGAGTGTTTACCTTAAAAGTATAATTGTGGATAGATTTTGGGTATTTAAATTTTTTTTTTACGAGGAAAAAAAAAAAAGCATTAAATCCTAAATTAAAGTAGAACTGAAGGTACATTTTTTGTTTTAATTTTGGAAAGAGCAATAGAGGATTATAACTAGTGATTGACTGATATTGTTTTTTTATTGCCGATACTGATACGGATATTTTGGTCATCACATATCGGTATCGGCCGATATTGCCCGATATTTTCGTATATTAAATGTTTTTTTGGACAGGTACTCTTGTGGAGGGATCTGGGGGTCTAAAATAACCCAAACCCCTGCTCTGCACTTAAAAGCGTTCAAAACGCCAAGTTTGGCTGTTTTGAATGCTGTCATTTTTTTAAATTTGGCGCAGAGTACCCGGAAGTGATGTTATGACATCACTTCTGGGTTTTTACATGGATACCTGATCAAAGCCGAGCACGGTGGCCATGCAGGCTGGTTGCCGGGGTCTCCCGTTGGGACAGGTGACCTGGGCGAGCCGCGGAAGGTGGCGGGAGGGGGGATGTCCCCTCCCGCTCCTGTAATGACAGCCGAGCGGCTTCTCAGCCGCATCGGTTGTCATTACAAGACAGCCGACCGTCGGCTATGGATGCTTGTACCAGGGTGATGCCTCTAGCTGCAGGCATCACTCCGGTACAAGCACTTTCCCGAAATATCGGCAATATCGGTAACCTCAGGGGTCAATTCCGATATCGGGGAAAGTGCATATCGGCCCCCGATATATCTATGTCCCATCTATGTCCCATTGCAGTGATTTCCCCTCACTTCCTGTCCCATAGCCAGAGAGGAAGAGAAAGGAAATCCCTGCAAATTACATGGCCAGACAGGCAGTGAAAGGAAATCCCTGCAAATTAAGGGAATTTCTTGGGAAACCCCAGGGCATCAGAACTAGTGTCCCCATTGGAAGATTTCCCCTCTAATACTTTTTTGGGGACAACCCCATTTTTTTTCTTATGCTTTCACTTTCAATGGTAATGGTAAACAGGACAAATCCAGAGGAAGAATCTCCTTAACGGGGGCACAGACAGCAATCAAAATTGGATAGGTGTTCTAATCTCTCTCCACTCTATCCAAAACTAAAAAAAAAGTTTTGCCTTTAGTTATACTTCAAGTAAAAAAAGAAAAGAAAAGCACAAGGGACATTGGGGTTGATTTACTAAGGGAAAGTACTGGAGCAACTCTGCAACATGAATTGCTCCAGAGCTTAGTAAGTGAGCAGAAAACCTGCTGACTTTCATCATCCAATCATGTGTAGGCAATAAATCATGTGTACGCAATAATGCTGTTTTTTTCCTTGCAGGAGATTGAGTATTCTTTGCAAACTGAAGGTTTACCTCATGTACTAAGCTCTGGAGCAACTGCACTTGCATTTAGTAAATGAACCCAACTATCTACTGCTATGCCAATGTATCCCTTGTGCTGCTGACTCCTAGATTCCTTGAAACCTCACTCTCCGGCCGCCCCCCCCCCCCCCACTTCACCTCACTGCCATAATTTTCTGGTGCAACGAGGGTTGCACTGACCTTTCCACCCAGCTCCTCCATTCATAGAAACCATGATACAGCTTCTATGATTGAAAAACGCTTTATGAATGGAGGATGAGCAGATGATTCAAAGGTCTGTTCCACTCATAGATAGTGTTTCATTCATAAAGCTATAGTACAACATTGAAGCTACGGTATGGCTTCTATCAATGGAGAAGCTAGGTGAAAAGGGTGGCCATAGTTGGATACTCCTTACGAGTGCCTGTCACAGCTTACCCAGCTCTTCCCCTTCTCTAATAAACAAAAGTTATTTTTATTTATAAGTGTTGCTGCTATAAGGTTCTGTTTATTAAAAGCACAAACCAGCTTCAAATTAGGCAAGGCTCCCCAACACCCATATAATAGTGTTTGAGACTGGTGACTGGCCAGTCTGGCAAGCCCACTGTATAATGGGAGGCAGATGGACTGGGCCCTATAGCTGTAAGCAGGTGTTGAGGGTGGATGAAGTGGCAGATTTTAGTGCCGGTTCACACTATAGCATGTGCGGCGATCGCATGTAATATCGGAGCGCACTGCTCCTTCATTACATGCGATCGGATGTGCAGTGCGAATTCAGCCATACACTTTGTATGGCTAAATTCGCACACTGCACCCGCACAAAAGTCGCACATGAGGCATTTTTTCAGCCGCATCAGGATCGAATCGCACAGTGGTTCACACTTGTGCGATCCGATCCTGTGCGAACTGTCAGATTGCACTGCGATATGCGATCAAACTGGGGTGTCCTTAACATTTCATTGACACCCCCAGCGTATCGCATATGGCAGTGTGAACTGCCAGATGTGCGTTTTGCGATGCGGGAACAGGCTGCGAATTCGCAGCCTTCCCGCATCGCACAAGTGTGACCCGGCACTTAGCCTTGGGGTTGTATGGACAAGGTAGTAACATACACCTTATGCAAGCTTTTCTTTGAATTTATTGTTCAGGATTAAGGGCCAGTTAACACCAAAGAAACGCAGTCCGGATGCGTTCCGCATGCTTTTTTGCATGCACGTTTTTGACGTATTTTTGGTGTGTTCCAGTGCATTTTTGATGTGGTCCAGTGCATTTTTTCCCCCCCCTATTTCTTTTTAACCTTAAATAATGATGTGTATTTTGGTGCTTTTTTGGTGTGTTTGTATGCATTCTGGTGAGGTTTTTATGCTTTTAAGTGCGTTCCAGTACAGTCCAGTGCAGGAGAAAATGCAGCACGTTCTACTTTTTTTTCTGGAACTGGGACGCACTGGAACTGACCGCACCGGTATGAACTATGCCTAAAGAGTTTCTTTACTAATTCCTGCAACTGAAGAATATACAATTTTCTTGTTCAATTTTCTTTAGATTTACCTTCAACTATGTAATGCAAGGGCCTGACTGATTGCCTGATTGCCTGACACTGCAGCATCCAGCAAATTTTACAACATGCAACACTACAGGAAGTGTCACATTCCTTTGCTCCTTGCTGCACGAGACATGTAGACATGACGTAGACATTGAGGTTGATTTACTAAGGCAAATCCACTGTGCACTACAAGTGCACTTGGAAGTGCAGTCACTGTAGATCTGAGGGGAAGATCTGAAATGAAGGAAACTCTGCTGATTTCTATCATCCAATCATGTGCAACCAAAACGTTTTCCTTGCATGTCCCCCTCGGATCAACAGCGACTGCACTTCCAAGTGCACTTGTAGTACACAGTGGATTTGCCTTTAGTAAATAACCCCCATTATCCTATTGTTATAAAAAAGAAGGAAATAAAAATGTAGATGTAGAGAGAGAATCCTGTGGAGACAGAGCGGCGATCTGTCATTGTGAACACAGGGATCCTGTGTTCCTCTTATTTAGGAACACAGAGGTCTCTGTGTTAATGCAGCAAGCCCACCCCCTCCCCCCCCCCAGTTAGAAAGCATCCCCTAGGGACACATTAACCCCTTTGATCGCCCCTAGTGTCATTAGTACAGTAACAGTGCATATTTTTTGCACTGACTACTGTAGTAATGTCACTGGTCCCCCCAAAAGTGTAAAAATTGTCAATTATCTGTCCAATCTGTCCGCCGCAATGTCGCAGTCCTGCTAAAAAACACTGATCGCCCCATTACTAGTAAAAATAAATAAATAAAATGACATAAATATTTACCCTAGTTTGTAGACGCGATAACTTTTGCGCAAAACAATCAATATACACTTATTGGGATTATTTTTACCAAAAATATGTAGCAGAATACAAATTGGCCAAAAATTATGAAAAAAAATGATTTTTAATTTCTTTATTATTGGGAATGTTATATACCCCCAAGTCCTTTTCCATCCTAGACTCACCCAGAGGTTCCCCCCCCCCTAGTGAGTAGCTTGCTTTCTGGTTTCTGGCCCCCAAGTGCATTACTTTACATTTTTCAACATTAAATCTCATCTGCCATGTAGTTGCCCACCCCGTTATTTTGTTCAGGTCCGCTTGCAAGGTTTCCACATCCTGCATAGAAGATATTGGCAAGCCTAGTTTAGTATCATCTGCAAATACTGGGATTGTACTCGATATCCCCTCCTCTAGATCATTTATGAAGAAAATTAAACAGGATTGGTCCCAGGACAGAACCCTGGGGGACCCCACTTTCCACACCCGCCCAATCCGAGTACTCCCCATTAATCACCACCCTCTGTACTCTCCCCTGGAGCCAGTTCTCTATCCAGGTACTCACCTTATGGTCCATACCTACCTTCCTTAGTTTGTACAGTAAGAGTTTGTGGGGAACGGTGTCAAAGGCCTTTGCAAAGTCCAGATACACCACATCCACAGGCTTTCCATTATCTAGGTGGCAGCTCACTTCATCGTAGAAGGTTAATAGATTGGTTTGGCACGAACGATTTTTCATGAATCCATGCTGATTACTACTTATAATACCGTTTTCATTGCTAACGTCTTGTATTTGGTCCCTTAACATCCCCTCCAAAATTTTGCAGACTACTGATGTTAGGCTGACCGGCCTATAGTTACCCGGGATATATCTCGGCCCCTTTTTAAATATTGGTACCACGTTGGCTTTTTTCCAATCAGCTAACACCATACCCATCTGTAAACTATCCTTAAAGATCAAGAATAATGGTCTGGCCATCACCTGGCTGAGCTCATTAAGAACCCTCGGGTGCAAGCCATCCGGTCCCGGGGATTTATTTATGTTAAGTTTCTCTAGTTTAGCTCTAAGTCTATCTTCTGTTAGCCATGGCGGCACTTCCTGAGGTGTATTATTTAGTTCGGCCTTACAAGCAAGGTTCGTGCAGCCCCCCGATTCTTTTGTGAAGACTGAAGAGAAGAAATTATTTAACACTTCCGCCTTTTCTCTGTCCTCAGTGGCCATATTTCCTTTATCATCTTTTATGGGGCCAATGTAATCTGGCCTCGCTTTCCTACTGTTTATATACTTAAAGAACTTCTTGGGGTTCTTTTTACTCTCCTCCGCTATATGTCTCTCGTGTTCTATTTTAGCCGCCCTGATTTCATCTTTACATTTCTTATTACACTCTTTGTAATGCTTAAATGCTGCCAATGACCCCTCAGTCTTGTATTTTTTGAAGGCCTTTTCTTTAGCACTAATATACATTTTTATGTTGGAGTTTAGCCACCCAGGGTTTAGTTTTGCTCTTTTAAATTTATTTCCCTTTGGAATGCACTGGCCAATCCCCTTGTTAAGTATGCTCTTGAAGCACTCCCATTTTTCCTCCGTGTTCTTTGTTCCCAGGGTTCTATCCCATTTGATATTTTCTAGCAGCGAGCGCAGTTTAGGGAAATTGGCTCTTTTGAAATTCAGTGTCCTTATATTACCCTTGTGTTTCCTATTACTGTAATTAATACTGAAACCAATTGACCTATGGTCACTGTTTCCTAAGTTGTCCCGTATTTCTATATCCGTGAGCAGGTCTGTATTGTTGGTAATCAGTAGGTCAAGTACCGCATGGTTTCTTGTCGGTGCATTCACCATCTGACCCATGAAATTGTCCTGCAAAACATTTAGGAACTTCCTAGCCTTGGCTGAGTGCGCGGTTCCTTCTGCCCAGTCTATATCTGGATAATTAAAATCCCCCATTATAATGACATTTCCCATCCTTGCTGCCAATCCTATCTGTAACATGAGGTCCGCCTCACCCTCCTCCCTCTGGTTGGGGGGCCTATAGCATATGCCCAATATTACCTTCCCCACCGTGCCTTCCCTTTGAAGCTCTACCCATAGGGATTCTGCCTCATCCATAGCTCCATTATTAATATCATCCCTCATATTTACCTGTATACTGTTCTTAATATACAGACATACCCCTCCCCCTTTTTTACCTTCTCTATCCCTGCGATAAAGGGAATACCCCTGAATGGTCGCCATCCAGTCATGAGAGCTGTCAAACCAAGTCTCAGTTATCCCCACAAAATCTAAGTCCTCCTCAAACATCAGCAGCTCCAGCTCTCCCATCTTGTTGGCCAGGCTTCTGGCATTGGTATACAAACCTCTTAATTTTGATCGGTTACATATATCCTCATTTGTTGTTATTAGGCTGCTCTCAACATTTGTTGTATTTCTTGTACTGCATTGTATTATTTCTTGGGACACCATTTTGCCCTACGAGGCGTATCACCTTGCTGTAGTTTTCCTCTTCTTTTTTATATGCGATACCTGCAGCTGCAGGATCTTGTACTCTTAAAACTAATAAAAAGCTATTGCAATCATAATACACCTTCCTATCTGTCTCCAAAGGCTAGTATCATAAGGATTAAAAAGAGTAAATGTTGATTTTGGGAGAGTTTAGTTCTGCTTGAATTTTTCATAGTAGTTTTTTTCATGAATCAGTTTCATTAATATAGTGAACCTGTAGAGATAAAAAATGCAAATTTTTAAAGTGATACATTTTTTTTTTCAGATTGTTAATTACGCTTTGATAGACTGAATGTAATCTGGTTTCCAATATTTTGTAATAAACAAGTTTGATTTGCCACAGAAGTATTATTTTTATTAGGTGGTATATGGAGAAATAATTCTTTATCATTTATTTTTACTTGTTTTTGGATAACAAAATGTACCAGTGTTCCTTATTTTTGGGCCATTCTAACCACAGTGTTAATGTTCTTTGACTTGACAAGCGACCTTTTAGCCTTTTTTTGTCAAACATCAAAAAGGTTTTTTCCTGTGAGTGGGGAAAATACTAGGTCATACAGATCCACATGTCCATCTCAGTCCCTTATAATGTTTGACAGTGGTGGTCAAGATATATAAAATAAGGGGCCTCAAATGTTGTCAGTGACATCACCAAAGGACCACACATAAATACAGGGAATATAATGCTTCAGAAAGCTGTCAGATTGCAGACATACAAAAGGAAATGGTCAGAGAGTATGAACATGTGGCAAGAAATGGTCAGAGACTGCAGACATTAAACAGAAAATGGTCAGAGACTGGGGACCTGCTTTAGGAGACTTTCCTGGATTGAGGAAACTTTACATGAGACTGTAAAACATCAGGATTATTACTGACCTTTACAAATCAACCACCCCTATTTTGATGCCCTACAGGCCCATTAAAAATTTATTGTGCCAAATTTGTTATTTCTCTCCGCAAGATTAATTTTTAAAGATCAAAGAAAAAAACATAAGGAGGTAAAATAATGGACAACACAGAAAGGAAGATAGTGTTAAAAAATAAACAAAATCTCTTACCTACTAGAAGCCACTCTAAAAAAACATTTATTTTTCGTTCATTGACTGACACAGCTCCTGATCTTCTTAACTATTGGGTTATACTGCCCCCTACAGGAGTAGGACACTAGGCAGAAAAAAGTCTGGCTACGTCTATAGGCATTCCCAGGGGGTATACTCTCCCTCTCTGCTATGGGTACTTGGATGCTTGGATCTCTGGTCTTGGCAATTTTTTTCTTTTTGGATAGATATTTTTCTGCTGTTTTTTTCCTGTAAGATCTACAATTAACTGCTGGAATGGGCTGGATAATATAGATCCAGTGGTCATCCCAGTCTGGCCAGCGTGCGCACTCAGAACTCAACTCCGCGCTAGGTCGGCTGTGACATAGCCCCACTGGACGGCGGCTGGCCTGTGAGTTAAACGCCTTACGAGGTCACATACAACCGGGTCTCGGCCCGAGTCGCAGCACTCCTCCTTTCTCATTTCGATGGTGAGGGGTTCTGTCAGGAGCGGTGCCTGCCTGGTTCCTGGTATGGTGAGTAGCTGTCCACCCTCTCCCCCTGGAGGGTTTTTGGGGTGGACGTGGGCCCCTCCATGGGACAGTTGGACCCCCGGATTCCCCTCTTTCCCGTCAGGCACCCCCCTCATCTGTCCCCCCATTCTACCCCCCTCCACTTATGCTGGACCTGTGTGGGGGGTCTGGTCCACCTCCTGGGGTGGGGGCAGGGCGCTATGCTGACGATGGGGGCGGGGGGTGCGCCGCTGTCTACCGGACGATTGGCTGTGTGGGGGGGGGGCTGTACCTGGTGGGGGCTCCTGCCAGGGCCCACCGCCCTGCCAGTGCCTGTCCTTGAGAGCTAAGGATATCTCCTGGATTCCTGGGAGCCTCGTGGTGCTGCACAGGGCCGCCATTTTGTTGTAGCCTTGTGCTGCAATGCACGGTGGCCATGTTTGTGTAGTCAGGTGGCCATTTTGCGGTGGTTTGCCATAGAATACAGCGGTGGCCATGTCTGTGGAGCCTTCTTGGTGGCGTTTCTGGTGGTGGGAGTCCCCTGGTGCTGGCGCCTGGATCCTTTCATTTCCTGATCACCGCACGTGCAGTGCAGACTCTCCTGGTGGCTGCCGTGCCTGATTTCTGCGGGGTGGTGCATCTGGTGTGGTTCTCTCCCACTCTGCTGAGGATCGATTGGTGATCTGTTACTGGGAACTGGGTGGTGCTGCCAGAACGGTGGGGGTTGTCCCTTAGCAGTGTTTTAGACTTTTTTGTGGGGTCGCCCTAGTGACTTATGGAGTCTTTGGAGCACATCACCCCACCTGATCCCCTCTCCGGGTCCCAACCATCAATCGATGCACTGATGGCGGTCCTAAAATACTTTGTGTCCTGGGTGGAGGTTGCTTTTGGGCGACAGGCTAGCAAAAAGCGCCCCCCTGCCTTCCCCTGCCTCATCTGTCTCATCAGATTCTGAATCTGATTCGGCCCCCCCCCCCGGATGTGGGTCTCCCTGCTGGTTCTGGTACCACGCGCCCTGAATCCTCAGATAGTGAGTATTGTTCCTCCACTTCTGCAACCTTTCACAAAAAGGCGCTGGTGGACGCACTGATTGTATCTGTGCGTGAGACCTTAAAGATGGAGGATGCAGCTACAGCTGCGACAAAGGCGCATGTTCCCTCTGGCACTCCCAAGCCATCCAGAGTGGCAATGCTATTCCCTTTCCCCTCCTATTTTGACAGAATTGTCACTAAAGAGTGGGGACGACCAATGTGTCCCCTTGGGGTTCTTAAGCGATAACCCTATGAGGAGTCCCTTCTTAAAGAGGTTGTAAACTCATTAAAAAATGTTTTTTTTCTTTTACAACCTGCAAGAGAAAGACATAATGAGCTAGTATGCATCGCATACTAGCTCATTATGAAATACTTACCTTAGAACGAGCCCCCGCCGTGCCGCTCTCTTACCTGTATGACGAGCGACATGTTCAGTCGCCCGTCTTCCGGGATCGCGGCATCCGGCCATCTGATTGGCCGGAGCCGCGGTGACGTCACAGGAACGGCACGATCAGCCGTTCCTTCAGAGCGCATGCGCCAGTGACGTCACTGGCTGCATTAAAGGTAAATATCTCCTAAACCGTACATGTTTAGGAGATATTTACAGTACCTATAGGTAAGCCTTATCATAGGCTTACCTATAGGTACAACTTCCTGAGGAGGGTTTACTTCCTCTTTAAGAAGTGGACTGTTCCACCAGTGGTGGATCCTCTGGTTTCCAGATTAAACAAGGCAACCATGATTCTGGTTGAAGAGTCCCCGGCTTTTAAGGACCCAGCTGACAGGAAAGCAGAGGCTGTGGCCCACAATATATACACCCTGGCTGGTTTGGCACCAAGGCCAGTATTTACCATTGTCCTGATGTCGCAGACTCTGTCAGAATGGGCTAAGCTTTTGAGCCATGACCTGGAGGGGGAGCAGCTCCCCCCTGCCTTTGCTGAGCTGGCGGACCAGCTGGTCCAGGGGCTGCAGTTTATCTGTGATGACTCTTTGGATGCGGTTCCCCAAGTGGCTCGGCTCTCTATTTCGGTAGTGGTCCTTCGGCGTGTCTTTTGGCTCAAATGCTGGTCTGCGGACCACACTTCTAAAAAGGCCTTGACTGATCTTCCCTTTCGAGGAGATTGCCTGTTTGGTGCTACCCTGGATGACATCCTTAAAGGTCTCACAGGAGGAAAGAGTACCTTTCTTCCACAGGCTACTAAGGGCAAGGACCCTCGTCCTAGACGTAGGCCTTTCTTCTCGGCTCATAAGAAGTTTTTTTCGTCCCTCAGGGTCGACTGACAAGGGATCAAAGCCTTTCAGGGCCTCCTCTGGAGGATCCAAGTGAACTTGGTCTGGCAAGTCAAGAGCAGACTTCTACAGACCCGCGGACAAGGCCCCTTCAGCATAAGGGTGCGCCCTCACCCATATCTGGGGTGGGGGGACGTCTTCACTGGTTCCCGGACCTGTGGACTTCCCTGGTACAAAACAAGTGGGTCCACAAAGTCATACAGTCCGACTACAAGATCGTGTTTTGTTCTTACCCTCCGGAAAGGTTCTTTCCTTCCAATGTGCGACTGTCCCCGGTCCGCTTACAGGCTCTCTTTGGGGCGGTACAAGACCTTTTAATTCAAGGGGTGATTGTCTCGGTTCTGACTTCAGAACATTTTAGGGGTTTTTCTCAAACCTGTTTACAGTCCCCAGGAAGGAAGCTTGTAACAAAACTGAGTACCTATAGCCAAGAGGGAGAGTATACCCTCTGGGACTGCCCATAGGCGTAGCCAGACTTTTTTTCTGCCTAGTGTCCTACTCAGGTAGGGGGCAGTATAACCCAATGGTTAAGAAGATCAGGATCTGTGTCTGCCAATGAACATCAGAGAAATTGATTTTAACGGTAAGTCAAAAATCCAATTTTTTTCCTTCCCTGGCTTGAGTAAGCACCGAAACACAAGTGCCAACGTCGCTTGTGGCCCCATACTGCAGGTTTTGCACCAGAGATCTGTGATGTGGTTGAGAAAATTGTAAGTGGAGCTGGAATGAGAAAAAACAATTGAGATTACAGATTTAAGATTGTTATTGAGATTACAGATGTTTTTTTATTATTATTATTTATTTTTCTTTAACAATTTTTGGTAGCTTTCCCAGTATTGCTTGACCTGACAAAGAGGTTATTGTGCTCCTAAACTTGTGTCACTTGTACAGATGTAGAAGTGAGGTCTATAACACGTTTGAACTATTGTAGCTGACAAAGTAGAAGATCTCTTGAATGTCTGAACTGCTTGACCTGATGCTAATAGTAGACTTCTTAAAATCGTGCACTGTTTGGCATAGACTTCACATAGTGAGTACATCTTGAAAGCTTGTATAGAAAAATGAGCTTTTAGTCTAAATAGAAAAAGTGTCATTGAGTATAGCAGTGTTCCAATGGTACTTTTTCGGGGTTATATTTAAAACAGCCAAAGTGATATTCAGAAGGTGTAATCTGCATTGCTTCCTCAACTGTGTAAAGTAAATGCAATGTATAAAACATTACCTGTCTTATGGAGAGAGCCCTGTCCCACCTGTTCCATAAAGCAGATCTCAACTCAGCATACTAAGCTGAAGCTCCTGGGTAGCTGAGCATATAATGTGTGATATCAGCAGTATCACGCTTCTCCAGTACTGTCTGCTTGCCCATGTATTTTAAAAACTCAGTTGTTTTGCAGAGACACTGTCATTATAAAAAAGAAAAAGATGGCACAGGAAAGTACAGTTCCGAAACTTAAGTACCACTTACGTTGTAGTCAGTTTTCTCTTTTGTAGAGTTAGATGTGTTGGTGGAATCTTTACTACCTCCTTTACAGTCAATCTTTCTACTGCATGGAAGTAGAGAAATGTTGATAGAATCTCCATCATCTGACATGTCCAGGTGTATGTGGGTCTTTAGGCCCCTTTCACACAGGCGGACAGTTCAGATCCGCCTGTCCGTTTTTTTGGCGGATCTAAACGGATGCCTCATGTATCTCTATGGGGCATCGGATGTCAGCGGAGATATGTCCGCTGACATCCGATCCGTCAAATCTGGACGGATGGAAACCCTATTTTCCACCCGTCCAGCAGATCGGATCGGATGAGAACGGACAGACGGTCCGTTCCCATCCGATTCCCCCATAGAGAACAGCGGGACCTGACAGCTGTGTCTCCGCACAGAGTGTGGAGACACAGCTGTCATCCGCCTGCTCAGCGGGGGAACGGCGGATCGATCCCCCGCTGAGAAAAACTGAGACTCCACAGTGTGAAAGGGGCCTTAAGGTTGAACTAAACTGTATCTGAGCACCACAAACTGAAAATGTTATTTCATGTATTTTTATTATTCAAAGCAAATTCACCCTTTGTCTTTGACATGCTTTATTTTGTTGAGAAATAACGTTGTAAAACACCACCCTAGCATTCCAAGCTGCGACCATCTTGAGTAAGGGCAGATGATTCATGTAGCATTTACTCCCTGTAATTCATCTACCCTTATCTTAGGCATGCAGACAAGAGGGTGTGCTTAACTGAGAAAGCTCCTCCTCCTTCCTTCAAATAAAAGAAAAAATATGCTCATAAAGACACCTGGGATGTATGACATAATTTTGGCCTAGGCCAGAAACCAGGAAGCAACTGAATAAATGTAAAAATAAAAGTTTCAAACAAGTAAACATAATATACTTTCCTATTTATGTACTAATGCTAGCAGGATAAGGATTGCACATAGTTAATGTTGATTTAAAGAGTTTAGTTCTGCTTTAAGCCTTAAAGCCTCGGGTGAACCTTTACATTCTTCACTTAATTTACAATGTATTTTTCCATTTATTTTTATTTCCTTTTTGTAAAAAAAATGTATATTTTTACTGTATTGTGTTCTGTGTGCATGGGAAACTTTGAAAGTCCAATATGTATTTTTTCTTTAAAGTAGTTTATTATCCAGGATTGCAAAGGCATTTCTTTTTATATCCTGTGTGGCTATTGAGGAATATATTTAAATGAAAGTTTTTGTGCCCAGAGATTAGCTTTGACAGAACTCAGTTTGGCTTGTAATGATGTTAGATATAAAAATATCATCTGCACCTTTTTGTGTAAATGTAGGCTGACATTAATGCCCTGATCTTTTTCTGAAAACGCCAGCTGCCTTGCTTTCATGTTGATCCTTAAATTTCTATACTTATGGGTCACTGACCAAGTATGCAATAAATGGTGACAGAATGATGTCTGCTGCAGGTCAGATACTAAAAGCAGATAACCCAGAGGATCAGCCACAATGGCTGCTTTGTTTTTATCTTATGGTGACATGTGTCCTTTAAAGCAAAGGCAGGTAACTTAATTGCACACTGGTTTGAAATATGTGGAGGAAAAGAAACTGGCACACTGCCCTTTAATAAGAAAAGAACAAGCCTGATGCCATGGGCATGCACAGGGGGTTTGCCATGTGGGCCTGGGCACATCCTAATTTTACCCTATACGCCAGGACCAATGATAAGCAGACTTGTATAAAGTACTCGAAATTTCTACTTGAGTAAAAGTACAAGTGCTCGATCAAAAAATTACTTGAGTAGAAGTGGAAGTGCTCGCAGAAAAAGTTACTTAAGTAGAAGTACTAAAGTATTCAACATTTTTTTTACTTAAGTATTGCAAGTAGTTTTTTCAAAAAATTTGCTACTTAAGTACTAAAAGTAAAAAGTATCAGTAGTTTTGAAAAAAAAAATCTACTCAAGTACTGAAAGTAGAAGTACAAGTACTGTGTTATGTAGTTATTAAAGAAATAAGTCAAAAGTTTGAACATCATATTGTTTTTATTATTTCAAATGATTTATTCAAATGATTAACCTGTGTTTGTTAGTAGTTTCTTGATGCACTTTAAGCGCTGTAGCACCATTTATTTGTTTGTTTCATATTTTCTTTTTATTGGAAAGATTTGGTATAGCAGCTTTTATTATACACAGCCTTTATTCTCGTATGCGCTGATTTACAAATGACATTATACACATTTTTTTGAGCTTTATGCAACCTGCCATCTACTGTTCTGGCAGTGGTAATTTTTTTTAAAAGTAACGAGTAACTATGCAGCACAAAAAAAAAATACTTGAGTAGAAGTATCGAAATCATCGAAAAAATGTAGTGAAGTAAAAGTAGAAGTAGGAGAAAAAAATTCTACTCTAGGAAAGTACAGATACCGCATTTCGGTACTTAAGTACAGTACTTAAGTAGTTCTACTTCGTTACTATACATCTCTGATGATAAGGCTGTACAGACTGCCCTCCTGCACTGGGCCTGTGTCCTATTAGTTCAGAAGGAGGGCCCGGGCACCTGCCGAGCAGGATGATCGGTTAAACTGCCTTATTGCAGATGCGGATCCTGTTGTTCCTCCCCCTGCAGCACTGCAGGCTTCTCCTCCTCTCCCTCCCTCTGGCTGCAGGGGGATCAGTTCTAGCATTTACACCTCTATCCTGTCCTCAGTCCTTAATGTAAGACATCAGGGGTCTGTTTAGATCCCTGATATTTCACCAAAGCCCCCCAAAAGGGCAGAAAAAAAAATATATAAAAAAAATGTAAAAAAAAAAAAATTTCAAATAATAATTTTTAAAAAGTGAAGAACTCGTTCACATGTGCTTTGCACTCTGCAATTTCTGCCATGGCTGCAAAACATAGCATCATGGCCATGACCAGTGGCGGCTGGTGTATATGGGGCGCAGGAGCGCCGCCCCCCCCCCCCATCCATGCGCCTGGCCCCCCAATCTACATGCGGGGCGCCGGACGCATGGAGTTCTATGGGGCTTTTTTTTTTTAACCATGTGATTAGAGCCAGAGGCTGTCACAGGTTAAAAAAAAAAGGGTGGGCTTGGGGCGCAGAGCAGTGCGCCCCAAGCCCACCCAGTTGTGTAACAATAGCAAATGAAAATTCGCTATTGTCACACGGATCCTCCTCCTGGCCAATCAGGAAGCGGGTTTTGAGACCCGTTTCCCGATTGGCCGAAAGGAGAAGCCATGCCATTGGGCATTAAGGAGGAGAGAGGAAACGCAGAAGACAGGGGGAAGAAGCCGTCTGCTGCTGCATCCCGGCAGGGTGAGTAAGGGCGGGTCCTGCCCTGTCTCTTGTCTCTCCTGGCCTGTCTCACCTGTCCTGTCTCCTGGCTGTCCTGTCTTGCTGGGGTCTGGGGGGGGGGGGATGGTGCGGTCCATCTGCTGCCCCCCCCCCTCGGCCCATGGAGCACCAGCCGCCACTGGCCATGACATGTGTACACCACTAGCAACTGCCTCTGTTTTTCTGGGTTTGAGCTTTGGGTGCACACCCTAATGCATTAGGCTGCGCACACCTATGTCTGTTGCACAAAAATTTGAAGAGAATGCAATATTTTTGCATTCCAGAGATTATCGAAGAGCAAAATATGACCAGTGCCATTTTTCTTTAAGGGGAACTCCAGGCAGATATAAAATTAATAAAAATAATGTAATTATGTATTCCATAAAATATCAAATCTGGGTAATAAAAAAAATCTAAATACAGAAATGAATGCAATTATGTGTTCATTAACCACCTCAGCTCCAGAAGGTTTTACCCCCTTGATGACCAGGCCATTTTGTGCTATTCAGCACTGCTCTAATTTAACTGGTAATTGTGCAGTCATGCAACTCTGTACCCAAACAAAATTTTTATAATTTTTTTCACACAAATAGAGCTTTCTTTTGGTGGTATTTGATCACCACAGGGTTTTTTATTTTTTATTATATAAACGAAAAGAAGACAGAAAAGTTTGAAAAAACCCCCCAAAAAACAATATGTTTTACTTTCTGCTATAAAACATATGCAACAAAAAAAAATCTAATTGCTTCATAAATTTTGTCCAAAATGTATTCTGCTACATGTCTTTGGTAAGAAAAAAATGCTAATACGTGTAAATTGATTTGTTTGCATGAAAGTTATAGTGTCCACAAGCTATGGTATACATACTGGAATTTTTATTTATTTATTTTCTTATACTTTATAATAGTAATGGCGAGGATAAGCGACTTATAATGGGACTGTGATATCATGGCAGGCAATCTAACACTAACTTCCACTGAGTGGGAACTAACTGCCGCTGACATCACCAGTGACACTAATACTGTGATAATACTATATGCTGTCACTGTACTAATGAAGGGAAGGGGTTAACATCTTGGGTTATCAAGGGGTTGCCTACCAAGTGTTAATTTGTGTAATGTATGCTGCTTTTTTTTTACTAAAGATCTCTTTGCAGGGAGAAAAAACAGAGATATTGTTCCCTCTGTACAGAGCCCTGTGTTGATTGTCAACACAGAGCTCTGGGCTGTGATTGGACACAGGCGATCAGCAGGTCCAGGCCATGAATCAGCAGCTGGGACCTGCTAACAAACTCCCACTGTGATTGTAAGGTGGGCGGATGGGGGTGCGCACACTTTATGCCCCGAAGAGGCCAGCAATGTACAAGTACGACACTATGCTGATCTTGGCACCCCAGATGTTTTGGAACTACGTTTCCCATGGGGGTGCGCACACTTTATGCCCCGAAGAGGCCAGCAATGTACAAGTACGACACTATGCTGATCTTGGCACCCCAGATGTTTTGGAACTACGTTTCCCATGATGCTCATGCACTCTGAAGTGTAGTTGAGCATCATGGGAAATGTAGTTCCAAAACATCTGGGGTGCCAAGGTTTGCAATCTCTGATATAGTATATTACCTTTGTATTTAGCTTTTATCCTGGAGCTCAGTTTTAAATGGAAGCTATTATTATAAAACAATGATGTTTGGTATCCTCATATTTAAATCCCATATCTCATTGTAAATGTATTTCCTGCAGACTGTACCCTGGTAGATCTGCTTCTTGCATCTAGCATTGTGGGGGTATAGCTGGATATTACACACCATGCTGCTGTATGAGTCACTTCCATCTCCAAGATATAGAACTCCCTTTGTAGTCTAATGGACTCATATGTTTTCTCGATGTATTAGCTGTCATATAAGTATTCAATATAACTGCATTACCACCTACATGTGTAGAAGTGTGCTGAGCTGCGCTAAGTAACCCTTTCCTTCCATTGATATCTCTCATACTTTTTGCTAATTTAAATGAAGGCAACAAGGGCAGAGTGTGCCCCTCTCCTGGATGGAGTGCTGCTGTACAGGGGATGACAAGAGGTTGATATCAGAGTCAGATACATATGCTAGTAGTATATAAAGACACATCAATTAATTTATAAATAAACACACAAGTGCATTATGTGGTGTATTAATTCTGCTCAAAGTACAGCTTTGAAACATATTTTTTTTCTTGATCTGTAGAGTGAATTTGTACGAGTATGCTTCTGTTTAAAATACTATATATTAGGAGACTAATATAATGTTACATAGTGGTGTTGATTTACTAAAACTAGAGAGTGCAAAATCTGGTGCAGCTGTACTTAGTAACCAATCAGCTTTTAGGTTTCAGGCCTGGTTCACACTGGTGCGACACACATTCCGACTTTGGGAGCACATGTCGCATGACGTGTACAAATCAATGGTTCCCTATGGTCCGACACAGGTCAGTCCGACTTTAGAAAAGGTTCCTGCACTACTTTGGACCATTTTCAGCTCATTCAATATCATTGAAGTCATACCCTCATCCTAACCTTCCGACCTATGACATCAGACAAAGTGAATACTAGGGATAGACCGATATGGTTTTTTCAGGGCCGATACCGATATTTTGGTCACAACGCATCGGTATCGGCTGATATGGGCCGATATTTTGTACATTTAGAGTTTTGAAAAATATAGACAATTTTTGACACAAATCTGGTACTGAACATGTTAATTTTTGTTTAATGCTTAATGGCTGGCTTGCTGGTACCCTGTGGTGGGTGGCTGGCTGGCTGGCACTCTGTGGTGGGTGGCTGGCTGGCTGGCACCCTGTGGTGGATGGCTGGCACATTTTGGTCGGTGGGTGGCTGGCTGGCTGGCACCCTGTGGTGCGTGACTGGCTGGCACACTGTGGTAGGTGGCTGACTGGCACAGGGGCTGTGGGTGGCTGGCTGGTACAGGGCCTGTGGGCAGCTCACTGGTACAGTGCCTGTGGCTGGCTGGTACAGGGCCTGTATGTGGCTGGCTTTCTGGCACCCTGTGGTGGGTGGCTGGCTGTCTGGCACCCTGTGGTGGGTGGATGGCTGTCTGGCACCTTGTGGTGTGTGACTGGCTGGTACAGGGCCTGTGGGTGGCTGCCTGGCTGGTACAGTGCCTGTGGCTGGCTGGTACAGGGCCTGTGGGTGGCTGGCTGGTACAGAGCCTGTGGGTGGCTGGCTGGCTCGCTGGTACAGGGCCTGTGGCTGGCAGTCTGGTACAGGGCCTGTGGGTGGCTGCCTGGCTGGTACAGTGCCTGTGGCTGGCTGGTACAGGGCCTGTGGGTGGCTAGCTGGTACAGAGCCTGTGGGTGGCTGGCTGGCTCGCTGGTACAGGGCCTGTGGGTGGCTGGTTGGCTCACTGGTACAGTGCCTGGGGCTGGCAGTCTGGTACAGGGCCTGTGGATGTGGGTGGCTGGCTGGCTGGCACAGGGCTGCTGTGGGTGGGTGTATGGCTGTGATACACTCCCGCGAGACTAGTCCCGACTCCAGACGAGGCTGTCGAAGGCGAGGGAGGCAGCCTAAGAAGGCAGAATGACATCACAAAAATATCGGCCAGTTCCGGGTCCAATACGATATATCGGGGAAAGTGCATATCGGCCACCGATATATTGGCCTGGCTGATAATCGGTCTATCCCTAGTGAATACAGCAGCAGGAAAAGGAATTCATGTCACACTAGGATTGTTTTGATTAAAGGACAAGTCGAACTATCTCAAAGTCGGAGCAAAATCTTATCCTGTTCGTTGAAGTCAGTAGGACCAATGATTTCACAGGGCAAAGTCGTACAACAGACGCGTCGTACCAGGGTGAACCGGTGAACCCGAGCAAAAGGCCGGGTTTACACTGGTACGACACAATTGTTGTATAACTGTCAATCTGACTTTGCCCTGCGACATCAGTCCTACTTCCATCTGACTTGAATGAACAGGATGCGATTTTGCTCCGACTTTGAGATAGTCTGACATGTCCGTTGACCAATCAAAACAATCCCAGTATGACGTCATTCCTACTGCTGTAATCACCATGTTGGATGTCACAAACCAGATGGTTAGAACAAGGATCGGGTTTTAGATCCGATTTCAATGATATTAAATGGGCTGAAGTTGGACCAAAGCAGTCCAGGAACCTTTTCCAAAGTCGGACCAACTAGTGTCGGACCAGTTAATACGCTTCTCATAGGGAACCATTGATTTGTACACGTCATACGACATGTACTCCCAAAGTCGGAGCGTGTATCGCACCAGTGTGAACCAGACCTTAGAGAACAAGCTGAAGTAAGAAGATGATTGGCTACCATGCACAGCTGCACCAGATTTTGCACTCTCCAGTTTTAGTGAATCAACCCCATTAGGTCAGGTTGAAACAAAGCATAAAAATCTATCTAAAAGTATAAAAATCTATCTAATCTATCAATCAGTAAAAAATAAATGAGTACATAAAATAGAAAACGGCTACATCCAGAACTCTATACCCGATCTTGATTCAGAGTAAGGGGAACAAACCATGTTGAAATCAGACACATTTTATTTCACATGCAGTGTGTCCGTAGAGTGTGAATGGTCCTAATTGTCCTCCTGTGTGCTCGGCGCAGTATGCTGATGTGACAGTGAACAGCAGACGGTGCTGTAATGTGTCAGGACATATGTTTCTGTACAGCTCTGACTCTCAGCAGTACCTTGGAGAGCTCCCTGCATTCTTATTTTCTAGTACTTCGGCAGCTCCATGCAGCTCCTGTTTTTAAAAATGAACCTTTCCAGGACGGCACTATTTTCTGCTGACATTGAAGCAAGAGTAATCTAATACAAATATAAAAAAAAAAAAATAAATAAATTAGAAAGTGCATTGTCAAAGGTACATAAGCATCTCTCCTACAATAAGTACACATCATGCATGTTTTAACTACTTCTGGACCAGAAGGTTTCACCCCCTTAAGGATCAGGCCATTTTTTGCAATTTGAAACCCTGAAACCTATTTACACTGACAATTGTGCGGTCGTGCGACACTGTACCCAAATAAAATTCATGTCCTTTTTCCCTATAAATAGAGCTTTCTTTTGGTGGTATTTGATTACCTCTGTGGTTTTTATTTTTTGTGCTATAAACAAAAACAAAAAGGACAACTCTGAAAAAAAAATATATATTTTTTTTTACTTTCTGCTATAAAGCACAGCCAATAAAAACATTTTAAAAATCTAATTTTTTCATCATTTTAGGCCAATATGTATTCTGCTACATATTTTTGGTAAAAAAAAAAATCCTAATAAGTGTACATTGATTGGTTTGCAAACTTGGGGATAGATTTATGACATTTTATTTTTACCAGTAATGGCGGCGATCAGCGATTTTTAGCAGGACTGCGACATTTTGGCGGATAGATCGGACACTGACACTTTTGAGGGGACCAGTGACATTACTACAATAATCAGTGCTAAAAATATGCACTGTTACTCTAATAATGACACTGGCAGGAAGGAGTAGCACCAGGAGCAATCAAAGGGTAAAGTGTGTCCCTAGGGGGTGCTTTCTAACTGAGTGGGGGATTGACTCACTTGATGAACATAGAGATCTGTGTTCCTGAATGGCAGGAAATCATATTACTCGCTTACAGGCAGGGGGGACATGTATGACAGAAGAGACCTCTAGGGTCTCCTGTCAGTGGATTTGTGCATTGCGGACTTTACTACCACTTTAAAAACACAGACTGTGGGTCAAGCGAGAGAAATCTAAGAGCTTTCTTCTTTTTAAAGGGTCGGTTCATTTAATAATTCATAAATAATATTACTCTAGGCAGTCTATGAACACTATTTCCTCATTTCAAAATAGATCAACTTTAAAGCGGTTGTAAACCCGAAAAAAAAACCCTGCAAGACAAAGGCATAATGAGCTAGTATGCATCGCATACTAGCTCATTATGTATTACTTACCTTAGAACGAAGCCCCGACATGGACCCCCGGACATCGCTGCGGGCACTGCCATGATCCCTCGGCGTCTCTTCCGGGTTCGGCGGCTCCGGCGCTGTGATTGGCCGGAGCCAGGATGACGTCACTCCCGCGCATGCGCGCGGGAGTGATTTTCCGGCAAGCTCCCGGCAAGGAAAACTAAAGGTCCCCCCGGACCTTCAGAGCGCATGCGCCGCTCGCGTGAGCGGCTGCATGCACTGCAAATATCTCCTAAACCGTGCCTGTTTAGGAGAGATTAATTGTACCTACAGGTAAGCCTTATTATAGGCTTACCTGTAGGTAAAAGTGTCAAAAAGCGGGATACTACCGCTTTAACCACTAGCTGCCCGAGCCAATTCTGGCACTTCTCACATATATTGTAAATATTAGCATTTTATGCCATAAAATTACTTAGAACCCCAAATACATATGTATATCATTTTAAGCAGAACCCCTAGATAATAAAATAGTGGGTGATGCAATTCTTTGTGTCACACGATATTTGTGCATTGATTTTTCAAACGCAAATTTGTGTGAAAAAATAAACTTTATTGAATTTTATTACACACAAATACAATATAATACCCAATTTTTTGATAAAATATAAAGGAAGATGTTACACTGAGTAAATACAGTGGGTACGGAAAGTATTCAGACCCCCTTAAATTTTTCACTCTTTGTTTTATTGCAGCCATTTGCTAAAATCATTTAAGTTCATTCTTCTTCCTCATGAATGTACACATAGCACCCCATACTGACAGAAAAACACAGAATTGTTGACATTTTTGCAGATTTATTAAAAAAGAAAAACTGAAATATCACATGGTCCTAAGTATTCAGACCCTTTGCTGTGACACTCATATATTTAACTCAGGTGCTTTCCATTTCTTCTGATCATCCTTGAGATGGTTCCACACACCTGTCTATATAAGACCTTCCAGATCAGAAAGCATGTCAGAGCAAATGAGAATCATGAGGTCAAAGGAACTGCCTGAAGAGCTCAGAGACAGAATTGTGGCAAGGTACAGATCTGGCCAAGGTTACAAAAAGATTTCTGCTGCACTTAAGGTTCCTAAGAGCACAGTGGCCTGCATAATCCTCAAATGGAAGATGTTTGGGGCGACCAGAACCCTTCCTAGAGCTGGCCGTCCGGCCAAACTGAGCTATCGGGGGAGAAGAGCCTTGGTGAGAGAGTTAAAGAAGAACCCAAAGATCACTGTGGCTGAGCTCCAGAGATGCAGTCAGGAGATGGGAGAAAGTTGTAGAAAGTCAACCATCACTGCAGCCCTCCACCAGTCGGGGCTTTATGGCAGAGTGGCCCAACGGAAGCCTCTCCTCAGTGTAAGACGCATGAAAGCCCGCATGGAGTTTGCTAAAAAACACCTGAAGGACTCCAAGATGGTGAGAAATAAGATTCTCTGGTCTGATGAGACCAAAATAGAACTTTTTGGCCTTAATTCTAAGTGGTATGTGTGGAGAAAACCTGGCACTGCTCATCACCTGTCCAATACAGTCCTAACAGTGAAGCATGGTGGTGGCAGCATCATGCTGTGGGGGTGTTTTTCAGCTGCAGGGACAGGACGACTGGTTGCAATCGAGGGAAAGATGAATGCGGCCAAGTACAGGGATATCCTAGACAAAAACCTTCTCCAGAGTGCTCTGGACCTCAGACTGGGCCGAAGGTTTACCTTCCAACAAGACAATGACCCTAAGCACACAGCTAAAATAACGAAGGAGTGGCTTCACAAGAACTCCGTGACTGTTCTTGAATGGCCCAGCCAGAGCCCTGACTTAAACCCAATTGAGCATCTCTGGAGAGACCTAAAAATGGCTGTCCACCAACGTTTACCATCCAACCTGACAGAACTGGAGAGGATCTGCAAGGAGGAATGGCAGAGGATCCCCAAATCCAGGTGTGAAAGACTTGTTGCATCTTTCCCAAAAAGACTCCTGGCTGTATTAGATCAAAAGGGGGCTTCTACTAAATACTGAGCAAAGGGTCTGAATACTTAGGACCATGTGATATTTCAGTTTTTCTTTTTTAATAAATCTGCAACAATGTCAACAATTCTGTGTTTTTCTGTCAGTATGGGGTGCTATGTGTACATTCATGAGGAAGAAGAATGAACTTAAATGATTTTAGCAAATGGCTGGCTGCAATATAACAAAGAGTGAAAAATTTAAGGGGGTCTGAATACTTTCCGTACCCACTGTAGATACCAAACATGTCATGCGTTAAAATTGCATACACCCATGGAATGGGCGATGCTTTAATAAGCCTTTACAAGTTACCAGTTTAGATTAACAAAACTAAACTCGCTATCATGTTGAGAGATACCTCACATATGTGGTACGATCATAGTTTTCATATGTGTGTGGGACCTATGTATGCGCTTGCCTTTGCCTGTTAGCACGGGGGCCAGGGAGCTTTCAATTTTCTTTTATATTGTATTATTTATTTTAAATTTGTTTTTTGTTTTTGTTTTTCTTTTTTTACGCTGTACCTTCAAAAACATGTTTGTTCAACTTTATTGTTATCACAAGGGATGAACCTCATCCCTTGTGATAGCATGGGCATTGATAGGTACTCTTTACTGAGACATCTCTCCTCTTTAACACATCTGATAAAACTGGGATTGGCTTGATCAGATGCCGTTACAAGCCATCAACACCTTTTTACTGCAAAGTGAAACCAGAAGCGACAAAATCCTTGTCGCTTCCTTTTATATAGACCATAGAGATGGTCTGTTCCTCCTTCATCTCTATGGTCAGCTGTCGGAATTGCAGGCTTCAGTCCCAGGCTCCACGGTGGAACGGGTGAATCTGGGAAGGCAGTGAAAAGTGGCAGGGGAGCTCTATAGCCGCTCAGGTCACATTTACATTGTTGAACATTGCCGGCTGAAAAAAAGATACTGGGTGCAGCTGCAGCCATAATCCTGGTGTAATCACTGAAACTAAATCTGTATGACCAGCTTTGAGCAAGGGGCAAAAGTTACATCTTAAGCCTACTAGCAAGATCCTGGGTACAACAAGGATCCAAAATCTCATGAGAATACAGTCCTGTGTAAGCAAGATTTGTGATCTTTAGCTTTCCCAGGACCTCACTGGAAGAATCACGGTAAATATTAATTTTAACAAGGAAATCAGCTGGAGCTGCAGGATCACGTGTATGGATTAAAAAATATGTGGGTAAACAAGATTTTATTTCACTTTAATTAACCTGGATTTTAAAGTGCAAATACGTTAAAGCGGAGTTCCGGCCATGAAAAAAAATTTTCAATAAAAATACCCCCGGGACAGTCAGGGCTAGTACATTCCACAATGGATAGCCTCTGTACTGTCCCGGGTCGCACTTACCTGTAAGAAGAAATACTCACCTTTAAAATTTCTTCTCCAGCGTTGCCATCTCGGATGTGGGCAGCTGAAGCCAGCGCGATCCTCTTCTGCGTCCTCTTCCGTGTCCTCTTCTCCCAGAATGCGCCGGCACCGGCCCCGCTCGTCACTTCCCGTGCGCCGCCGCATTCCTCCACAGCTTCTGGGCATGCCCAGAAGCTGTTTAGCAGGGAATGCGGCGCCGCCCCGGAAGTGACGAGTGGGGCCGGCGCCGGCGCATTGATTCCTGGGAGCGATGACGTTCAGCTCCCAGAAATCATTGCAAACCGGAAGTGACGGCGCGGGCCGTGGCCGCTGAAGGAGGAAGTGGAAGAAAGGTGAGTATATTTTTCTACAATAACAAGGTAAGTAAAAAAAAAAATAAAAAAAAATCGGAACTATCCATTTCCTTTTCAAGTGCCGAAAAGCAAGCGGATGGCCACAAAATCGATTATGTCGATTTTGTGTCCGGAACTCCGCTTTAAGTGGGTTCTCTAAAACACATCACAATTCATACAAACTCTATTGCAGAAACACTTGTTTTTTAAAGAGGACCAGTTATGATACATTAGGAGTCTGCATATTCAGGTTTAACCTCTTGGCACCGACACTTCCTGGCCCTTTAAGACATTTAGGATGCTGGGAGGAGGGGCGGGGTTTATGATCATGTGACTGCCATGATTGGCTGTCATGGCGGTCACATGATCGGAAAGCTCCTGATTGCAAGCAACGATTGTGAACTTTCCGTTCGTTATGCCACTGGTTGCTGTGTCAGGAGCGCGCAGGGTGCGTACTCTTGGCACAGCTCTATTTGCACCAATTAATGCAAATATGCAGCCGCTCGGCACCAAGGCCCACCCAATTAGAGGCCGCATATTTGTGTGCGGCTGGCGTCACGGGGTTAAATGACGATCACAGTGCAGTTTTACCTTTAAACAATTCATATTTGCGGCAAGTTTTACTGTGCCTGAGAATTCAGTTTATTTCAGGGGGTTAGAAGTCACCTGAAAACCGGCATTTAACAGTCAGCAACTGTCAGAGGTTTGGTGATCTCTGACACCTGTCACAAGCTGAGGTGTCAGACTCACACAAAGTAAAGCTATAAAGGGGCAAATCTAAATCTTTCATAAGAAACCTTTCACAGCTATAACATTTTAGGACTAAATATTCCTGCATAAGCCCAGCCATGACCGGTTCTCTTTAATGTAGACAGATTGCATTTACCCCTGCTAACAGCTGATGACTGTAACAGTCAAAAGATTTGCTTAAAGCAGAACTAAACCCGTCTATCCTTATCAGCAAAGGAAGCTGCCATCTTATCTTCTGTTTGATCTGCAGCTGCCATGGGATTGTGCATTTGATTAATTACAACACCAGCCATTTGATGGCTTGACAGTTTGATTGAGAGAACAAGCAACTGGGACAGGTATCATTCAGGCATGCCTTGAATGTAACTATTTTGGCAAACAGGTAAACCCATGGGAAAGGAAAGATATACAGTGGGTACGGAAAGTATTCAGACCCCCTTAAATTTGTCACTCTTTGTTATATTGCAGCCATTTGCTAAAATCATTTAAGTTCATTCTTCTTCCTCATGAATGTACACATAGCACCCCATACTGACAGAAAAACACAGAATTGTTGACATTGTTGCAGATTTATTAAAAAAGAAAAACTGAAATATCACATGGTCCTAAGTATTCAGACCCTTTGCTCAGTATTTAGTAGAAGCCCCCTTTTGATCTAATACAGCCAGGAGTCTTTTTGGGAAAGATGCAACAAGTCTTTCACACCTGGATTTGGGGATCCTCTGCCATTCCTCCTTGCAGATCCTCTCCAGTTCTGTCAGGTTGGATGGTAAACGTTGGTGGACAGCCATTTTTAGGTCTCTCCAGAGATGCTCAATTGGGTTTAAGTCAGGGCTCTGGCTGGGCCATTCAAGAACAGTCACGGAGTTGTTGTGAAGCCACTCCTTCGTTATTTTAGCTGTGTGCTTAGGGTCATTGTCTTGTTGGAAGGTAAACCTTCGGCCCAGTCTGAGGTCCAGAGCACTCTGGAGAAGGTTTTTGTCCAGGATATCCCTGTAATTGGCCGCATTCATCTTTCCCTCGATTGCAACCAGTCGTCCTGTCCCTGCAGCTGAAAAACACCCCCACAGCATGATGCTGCCACCACCATGCTTCACTGTTGGGACTGTATTGGACAGGTGATGAGCAGTGCCTGGATTTCTCCACACATACAGCTTAGAATTAAGGCCAAAAAGTTCTATTTTGGTCTCATCAGACCAGAGAATCTTATTTCTCACCATCTTGGAGTCCTTCAGGTGTTTTTTAGCAAACTCCATGCGGGCTTTCATGTGTCTTACACTGAGGAGAGGCTTCCGTCGGGCCACTCTGCCATAAAGCCCCGACTGGTGGAGGGCTGCAGTGATGGTTGACTTTCTACAACTTTCTCCCATCTCCTGACTGCATCTCTGGAGCTCAGCCACAGTGATCTTTGGGTTCTTCTTTACCTCTCTCACCAAGGCTCTTCTCCCCCGATAGCTCAGTTTGGCCGGACGGCCAGCTCTAGGAAGGGTTCTGGTCGTCCTAAACGTCTTCCATTTGAGGATTATGGAGGCCACTGTGCTCTTAGGAACCTTAAGTGCAGCAGAAATCGTTTTGTAACCTTGGCCAGATCTGTGCCTTGCCACAATTCTGTCTCTGAGCTCTTCAGGCAGTTCCTTTGACCTCATTATTCTCATTTGCTCTGACATGCATTGTGATCTGGAAGGTCTTATATAGACAGGTGTGTGGCTTTCCTAATCAAGTCCAATCAGTATAATCAAACACAGCTGGACTCAAATGAAGGTGTAGAACCATCTCAAGGATGATCAGAAGAAATGGAAAGCACCTGAGTTAAATATATGAGTGTCACAGCAAAGGGTCTGAATACTTAGGACCATGTGATATTTCAGTTTTTCTTTTTTAATAAATCTGCAACAATGTCAACAATTCTGTGTTTTTCTGTCAGTATGGGGTGCTATGTGTACATTCATGAGGAAGAAGAATGAACTTAAATGATTTTAGCAAATGGCTGCAATATAACAAAGAGTGAAAAATTTAAGGGGGTCTGAATACTTTCCGTACCCACTGTAGGTCATGTTCACTGGTCAGCACTCATTTGGAATGGTATACAATATACTGTGTGAACTGCTATGTAGTTTTACATAAAGTAGACGACCAGCCAAAAAAAAACAAACAAGAAAAATATTATTAGTCTATTAAAAGATAAAGTTAAAAAACATTTTGCTGAAATATTATGTACATTTTAATCCAGAGCTCTCCCTAGCAGTACATCTTTTCTGCCAGTAGATGTCCTCAGTCTGAGGTCCAGCATCATTCAACCCACCTCCTTGAACTCCAGGCTGTTACGGACCCACCCCAACCATTGACTGGACAGTGAAAGGAAAAGCAGCGCAGTGATGAGATCATCTCATTGTCACTCTGCTTTCCTATCCTGCCAGCATGCTTCTTGTCAGTACATAAACTAATTGGCTCCTTGTGCTGCCTCTTCCTTTCACATTCTAGCCATTTTACTGTACAGACACTGCAAAATGCTGGTACCAGATCATATTCAGGTACATACAATGCTTAAAGAAGACATTTAATAATGTATCAATGATTACAGAGCTGCATTAAAGGGGTTGTAAATGCAGAAGGTTTTCTTATCTTAATGCATTCTATGCATTAGGATAAAAAGCCTTCTGTGTACAGCAGCTCCCCTCAGCCCCCCCTAATAGTTACCTGAGCCCCCTCTCTATACAGCGATGTCCACGAGTGCCTCAGCCGTCCGGGACTGTCTCTCCTGATTGGCTGAGACAAGGCAGCAGCGCCATTGGCTCCCGCTGCTGTCAATCAAATCAGTTAGCTAATCAGGAGAGAGAGGGGGTGGGGCCGAGCAACAGCTCCGTGTCTGAATGGATACACAGGGCTGCAGCTGGAATCAGGTGCAAGCTGCTTGCTGTGGGGGCAGGGAGGGGGAGGGGCAGAATCTCCAGCCAGAGACATGAGAAGAGAAGGATCTGGGCTGCCCTGTGCAAAACCACTGCACAGAGGAGGTAAGTGTAACATGTTTGTTATTTTAATAGAAAAAAAACACAAGACTTTACAATCACATTAATTTATGCTTTTTATACCTGCCTAAAGGGTGTCTACAAACATCAAATGTCAGCTGGCAAGAAACATGATCCTAGTAATGAACAAATACTACTGATATTGGGTTTGCCTTTGTAGAGGGAAAGGCGATCACTGCAAATTGCTGTAATAAGTAAACAATAACCACTGGCCAGGGAAAGCTAAGTCAGGCAGTTCCTTCAAGCAGGCTCAGGCAGGAGGCATTGGGGAGGGTCTACAGAGCCAAATCTGTTCACAAATCTTACAGTAAATATGTCAAGACTAGCAAAACGTTCTCCTATATCTGTGCAAACACCCCATTTGAGGCAATCTACCCCAAGAGGCAATGCAAACAATGCTGCTATCATCACAGTATTTTGAAACTGTCACGGTGCTTACCTTTGTTGGAGTCTGTAACGCAGAGATGTGCGCTCACCCTTGCAGATATCCACAGTCCAAGGTGACCAGGTATGAAAGCCACCTGGGCTGTGAATCTGTGCATGGGGGCTTGGCAGGGAAGGTGCCCCAATAAGCAGGACCGGCAGGAATACAATGAGAAGGGAAGTCCAGGAATAACTGTAGTCACTGGATGACACGAGTCCGGATAAGGATCGCAGGAACAACAAGGAGTGAAGGTAAGGATGGAAGCCGGAGTCAGTCTGGAACACACGCTTAGGAAACAGGAACACAGGAACAAAGTCTGTCAAACAGGAACAAAGTCTGTCAAACAGGAACAATCTGGAACAAAGATCAGCAATGAACTGACACTGCTCTAAGCGAGAGACAGTGTTTAATAGCTTGCTTAATTGAGCAATTAGCTTCAGGTGGACAATGAGAGACAAGAGCACACTCAGGTGAAGTCCAGACCCCTAGTGCTGCAGGCAATACCAGATTAACAAGACAGGATCCATATGAGCTAAAGTGTGGCTCAGTGGCGGGATAACAGGACAGAATGTCAAAATACACAGGTTCAAATCCCATGTCAGGTACTTAACGGCAACCACGCCTGGCTGTCTGTAAGCCATGGCGAGAACCGTGACAGAGACCTTTCATTATAGATCAGGGGTCTCCATACGTTCTAAACAAAGTGCAATTAACTGTCCTTCAGACATTATGGGGGCCTGACTGTGGCCAGTGAGAGCATAAAGTCCCAGGCCTGGTGCTCAGTGGGAGCAAAAACAATTACAATCAGGATGAGGAATCGTGCTCCATCATGGGTATTAGTGGAAGAAATAGTGCCTCATCATTGGTGTCAGTGGAAGGAATAGTTCCCCATCGTTGTTGTCATTGGTAGGAATTGTGCCCTGTTGGTGTTGTTGTAAAGTATGGTGCCTCATTGTTGGTATCATTGGGAGGAATAATGCCCCATTGTTGGTGTCAGTGCAAGGAATAGTGCCCCATTGTTGGTGTCAGTGGAAAGAATTGTTCCACATCATTTTTGCCAGTAGGAGGAATAGTGCCCTATTGTTGGTATCATTGGAAGGAATGGTGCCTCATCATTGGTATCAGTGGGAGGAATAGTGCCCCATCATTTATGTTAGTGGGAGAAATAGTGCCCCATTTTTGGTGTCATTGGGAGTCAAAATGGCCCATCATTGATGTCAGTGGGAGGAACAGTGTTCCATAAGTTATATTAGTGGAAGGAATTATGCCCCCTTGTTGGTGGTCTGTGAAAGGAACAATATTCCATCGTTTATATCAATGGGAGAAATGATGTCCCATTGTTGGTGTCAGAGGAAGAGGAATAGTGCTCCAAGGGCCCAGTAAAGGCTACCAGAGGGCTGCATCCAGCCCACGGCCTGCCCTATTTTGGAGAACATTGTTCTAGGCCAACTTGATAATAGCAAAGTTCAGGAATACGTAAGGTCATTAAAGTGAATTTGCAGGTCCTCACACATTTCCTCTATAGTACAGCCATTCTCATCCAAGGTTCCTTCAGAGGTTGCTAGGGGTTCTGTCAGCTGTGGCTGAATGACCTCACATTTGATGGTGCCTGCTTAGTACTGGGGTCAACGTCACTTGGCAGAGCCAGTTTCTTGAATCTCATGATCTTTTTAGCTGTCTATAGGACTGACATTATGACCACCACTTATTCTTCCCAGTAGCCACCAAATAATTATTTTTTTGCAAGGGGTTCCCCTAGACCTGAGAATTATTTACAGGGTTCATGCGAGCATACATGAATTGAAATTAGGCCAATTCAACAGGGACTGGCCGGATTTTAATCTATGTATGGGTTAGCTGATTGTACACAAGTCGATCAATCAATTGTGTACAACCAGCCTGTCAGGTTTTTCCTGAACAATCAGTGCAGATGGCTATAGCTGGCTTCCCTGCCAGCAGAATACTAGTGATTCCCCCATCTACCTTGAATGTTTTGGATGGGGGAATCGGTTCATTTTTTTTCATTCAACCCTGTGGTTGAATGAAAAAAATAAATAAATCATGTATGGCCAGCTTTCCTTTGTAGTAAAAAAAGTTGAGAAAGGCTGCTCTACTGTGGTATCTTTCTGTATATCTTATGATTGGCCAGCATGCCCACAAAGCAACTGCTGAGATAAAAAAAGATCAAAGAACCACAAAGGAAAGCTGTTCTTTCAGAAGACTCATCCTTGCAATGAGAAGTGAACAGTAAATAATTGCAGGATGCATGAGCAAATATGGTTGCCATGCACATACAAAAATTCACAAACTGTATACAGATTAAAAAAAAAAAAACATTTTAAATATTTTTAAAACACGCCAATCAGATTACTTATATCAAACTGTTTAAAAGGGATGTTCAGAAAGACTACTAATACCCCTCCTTCTCCAGCTTCTGTCATTGGATTGAGAGGCATTTTATTTTTTTTCATTTGCAATTGCTGGACTGGGCACTTTCACTTTTAAAGACTGAGGACATCTTGTGGTAAAAGAGAAGTACTGCAGGGGGAGGGAGTTTGCTCCTGATGGAAGTGTTCACTGGCTGGGGGCAGGGTTACCAACCGTCAGTAAGTTTACTGACAGCTTGTAAAAATCTGTGATTTCTAGAATTGTCTTTAAATATCAGAGGCTGCTATTTTGTCATGCTGTGTTACCAGGCAAATTACCTGTTATGGGTGTTTTCAGTGTTTCCATATTGAGTTTTTCCTGTTTAAATATTGATTGTCTTTTTAATAGGAGTTCTGTCATTTTTCAGGTTGCCAGTAAAAAATGTGCTCAGTCAGTAAATTTTCCATGTTTTGTCAGTAAAAAATCTTTCTGGAGGTTGGCAACACTGGTTGGAAGGGCCTTTTTTGTCCCTGAACTGGTGATTTGATCATGACGCCACATCCCAAAAAGTAAATAATAAAGGAAACAGAATATTGTGCTGGGGGACTTTAAAGGTGCCACTTAACCAACTAAAACATGGCATCACATTTTAAAACATTAATCTGTATTCTAAAAAATATTTTAAAAATCACATAAGGTAAAATCTCTCAGGAAAAATGTAGTAATAGAAGAGGAAGCAGTGGTGCAAACAACCTTATGCATTCCCATACCTCTATTTTTCACCATCCACTAATTAGCATAAATATTCTATAGTGCCGAGCAATTTGTTCTTTTCCTCTTCAAAATTTTATTTTTTTTTGTAGTTTGGTTTTAACATATTAAAAGAATTTATGAGATTTTAGTAATTGAATTTACATATATTTTAACATTTGATTTACATCTACTAAAAGGTTTCTGTTATGCCTCCGCAGAGGTCTCTGGGGTTAAAAGCATATGAAAACCTTAACAATTCATTTAATTTTTATTTTAAAACAAAGAAAAATAGGTGCGCTAACTAAATGGGAATAAAAGGACTGCTGAAACAAAATAAACCCTGACCACTGGGTGCAAGAAAATTTGTATAAAAAAATAAGGGCACTTATTTTTTATACACAACTTTTTCTATCTGTCCCCTTTTGATGTTGTAAATAGACCCTTGAAATAATTTTTATAAAACAGTTCAATAAATGCACAAAAAAACCCCACTGTTGGCCTTGCCATAAATCTAGGGAGCTGATAACTACCTTTGCTCTTTGTTTGTGCTGCAGTTAGAATGGTCTGCATTGTTCCTAGTTCTTCCTGTGGATTACAAAATATACCTCCCCATAGGTGTGCACAGCCTCATGCATTAGGGTGTGCATCTCAAAGCTCTAACGCATATGTGTGTGTGCATGTGTATTTATACTGATGGTGTCAGTAAAGCAGAGGATGGTGTCAGTAGAGCAGTGGATGGTGTCAGTAGTTTTTTTTTTTTTTCATATTTTCTTTTTTATTATTTTTTTTACAATTTTACTTTTTCTATTTTTTATTTTTATATGAGCCCTGTTAGGGGACTTTGGTAAAATATCAGGGGTTTAAACATGGGAAATCTGCACTACACAGAGTGATTAGCACGTGCCCAGGCACAGCTGACACACCCTGTACACTCGCCTATGACCTCTCCTATGTTATGGAGATATGAAAGTGTTTTGTAGTCATTACACACTTCATGTTTTATAGAGCGCTGCTTTCCATCAGATGCAGTACAATGAGTAAGTGTTATTACTCTAGGACAGGAAATGTGGATAAGGGTTGTCACTCTAGAACATTAAGTGTGTTACTGGCAGGATAAGTGTTGTCACTCTAGGGATGATTTACTAAAGCTGGAGAGTGCAAAATCTGGTGCAACTGTGCATGGTAGCCAATCAGCTTCTTCAATTAAGCTTTGACAAAAAAACCTGGAAGCTGATTGGTTTCTGTGCACAGCTGCACCAGATTTTACACTCTGCAATTTTAGTAAATCAACCCCTCTAGGACAGGATGTGTGTTACTGGTAAGATAAGCACTGTCACAGTAGAACAGGTAGCATGTTACTTTCCAGATAAGCATCTAGAACAGGAAACGTGTTACTGGCAAGATAAGCATTCAAAAAAGTGAAATATGCAGCGCCAATAGATATATAAAATAAGTAATATTATAATAAATTATGTTCAAACAGCACATTTTTTTATACATATATGTCATGCCAAGACAAGTACAACACAGAAAGTCCGCTTGAACATTTTGTTATGAATCTTAAGAAAAAAAAAGTTTGCCACTGCGACCATTCCTGATCCCCCAACAACTAAAAAAGTGCCTTACAAAGTGCATCAACAGCCACCCCCCACTGTGCACTCCCCAGCTCCTAGGCTGCATAAGAAAGCAGACAATGCATGTTGGAAAAATGAGCAAAGCTCCACTGTACAGGTGATAATCTCTTGTTATAACACTCCTATCCAGCAGGGGGCAAACTTCAGCCACTTTGCTATTCTCTAGGTCTAGGAGGAATGCTCATAAGGTGGCCACTGTTCCAGGAAACCGAAAGCAGGGTTGTGACAACAGCATGCATAGCTCCGCCCAATGCACGTCTTCAGGGGCCTCTAGCATGGTCACTGTAGGACAGGAAGCATGTTACTAATAGGATAAGCGTTGTCACTGTAGGACAGGAAGCATGTTACTGGCAAGAGGAGAATTGTCTCTATAGGACAGGACGTGTGTTCCTGGCAGGATAAGAATTGTCACTTTAGGACAGGAAGTTTGTTACTGGCAGGAGTAGCAGGTGAAAATAAAGGTAAAAAATCCTTTAAAAAAAAAAAAAATAAAGGTAAAAAATCCTTTAAAAAAAAAAAGAAAACTAAAACAGCCACCACATTTAAAGGCCAGTAAGCTGCAATGTACACTATATTGTCAAAAGTATTGGGACGCCTGCCTTTACAGGCACACGGACTTTAATGGCATCCCAGTCTTAGTCCGTAGGGTTCAATATTGAGTTGGCCCACCCTTTGCAGCTATAACAGCTTTAAATCTACTGGGAAGGCTGTCCACAAGGTTTAGGAGTGTGTCTATGGGAATGTTTCACCATCCATTAGAAGTGCATTTGTTGGGTCAGGCACTGAGGTTGGAGAGAAGGCCTGGCATGCAGCCTCTGCTCTAATTCATCCCAATGGTTAGTGGTACATTGGCGCAAGAAGAGGTCTCAGTATGGGCTAGTCCTGGGGACCGGGGGGGGGAGGGGATGAGGGGGGGGAAAAACAGGGGTCAGGGGTCCCAAGTTCAGGGGATAGCTTTCCACTGTAGTGGCTGCCAGTGGGAGAGAGAGAATTGATCTCTGGGGGGAAACAAGAGGAAAGAAGCGCAGCCCCTTCTGCAATACTGCTTTACTTTACATTAAATGTCTTGCTGCACTTAGAAGGCGCTGTGCTTCTTTCCTCTTGTCTAATTCATCCCAAAGCTGTTCTGTTGGGTTGAGGTCAGGACTCTGTGCAGGCCAGTCAAGTTCCTCCAACCCAAACTTGCTCATCCATGTCTTTATGGACCTTGCTTTGTGCACTGGTCCAAATCATTTAGTGGAGGGGGGTTTTGGTGTGGGGATGTTTTTCAGGGGTTGGGCTTGGCCCCTTAGTTCCAGCAAAGGGAACTCTTAAGGTGTAAGCATACCAAGACATTTTGGACAATTTTATGCTCCCAACTTTGTGGGAACAGTTTGTGGATGGTCCCTTTCGGTATCAACAAGACTGCGCACCAGTGCACAAAGCAAGGTCCATAAAGACATGGATGAGCGAGTTTGGGGTGGAGGAACTTGACTTGCCTGCACAGAGTCCTGACCTCAACCAGATAGAACACCTTTGGGATAAATTAGAGTCAAAACTTCACAAATAACCTTCTGGAAGAATGGTCAAACATTCCCATAGACGCAATCCTAAACCTTGTGGACAGCCTTCCCAGAAGAGTTGAAGCTTTTATATCTGGAAAGGGTGGGTCAACTCATTATGCTATTCTGCATAATCACAAACAAACAGCAGGGCTCAAACGCCTGGAGCGTTACCAAACAAGCTTTATTTAAAATGAACTGTCCTTACATTACCTAAATGCGTGCCAAGCCTGGGATGCCACTCAATGGCATCCCAGTCTTAGAACCCTTCGGACTAATGCCTCGTACACACGCAACGATTATCGGCCGACAAAAATCTACTTCAGAAGTGATGTCATGTGCTGGTTTACTTTCCGTGTGTTTTTTCTTCTCTGAGCATGCTCAGTCTTGCTCATCAGATTTTTGTCTGCCGAAATCTGTACTGACTGACGGAAAATCGGCCGTTCTGTTGACGGCCAACAAAAATTTTATAGCCTGCACACCAGATTTTTTTCGGCCGAAAAGTAGGAGTCGGTTGTCGGAAGCATCATACTAACAAGCCGAAAATCGGAAGATCGGACGTTGGCCGAAAATTCCCGGCCAATAATCGATGGGCGTGTACGGGACTTAAGACTGGGATGCCTTTAAAGTTCATGTACGTGTAAAGGTAGGCGTCCCAATACTTTTGACAACATAGTGTATTACATTTTGTTATTGGATATAGATATGCTTTAGTTCCTATCCACAAAATGTAACCGCGCTAGTTACATGAAAAATGAAATAAAAGCAGCAGCTTCCAGTGAGATAGCACCGAACAAAAACTATAATATATAAGCTGCGCTAAAAAATAAATGAAACAAGTGAATATGCACAAAATACAATAAATAAAGTGACAATGAATGATAATAAATAGACCATGCAAGTGAGTAAACACAATGTGCAATGTTGTACAATGTTACTCACTTGTATGGTCTATTTATTATCATTCATTGTCACTTTATTTATTGTATTTTGCACATATTCACTTGAACGGTTCATTTATTTTTTAGCGCAGCTTATATATTATGCTTTAGTTCCTACCTGGGACCTTATCTGCATGGATGTGATATGTGCTATCCATGTTTGCATGCATTTTATCACTGTTTCCTTTCACAGCTCCAAACATATCTTTGTAGGTTAATGTCCTGTTTGTATGTGTGCGGTATGACTGCAGTGGAGAAATTATTAGTTGTTCCTGGGGGATACTGATGGGAATAGTATACAGTATATACTTTGTGAAGCGGCACAGAATTGGTTGGCAGTGTATAAATGAATAGAATAAAGACTCCTGTTTTGTGTTGAGCTCCCATCCTCCTCCAGGTCTTCCTGGCTTTAATACGTTTTATAGCCTTTTTTCACTATTGGAATCCAAATCAGCCCTTCTGGCACCAATGATATTGCCAACCGAGGCTTGCTGTCAAATACACAAGCACGTATCTGGAAACGTTTTTATAAAATTGAAATCTGGGAAATATGTTTCTATACTGAATGTGATTTGGATCATGTTGCCTCTATACAAATGTTTGTATCCTCCCTGCTTTTGCTCCTTGTTTTTCTCTATAACCATTTTTGATAATTTGATGATCCAGACACGATTATGCAATCATAATTAGTCTGTCACTCGGATTTTTATATTAAAAGTGGAATCAGCCAACAGCTGATGCTCGCATACCTCTAATTACACAGAAACCATGCTGCTGCTGCTGGTAAGAGTATAGTCAATCATGAATCACTCAGCCTTATATGTAAATAGACTACTTGAAAACTCATGATCCATGCAAATTGGCTTCTTCTCTGACGCCAGCGCTTATTTGCTCAGGTTTAGCAATATTTTATCACACTTTCTCAACTGGTTCACTGTATTATTGTCTTCCGAACAGCTGCCATTTCCTAAAATCTATTAGAGTTATTGGGAATTTTCAGCAAAAGGATCGGCCTACGCAAACCCAATATTGCAGACATTAATGGATACCAGTGGGCTTAAAGTGATTGTAAATCCTTATTTTATTTTTTGTAAAATAACAAACATTTTATGCTTACCTGCTCTGTGCAAGGGTATTGCAAAGAGCAGCCCAGGTCCTCCTCTTCTCGGGTCCCCCGCTGGCCCTTCTGGCCCCTCCCCCCAGGAGTGCCCCCATAGGAAGCTGCTTCCCATGGGGGCACTCATGTGTGCTCAATTCCAAGCCAGGCTGTGTACATCTGTTCAGACAGCCTGGCTTGCCCCCCCCCCCCCCACTCTCTGCTTGCAGGTTTTGATTGACAGCATCAGGAGTCAATGGCTTCTGCTGCTCTCAGCCAAGCCTGTAAAACTAGGGAGAGGGGGGAAGAGCTGCTACAGGCATGTACAGCGCTGGACCTAGGTCTGGTTCGGTTGAGTATTTAGGGGGGCTGAGGGGGAAGCCACTATTAAAGGTTTTTACCTTAATGCAGAGAATGAGGCACCTGACTCAAATTTTCTGCTGCTGTTATCTTGTGTGTCGGACAGCTTGTCAGAAGTGACTTTGCTGATAATAGAGGAAAGGAGCAGTAGAAAGACACGGCACTTAGAGCTTTGGGAATAGATAAGTAAACACTACAGATGTATGTGCTTAGGTCAAATTTCATGAATGGGGTTTACAACCACTTTAAATCAAATGTGTCTGCTTGTACTACAGTGGGATGACAAAATGTTGCAGATGGTGTGGTGCCAGCATTGTCTCTGCTGATTCATATGCCTGTAGCTTGTCAGTCACAACCTGAGCACACCTAGTCCTGCCCACTGCTTTCTAGGTTGACAGCACTGCCTCTGTTGCAGGAACCCTCCCATCGTTAGCTGCAGTGCCTGGGAGAGGAATGTGTGATACACCAGTTAATGAAGACAATTAATTAGTCAGGTCAGGTAAAGGAAGTTTGTTTACTATATGAGGCTTGCATATCATGTATTTCCTTAGACTGAAAAACAAATACCTTTAGGGCTCTTTCACACGGGCGTTCCGTATGTCCGTTTTTCATCCTATCCGTTTGCGGATGAAAAACGGACATAATGTATCTCTATGTAAATACGAATGTCATCGGATGATCATCCTCTGACATCCGTTTTTTGTCAGTTCAGTTCAGTTCAGTTTTTTTGAACGGAGGAGAACCCTATTTTTTCTTCCTTTCAAAAAACGGAACTGAAGCAAAAACGGATGTCAGTGGTGTCATCCGCAGACATCCGTATTTACATAGACATGCATTATGTCAGTTTTTCATCCGCAAACGGATGGGATGAAAAACGGACATACGGACCGGATGACACAAGTGTCATCCGTGTCCGTTACAAAAAAAAAAGAAAAGGACCTGATCGGGCAAAAAAAAAAGGAACGCCCGTGTGAAAGAGCCCTTAGTTGTACTTTGAACCTCTTTCGCTAGAGCAAGAAGATGAATGTTTTTGCAGCCTTTAAGAAAAGATGCCTTGTACTTTTCCAGTTATCGGCAATTGCAATTCTTCAATCTCTTGCAGAGCTGCTGTTGGATTCTGTGTCCCCCCTGTTGGATTCTGCGTACAGGACATTGCAAAAATGTAGTGTTCATTTTTTAGGCTAAGAACTATTTTAGCAAGCCCGGAAGATACCTGTTGATCAGGCCAGAAAAGCAGTATCCTTGTCACTCCCTGTAAGATTAAGAGGACAAGGTGAGGGAGACAGTGTGACCACTCTGGTGTAGTAAGTTCCAAGAAGGTTTATTTACAAAGAAAAGTTGAAAAAGAATACTCACAAAGCATAAAAACCACACATCCATATGTAGGAGTCCATGGGAGAGTGTAAGTCTGTGATGGAGGCACAGTCCTAAAAGGGTGCAGCTGGATGGATGGATGATGAGCTGCTACAGGCACAAAGTTCGGATCTCCGTGCCACTGGCTGTTAATGGGGAAATGGCTTTGACAGCCCAGTAAGCATGTGTAGTGTCATGGCTTCCTCGTTCCCAGTGCCAATGGTCGATAGATGGTAATGTCCGCCTGGAGTCCAGGGTCACAGAAACCCTGCACTCCAGGTGGGCATTACCATCCATCTGCCATTGACACCGGGAACAAGGAAGCCACGGCACTACACATGCTTACTGGTCTGTCAAAGCCATTTCCCCATCAACAGGCAGTGGCACAGAGATCTGGACTATTTGCCTGTAGCAGCTCATCATCCATCCATCCATCCATCCATCCAGCTGCACCCTTTTGGGACTGTGCCTCCATCACAGACTTACACTCTCTCCTGTGAACTAGCATATATATACATGTTTGGTTTTTATACTTTGTGAGTATTCATTTTTAACTTTTCTTTGTAAATAAACCTTCATGGAACTTACTACACCAGAGTGGTCACGCTGTCCCCCTCCCTTTCCTTCTCTTTGTTTTACAAATGGAGTCCCATCTCCGTTTTGACAGCAGCACTCCTAGTTCGTCAGTTTCTTTTGTCTAGCTATAAGGGCCACCCGCTAATAAAGCTCCCCCAATTTTGGTTTGTATTTCCAATTCCCGCAAATTGATGTACCTGTACGTCGCCACAAAGAAGTGGTTGTACCGGAATGATATGCAGCTGCAGTCATCATTCTGGTACCATTCTTTAGAGCCGGCGGTTGGCTTTAAGAAGATAACAGCCGTTGCAGCTCGGGAGCCGCTCGGCCATTATCCCAGCGAACAGGAGGTTACGCCCCCCCTCCTGTCGCCTTCTGCGGCTCTGCCTGGGTCTCCTGTCCCACCGGGAGACCCGAGCAACCAGCCGGCATGTCCGCCGGCTGGTTGCAGTACCGAACCAAGCCAGATTTGGTCTCCAATGTAGTAACCCTGAAGCAACATCATGACGTCACTTCCGGTTTATTCGGTGGCCAACGGCACCACATTTAAAAACTGTCAGTATTCAAATATGCCGATTTCGGCATTTTGAATACTTTGAAGTGCAGTGGAGGGGTTTGGGGTCTTTTAGACCTCTGATCCCTCGATAAAGAGTACCTGTCAGTGTCACTACCTATTACTGCCTTTTACTCTCACAAGGGAGGTTTACATTCCTTGTGACAGCAGTAAAAGTGATCAGATTTGTTATTTTTTTTTTAAAGCAGTGCTAAAAAGAAAAAAGAAAATAAAATGTATTGGAAAAAAATCTTTAAAGTGCCCCTGTCGCCTTGAGCTCGCACACGAAAAAAAAGCATGCATAAGTCGCTCCTGCAAATTAAAACGGTGTTCAAATCACACATGTGAGGTATCGTCGCGATCACCAGAGTGAGAGCAATAATTCCAAAAACATACCTACTCTGTAACTCTAAACTAGTAACTAGTAAAAAATTTTAAAACGTCGCCTATGGAGATTTTTAAGTACCGTAGTTTGTCGCCATTCCACGAGTGTGCGCAACTTTAAACTGTAACATGTTAGGTATCTATTCACTCGGCGTGACATCATCTTTCACAATATACAAAAAATTGGGCTAACTTTACTGTTTATTTTTTTTTGATGCAGTGAAATGTATTTTTACATTTTTTGTGTTTGAAAGTACCTTGTGACAAAAAATATTTCAACGACCGCCATTTTATTCTCCAATTAAGTCTTTACTAAAAAAAATATAAAAAATAAATATATAAATAAATATATATTAAAAAAATATATATATAAAGTTTGGGGGAACTAAGTAATTTTCTAGTTAAAAATACTGATTTTAACTTGTAAACAACATGTGGCAGAAATAGGATTGGTCCTTAACTGGTTGATTGTCTTTATTCATGGATTATTTTTTACCTGCATCATTCACATTTCCCATGAGAGGTTGAGCGCTGATAGCAGTGCCGGAACAAGGTCATCCAGCGCCCAGGGCAAGGATGCCAAACTGCGCTCCCCCCCTTCCCTTAGGGTTATGGTCAAGGCGCTCCCCCCATCCCTGCAATAAACAATTGCACCTAGGGCAACCGTCCCTCTTGCCCACCCCTTGTCCTGGCCCTGGCTGATAGCCTAGCGCCATTACTGGCATTGGGGAAAACAATAATGTTTCATTTTTAGGTTACTCCCTGTAAGATTAACTATAAGCAATGACTGTTGTATCTTATTTGTATAAAATACTAATCATATTAACCCCTCATGTAATACAGTTGAAGAGAGGAAGACATTTTTGAAATCCAGCCTGGGTGACAAAAATAGCTCCCTCTATACCTACAATGGAGGAGTGAACATGGTGTGTTATTCACATGAATACCAAGTGACAATAAAGGTAAGAAAGCCTGAATTAAGAAAACTAACACAGACTTTACATCTATGTATTGGCGAGCTGTAATATAATACATATTATTATCAAGCTGGTCCTATTTACACACATATCTAAAAAGTAGAAGACCGTTATTTTCCTTTAATGTAAATGAAGAATCCAGCCAGGGAGTGAGTGGGTGGAGCTGGGAACTCACTTGCAGAGATGTCACTATTGTGTTCCCACAGATATAAAGCCAGTGGGTGGGTGGCACATGCAGTACTGCTAATCAGGTTGATAGTTCAACCGTCAATAAAAGAACCAGTAAGCAGACACTTGGATAAAAGTGACATCCCTTAGTTTTGATTTTCCTTTGATCTTTGGATTCATTGTGAATTTCAAAATAGCTCAGTAAGGCATTTTGCAGTTTCTGGGTTTTCTTGTGAATTTTATCAAAGCATCTGAGCAGAAAACTACTCAGTTTAAACTAAAAAGATTTACAAGGAATTGAATGAATAGAAAATCACGGTATAGAGACAGATGATTGCACTTGACACATATCATTTTGGTAATTCTGTGGTCATTGTGCTGATTACTGTAGTTTTATCATCTGTATTTCTTGTAGAGCTTTCCAACCCTTATGACGAATGATGGCGTCCAAATGCAGTGAGTTTTGGCCTGCAAAAATGTAATAAAGAAGTAAAGCTTCATTTTATATTCCTAAAATGGAACTTTCTTTTCAGAGGAAAGGGTTAGATAAGGGAAAATATTTCAATTGGAGTAATAAATAGCAATAAACAGAGGTTGAATGAGCTCTTTACTTTGTTAAAAAAGGAAAACTGTTTTATATATATTTGTTCTGTTTTAAATGTCACTTTATGCATTGACATTGACCCGGTCTGTCTGATCAGTATGGTCGCTTGCTGACTTGGTACCATGCACAGGCAGTTTAACTCTTCAATCAGATACAGAAGTTGAATCCAATGAGATTTTTCTTCAGTTAGTTGCAGTACAGAGGATGTTTTTTCCAGTCTTTTGAAGTGTAAGAAGAAAATGAAAAAACTAAAAGGTCAGTGTAATTGTGCGCTACCCTTATTGAAAAAGCAGGGATAAACTAATAAAGCTGCTGCTACCACCTAAATATGTTCCCACATCTCCAACATAATAATTAGTAAAAAGAAAATTACTTTCCTAAGGCCTGTCTTAATGAATATTTAACACTGCCTGAAGGAAACCTGAAATAAAATGGGCGGGTCCAGCTAGGAGTGAGCGAACTAGCACTATACCGGAGTGGAGAACAGAAGCAGAAACCAAATCACATAGTATGCAAGTTGTAGTGGACCAAAACTGACACTAGATGTCAGCATACTACAGAACAATAATAACCTACTGCAGCTATATAAAACACAGATACATTACATAAAAGTGGGACAGAACATTAACCATGTCCTTCTTAGAGAGATTCTGCTTATGTCCTGTTCTTGTGAGAGCATGGTCAGAAATAGGAAATCTTCCCAACAGGAAAAGGGGGGGGGGGGTGGAGGAGAGCATGTGCAGTGTTTCTAATTCCTACCACCATTACCACTTCAAATCACTGAAGTAGTCATGGTGGTTAGAGTGTTCCTTTTTTATCACTCAGAAGAAGTAAACCTCTGTATACTGATTCCATTTCATTTGATCATCCTCTAGTTGTGTTAAATTAGTGCGGGGGGCACGGCAGCATTTTATTACTTATATACCTTAACAATAGTATATATTTTATATGTGGCCCGAGAAAATTTCTCTACGCTCAATGTGGCCCAGAGAAGCCAAAAGGTTGGACACCCATGGTCTATATTGTATCCAAAATAACGTTTTGGCTATTGATACACTTTAAAATGAATGGACAAGATGTATCATTGGCTGGAGAACAGAGACAATCAGAGAGAGCAGACAAACAGGGAGAAGAACAGTTAGGAGGATGAGGGCACTGGGTCAAAAAAGTTGAACATGAGTTTAGTGACGAGGGGTGGATGAGTTCCATCCTAAACCCTTTTTCAGGAAAGGAGTAAAGTGCTTGTACTTATTTAATACCTGTATGATTCCTTACTGAATTCCTTGTTTGTTTTCTACATGATGGTGGGCAGGTGCATGATGAATACTTGAGCATGATGTATCATGGGTTATAGCTGAATTATTTGTGTCCTACATGGTGGTAGGCAGCTGCATGATAAATACTTGAGCATGATGTATCATAGGTCATAGCGTTTCAAACATCTTCCTTCTCCTGCATTTAAAAAAAAGCATGAGCCAGCTGCAAAAGTAAAATAAATAAAAGTAATTCTTTATATTATCTCTATTAATTATTGAAAGATTAATTTTTGGATTGGTGGGCGGTATGAGTAACAAATTACCTGGCACCTGTAAGTGGGAGGATGACTAATGCCCCATTGTTGGTGTCATTGGAGCGAGTAGTGCCCCATCGTTGGTATCAGTAAAACGAACACTGTCCCATTGCTGGGTTCAGCAAAACAAATAGTGCCCAATCACTGGTATCAGTGGGAGAAACAGTGCCCTACTGTTGGTGTCAGTGGAATGAATAGCGCCCTATCATTGTTATCAGTAGAAAAAATAGTGCCCCATGATTGGTATCAGTAGAACAAATAGATTCACATCATTGGTATCAGTAGAACAAATAGTGCCCTATTGCTGGTATCAGTGAAACAAATAGTGCCCAATCACTGTTATCAGTGGGAGAAACAGTGCCCTTCTGTTGATGTCAGTGGACGGAATAGTACTCAATCACTGGTGTTAGTGGGAGAAACAGTGCCCTACTGTTAATGTCAGTGGACGGAATAGTGCTCAATCACTGGTGTTAGTGGAGGAAACAGTGCCCTACTGTTAATTACAGTGGACAGAATAGTGCTCAATCACTGGTGTTAGTGGGAGAAACAGTGCCCTACTGTTAATGTCAGTGGACGGAATAGTGCTCAATCACTGGTGTTAGTGGGAGAAGCAGTGCCCTACTGTTGCTGTCAGTGGAAGGAATAGTGCTCAATCACTGGTGTTAGTGGGAGAAACAGTGCCCTACTGTTGGTGTCAGTGGAAGGAATAGTGCTCAATCACTGTTATCAGTGGGAGAAACATTTCCCTACTGTTAATGTCAGTGGAAGGAATAGTGCTCAATCACTGGAATCAGTGGGAGAAGCAGTGCCCCATTGTTGGTGTCAGTTAAATGAATAATGCCCTATCATTGGTGTCAGTAGAACAAATAGTGCCCAATCACTGGGAGGGACAGTGCCCCATTGTAGGTGTCAGTGAAATCAATAATACCCAATCATTGGTGTCAGTGGAAGGAATCATGCCTTATCAGTGGTAGGAATATTGCCCGATCATTGACACTAGTGGGAGGAATAGTGTCCCACTGTTCACGTCAATAGGAGAAAACGTTTGGTGGGAGATATAGTGCCTCAATGGCCAGTTAAAAGCAGAAAAACATCCCGAGTTTGGAGACCACTGTTTTAGAGAATCCAATGCCAGTTAGAGGAGATCAAATCAGGAAAAGAATGGCTCAGGTGAAATTCAGAATGGGTCACTGGTGGTGTGTAATTCTTTTCATATCTTCCAGCTTCCCAGATCAAATTACTCTCCTAGCCACCACCATGCTGCACCATTAGCTTCTATAATATAATATTATAAAAGAACTTATTAATTGCTAACCTCTATTTTATAAAATGCTTCTCTGTGTCCTTCTACTGAAACACCTTGCCGGCACTACCAGAAAGCTAATTTTCATGTCTGCATATAAAGTTTTTCCATTGTTTCTGCAAATGATGCACAGAGGGGTTGGGGTATCCATGGAGTGCACTCAAAGCAGGCAAGATCTCCTTTTTGCATAACACCCCCACCACTACCACCACCACCACCTCATCTCATCTCATGAAGCCACAATAAGGCTGTACAAAACAACTGTGAAAAAAAAGTTAGAAAACATACTTACCTTATTCTAAATCTTGGTAGAAGTCAGCAGAGTTGTATAAAGTACTCGAAACCCATACTTGAGTAAAAGTACAAGTGCTCGATCAAAAAGTGACTTGAGTAGAAGTACTAAAGTATTCAATATTTTTTGTACTTAAGTATTGCAAGTAGTTTTTTAAAAAATTTTGCTACTCAAGTAGTGAAAGAAAAAGTACCAGTAGTTTTGAAAAAGAAATTGCTACTCAAGTACTGAAAGTAAAAGTACAAGTACTGTGTTATGTAGTTATTAAAGAAAAAAGTCAAAAGTTTGAACATCATATTGTTTTTTATTATTTCAAATGCAGCTTTTATTTATGCATACAGTAGCATTTAGTGCCGGTTCACACTAGGGCGACCTGTGAGGCGACCTGGTCGCCTCACAGGTCGCCGCAGGTCGCCTCCCATAGGGAAGCTGCCGACCCGTTCTAATAGGAGCGACACAAGTCGCTCCGACCTAGAAAAAGGGTCCGGAGCTTCTTTGGGGCGACCCGGAGGCGACCGCCATAGACTTCAATGTTATGAAGTCCGTGGCGGCCGCTCCGAGGTCGCGGTGCGAAGTAGCGTCGCTGCAATGTGAACCGGCGCTTATTTTCGTATGCGCTGATAATACACATGTTTTGAGCTTCATGAAATCTGCCATCTACTGTTCTGGCAGTGGTAATTTTTATAATTGTAACGAGTAACTATGCAGCACAAAAAAAAAAATATCGGAGTAGAAGTATTGAAATCATTGAAAAAATGTAGTGAAGTAAAAGTGGAAGTAGGAGAAAAAAATTCTACTCTAGGAAAGTACAGATACTGCCTTTCGGTACTTAAGTACAGTAGTGAAGTAGTTCTACTTAGTTACTATACATCTCTGGAAGTCAGTCCTGCACTGCGCTGGAGCATCTTCTTGTAAAATTGGGATACTTAGCATTTCCAGGACCTCCCTTGATTGCTTCTGACGTTACTCTCTCAAGTTCAGGAGGACATCAAACAGCAGCATTGACAGTCTGGGGATAGGGAAGTGTTAGATGTACTAGCAGATTTAGGTACACTAACAAATTGAAGCCAAAGTCCAGCTCACATTGCGGTGACAGCAACAGTTTTTTTTTTCTCTCTTTTGGGTTTAACATGAATAAATAAAAAAGCTGATCATTTTTAGCACCTCTGTCAGTGGTAAATGGTTTGTCTCAAAACTCTTAGCTGATACATTTTCCAGAGCAGCTTGTTCTTTTGAAAAACAGCAGACTTACTGACCAGATCACCAGATGAAAATAAAAGAAAGGAAGCCTTAAAAAGAAAACAAATGCAGCCATCACATCTAAGAATTGGTTAGCTGCAATATAATAAATGTTTGCTTTTGGGTTTCATACCACTTTAGGAATATATTAAAAATAAATAAAATTCCCCACAAGTTTTTTTTGTTTTGCAACTTGATTGCAATTGTTTGAAATTGGGTTGGCACTTTGTAATAAGTGGACCTTGCCGGTTAATGCAAGGTCTGCTTTAATGGCAGGGGGTTGGGTGCTAGTACACTTAAAGTGGTTCTAAAGGCAGAAGTTTTTTTTTTATCCTAATGCATTCTACGCATTAAGATAAAAGACCTTCTGTATGCAGCTGCCCCTCTCAGCCCCCTTAATACTTACCTGAGCCCCATCTCGATCGAACAATGGTGCACAAGAGGCTTGGCTGTCTGGGACTCTCCCTCCTCATTGGCTGAGATAACAGCAGGTGCCATTGGCTCTCACTGCTGTCAATTAAAGTCAGTGAGCCAATAAGGAGAGAGAAGGTTCAGGGCTGGGCTGCGACTCCTCGTCTGAATGAGCACAGAGCAGTGGCTCGGCTTGGGTGCCCTCATAGTAAGCTGCTTGCTGTGGGGGCATGCGGCAGGAGTGAAAGGCCAGTGAGGGACCCAAGAAGAGGAGGATCGGGCTGCTCTGTGCAAAACCATTACACAGAGCAGGTAAGTATTACATGTTTGTTATTTTTAAACAAAAAAAAATCGAGACTTTAGTATCAACTTAAAGCGTGCTTTAAAAAAATATGTCTAGTAGATTGTGCTTGATCTGATTCTTTTTTATTTTTTTTTTAAATTAACCATGTCACCATCAAAGTAGTAGAACAGAAAGTTGTGTGCTGTTGGTTAAAGGTGAATGTTTATGTTGGGTATGGTGCATTATTATATTAGTTAATGGCTGTTATGTATCCTAACGTGAGACAAAGATAGAGTGTGATTATTATTTTAGGAAACAGGCCACCTTGGGAATTCGTTTAGAAGTGCACATACAAGCACACAGGGGGATTTGGTGAAATGAGAGAAGACCCAAGGGAATGAATCCCAGAATGGAACGGCTAGGAGATTAAACTGTTATAAATGTATTCTCGATGCTGGTGTAGGTATAAAAAAATAACTGCTAATCACAAACACTGCATTGTAAAAAGATTAAACGCGAGTGGGTGTGCCACTGCTTGCTAATTAGTTAAATTCAGTGTGGTGATTGAAATAAATTACAAATTCATACATTAACAAAAAATATATACAACCAAATATGTGCTTGCTCCATACGTAATGTATGTATACAAAAATAAAGTGACAAGTGCCATGTTAATAAAGTGACAAAATATTTTATAGCAATATTGATCCAAAAATAATTCCAAGATAAAAGTGACGTGCTAAAATCTATGTTAGTGAGTCCAAAAAATTATATACAGCTCTCGCAGTGTGCGGGTGGTCTTCACATGTGCTCCCCCCCATGCTGACATCACTCACCAGCAGTCTTTCCCCTTTTGAGGGTGTATTTGCATTCACAGCGCTGTTGTGGCTGTACACATGTTTCCATGGCTATCCTCCCCTTTGTTCCTTTACTTTGCTCTTCCAGAACTCTCACATGTGGAGATAACTGCCGCCTCCTCCTCCTGAACCTCCACCAGACACTAATTCACCAATAAGTGAACTTTTCACAGTTCTTCTGCCAAGGACCACAATCTCTGTTATGGATTCTGTTCTGGGCAACTTTTCTCTCACGTTCAGCTTTGTGGGCATTTATGGTTGAATCCACAAGAAAACACTACTAGACTCAGTTTCCAGGCCATGTAGGAGGATGAGGACAATTAGGGCGATTAGGCAATTGCAGCAGCCAACCAGGGCCGCTGATAGGGGGGACCACCGGTCCTCTAGTAGGGGGCCCAAGCACACAGGGAGGCCCACACAGGGAGGGGGATTAGTAATGGACAACAAATACAGAACTCTTCCTCCAGCAGCTAAAAGCTGAATTCTTTCCCTGCTGGCAGCTTTTATCTGCTGAGAAAGGTACAGTTGTCCCTCATTAATCCCCCTCCCTGTGTGGGACCCCCCTCCAAGCCCTGGCTCTAATGTTATCTCTGTTCCTGAGTTAATCTGTAACTTTGTTTCTCTCCCTCTGTCTCTCTGATCCTGGAGCTCCAACTGGCCAGCCTGTATATTTTTTTCATCTCATCTTCATTTTTATTTATTAACTCTTCTTTTAGATTTAGCAGGAATTATGGCACCCCAAACGCAGCACGATTTTGCCGCAATTTTTGCCCGACGAATCGCAGTGAAATCACGCAAACAGAATCGCGGGACGCCTGTCGCCCAAAAGAAGCTCATGTACTTTTTTGAGTGACAGGCGTCCCACAATTCTGTTTGTGCAATTTCCTGTGATTCGTTGGGTGACAATCGCAGCAAAATCTCGCCACGTTTGTGGTGCCATTGCAAGTCACGAGAATCACTCGAGCGTTCCGCGTCTTGCAATGGTTCGGCATCTTGCAATTCTGCCCACGATCCGAGATGCTTGCCTATATGTGAATAAAGCCTAAAGACATATTTAGCTAAAATTACAGTAAAATCATTACTAGCAGACACAAATACAACATAACTCACATAATTTCTGCTAAATCTAAAAGAAAAAACTGAAATGAAAAAAATATACAGGCTGGCCAGTTGGACCTCTGAATCGCACCGGTATCCCGCAACTTGCAATGGTTCGGGATTGCAGGCAGAATCTCTGCAATTCTGCCTGCGATCCAAGATGCCTATATGTGAATGGAGCCCTAATATTTTCTTGGGGGAGGCCCTGTCAGGTAATCTGTAAGGGGCCCCGCAATTTCTGTCAGCAGCCCTACAGCCAACTGTCCAGTATGGGTATTATAATGAAAGAGCAAATAACTTATACTCACCTCTAGATTGGGGTAGACAAAGAGGCCTCTGTATTAGGTTGTTGGAGTCTACAGGCACTTGTCCACATACTTTACTTTCTTGTCTACGAGTTAATGACTAGAGGCAGGTGATATTTCATTTTTATAAGCCCCAGGTATGGTATTTCAGTATTTCCACATTCATTAAAAGACTCCAAAATCCTCACAATGTACAAAGTTAAATAGGTATGTAATCCAAAGAACTGAAAAAGTTTCTAACCAGCAAGAACTTTCCTATAAATATGAGCCTTATTAGATACTGTTACAATATTGGACCTGTTAAATATGGAAATGTTTTGTGTAAAAGGGTTAAGCCTGACACATGAGGGTTCTTTGATGCCAAAGCTTTTATGTCTGCATTCTCTAGTGATTAAAATCTGGCTCTGATTTCCTAATACTTACTAATACTTTGCAGCAGTAACTTCTAACAGTAAAGTGTCTAATCAGGAATTATCCAAGGTCCCCTTATCTCTTTATTGGTGCTCATGGTCATGGTATATGCAAGTAATAAATGAATTGAGTTAAGAAAGTAATGCACTTCCAAAGTAAACCAATAATAAGGTGTATAAACCATACAAGTGGTGTAGGTGCAAATTATCAGTGCACAAATAGAAAACGAATAAGGACTTCAAATTTGAATAAAAATAAATTAACTATAGATGATCAAAGTACATGGTGATATGGGTACAAATTAATAATCTGGTCGGTGATGAAATCCACAATTGAAATGGTGACTGCGTTCAAGGTCAGTTGACACAACGTAGTGAATAGCCTCTTACCATGTAACCAACAAAAGAGAGCCTCCAATAAACAATTGATGATAAAATGACACCCAGTGATAAAAAGCGGACTCTTACCGAACATAAAGGAGGTGAAGGGTTCAAGCTAATTTGGTAGGTGAACCCGTGTCAGCAAAACTGGAAAGGTAGAGTGCTCTCCTTGAGGATCCTCCTGATCACATCCACCCACAGCACCCAGATAAAGTACACTTGGTGCAGCTCAAGATAAAATAGCTCAAAGATGCATTCACATAAGAAAGAAAAGGGGCTAATAGTGCATTATCCTTTTAAAATCAAATTTTAATAAAGGCTCCAGTCCCAGTAGACGACCCCTGTGTGGAAACGCGTCGGAAGGAGCTGGTCGCGCTGTCACTTGGTCACGTAACCGTTCTGCAGGCGGTCGTGACGCTCTTCAGTTTATGTCGCATCTGTTATACTTGGATTGCTGTAAGTGCACTTGCCTTTATTAAAATTTGATTTTAAAAGGATAATGCACTATTAGCCTCTTTTCACTACGCTGTGTCAACTCACCTTGAACTCAGTCACCATTTCAATTGTGGATTTCATCACCGACCAGATTATTAATTTGTACCCATATCACTATGGACTTTGATCATCTATAGTTAATTTATTTTTATTCAAATTTGAAGTCCTTATTAGTTTTCTATTTGTGCATTGATAATTTGCACCCACACCACTTGTATGGTTTATACACCTTATTGTTGGTTTACTTTGGAAGCGCATTACTTTCTTCACTCAATTCATTTATACTATATTTCTAGTGCTGCTTCTTTTCATTGATTTGCGCACCCTTCTTCTCTTACTACATATGCAAGTAATAAAAAGTGACCTTTAACTTTAAGAAAATATGTAATGGTTTTTTTTGTTTTTTTTCGAATATATGTGCTTTCAAGTTGGTGTAGTTCCAGGTCATGTGACTACTTCTTTTACTGTGACCACTTAGACAAGCTGTCAAGGCATTGGAGAACTTGCCTCCAAGCCCTGCATTCACATCAATTTTGTCTGTGAAAAGCATAGGAATAATTCATTTTTGTAAGAGTTAAAAAAAAAAAAAAAAACATATTTGTTTAAAGTTATTTTTAAGGTTAGGATACCAAAATACATTTTACAAGAACAAAGCTTCTTATGCTCTGCATAAACAATATAAAGTTTGGTTAGAAAGAGAAAAATCAAATGGACATTTCCAAAAAACTTGTTCACATATAAATCATGAAATGACATATATAAATATAGATTATGACATAGTGAGGAATAGAAATAAGCAATTAATAAATACACTACTCTATTCTTTTCACCAAGCATTCCACTGGTAGCACAATATCCTTCCACAAAGGGAGCCCATTTCTTTTTTTTTATTTAACAAGTAAGGAGACCATTGTTTTATCAGGATTCCACTATTAATGCCACATGTGGTTATGGGGCAAGAATCTGTTCATTCAGTGATGTCATTTGACTAATAAAATAAGTATACTACCCTATTAGGTTGTATCCCAGTAAGAGAGTATAGAATTGACTTAATCAGGCTGTGATGTCACCAAGGGGACAGAAAGCCTGCAATCTATACGACTGAAAACTAACAGTATCCAACTAGGTTTCCAATTGGCTTCAATAAGCATCAACTCCATTTTCACTCTCATTTTATTTATTTTTTTCAGTTTTACTAAATTTGCCCCAACAGGGATGTATTTACTAGTTATAACAAATACATGTTTAAAATATTATAATGATATTAACCTAGAAAGGGCTTATTTAGGCCATTGCTTGATATACGTTCATGAATAGTTGGTGGTCTTGATTTAAGTTGGGACTGTTTAAAAAATTCTTTGAATAAACAAAGAAATCTATTTGTGAGAATGTAGTTATGTGTTCATGTTAATCTTTGAGTTTAATAGCTTGCCAAGTCTATAGACATTTATCTTTGCTGAAGGCAAATGTCACCCGTGGGCTGTTGATACACAAATATGTATAATACGTTAGAAAGATAATCGTAAATCCTTTGAATTATTTGCATGTTTTAAGATCATGGTGAAAGAAAGAAAGAAAAACACTTTTGTTTCAGTTAGTATTGGAATAGCCATTGTATTTCTGTCTGTTGAATAATATAAAGAATACAGAATATTTCAATAGCTTAAGTGTGTCACATCTGTTCTGTAGAGTTCATCATCTTAATGGCAGATGCTTTACTTATATAATTATGTCTATATTAGCATTCCCACAATGTAACAGGTGAGACAATCTCATTTTTCTCTGCATGCAAATTAAAGAATTTAAAGAAATTCACAAATTGTCATAGGCATTGGTATATCCATAAAAAGGATTTTGAAAGGGGTAGAGAATATACACTGTATTGACAAAATATTGGGGCGCCTGCCTTTACATGCACATGAACTTTAATGGCATCCCAGTCTTAGTCTGTAGGGTTCAATATTGATTTGGCCCCCACCCTTTGCAGCTATAACAGCTTCAACTCTTCTGGGAAGGCTGTCCACAAGGTTTAGGAGTGTGTCTATGGGAATGTTTAACCAATCTTCCAGAAGCGCATTTGGTCAGACACTGATGTTGGGCAAGAAAGTCTGACTCTAATTCATCCCAAGAGGCCAGGACTCAGTGCAGGCCAGTAAAGTTCCTCCACACCAAACTCACTCATCCTCGTCTTTATAAAAATAATAGTAAAAAATTAAACAATGCGGGACAGCACTTATGTCAAAACTGTTGGAGATCTGACTTAATAGATGATGAAGCATAAATAGTAGCCCCTCCCTGTTGGGATTTTTTAGGGCAGCTTGTCTTAATGAATGACATACTCTATATTACGAAAAGTATTGGGACTCCTGCCTTTACACCCAAATGAGCTTTAATGTCATCCAAATCTTAGACCTTGCTTTGTGCACTAGTCAAAATCATTTGGTGGAGGGGGAATTATGGTGTGGGGTTTGTTTTTCAGGGGTTGGGTTTTGGCCCCTTAGTTCCAGTGAAGCGAACTCTTAAGGCGTTAGCATACCAAGACATTTTGGACAATTTCATGCTCCCAAATTTGTGGGAACAGTTTGGGGATGGCCCTTTCCTGTTCCAACATGACTGCGCACCAGTGCACAAAGCAAGGTCCATAAAGACATGGATGATTGAGTTTGGGGTGGAGGAACTTGACTGGCCTGCACAGAGTAATGACCTCAACCCGATAGAACATCTTTGGGATGAATTAGAGAGGAGACAAGCCTTCTCATCCAACATCATTGCCTGACCTCACAAATGCGCTTCTTGAAGAATGATCAAACATTCCCATAGACACACTCCTAAACCTTGTGGACAGCCTTGTGGACAGCAAAGGGTGGGCCAATTCAATACTGAACCCTACAGACTAAGACTTGGATGTCATTAAAGTTCACGTGCGTGTAAAGGCAGGTGTCCCAATACTTTTGACCATACAGTGTATAGGTAGACACAACATGCCAAGAGTGGAATTGGTGCCTGAACTACAAGGGAATTCTGGGAGTGCTTTGCTTTAACAGCTGGAACCTACATATCATGAGGTCTGAGTGTGAGTGTGTGTGTGTGTGGGGGGGGGCATAAGACTTCACCTCCACCTCCAGAGGTGTTAGAGATAACATCCTCTGTTCTCTTTCCTGTCATACAAAAAGGATATGAATCTCTTTCATGTCAACAAGAATGGAGAATGGACACCCACCATTACCAATTTATTCTCCACTCTGCAAACTTCTTCCTAATGGAAGGGGTGGAGTTACACAGTGTCCTGTACCTCTGAATGACTAACCAGAGGATGAAAACTGACCACCTAACACAGATCAGCTTCTGTGCTTTGTGTGGTCAGTTTAGAAAGGTGACTGGCAGGATAAACCAGGTTCTTCAGATGGAATAAGTACATGAAAATGATAGAGACTATGGGGGAGATTTACTAAAACTGGAACACCCAGAATCTGGTGTGGCTGTAGCTAAACAACTTCCAACGTCAGCTTTTTCAATGAAAGTGATTGTAAAGGAAAATGTTTTATTTAAAAAAATAACAAAAATTTCATACTTGCCTGCTTTGTGCAGTGGTTTTGCAGCCCCAATCCTCCCGTCGGTGCTCTGGGCCCCTTCCCCTTGCTGAGTGCTCCCCATAGCAAGCTCCTTGCCGTGGAGGCACTTGTGCATGCTCGCTCCCGAGCCGGTTCTCAGCATCCATAAGACACAGAGAGTGTGGTTCTCTGCATCCATAAGGCACTGGCTGTGATTGACAGCAGTGGGAGCCAATGGCTACTGCTGTTGCATCTCAGCCAATCAGGAGGGAGAGACCAGGGAGAGCCTGGGTGGATGAAGATCGGGCTTAGGTAGTTATTAGGAGGGGCCGAGGGGGGAGCTGCACACTGAAGGTCTTTACCTGCATGCATAGAATGCATAAAGGTAAAATACCTTCAGCCTTTACAAGCACTTTAAGCTTTGACAATAAAACCTAGAAGCTAATGGGTTTCTATGCAGAGCTGCATCAGATGTTGCGTGCTTCAGTTTTAGTAAATCCCCCACTATGATTTATAAATTACACACATATGTGAACACACACTTAGAAAAAAAAATGGGGTAATTTGCACTTTAAGTACAGGTAAAGTTCAAGTAAAGGCGAGCCCTTTAAAATGTGCTCCAAGCACATGTCACCAGACCTAGTGCAGTGATGATGATCATTCAGCTGGTAATGTAGCCTGTGTTTGATCTGCTTTACTTTGCATCTCTTGGATGCAGCATGTCCTATACATTTTCATGTCAGCCATTTTCAAAGTTATGCAAATGCATCAAAGAGCAAGGATAATACATGCACTGCGGACATGAAACAATGATTATGTTTAACAAGCAGCACTTTCTTTTAACAGTGTTTCAAAGTATATGACTTCACTTTGGTTCAGCATTGATCCATATGAGTCGGTATCATGCATATAGAGATTCATTAAGAGCATTGCAAATCATTATTGTTAACAAATGGAACTTTTGAGGCAGAATTACTACATGCTAACTTACAAGATGCCATTAGCTATCAGCTGTGCGAAGCAAGTTTTACAAACTAGTGCTTTGTGCAAGGAAGCCTGCCACTCAGGAGATATATAGCCTGCGACAGAGCTTACACAGTGTTAGGAGGGTAGGTCAATGGAGTCACTTAAAATCTCTTTACAAATGGTAAAAATTAACCACTTTACCCCCAGCCACTGTGCTGCTACTGCGGCACAGTGGCTCGTTCCCGTCCAGCGACGTAGACCTACGTCGCTGGACTCCTCCCCCTGTAGGCGGCGCTCGCGCGCCGCCGGAGGCGCGCTCCCGCTGTTTTCAGTCACAGCGGGAGTCGGGCCAGGGGAGGAGCAGCGGCGATCGTCTGGGAATCGAGCGAGGAGATCCGCCCGCCTGTGTAAACATAGCTGAACATCCGATCTGTCCTTCTGTCACTCAGTCACCTCCCCCCCCACACGTCAGTAAGCCCCAGGCATACATTAACCCCTCCCTCTCCAATAAAATGAACCCCTTCACTGCCAGTGTCATTTTTACAGTAACAGTGCATATTTATAGCACTGATTACTGCAGTAATGTCACTGGTACCCCCAAAAGTGTCAAAAATGTCAGTCAAGGGTCCGATCTGTCCGCCGCAATGTCGCAGTCCCGCAAAAAAAATCGCAGATCGCCGCCATTACGCGTTAAAAAAAAAACACCAAAAATGACAGAAATCTTTCCCGTAGTTAGTAAACGCAATAACTTTTGCGCAAACCAATCAAAATACGCTTATTGTGATTTTTTTTTACCAAACATAGGTAGCAGAAAACAAATTGGCCAAAAATTTTAAAAAAATTAGATTTTTACATTTTTGGGGGGGGGGGGGGATTTCATATAAAAAAATGTTAAAAATATTGTTATTTTTTCAAAATAAACGCTCTTTTTTTGTTTATAGCGCAAAAAAAAGCGCACAGGTGATAAAATACCACCAAAAGAAAGCTCTGTTTGTGGGAAAAAAAGGACGTACATTTCGTTTGGGTACGGCGTCGCACGACCGCGCAATTGTCAGTTAAAGTCGCACAGCGCTGAATCGCAAAAAGTGGCCTGGACGTAAGACAGCAAAATCCTCCGGTGGTAAAGTGGTTAAAACTATTAACATGTGCTGGTAGAATTCTTTTCTGAGGGGATGCAATATAATTGGAGTACATACTGCCAAAAAAGATATTAGAAAAAGTGTATTAAAGGCTAAACTGAGTAGCATGTTACATTTAGTGCCTATTCACACCAGAACACTGTGCAGAAAACCCGCGTTCTGTGTGCATTTTCTGCACTGCATTCCAAACGCACTGCAGTTGTGATCTGCAGCAGGCCTCAATGTTAACGTGTTAACAATGTTAATGATACCTCAAACACAGGTCACAAATGCAGCGCATTGAGGGAAGCATAGAACTAAGCAATTATCCATAGACTGCGATATGAAACAATTGTGAACTTCTTTTGAGCGTCATTCGTCCCGCGTTTATGTTTGCATGATTTCACCACGATACTTCAGGCAAAATCGCGGCAAAATCGAGCCGTGATTAGGGTGCCATTGGAAGTAATGGGGATCGCAAGCTGTCTTGCAAATTGTGGTGATTCGGAATCATGGGCAGAATCGCGTCGATTCCACACGCAATCAGGAATGTCATAATGTGAATGGAGCCTGACACATGTTGGTAAGATTTATATATTTATTATATATAAATATCCTGTATATCACAGTAAACTTTTGAAAAAGTTTATAAACTCCCTTTGGTTCATGCAGCATATTTCATGTGTGTACAGAGTGTCTCTTTTTCTGTTGATAGGCTTTAGTGATGGCAGCCTCGGGGCTGTGTTCAGTTCTATGACAGTGAGGGCTGGGTTTTCTGACAGCTCTGTTTCAAGTGATTGTTTTTGCAGGTGGAACACTCTGATTGTCTTCAAAGAAGAGTTCACAGAGGAGCACTTACTTTATAACTTTTTCCATCTAAAAATTATTTAGAGCTTTGAAGATAAACTACATTTTTTTTTATCTGCTTCTGTTGACATTCGTGGGCACAATATTCAACTGTTCTATAGGACTCATGTCTGTGTACTTTCTTTTCTGTATAGTATGGTGGCACCAGATTCTGTTTGCTTGCTTGCTCGCTAGCTTTGGAAATAAATTCAGTTATTCGAAAACTCTCTATAAACTAGAGCATAAAAATTGTTCTTGCCATTGTATTTACAGAATCAGGTAGCCACCAAAATATTTTGGGTCTTGTATAACACAGGGCTTCACTTTCCATTAAAAAAATTCCCAACTGGAAGTGACCAACAATGCCACAACTACTGTAACTGCAATTTTCAATAGTTCAGTACATTTTTGTTCATTAAATAGAGTAAAGCAATAAAGAGAGAAAGCCTTCCCAGCAGCAAGTTATAAGGTTATAATTCTTCAACAAAACACTTTAACCTGCCTATCAGCACACAATAACTTTGTGGCGTCACCTCAGCACAATATAAACCACTAGCGATACATTGTATCATTCTACCAGCACATTAAACTCACTCCACTATCATCATCTTTGTGTAGCGCTACCCCTGCAGAAGCCACTTGGTAGATTGGGTTCTTAGTTCTTCTGCCTGCTACTGGGACCACAGTACAGTGAAGACTCTGCACACAACTAAGGTTCAGTATCGAAAAGCAAACACAACTCTCTGCACACAACTAAGGTTCAGTATCAAAAAGCAAACACCAGATTGGTTAGTGATAAATGAACCCAATATATTGTAATGAGTTGACGTAAATTGCAGAATGCACACACACGAGTAAGTAAAGGATTAGGTCAATCATAGTTCACTAGGCATAATGTTCACTAGGCTATATAGTTACATAGAATAGAGTTCTATGCAGCTAAATTAGAGTAAACCTGGTAATCCACAAAATCAGCAATAACTAGTGGTTAATGGTTGTTAGTTAAACAGTAGGTAATATTGACTATAGAATGCACTTTGTATGAATGGCAGCAATACATTTTAAGACTCCGTAAAGAGGTACCTCCTACTATGGACAATAGGCAAAGTTCTTGTGAGCAATCTTTAGCCTTAGTTTTTCAGCCAGCTAGCACTGGGGCCCAGTCTTTACGGTGGTGCACATTAGTACAGTTCCAGTAATGTCTGAATGCAGTAATTAATGCCGCTAATTAGATGGCCAGTCCCTTTGTGCTCAGTCTCTGCTATCAGCAACAGGTCATTGGCAGCAGTGTCCTCTCATCAGTCCCAGCGATATTGTTCAGATTAGGGATAGACCGATATGTTTTTTTCAGGGCCGAAACGATACCGATATTTTGGTCACAACGTATCGGTATCGGCCGATATGGGCTGATATTTTGTACATTTAAAGTTTTGAAAAATAAAGACAATTTTTGACACAAATCTGGTACTGAACATGTTAATTTTTTTAATGCTTAATGGCTGACTTGCTGGCACCCTGTGGTGGGTGGCTGGCTGTCTGGCACCCTGTGGTGGATGGCTGGCTGGCACAGGGGCTGTGGGTGGCTGACTGGTACAGGGCCTGTGGGTGGCTGGCTGGTACAGTGCCTGTGGCTGGCTGGTACAGGGCCTGTGGGTGGCTGACTGTCCTGCACCATGTCTGTGGGTGGATGGCTGTCTGACACCCTGTGGTGGGTGGCTGGCTTGCTGGCACCCTGTGGTGGGTGGTTGGCTGGCACCCTGTGGTGGGTGGCTGGCTGGCTGGTACCCTGTGGTGGGTGGGTGGCTGGCTGGCACCCTGTGGTGGGTGGGTGGTTGGCTGGCACAGGGGCTGTGGGTGGCTGGCTGGTACAGGGCCTGTGGGTGTGAGGCTGGCTGGCTGGTACAGTGCCTGTGGGTGGCTGGTTGGTACAGGGCCTGTGGGTGGCTGGCTGGCTCGCTGGTACAGTGCCTGTGGCTGGCTGGTACAGGGCCTGTGGATGTGGGTGGCTGGCTGGGTGGGTGTATGGCTGTGATATACTCCCGCGAGAGTAGTCCCGACTCCAGATGAGGCTGTCCAAGGCGAGGAAGGTGGCCTAAGAAGGCTGAATGACATCACAAAAATATCAGCAACATCGGCCAGTTCCTGGGAAGGTGCATAACGGCTCCCGATATATCGGCCTTGCCGATAATCGGTCTATCCCTAGTTCAGATGTCAGCTCACTTCTGAATCTTCCTAGAGCCACTCTGATTCTCAGCTTACAGTTTGACATCACTCCAGTTTTTGTCTCGGCCGCATTAAGAGATTTCCTTTGTGTTCAGCCTGAGAAAGTATAACTCTCTCTCTTCCCTTCTCTTCCTTTCTCTCATTTTTTTATATTAATTCAACAAACATGTTATACTTACCTGGCCTATGTAATGGTTTTGCAAAAGAGCAGCCTGGATCCTCCTCTTCTTGGGTCCCTGGCTGAAACTCCCGTTCTCTCCCTCCAGTTTAGTGCCCCCACAGCAAGCAGCTTGCTATGGGGGCACCCGACCCGAGCGGCAGCTCTGTGTATCTGTTCAGACACTGAGCCCTGCCCCCTCTCTCTCCCTATTGGCTCGCTGAGTTTGATTGACAGCGGCAGGAGCCAATGATGCCGCTGCTGTGTCTCAGCCAATCAGGAGGGTGATGATTGAGGCATTCATAAAAAAACATTGCTCGATTGAGAGGGGGCTCAGGTAAGTATTAGAGGGGCTGAGGGGGGCTGCTGCACACAGAAGGCTTTTTATCTTAATGCATCGAATGCATTAAAATATAAAAAACCTTCTGACTTTACAACCACTTTAAGTGCAAAATCCAACCTCCATTGGAGTGAAGTCAGTGGGAGCCGAATTTTAAAACCATTAATGGCCATTATTTAGGCCAATAGGCAAGGGGTTGTCATACAAATAGCATGAGGGGGCTGGACACTGCCCTGTATATGTATCAAAGCAAAAAAAAGCTAGTTTAGTGAGGAATAGCAATTTTAGTAATGCTGAACGTGAACCATTACAAGTGGAAAATCCCTTTAAACAACACGCCTGGGAGATGCCCTGACCTACCTGTAAAGTGACACATTTGTGTAATGTATACAATCTACTACAGCAAAACTGATATTTACAAAGAAAAAAGTGTGTTTAACCACTTCAGCTCCGTAAGGTTTTACCCCCTTCCTGACCAGGCCATTTTTTGCGATACAGCACTGTGTTGCTTTAACTGACAATTGAGCGGTCGTGCAAAACTGTACCCAAATAAAACTGATGTCTTCTTTTTTTCCCCACAAATAGAGCTTTGATTTGGTGGTATTTGTTCACCTCTTATTTTTTGCGCTATAAACAAAAAAAAAACCCCAATTTTGAAAAAAAAAAAACAATATTTTTTACTTTCTGGTAAAATAGCATACCCAATAAAAAAATGTAAAAATCAAATTTCTTCATCAATGTAGGCCAATATGTATTCTGCTACATATTTTTGGTAAAAAAAAAAAAACCCTAAGTGTATATTGAGTGGTTTGCGCAAAAGTTATAGCATCTACAAACTATGGGATAGATTTATTGACGGTTTATTTTTTTTTTATTGATTTTACTAGTAAAAACGGCAATTCACGGCAATCAGCGAATTCTACTTCGACATTGCGGCGGGCAAATCTGACACTAAGTGACACTTTTTGGGGACCAGTGACACCAATACAGTGATCAGTGCTAAAAAAAATGCACTGTTAGTGTATAAATGACACTGGCTGGGAAAAGGTTAACACCAGGGGCGATCAAAGGATTAAGTGTGCTCCTAGGGAGAGCTTTCTAACTGTGGGGGAAGTGGAACTAGAGAAAAATAGAGATCTGTGTTTCTGCTTAGCTGAAACACAAGATCTCTCTTTTACTCCCTGACAGAAAAGCGGTCTTCCTTGTTTATATAGGCAGACCGCAGTTCTGCCTTTCCTCCGAACGATCAATGGACCCACTGATTGGCTCCTGATGTGTCCAATTACAGCGGGATCGGCGCTCCGGTGGCACGCGCCTGCCCCCTACATCGCATGCACAAAATCACGTACATATACATTATTTTGCGCAGCTGGTCCGCCCTGCCGCAGTATATATGCGGTGGACGGTCCGAAACTGGTTAACCAGTTGGCAGGGGTAGGCTGGATCATGCACATGTACGCCATCCAGCCTGGGGCATGCACCAAGACGCTTTCACAACTGCTGTGTCCACGAACACAGTAGATTCCGGCTCCCAGTACCCAGGCACTTTGTTAAAGAGGGCTACCAGATTTTGATAAGCCTCCAACTAGCAGACCCCGACAACCACTGAGCCAGGGTGGTGGTGAAGTAACCCTTATCCCCAACGGCCAAGGTACCCCCCATGTTGGGGGCATGTGGTCTGGATTAGGAGGAGGGGGGCACATGCTCACCTCCCTGCCTTTCTTGGCCTGCCAGACTGGATAAGAGTCTGTTATGGATTTTTGGGGGGATGTCACGCTTTTCATTTTTTGAGTGTTTTTATCTTGGGGTCCCTCTTTAAATTCATAGCAGACATGAAGGCCCTGGCATGAATTATCGTATACAACCATGGCAAACAGGGTGAAGGATTTAGCGGTGTCTGCACCTGCAGGCATCCATGGCAACCATTGACAATGGGAAGCTGTCATGTATAACAGGGGTAGTGACACTGCTATTATCCATAAAGTTTGGCTCCCACCATATTGGTAGATGTTTAGGAAGTGCGGAAAACCACACGCACATTTACTTGTTAAAGCAGTGAAAAGAGCAGTGCCAACAACCAGTAAAATCTGTTTTGGTGTGACTTCACCACTGGTTCTAATGGATTACTATGCAATACGGAATGTTACACATTCCTTTGCTCCTTGCATTGTTTATCTGTTTATAAGCACCCAAATCCTCTAACAGTTATAAGTATATAGAAGAATTTGTTATTTGTATTGGAGGAGGCTCAGACCCAGCATGGATCTCGTTGACTCCTAAGATTGTACAATTTGTTCTGGATGTTTACTTTAGAAATTTGAATAATGTGTTTATTGGCACTCCTCAATTTTTAAAAGTTTATATAAGAAATCCAGAAAGCTTTACAGTTGAAACCCGGAGAAAAGATTTGGATTAGACTCAAATTTTTCAGGACGCCTTGTTACTTGTTATTCCAAGTGTTTTACTTTTCTCAACATCTGTACTGACCGTTACCAATTGAAGTAAATTTCTTTTGTATTCTTCTTTAAGCCAATCTACAATTTCATATTTTTTCCCTTCCTTTCAAATGATTATGCCAGCACCATTTGTACATATGATAAAATCACATCTACTATGAATGCAATCTTAGACGCTGGAATGCACCCAGAAGATTCACACTCCGTTTCTAAAAGACCTTTATGGGTGAGAAATCAAAGCGGCAAAGCATGTAACAATATTATACTCAGCATGGAATATATTTGCAATGTTTTATTCATGGTGGGCACATTACTGAGCCTTTGAGCTATGCTTCCCTTTTTGTGGGCTTTCTGAACTTCTCAAAGAAGAACTCCAGGCATCAATCGGTAAACTGATTGTACTACTGAAGAAACATTTTAGCTGTCCTAAAGTGAGGAAGTCCTACCAGTTAATCTTAAAGGACACTTCTACCAAGAGAAATACAGGGGCTGCCACTGTTGTCCTCTATAAAGAGTATTGGCTCCCTGGCTTCAGTTCTGACTCATTGACCTAGAGCAGGCATGCAGATTAGTCATTTAGGGGTTGATATACTAAAGGCAAATAGCTGTTCACTTTGCAAAGAAAGTTACACTTCATGTAGTAATTTTCCTAAGAAGCTATGTTGCCTTCCATCATCCAATCATATTTAGGCAAAAATAAGTTTTTTTTATTTTCTTTGCATGTACCTTGGGTATTTATTGCAAAGTGTTTATTACGCTCTGGGGAATATTCCTTTGTTCTATGTAATAAATAGCATGAATCTGAGAGTGGGCAAGACTCATACTACCTGCTCTGCAGTTTTAAAGTCCAATTCCAGCCTAAACATATTATGCACGAAAGACGAAGCTTCTTCTAAAACCTCTGCAATCCTCAACTTCAGCTCACAGGTGCTCTCTCCTCTGGGTTCTTTTTAGGTTTGGATTGAATGTGGAAGGGAATGAACCCTTGGCCTTGACATATCTTTCATTCTGTTATAAACTATGAATATCAGCTCTGTTTGTTGTCTATAACAGCCTTTTCAACCCTGGGGTGCCTTGAGGCTTCTTCAGGGGTGCCTTGGTAAATATGCCTAAAAATTAGGGCTGGGCGATAAATCGAATTAATCGATTTATCGATTTTTTAGTTTGAAACGATTTTTTTTCTTTCAAACTCGAGTTTTTTTATACAATTGTTTTTTTCCTCCTTATTCCGCCCCGCGTAACTACACACACCTGGACTCAGCCAGCTACTAGTCCGCCGCACAGGAACCGAACTCTCCCCAGTATCGGACCGCCGCGCCGCGCCTGGATGTGACGTCAGCTGCGGGCGGTGCGACTGTACAGGGGCTGCGGCGCGCTGTGATAGGTACACAGAGAACTCCCCGGCCTGGATGTGACGTCAGCTGCCGGGGGAGAGGAAGGGGGTGGTGCGTCTGTACAGGCCAGGGGCTGTGATAGGATAGGTACCTATCCTATCACAGCCCCTGGCCTGTACAGACGCACCGCCCCCTTCCTCTCCCGGCTGCAGGAATTGCAGGGGGCGCTTTAACTCACTGTACATGCTTCTTCCCACCTCCACTCTTGCTCCTCCACCCTCCCCCTTGTGCAGAGCATGAGATTGGATTGGCTGTCCTGGTACAGTGAGTGAATATAGAGTGGCTTCAGCAGTGTGGAGGACAGAGCAAGGAGTAGAAGCAGCAGTGACAGCTTGCTCAGAGCTTCATCACAGGCATCGGAGCTGTCTGAAGGGATTTCTTCCTCCTTCTCTGCTACTGTGAGTCACCCCCCCTCCCCCTCCAAGGCTGCTCTGTGTGTACGGTTCTGGATCTGTTCACTCACTAGTGACGTCAGCTGCCGGGAGAGGAAGGGGGCGGTGCGTCTGTACAGGCCAGGAGCTGTGATAGGATAGGTACCTATCCTATCACAGCCCCTGGCCTGTACAGACGCACCGCCCCCTTCCTCTCCCGGCAGCTGACGTCACATCCAGGCCGGGGAGTTCTCAGTGTACCTATCACAGCGCGACGCAGCTAGTTCTGCAGCGCTCTGCATTCTAGTTCTGGGTCAGTGACACAACATACTAAAATCACTGCAACAGCAAATAGCATTTCCAAAAAGAGGTCTGCAATGGCACCCCTTGTATGTCTCAAGAATTTTCACTTAAAATTAATAATCTGAAAATTACGCACCGCCCGCAGCTGACGTCACATCCAGGCGCAGCGCGGCGGCGGTGGTCCGTTACTGGGGAGAGTTTGGTTCCTGTGTGGCGGTACTAGTAGCTGGCTGAGCCCAGGTGTGTGTAGTTACGCGGGGGCAGGCGGAAAAAGGAGGAAAAAGGCGGAAAAAAGCAGAAAAAAAATTGTAGAAAAAACTCGTTTGAAAAAAAAAATTTGTTTCAAACTAAAAAAGCTGGCTGAGCCCAGGTGTGTGTAGTTACGCGGGGGCAGGCTGAAAAAGGCGGAAAAAAACAATTGTAGAAAAAAATTAACAACATGGCAGCGTGTACTTTTTGTTTTGGGATTCTATGCATTTTAACTCTTGAGGAGTTAAAATAGCAATAAAGTTGCACTTTTGACACTATATCTGATGTCTGCAGTCATTTTTTAAGTGCATTGGAAAAAAAATCGAAACTCGAATTTTTCTTTAAAAATCAAAGATTTTTTTTTTAGGCAAAATCGCCCAGCCCTACTAAAAATATATCAAATATATTTAATTATGCACCATTACAACCTTCTAGACACTGGCATCCCAACAACCAATGATGTCATCAGTTGATAAGGAGAATGTCAGTTGCCCCCACAGCATCCTTTTTTTAACCTCCTGTGCCTTTCTCCCTCAGCACTAGGGTGACATTAGCTGACTGATGGAGAGAAACTGAGGGAGAAGAGAAACATTGGAATACTAGTAGTACCAGCATGCAAAAGAGTATTTGCTTTTGGAAGAAAAAAATCACCTCTAACGTTGGGTGGATGTTGCTGCATTATGTAAAACTTTTAGAATCGTTTTTTACATTTTAGAATGGGTGCCTCGAGACTGTCCATAATTTTAAAGGGTGCCTTGACTGATAAAAGGTTGAGAAACGCTGGTCTATAACACAATCTGCCTTCAGATCAGTCTGCATAAGAATATGTTGAGTAAGTTTAACATTCTGCCATTTAATTTAGCGCTAGACATTTGTGATTCCTTTTGTTAAAAACCGAAATTCAGAAAAAAATTTTGTTTTGTTATTCGGAGATTCGGATGTATCCAAATTAAAGAATCACGATAGTAACAAATTTTAGTGAATCCGAAATAAAGTATAACTAAACTAATTACCCACATTTGAATTCAAAAATACATTTGAATTCAAAAATAAATTTGAATTAAAAAATGAATTTGAAATTGAAAACTATTGTGATTAATACAGTAAGGTATAAAAGTGAAATAAGATGATGATTTCTACTTAGGCTACTTTATAGAATCGGACATAAAATAATAGAATATAATAATATAGAATACAAAAGAATAGAGTAAAATAAAATAGATTATAATAGAATAGAAAATAAAGGCATAGAATTTAATAAAATAGAATAGAAAATAGAAGAATTGAAAAGAATAGAATAGAACAGAAGAGAATAGAAACAAATAAAATAGAAAGGAATAGAGAAGAAATGAATAAAGTAGAATAAAACAAAATAGAATAAAAAATAAAAGAATAGCACAAAATAGAATAGAATAAAAAAGAATAGAATATATTCTTTTACATTATTTTCTATTCTATTCTATTCTATTTTTTTTCTATTCTATTCTTTTCTATTCAATTTGATTCTATTCTTTTCTGTTCAATTCTATAAAGCAGCCTAAGTCGGAATCATCATCTTATTTCACTTTTATACCTTACTGGATTTATTGCAATATTTTTCCATTTTTAATTCAGATACATTTTTTTATTTTAAATTCGATTTGAAAATATACAAACAGAATCCAAATATATGAAACAATTCCGAAAACATAACATAACTAATATGGCAAAACAAAATTATTAACTGAACAAACTAATACAAAACTAAACACATTTTTCTGTCATGCACATCTCTACTTAGCCCCGATGAAGGGGGATTGTGTTGCCCCCCAAACAACTTGGCTGTCCTTTCCCTGGCTTGTTGCAACCAGTTGAACAATAAAGACTTTGGACTCTCTTAACTATTCAGTCTGTGACCCCTTGAATAGATTTGATCCCACCTCCTTATGAACATAAACTTCAACACAATAAAATAAAATGGAGAAGGATCAGCTCCTTTATCACTGTTGTCTGTCTTTCTGTCAGGGTACCAGTGTCTCCCCTAATTGCTTTTCCTGCTGTCACAGGGACAGGTAGTGAAGTGAAATGTCCCCAAACAGTCACAGGTAACAATAAATACATGTTAGAATTGTAAAGTTGTCCCTAGATTTTTAAAAGCTAAAATAAAAACTTGATTGAAAGGGGCTTTAAATTCTCAGCAATGTGTAATATTCAGATTTATTTGTCTGTGACAGTTTTCACTTGGCGAAGTGTGCTGAACAAATCAATGCAATGAAATAGTGAACTGTTTAAGATGACTTTTGAACCAATTAGAAGCTTGCTGAGGGAACCCAGGGTTCCTACCTCTTGCTGGCTGAACTCCAGCAGTATGGCGAGGTAATTGTTTATTGCAAAAGTTATGTCACAAGGAAGGGTGAATCTTACCTTGTAATCCCTGTCTATTAGTACAGGAGGGATGCTTACTGGAATCCTATCACTTGACAACTAGAAGCAATTGAATAAGGAGTGGGAAACTGCTCCAGCACAGTGCTTACAGTGGGGCAAAGAAATATTTGATCCCCTGCAGACTTTGTAAATTTGCCCACTTGCATAGAAATAAAGGGTCTATAATTTTTATCATGGGTGTATTTTAATTGATAGAGACAGAATATTAACCAAAAAAAACACGATACAAATGTTAGAAAATTTAGTTGCAGTTCAGTAAGTAAAATAAGTATTTGATCCCCAAGCAAAACATGACTTAGTACTTGGTAGAGAAGCCCTTGTTGGCAAGCACAGAGGTAAGGCATTTCTTGTAGTTGGTGACCAGGTTTACACACATCACAGGAGGGATTGTTGTCCACTCTTCATTACAGATCTTCTATAAATCCTTAAGGTTTCTTGGCTGTCGCTTGACAACTGGAAGTTTCAGCTCCCTCTATACATTTTCTATAGGGTTAAGGTCTGGAGACTGGCTAGGCCTTTCCATGCCCTTAAGATGCTTCTTCTTGAGCCACCCCTTTGTTGCCTTGACAGTATGTGTTGGGTCATTGTCATGCTGGAAGACTCATCCCTGAGCTGTCTTCAATGTTCTGGCTGAGGGAAGAAGGTTCTCATCCAAGATTTTACAAAACATGGCCCCATCCATTGGCCCCTCTTACGGCAACGTCGGACTGTACCTTTAGCAAAGAAACAGCCCCAATGCATAATGTTTCCAGCTCCGTGCTTGACTGTAGGGATGGTGTTCTTAGGGTCATAGTCACCATTTTTCTTCCTCCAAACACGACGAGTCCCCTTTCTCAAGATGGCACATGTACAGTCGTGCAAATAAACATTTAAATGATTCAGTGAAGGATTGGGAGAAAGTGCTTTAGTCAGATGAGACCAAAATTGAGCTCTTTGGCATTAACTTGACTCGCAGTGTTTGGAGGAAGAAAAATGCTGATTATGATCAAATAATTATTTACCCAACTGTACCACTCCAGAGTGGACTTCTAAAGAATTCAAGAACCCTTTTACAGGTTCACTACACCGTATAGGTTTGTTATGAATAACTGCCGAGGAGAGTATAGCTCAGCCTTTACTGAGCTGTTAGCAGACATTGTTTTCACACGCGGAGCCCTTATTTTCCTTTATGATGGCTGCATACTTATCTGTGTACCTTCTGAGTGTGGGAAAGTGTTGATACAGTGGAGACATACACGGCCTGCCCCTCTCTGGTTGCTGATACCCCTTCAGGATATCCCCGGTCCTTTGACGCCCTGCTGTCCTTGGACATCTACTTACCTTTAGTGGCTTTGTTGGCTCCATTACCTATGCTTTCTGGTTTAGCAGATTTGCATGCGGTAATGGATTGTAGCTCTCACAGTGGATGACTACACAGCACTTATTCACTGTAATTATTATTGATTTATTCACTTTGTCACCATTTTTCACTATTTGGGACTCTTTATTACATTGTTTATTATAATTATTTATATAATCATTTCACTTGCACGGATCTTATTTATATCTGTTTATTATGAATGTATTCACTTACCTGAATATCATTTAGCGCAGCTTGTATTGTATAACTTTAACAAGTAACTGTTAAAAAATTTTAAAGAGTCACCTATGGAAATTTTTAGTACTGTAGTTGGTCGCCATTCCACGAGTGTGCGCAATTTTAAAGCATGAAGTGTTAGGGATCTATTTACTCAGCATAACATCAGCTTTCACGTTATATAAGAAAATTGGGCTAACTTTACTGTTTTTTTTTTTTTTTTAATTCATATTTCAAATTGCGTTTGAAAGACCGCTGTGCAAATACAGTGTGACATAGACTATTGCCATTTTATTCTCTAGGGTCTCTGCTAAAAAATATATATAATATTTGGGGGTTCTAAGTAATTTTCTAGCAAAAAATACTGATTTTTAACTAGTAAGTAACAAATGTCAGAAAAAGGCCTGGGCTTCAAGCGGTTAATGTGGAATGTATGTTCCTCAAGTTGTTATGGGTAAACCTCCGCTTTGAGGAGGAACCTAGGAGCCATAATTTAGTATTTTAGCTGAACTTATATAGATTAAATGAACATTTTTAAGAAAATTCATACAAAACTTTTTAGTACATTTAAAACAGTAGCAAAGCCCACTTTGTGATTCTTACCTACCGGTAAGCCTATAATAAGGCTTACTTGTAGGTAAAATAAATATCTCCTAAGCGTGCACCGTTTAGGAGATATTCACCCTCGATACAGTCGGCTACGTCACTGGCACATGCACTCTGAAAGTTCGTCATACCTTGCCGGAACTTAAGAGCTTTGTGCCCGATCCAAGGCTCCCGCGGGTATGCGTGGGAGTGACGTCATCGCGGCTCCGGCTGTAAAAACGAAATTTCAAAATTGAGTTTGCTTTTAAAATTAGATTTTAGAATGAATGTAATTTCCCAAGCAAAAACCACATACACTGCTAGAAATTAATTAGTTCAAGAAAACATTTCCATTCTGCTTCTTTGAATTTTCTAACAATTAGAACCTTGAACAAAAGTTCCTAAAATTACAATTTTGAAACAAAATTGTACTAGTGTATGGCCAGCTTAACCACTTGCCGACCAGCCACCGTAGTTATACAGCGGCATTTTGGCTCTGTCCCACGAAACTACATACCTGGTCGTCGATTCATGGGACCGCTAGCAGGGGCTCACGTGCCCATTCGCCTCAGGGGGAGCCGATCTGCTGGTCCGCCAGCTGCGATGTTCGCCGGGCACCCGCGATGGCTCCCCAGAGAGACAGAATGACGATGTGCCGTATTGTTCTGTCAGTGATGGATACAGGGATCCTGTGTTCCTCCTATTTAGGAACACAAGTCTCTGTGTTCATGCAGTAAATACAACCCCCACACACTTAGAAAGCACCCCCTAGGCACACATTTAACCCTTTGATCGCCCCTGGTGTTAACCCCTTCCCTACCAGTGTCATTAGTACAGTAACAGTGCACATTTTTAGCACTCATTACTGTAGTAATGTCACTGCTTCCCTCAAAAGTGTTAAAAATCTCAGTTTGATCTGTTTGCCGCAATGTCGCAGTCCCGCCTAAAATCGCTATAACTTATGCGCAAACCAATCAATATACACTTATTTGTTTTTTTTTTTCACAAAATATGTGACAGAATACATATTGGCCTAAAATAAAGAAAAAATAGATTTTTTTTTATTTTATTTTTTTTATTGGGAATGTTATATAGCAGAAAGTAAATAATATTGTTTTTCTTTTTTTCAGAATTGTCGCTCTTTTTTTAGTTTATAGCGCCAAAAATAAAAATCGCACAGGTGATCAAATACCACCAAAAGAAAGCTCTATTTGTGGGAAAAAGGGCATCAATTTTATTTGGGTACAGCATCGCACGACTGCGCAATTGTCAGTTAAAGCATCGCAGTGCCGAATCGCAAAAAAGGGCCTGGTCATTAAGGGGGTAAAACCTGTCCAGAAGTGGCTAAAGGCTCGTACACCCTATAAGAAAATTGGGCAAACATTTTCATCCGAGGAACGATTGAACGATTTTCTGAATAGTGTATACACAACTTTAGATAGTCGATTCCGACAAACTATTTTCATATAATAAGTACTGTTTTCGTACGAGAAAAATCAGAAACGAAAGACTACACATGATCAGAAACAATAAACAGCAAAAAAAAGCCTTTGTCGTACAAGAATTTTTGTACATTATTTCTTTCCTTGGTTTCGATTTGCTGCGAAACAACGAGGAAAATTGGGCGAATGAACGATCATTCACCCAATTTTCCTATAGTGTGTACCCCACTTTAGATTCATACAAAGATAAATATAATACAGTCCATCAAACTATTAAGCCAAAAAATGAAAAGCAGGCATCTGTTTCTAAAAGAGACACTTTATTACATCACAAAGAAACCTCGCTAAATGCTCTGATTATCTCAAAGCCCAATGCAGTGAAAGCTGAAGTCGCCACCAATTGATAATATACACTGAAAGCGCAGAATTTCAATTAGATTCTGTTCTAGACCACTCTGACAGTGTCATTCCCATGTGGTTGCCAAATCACCCACACCTTCTATATAAGAAATTCCTTTATTGACAAGTAATTTAAAGTACGTTATGCCATTGTTATAGTCTTGCAGGCTCTGGAGAGTCACAGTTGGCCAGTCTTGTAGTTAGTCACACATAAACACCATGATATTAAAAATCTTTTCCATCAATCTACCTGTGCAAGTACATTTTATTGAATGAACATCTGTCATGGAATGATCACTTTTTCTGAAACCTTGATAGACATGAAACATATGTTTGCATAATAAATGTGCGCAATTGTTTTATTTTTTTTAAGTATCTGTCAAGAAAGTGAAGATGACTAAAATAGCTCAAATCATCCTGGAGGCTGGGGGGGGTGGGGGGTGGGGGGGGGAGCGATGGGGCGGGCTTTTTTATTTATTTATTTTTTTTAAGGCACTAGAAGCCACTTTTCTGGTCATGTGTGCCTGTTATGCACAAATACAATCACCATGTAAGACTAGGTTTGTCCAGTGGTGGCTGGTGCTCCATGGGCCGGGGGGGGGGGGCGGCAGACAGACTACACCATACCCCCCCCCCACCACACCAACTCGCACACCATACACAACCCCCTGCTTTCTGATTGGCTGGGAGGAGAATCAGTGTGACAATAGCGAATATTCACTCGTTATTGTCACACAACTGGGTGGGCTCTGCGCCCCGAGCCCAACCTTTTTTGAAGCCTATTAGAGCCTCTGGCTCTAATCACGTGCTTAAAAAAAAACCCCATTGGAATACATGTGTCCGGCGCTCTGCATGTAAATTAGGGGACCGGATGCATGGATAGGGGGTCAGCCCCTGTGCCCCCAATGCACCACCCGCCACTGGGTTTGTCCCCAGTAGTTTGCTAGAAGGAAGTACAGTGCCTTGAAAAAGTATTTATACCCCTTGATATTTCCCACATTTTGTCATGTTACAACCAAAAACGTAAATGTATTTTATTGGGGTTTTATGTGATAGATCAACAAAAAGTGGCACATAATTGTGAAGTGGAAGGAAAATTATAAAAGGTTTTTAAATTTTTTTACAAATAAATATGTGAAAAGTATGGCATGCATTTGTGATCAGCCCCCCTACTCTACTTTGTAGAATCACCTTTCAATGATATTACAGCTGCAAGTCTTTTTGGGGCTGTCTCTCTTTGTACATCTAGAGAGTGACATTTTTGCCAATTCCATAAAGGCCAGATATGAGGAGTATAATTACTATAAACCCACTCGCGCCAGTGACTAAAATTTTTAAATTTAAATTAAAAAAAGTGCAAAGTGAATAATTGAGCTGCTGCTGTTACAAACGAATGGTTCAACTGTGGTTGAGTAAAACACTTTTTGCAATAGAACAGCTCAATAATCAGCACATATCTCCAAACTACAAACTTATAATACATTCTGTGTGTTCACATAAAGTGCTAGTGCCAAAAAAAAAAAAGAAAAACGAAAAAAAGATTAGATTGACCCCATGAACCCAGTGCACTCAGAATTGGAAATAAAGTATAGTGAGAAACAGTCCAAATGTTGGTGTAAATTTCATCTTTCATAAATTCCCACTAAAGTCATAACGAAACGCGTCAAGCTGGGACGCATGTTGCCACGTCCCCAGCATTAGCTTGGAATGCACGCCGATACCCAACGAATCGATCTGCATCGGTCTGCATCATTCCTGTTGTACAGTGCAGGAAACCGCACAGGAGTTTTTTTCAATCTGTTCACCCTTTTTTTTAATGGTTCTAAGGGGGTTTACAATAAACATTATGGTTTTACGCTATGAGGAGCTCCTTTTTTGTTTTTGTCTCCCATTTCTGGGATTGCAGTGGGAACTCTTAACCTTTTGGAGGAAGGTTATTTGGAGGACCTTCTGAAGCCTGCATCCGAGTCACAGAAACCATTAAAAGATTGTTTGATCCTCTTGCCATATAGTAAGAAGGATCAATACTATCTGGTGAGTGGGAATTTCTGCTATCCTCTCTCAGGGAGGGTGACATTATCTTCACTACTGGCAGGGCTGTCTTTAATATTGATTGGACCCTGGGCAAACATTTTCTTGGGCCCTCCCAAATGCACTTCTTAACTATTTGCAGGCAGTGCCGGCTCAAGAGACAGCTGCTTTGGGCCCCACAACAATGACTGGGCCCGGGGCAGCTGCCCCTTTTGTCCTGTGATAAAGACGGCCCTGACTACTGGGATATATGCTCATGACGCATTTGATGTCAGTCAGAGGAAAACTGCGCTGTTCCTAGTGGGAATTTATGAAAGATTCATTTTTCACCAACATTTCGACTGCTTCTCACTGGACTATATTGCCAATTCTGAGTGCACTGGGTTCATAGGGGTCATTCTAATCTTTTTCCTTTTTTGGCACTAGCACTTTATGTTAATACACAGAATATATTATTTTTTTGTAGTTTGAATCTATTATCTGTCACTATCAGTATATTATTTATTTGGGTTTGTTTGGAGATATGTGCTGATTATTGCTGGAGAGTTACCGCTGTTCTATCTCATAGAGTGTTTTACTCTTGTGTTTTTTTCAATCACAGATTTGTGGAGTGCATGACTAATAGTTGTCCTGTGGACAGATTCTCCCACCTGAGCTGTGGATCTCTGCAGTTCTTCCAGAGTTACCATGGGCCTCTTGGCTGCTTCTCTGATTAATGCTCTTCTTGCCCAGTCTATCAGTTTAGGTGGATGGCCATGTCTTCGTAGGTTTGCAGTTGTACCATACTCTTTCCATTTTCAGATGATGGATTGAACAGTGCTTTGTGAAATGTTCAAAGCTTGGGATATTTTTTTTTATAACTTAACCCTGCCTTAAACTTCTCCATAGCTTTATCACTGACTTGTCTGGTGTCGTGTGGAATTTTTAGGGGACTTTTCAGCTGGTTTTTCATTAAAAATTTATTTTTTATTTTTAAGCATGGTAAATTAAATAAATTAAATTAAAAAAAAGTTGCCCAACATTTCTGATTACTCATCCCACACACCACAGGCCACCAAATAGTTTTTTAAACATCTGCCTCTAAAAATACTGTACCACTTCTTCCTAAAGCAGTGTTAAAACCATACACTGATAGTAATAAAATTGGAGCAGTGCCAAAATTAAATAAATATATAAAAAATATGCAAATATACAAAAAACAGTATAGACAAAAGTCCCAAAGTCTTAGATGGAGTTGACGGAGGAGAAGGAGGAAACCAGTCCAGATCATCCAATCACCAGTGTGTAGTGGGGAAAACGTATGATCACCCAAAAGTGACAGTCAAATCTGCTTACCAGAGAGTTTGACCCTCCTGTTACAGAGCGGTTAAAAAGCGCCAGAGCATTCTAGAAGCACTTGACATAAAGGATCCCTCAGAGTTCCTCCGGTCTGGGATGACACCCAAACTCTCCACTCACAGGACAATGCAGAAGGACAACACCAGCCTGAACCACTTAGAAAACTCCAACCAGAAAGCAGGCCAATGGTGTAGTACGTAAAAACAAGCAACTTTATTTAAAAAGTAATGTGCTTACATGGATGTAGATTCAAACAACATGTGAATAAAAAACGCGGTATAAATAGAGCGTGCTGCACATCAGAGTGCCCGGTCCGCCTTACGCGTATCGTCATACACTTGACATCATCAGACGCGTTATGCATCATTCTGAGCGCAGGTATCTTTCTCCCTTTTTTTTATGTTAAAACCATAACATTTATTATATTGCCTCTTACCTATTCTTAATGTGATGGCTGTATTAGTTTTCTTATTTAGTCTTTCTTGCTTCTATTCTCATCTGGCAATCTGGCCAGTAAACAACAAGCTCCCAGGAAGATGTATCAGTTACAGGGTTGAGACAAACCATTTACCACTGACTGAGGTGCTTACAATGATCTTTTTTTACAGTTTATTTCTTTATGGAAAACGTTTGTCCCAAAAGGAATAAAAACTGCTACAACTGATTAAAAAAGTATGAGCTGGAGCTTGTCTTCAATTTGTTGGTGTATTCTAATCTGCTAGTACATCTAAAACTCCCCTACCCCAAACTGACAATGCTGTTGCCTGCTGTGCCCCCATCTGGTCATTCATCTAGAGTGAAGGCGAAAAGCCTAAAAATGATAGCAGTCACAACATCTAATGATTGATAAGCTGCAATATATTTCATTTTTGGTTTTGGATTTACAACTGCTTAAGGTCAAAAGATGATAACTGGTTCTGTAAAAGGCAAGCAGACACTCTGTTCTCTTGAAGCGTTTCCAAAACTTTGGTGTCTACTTCTTCGGGAGGCATTGTGAGTGTGTTCAGAAGTAATGTCCATATTACAGATAATCAGTGACCAGTAACTGCTGATTAATCCAAAATGAATACTATAGTGAATCCCACTCACAGTAATAATAACTGTGTGCAGAGGATCCATCATGGACACTCCTTCTCCTGCTCCCATAGACACACTCCTAAACCTTTTAGACAGCCTTCCCTGAAGAGTTGAAGCTGTTATAGCTGCTAAGGGTTGGCCAACTCAATATTGAACCCTGCGGACTAAGACTAGGATGCCATTAAAGTCTATGTGCGTGTACAGACAGGTGTCCCAATGCTTTTGGTAATATAGTGTATATCTTTGTTTGTCCTAGGCATATTTGAATCTGCTTACTGTTATCTGCTTACTCACTACTTCTGCTGGAAGTCTATTCCAAGCATCAACCACTCTTTCGGTCAAATAATACTTCTTAAGATTCGTTTTGAACTTTTTTCCTGAGGTCATGTCCCTGTTCTTAATCTTAACCTCATATTGAAAAAACTGTCCTCCTTAACCTCTTTCACCCCCTTGACGTATTTATAAAATTATAAACTCAACACTTGTTTTTGCCCCCATTTTTCATGGGCTGAACTCAACCGGGTTTCATCCGTGAAGAAAACACCTCTCCAAAGTGCCAGACGCCATTGTGAGCATTTGCCCACTTAAGTCAGATACGATGACAAACTGCAGTCAAGTGGAGACCCCCGTGAGGAAGACAAGCATGCAGATGAGCTTCCCTGAGACATTTTGTTTTCAACAGTTTGTGCAGAAATACTTTGGTTATGCTAAATGATTGTTGCAGCAGCTGTCCGGGTAGATGATCTCAGAGAATCTTTGAGGGGAAGATGCTGGATGTGGAGGTCCTGGGCTGGTGTGGTTATACATGGTCTGGTTGGGAGGCCGGTTGGCTGTACTGCCAAATTCTCTGAAAAGCCTTTGGAGATGGCTTATGGTAGAGAAATGAACATTCAATTCACGGGCAACAGCTCTGGTGAACATTCCTGCAGTCAGCATGCCAGTTGCACGCTCCCTCAAAACTTGCGACATCTGTGGCATTGTGTTGTGTGATAAAACTGCACATTTTAGAGTGGCCTTTATTGTGCCCAATATACAAAGGGCAAAGATTACTGCGCTAACAACACACAACGAAAAAGCTGCTTGCACTAATCACTAGACAAAAAAGTGACCAAAAACATAGAAACCAGAAAAATGTGCAGCTCTGATATCAATAAAATGTGATTAAGCAAATAACACATATAAATAAACTGTAAAATGTCCAATCATATAAGTCAAATGGAAATTAATAAAAAAGTCCATCAGAAAATGAAAGTCCCAAGTGAGTGGTGTGATGAAATGAATCCAACATAAGAAAACGTGATCACAATGTGCAGCAAATCCCAACACCGATAAAGGTTATTAGATTGCGCTCACCAGATGTATAGGACCCAGATACCATATAGCATATGGGTCATATAAGCTGTTGGAATATTTGATGGATATCCCAGCTGCATAAAACAACCTCAATGGAATCCATATGGATCAGCAACAAACATGGATACACCAGATCCCAGCTCCAACACGGATATAAGATTCCCAGATCCAACACGGATATAACACTTGTAAGAACAAGATCACCTTGACGGACATCCTTTCTTGAAGCACCGCCTAATATAAACTCTGGATCCTTTACAATTTCCTTTTTAGTTGGCTTAGGTCAGTGACCTATCACCTATTGCACACCTGTGCAATAATCATGCTGTCTAATCAGCATCTTGATATGCCACACCTGTGAGGTGGATGGATTATCTCGGCAAAGGAGAAGTGCTCACTAACACAGATTTAGACAGATTTGTGAACAATATTTGAGAGAAATAGGCCTTTTGTGTACATAGAAAATGTCTTAGATCTTTGAGTTTAGCTCATGGAAATGATGGGATAAAACAAAAGTGTTTATAATTTTGTTCAGTGTATTAAGTTCCTGAAGTCTCTGCTGATATGTTTTATCCTCCAAACCTTTAACGATTTTTGTTGCCCGTCTCTGGACTCGTTCTATCGAATCAATATCTTTTTGTAAGTGAGATCTCTGGAAATGGACACTCTATTCTAAATGAGGTCTATTTAAAGATCTATATATAGGGGAATAGTAGATGAATTATATGGAATATATTATAGGTAAAATTTCACACATATCTATGGAGTATAGCTTTAACTAACCTAACAAGGTCAATGCGGTGTACTGGATAAATCTACAGGTGAAATTAAAAATCTCCTTTAGTAACAAATCTTGTCCTTGTCCAGTTGCTATTCAAAGCAATTTAACAACACAAAAAAGTCTAGATGCGTGTAATCTCTAAGCTCCTCCAAAAATTTTAGCAGGGAAAGCTAACAAAGGAAGTGATATACACATCAAAAGTACTCACCAAATGAAGTGCTAAAAGTAATATGAAAGTACAATCCTTTCACAGAATAAAAAAAAAAAAAAAAGTATTTTCTTGAGTGTTTTAATTTTTTTTGGAGACTGACTTAGAACATGAATTTTATTTGTTCATTTCCATATATTTACTTGCAAACACAATTTTTCCCAGGAAATTCGCTCATCTGTATTTACTGTGAGCTGAAAGGTCTTGTTTTCTTAGTTGTCATGTTTATTTCCAATTATTCTTTTAATAAGGAAATATTTTAGGAAGATTAAATGATAGCATAAGAAGGGGTTTGCCACAAGCACTATCAAGAATTCATATGGGTTTAAAGTGACACTGAAAATTTAGCTCAAGGATATACTTATTGCCCCTGCCACCAAATAATGTTTTGATCCACTGCCAATCTTTTGTTTCTCCTGCTGAGCTCAGTGGTTCCTCCTGCCGACCTTTACACCATGACTGTGTCCTGTAATGACATAGAGGTTGGCAGTTGAGCACGGTGGGATAAACCGAAATTTGAGAGTGCAGCTGCTGGCTCTCAACCCCATCATTGACAGCCAGGGTCAGCAATAAATAGTTCCCAATCATGTGATCACTATGGACTTTGTGATGCAGACTTGAGGCTTCATTGGCAAAAATAAAAGCCTTAAGCCTGCAGATGAATACTGCCACCTTCTGGATGCAAGATTTTCTTCTGCAGTGCCCTCCTGCGGTGTAACTCTCAGATACAGTTACATTATTTAAAAAATATGTAAATTAATTAAAACATTGAAATAAATGTCAGATACAGTTGCAGTATTGAAAATAAAAATAATTAATACATTAAATAAAAAAGAAATAATAATTAAAAAAAAAATACATATATTTTAATAAAATAGTGTATTCAATAAAAGCCTTTATATTATTCAGGACTGGTTCACACTTCCTGCACTGATCTCTGCACAAGCATTAACTAGCCCCTAAAAAATATAAAACATATTTAGGTTTTATAAAGAGAAGAGGAATTCATAGAATTATTGCTTAGTAACCTAATACATGCCATTGCTGCTGAATTTGCCCTATCAAGGCATCAATAATCACTGGTCATGAAAGGGTTAATGTGAGCATTGCCTACATGGTAATTGCATATTTTATACACAATTCAAAAACACAGGAATGGTGAAAGAAAACTTGTACATTTGCTAGCAGTAATAGTAGCTACAAACTCATATTCAGGGTGTAACATGTAACATGTTACAAATGCACCAGACAACACCCCCCCCCCCCCGAACCCCTGTTTTGACAGCGAGCAGGGGATCTTCTTCCCCTGCTCGCTGTCACAATTTAAAACGTGGGCCCGCTCACATAATTCATTCACAGTGTCCTGTGAATAGGAAAACTACAATTATTGACAACTTTTGCAGCTGTCAACCTGTAGTTCTCAATGAACTACCAAGTTCGAGTGTAACTGTCTGCCCATATTGGAGGAACGGGAAGACAGCTACACAGACAATCTGCTGCTCGTGGGTGCAATGCTTTACAGGTTCCCAACAAAAAAAAAAAATGCATGTTTTTTTTTTTTGAAAAGTGTATTACGGGTGCGCTGATAACTTCAAATAAGCTGCAACCAAAGATACAAATATAGGCGGTCCCCGGGTTACCTGATTTGGAAATGTGAATGAAATTAAATAGTCTGGTGCGCTAAACAAATATTACTAATGTAAACCACAATTGTAAAGACAATTTACCAAAGGGTGTGACAATAGTGATTCCCACACACAATGAATGTGTGAAGTGTAAATTACCCTCTTGGGGGTGTGATGAAGATCCTTTAAACACTGTAAACACAATGAATACTGATCTCACAATATAACAAAATGTGACTTAGTGATACCCACAAAAATTGCAAAATAGTAAATGTGAGATACCCCCAAAGGGGTGTGATAAAAAGTCCAATAATAAATGTCCAAAATATATGTCCAAAACTTCCAGATTCTGGATAAACAAAGACACTGGTGACTCCAAATCGTGAAGTAAATCAAACGGTGAAAATCCAAACAAAAACCGTGTCTGATTAATATATTGTGAATCCCACCACCTTCAGGATTTGCTTCTTACCAGCAAGTAGGAATGTAAGGGCAAAAACAGCCACCCCAAAGTGATGTCTCTCTGTGATATAGGAGGGATAGTGCGCTTCTCCACACCTTGTGGGAGGAATACCAAAATAGCCTCTTACCAGATGGATGCCATGGTGAAGCGTATATCTGTCCCTTTAACCACTTGCCGACCGCTCACTCGAGCTCTACTGCGGCAAAGTGGTTCGTTATCGTCCAGCGACGTAGTACTACGTCGCTGTACTTCTCCCCCTGTAGGCGGCGCTCCCGCTGTATTCATTCACAGCGGGAGTCGGGCCAGGGGAGGAGCGGCGGCGATCGCCGCTGCTCTTCCCCTATCGTCGGGGAATCTAGTTTGGAGATCCGCCCACCTGTGTAAACAGAGCGGGCGGATCTCCTAAGTGACAGGGAGTGACAGATTGCAGTGTTCAGCATAGCTGAACATGCTATCTGTCCCTGACTCACTCAGTCACCTCCCCCCACACACGTCAGTAAGCACCAGGCATACATTAACCCCTCCCTCTCCAATAAAATTAACCCCTTCCCTGCCAGTGTCATTTTTACAGTAACAGTGCATATATATATAGCACTGATTACTGCAGTAATGTCACTGGTACCCCCAAAAGTGTCAAAAATGTCAGTTAAGGGTCCGATCTGTCTGCCGCAATGTCGCAGTCCCGCAAAAAAAATTGCAGATCGCCGCCATTACTCGTTAAAAAAAAAAAACACCAAAAATGACAGAAATCTTTCCCTTAGTTAGTAAACGCAATAACTTTTGCGTAAACCAATCAAAATACGCTTATTGTGATTTTTTTTTACCAAACATAGGTAGCAGAAAACAAATTGGCCAAAAATTTAAAAAAAATTTAGATTTTTACATTTTTTGGGGGGGAATTTTATATAAAAAAATGTTAAAAATATTGTTATTTTTTCAAAATAAACGCTCTTTTTTTGTTTATAGCGCAAAAAGTAAAAATCGCACAGGTGATCAAATACCACCAAAAGAAAGCTCTGTTTGTGGGAACGGCATCACACGACCGCGCAATTGTCAGTTAAAATCACACAGCGCCGAATCGCAAAAAGTGGCCTGGACGTAAGGCAGCAAAATCCTCCGGTGGTAAAGTGGTTAAGGGTCTCCCTCATCTACCACAATGGATCAACGCTTGGGTTTCTTATAGGTGGTCTTTTATAGCCTTCTATGCTCCTTTAACTTCATCCCCAGATATTCTTAGTCAATGGACCCCCATGAACTAACAGGAAGGCAACAGCGCATGTCACCTCAACAGGAAGAATCCAGCAGAGAGTGAAAAGCTCTTTCTTGGCCTGTTACCAATGAAATAATAATGGCCGGAGGACGGACGGGCAGCCTGCCCCTTTGTGGATCTTTTTTTTTTTTTGCCAGCAAAAAATGTGCATTTATTATTTTTTGTAAATATGAACTTATGCTTTAAATATTACTTTTTCCACCCATGCCTCCATTAACACGTGAATGTTTTCAGCTTGTTTTCCTATGCCCCACTACTCAGGTCTAAGTCCAACATGCAGAATCCCATTCTTTCTAATTGTATCTGTTCATACTTGTATGTTCTGTTGCCCTATGTTCTACACCCTACACTAAAAAAAAAAAAAAAAAACTTATTTTTTTTTAGCATATATAGATTTTTGCCCAGTAGACATTATTGGGTCAGCCTGTGCATACCTGTGCATGTTATTGCACTTAAAAAAAAGAACTCATCACCCACTCTAGAACTGCTCTCCTCCCTTTGCGCAACCCAGGAAACAAATGCCTGATGCTTACTACACAAGCTACACATGCAAACACATTTGTAAAATCACTAGGAATGGTCTCTGCTCAGGTGTAAATGCAGGTTTAGACTCCTGCCATGTACTCTATGACTTTCTGTTTCTAATCCTCTGAGTTCAAAATCTGGCACCCAAACTGTAGCACCAGAAACTGCTATTATTCAGCTTTGTAGAGCAAACCAGTGAAAGCATATCTAAACCCAAAAACAAAAGAGATGTTATTGAAATTTACAAATCCTTAGATGTGTTTGGTTTTTTAGGCGTGTTTGCTTTATTTTCACCTGGTGACCCGGCCAGTGAACAGCAGCAATGTTAATCTGGTGAGAGGGTAATGTTAGATGCACCAGTAAATTTAGATGGACTTGAATAACAATTTAAAGATGAATTCCAGGCATGGAATGCTTTTACATAGTCAGATTGGTCCAGTGATGACCAATGTAGCTGTGTACTGTATAAACCGTTCCTGGCCAATGCCCTGGCAGCTGGAAGTCAATGAGATTGACACCACTACTTTAGTGATCTCCACTAGCTTTTGGGTCCTGTGCTGAGCAACCAGCCTGATGCTTTGTGAACATGAGGTTGGCTGCTTAGAACCAGCACATTCAAAGAATGCTTTGTATTTTCTGAATAAATGCAAATTGTTCTCTGATTGGATGAGGTGGAGAGGGGAGGCAGTGATGTCACAATTTCTACCTGGTCTAATTTCGAGAATGCTTTCTATGATTGGTCCATGCTGAGTGGCCGACCTCATATGTTCACAATGCATCACTCAGCTCGAGGGCCCAGGAACTAGTGGAGATCAATGAAGTAGTGGTGTCTAGTTCAGTGATTTTCACCTTCCAGGGGTATAAGCCAGATATGGCATGTACATAGTTACATTGATCCAAGCTAGACCAATATAACTATGTTTAAAACAAACCTTGCCTGGGATTTTTCTTTGATGCCAAAATCCAACTAACAAATTTTAATCAGTTACAAAAAGCATTTATTTTTTCCTTTTGGGGTAAAGTTTTTTACTATATGAATCCCCTATGCCAGTCTTAAATGTTTTTTCTCAACCCTCTAACTGCCACTTTTCCTTAGAAGGTTGGTCTGTTACAGGAAGAAAATAACAGACTTTCTGGACAGAGCACCCGGTGAAAAGAAAGGGAAAACAAGAAAACAAATGCAGCTACCACGTCTAAGAATTTGTAAGCTGCAATATAATACATTTTAATACTACTTTAAAAAAAAGTATTATAGAAATGTGTAGATATAATAGAATACATCATGACAAAGACTGATGGTAAAGGAGCAGCACTCTCTGCAAAGTGCAGAAACATAATTCACTGCTATGGAAGGGAAATAACATAATACCGTACAGCGTTTCTGTATCTGATAGTTGTCGTCCAAGTTAATTTCTGAATTTGAAGCTAACTTTAGTTGAATCATGGTATACCTGGCTAAACTTATTCTTTATAACACAAATACATATAATTAGTTTGTTCAGAACATGCTTACTGGGGCTCAGATTGTCCTACTGTATGAAACGCTTTCTTGTGTTTTTTATGTTAAATGACTAGGATGTGATTTATTTTTTGCTAGCTGCATGAACTTTTAGCACAGGAGGGATTAATGGATTAAAATACTCTGGGCTGAAGTCTGTGGTTATGCAGCTAATCAGAAATCTCTCAGAATGCAATTCTGCCTGTTCTAGTCCTCACATATTTGTGGGAGGTAGGCTCACAGTTATATTGTATTTAACCCCTTAAGGACCGGAAGGTGGCATCCCTGCATCAGGGGGATTTTCTTGCCTCTATTGACATCAAGGATGCCTACCTTCACATTCCAATATGTGCTGGTCACCAGTGCTTCCTCCGCTTTCCCATGGGAGAGGAGCATTATCAGTTTGTGGTGTTACCCTTTGGTCTCGCTTCTGCTCCTTGGGTCTTCACAAAAATGTTAGCCCCGGTGCTAGCGTTGTTTCGCCAATGGGGGATGGTGGCACTGGGCTACTTGTGGTTCCATCCACAAAGCCGTACTATCAAGGTCTGACTCTGGACTTGGCCTTAGCCAGAGTGCTCCTTTCTCTGGACAAGTTTCAGAAATTGCAGGCTGCAATTCATCTCCTGCTGTCCAGTAGATGGTCATCTCTCTGGACTTGCATACGGCTGCTGGGCCTGATGGTGTTTACCTTCAAGTCGGTTCCATTTGCACAGTTCCATATGAGGTCACTGCAAAGGGAGATTCTGGCCAAATGGGAAAAGACTCCACAGTTTCTGGACATTTAGATCTGGCTGAGCCGGAGATCGAAGGAGTCTCCGATATGGTGGCTACGCTCTCCGGCTGAGCAAATCCTTCCTCCCCTTGTATTGGACAGTGGTCACCACAGATGCCAGCCTATCCAGCTGGGAAGGAACCCTCGGCAAATATTCTACTCAGGGGCTCTGGAGACTGGAAGAGTCCAGACTACCGATCAATGTCTTGGAACTCTGAGCAATCAGACTGTGCCTGGACTATGGGACGGATCTTCTTCAGGGATGTCCAGTGCGTGTTCAATTGGACAATGCCATGGCCATGACTTATGTCAATTACCAGGGGGACACAAGAAGTGTCTTGGCAGCTCTTCTAAGGTGGGCAGAACGGTTTGTTTCAGCCCTCTCCACCGTACACATTCCCGGTGTGGAAAACTGGCAGGAGGATTTTCTCAGTCAGCAGGCGTTGGACCAAGGGGAGTGTTCGATTCATCTTGAGGTGTTTTACCAGTTGTGTCTCCAGTGTGGCATCACTGAGGTGGATCTGCTGGTGTCTCTGCTCAAAATAAAGATGAAGAGATTTATATTTGTATTTATTTATTTTTTGGATTATTTATTGGATTTTAAACTTTGAAAACATTTTCTGGACTTTTTTTCTTCTTCAACATTTCACTACAGTCACTTTATGGAATTTTTTATATGAATTTTATATATGGAATAATTTATATTTATCACTATATTGTCACCATTATCACCTTATGAAATTTATGTATGAATTTTAGGTATAATAATATTTATTGAATTAATTGATTACAGCAAGCGCTATAGGTAGCCATTTTAGACTACTTACCTGCAAATGCACTGCTTATTGCTGATCTTTTTGATTGATGAGTTGATTCCAGTCTAGTGGTACAGAACTCTAACCTAGGTCATTTTGGCCTGGATATTAGATTGTTTATCAGACTGTGTCTGAATCTTTCCTCTGTGTGCACATTTATGTTGAAACCACCATTTACTCTAACCCATACCTACACATTGAGTTAATTTACCACTAAATAATCTTGTGTCTATTTCCTGATACTAATTCACAGTAAACGTATCCACAATTATTCCTGTAAGTGGATGCAGTAATTTTCACTCAACCAGAGGGGCTGATGTGGTTCTTGGACTCGAGGCCCAGAACAGAGAACCCAAATTATCAAGCAGTGCCTATGGGGGTAGCAGTACCATTACCTGCTCTGTGAAATTGTATTGCACAGAGCAGCCCTGAACCTCCTCTTCTGGGGTTCCCTGATGGCACTCTTGGCTCTTCTTTTTCCTGCGGGCTCACTCCTGTGCTGGGCTGTGTGTGTGTCCCCCCCCCCCTCCTTCCTCACAGGACTTGATTGACAGCAGGGAGAGCCAAGAGCTATCACTATAGTCTGTAAGGAGAGGAACAATGACAAGCACCACTGCAGACAAGCACAACACTGGATTAAAATAGCACTTAGGTAAGTATAAAGGGCGGTGAGGGGGCAATACTGCTAGTGGGACATATTTCACCTCAATGCAGGGAATGTATTAAGGTAAAAAAATGTTTAGCCTTTAGAACCATTTTAAAGGTAAATGTATTAGCTAATACTGACTGTAGCATAACAACGGTATCTTTTGGACAGTATTTGCAGTTCATTCCTTGTTTTTTTCATTACCACAGTTGTTACTTAACACTAACTTAAAGGAGCAATAAAGTCTACAGATAGTCACATGATACTTACATCTTCTTGGCTTGGTTCCAGATGTTCAGTCGTCTTGATTGGCTTGATGGCGTAAGTCCTGCGTATGCACCTAGGAACTCCATTATTTCAGAAAATTAAAATTTTTTATTTCGGGATCAGTTAGAACCCATCATGTTTTTTTTTTCTTTCTTTGCCCCCTTCTGGGATATGTCCCTTAAATTATAACTAAAGACAGGTCAGGTTTGTATTGCTACCTGTGCCCCCCTTAAGGAAGATTCACCTTATTTGCCCTGTTTGCCATTATCATCAAGAGTGAAAGGGGCAGAAAATCCCAAATTTGGGGTTTTTACCAGAATTGTATTTTGACTATATACCTTGTTTACCTTGGTGGTAAGATTCCTCACTTTGGAGGGATTTCCTCTCACTTCCTGTTTTTGACTATGGGACAGGAAATGATGGGAAATATCCCTAATGGTACACAGATGAGAAAAAACAGGCAAGGGTTATACCCTTCCCTTACCATTGTCTTGCAAAATGGAAAAAAGTTTTGCCTTGAATTCTACTTCAATTCCTTTACTGTTGACAAAGTTTTCACTGTGCCTGAAAGTGTAGGAAAATATCCACTTGTGAAACAGCAATAAAAGCTAACAGGAGTTTTACCCTTTTCTCACTCATTTACTATAATATATTTAAGTGTTTTCATTTCAAAGTTGTCCTTGTTAGAGTGATTTCTCCTTCATGCAAGTCAGGGGCAATCTAGTATGAACTCACACAGTAATAGGAAGCAGAAAGGAAGTCCTATCCTTCCCATTTTCTACTATTTAAAACTAAGGGAAAAAAGTGTAACTAGAAATACTGGATTTTCCCTGTGCCGTTTGGTATGTAGCATGTGAATGTAAATCAAAAGGAGGCAACTACCAAAGCTTTTGAATGTAGCCATTTATTATATTCTCTTTGGTGAGTAAATGCTTCATTTTAAACAGAAGTATACTTTTACAATTTACCTTTCAAGGTCCTTTGTGCAGGTACAGAATTTCTGTATCCCATTATATGTGTCAGTATAGAAAAAAGTTGAGTCATTCCATAAATTCCTTCATCCACTCTTTTGTATTTTATTTTTCATGGACTGCAGGCAATGCAGAGGATGATAATGTCAAGGCTTATTAATACTGTTGAACATGTTCTGTTCTGTGTTAGCTTTGTGCTTTTTTTGTATTGTTTTGCTGTACTTTATTCTTTTATACTTTTTATGGGTTAAATGCTTTATTCCTTATGTATCCGGGGGGGATTTTGCTGAATATAATTGCACTGAATAAGCACTTCACAGAAATCTGTATGATTGTTATTTTGAGGCACAGAAAAAGAGATTACAGTGCAGTCCGCTTGATTTAAAGAAAACCTCTTCTAAACCCGGGCAGTTCAAACTGAACATTTGATGAAAGGTTAACTTTAATAGCATGATGATGTCTACCGTCATTGTAAAAGTCAAAGGAAGCAGAAGAGGGAAGGGCCAGGCGTAATCTTTGCATAGATTTGCATAATGTATAATGTTATCTCTGCATCTACTGATCATTTTATAATGTGCTTACTTTGAAGGTAACTTGTGCCTACGCATTTTTTTATCATATTATGTTTGAAATGCCCAGGTTAGTTACAAGTTCGCTTTAGAATCAATTCCACTTTGTTCTTCGTATCATTTATAGGTTAGTTTGCCTCTTCAGAAAAAAATGAAAAGGTAAACTAACACCCTACACGCTCACTGCAACGCTCATCCCCCCCCCATCCCTGCTGTACTTACCTCCGTGGGTGGTGAACTGTCACAGCCCATGGATCTGGTGTAGTGGTTCAGCGGCCTGAGGATTTGAAATCCCTGCTCTTCTCCCCATTCTTTCTGTAAGGCTTCCAGGACAGGTCAGAGTAATTATGATTGGTCAAAGCGGTCACGTGCCAACGCTGGCCGATCACCATCCATGGAAGCTCGGAAGCTCTACAGGGGGAATTACATCTCATCACCCATAGGGGGAAGTACAGTGGGGACTGGGGGGGGGGAGTGTAGGGTATTTCTTTACCATCTATTTTTTTCTGAAAAGGTGAATCTACATATTAACTATGGTGAAATGTCATAGTGCTGTGCTACCTTTATAAAGTGCAAGGTGATGAATACAGTAATTTGATAAATAGATGACTGGGTTGCCTTATGTGCAAAAAATGTGAATAAATATCATACAAAATTACACATAAAAATTCATATAAACATAATTCTTATTCATAAATAGGTACGTGTCATAAAACAACGAGTGATGTAGTAAAGTGCTAGTATTTCATACTAAGGTGCAAAGATAAGTGATGGTGAAAGTGACTGATGGAGCTAATCAACTCCACTGATTGTAAACATAGACCATAACATAAAAGGTGAAAAAATAATGTACAAAGTTAAAAAAGATCAATAGTGTTGAACTCACCTTGCACTTTATAAAGGTAGCGCAGCACTATTACATTTCAACATATGCCCAAGGCTAAGGATAAGCTTTAAGTAACAGCAGCAACCTTTGACATAACTAGTCTAGTCACCCACTTCCCACGATAGCGTGAGAGACCCCCCCCCCCATTTTACATATTAACTAACATCCTGTGTTTAATGTATATGAATTATTGTGGTATATGAACACTGAACCTGGTGGTGATATTCCCACATAGCAAGGATAACATGCCACAAATTCATGGCAGTATTGAATTGTAAGTCTGTTAACTTGCTGCACATTTTCAATAGCAAGTTGTATACTTGCAGAGCACTTGAAGCACAAGTTTTAGTTGACACTTTTCCAATATGTAGCAAATTTGGAAGGCAAGTCTCTAGCAAGAGCAAAGTTGCAGTGGTGAGTCTACAGCAAGGGCTCTGCAAGTCTACAGCATGAAAATTCAGCCACAGTGACCCTTTTGGTGGTATGACTATTGCACAACATAACTGAACCAGATTTTGCAGCAGACTTGCAAAATGTTTGCAAAGAAAGTTGATCTGAAGTCATGCAATGTGGAATTTCTGCAATCGTGCAACAAATTTGAAGTCTAGCAATAGCTTAGCAAGTAATTTTCAAACTTCCAGCTCAATTACTTGCTATCAGGGTTTGGTCCTGGAGGCTGCTCACCAATAGCCATGGTGTCCTGCTGGACCCTTGGAGGAGTTTACTAAAAATAATTTATATGCAGAGCCATTCACTAGAATCCCTTTTAATGTTTAACATGTTAATGTAGCTTTCAGCCCTGCATACCTGCTGTTTAGGCACTTCCTGTTACAGGGTGACAACACTCTGTCCCTGTCTTACAGTTGTGCTGCTATGTTATCATACGCAAAACTTATTGCACAGGTATGATTCACAGTTGTCCCCATCAGGAAACCTGTTCTGAGAAATGCAGTCATTTTTGCCAATCCAAAATACCCAATTATGACAATGTGAAAGTGTTTGAAATCTTTGCAAATTTATAAAAAAAGAAAACGGAAAAAAAAAAAAATCACATGTACAAAGTATTCCCAGCCTTTGGCTAATACTTTGTTAAAGCACCTTTGGCACCAATTACTGCCTCAGGTCTTGTTGAGTATGATGCTACAAGCATGGTACACATTGGGCAGTTTCTTCCATTCTTCTTTCAAGCTCCATCAGGTTGGATGGGGAGCGTTGTTGCACAGCCATTTTCAGACCTCTCCAGAGATATTCAATCAGGTTCAAGTCTGGGCTCTAGCTGGGCCAATCAAAGACATTTACAGAGTTGTCCTGTAGCTACTCCTTTGTTATATTGGCTGTGTGTTTAGGGTCATTGTCCTGTTGGAAGGTGAGCCTTCACCCCAGTCTGAGGTCCAGAGCGCTCTGGAGCAGGTTTCATCAAGGATGTTCCTGTACATTGCTGCATTCATCTTTCTCTCTATCTTGACTAGTATCCCAGTTCCTGTCACTGAAAAACATCCCCACAGCATCATGCTACCACCGCCATGCTTTACTGTAGGGGTGGTATTGGCCAGGTGATGAGCGGTGCCTGGTTTCCTCCAAATATGACACTTGCCATTCAGGCCAGAAAGTTCAATCTTTGTTTCATCAGACCAGAGAATTTTGTTTCTCATAGTCTAAGAGTCCTTCAGGTGCCTTTTAGCAAACTCTAGGCAGGCTGTCATGTGCCTTTTACTGAGGAGTGTCTTCCGTCTGGCCACTCTACCATACAGGCCTGGTTGGTGGAGTGCCGCAGAGATGGTTGTTCTTCTGGTAGGTTCTCCTCTATCCACAAGGAAATACTGGAGCTCTGTCAGAGTGACTATTGGTTTCTTAGTCATCTCCCTGACTAAGGCCCTTCTCCCCCGAACACTTAGTTTGGCCGGCCAGCTCACTCTAGCAAGAGTCCTGGTGGTTCCGAACTTCCGAACTAGATCAATTTACATACAATCCTGTCTCTGAGGTCTACAGACAATTTCTTTGACTTCATGGCTTGGTCTTAGCTCTGAAAGTCCCTATTAACTGTGGGACCTTATATAGACCGGGATGTGCCTTTCCAAATCATGTCCAATCAACCATGTTTACCACAGTCAGACTCTAATCAAGTTGTAGAAACATCTCAAATGCAGTGGAATCAGGATGCACCTGAGCTCAATTTTGAGTGTCATGGCAAATGCTGTGAATACTTATGTACATGTGATTTTTTCGTTTTTTATTTTTAATAAACTTGCAAAAAATTCAAACAAACTTCTTTCACATTGCCATTATGGGGTATTGTTTGTAGAATGTTGAGAAAAATAATGAATGTATTCAATTTTGGAATTGGGCTGTAACATAACAAAATGGGGAAAAAGTGAAGCGCTGTGAATACTTTCAGGATTCACTGTATAATCAGATGCAGCAAGCAATATTTTGACAGCTATAGGAGCTACCTATAAAAATACACTAGCCATCAGGAGAGATTCATATATCCACGCTATTTAGCATGGATGGGGGAACTAAGTGGTTTCTCTCATTTAGCCCGTGGGACTGAATAAGAGGAATCTTACTGTGTATGGCCAGCTTTAGTCTCTTCATATCTCTACTTGGTTGAAACAAAAATGTAAATTACAATTAAATCCACTGTCATTAGGTACAGATCACTATTGATGTTCGTCACATTTGCTGAGCGGCCCCTGATCCATGACATTGAAGCTGAAAGCTTGTATTGGCCTGAGCTGCACAGCATACACAAACACTTGGCAAAGCATTTGCTTCATGACATGTAACAGCTCTTCACAATGAACGTGGTCAGCATTATTATGTCTAATCCTGTAAAATGTGTTTTGTTTGCCTAAGAATTCAAGAATAGGTAATCTTGAGTTGCACTGGATTAAAGAGGATGAGGCCCTTACATGGATCCAGTGTGTGGTCAGCAGAGGAGTCCATTAACTACTTGCTACCCAGGCCAATTTTGAAAGTTCTTACATAAATGTTAAAATCTGCATTTTATTGCTAGAAAGCAGAGGATTTGGAGAATAAAATGGTGGTTGATGCATTTTTTTTTGTCATATGATATTTGCTCAGCCCTTTATTAAACATCATTTTTCAGGAAATAATTTAACTAAATGGTTTTTAGTGCACACAAACACAATATCATATCCAATTTTTTAAATTTGAAAGATGATTTTGCTCTGAGTAAAAAGATACCAAACATGTCAAGAGTTAAAATTTTGCAGGTGTAATTGCAACAAGCTACGGTATCTAAAATTGCCATAGTTCAGTCACCATTTCAATAAGCGTGCTAGACCTACACGCACTTTTAAATTTGTCTTTGAGCAGGGGGGGGGGGTGGGGGTGCTTTTACATTTTTTTTATTTTGTTTTATTTTTTTTATTTAAAAAAAACTTTTTTGTATTTAGCTTTATCGCTATTACAAGGGATGAACAACTTGTGATAGTTGGGTCTTCTTTATGGAGAGATCTGGGGTCTTTTAAGACTCCTTACCCCTCCTCTGTGCACCAAGGCAGCCGATCCAACCTAGATTAGTTAAAGCGGAGTTCCACCCAAAAATCTAACCCCCAGACATGCCACATTTGGCATGTCATTTTTTTGGGGGGGGGAGCGGGTACCTAGTTTTGACAGGTACCCGCTCCCACTATCACTCGGAGCGCCGCGGCGCCCTGAACGGAAGTTCTCCTCTCCACCTCCCTCCCTGCAATCTTCTGGGACATGTCAGAGGTCCCAGAAGATTGCCGGCCAATCAAGATGCGCAGCGCAACTCGCGCATGCGCAGTGGGTACCCGGATGTGAAGCCGCAAACTGTCACAGCCGGTTGCCCACAGCAGTGATGCCGGCGCCGAGGGAGAGGATCGAGGCTTCGGGCGGCCGCATCGCTGGACCGTTGGACAGGTGAGTGAAATGGCTGGAACTCCGCTTTAAATTGGCTGCTTCTCTAGCTGATAATGGCCAGTAAACAAAGAACTGAAACTGGAAATGGCATAATACGCATCACTTTTGGCTTCATTCATCATAGAGTGAGGGGAGGAATGGATGTTCCTCCTTCTCCTTTGATCTCAGCTGACTCAACTGCTTACAGTGTTCCTTAGCTTTCTGATGGCCACACCCAGCCCTGTAAAAGTGGAAAGGTGATCGATTGGCTGTAGATATATGAAATCTGGTTGCTGGTTGAAAATTGTAATACCAGGATTATGGCTGCAGTTGAAGTCATGATCCTGGTACAATTGATTCCACCCGAGGCCATATAGAGTATACAGCCTAAGGCCGGGAAGTGGTTAAATAAAAAGGTGACTCCATGATAATTCATCAAGAAGGTTGGCATTTATTGACCATAAGATCAGGTTAAAACATACCATTAATGCGTTTTCTGGCTCATTATTGACCACTTTGTCAGGAAAAGGGGTACAGTACACTTTATTGGGTGCGATCTTTGTGCATTCCTTTAGCCCAGAACATACTTTCCAGAATATGCTATATATTCCATATACATACAAATGAATATGACTCCCAGAAGAATCTCTCTTGCGATCCTTTATCCTTCTTTTTCCTTATTGTTTCTGCTCACCTGGAACACCACTGACTCATCTGCACTGGGTTAAAGGCCTGCTAACAGACCAAGAAATTTCAGCTTCTAAAAGCAAATTATCCATGGCAGCTTTAATACTTCTATCATGACAGGTTCCCTTCAACTGTCAGTTGTGTTAGTTTTCAAGCTGCATCATTCCTTTTTGTTGAACATAAGTTTCATGTCTACTGTATTATCAAAATGTTATCATGTTACTGTATTGCAATCACATTTAATCAGATGTATTCATTAGAAAGGAAAATATGTTATGTGAAACCAAATCCCTATAATATACATGGCTGAGGCCATTGGAAAGCATTAAATGAGGAACTCTGCTCTGACATTATAACATTATTTACCCCGGGTCGGTGAATTAAAATTATTCTCCCACTGGAAATCCTTAAACAAGCTCAAAACATGTTTACCATCTTTAAGAGGAAAATAACGTAGTTTGGTGACAATTGCATGAAAGCAAATGTCAACACAGTGGCAAAATCTCATTAAGGTGTTAGATTGTAGGTCTTGCTGGGGCTCACTTTATTATTGTTGCCTCAAGCAACATGGTGGAAAGGCAAAGCTAATTTTACTTTACACAGTTTTTAAATTGAACCTGTGATAGGTTGTGTTAAGTCACAAACGCATTTCCAATTAACAGTGCATAAGTTAACTTAGTTGACCACAATGTAACATTTAACCCCCCAAAAAACATACAATGCATTAATGGAACATTTATGAATGATTCTCTTGTCCTATATGGAATAAAGCTGAACTCTGGGGAAATGGAAAAAAAAGCCCTTGTATTTGGGCTCCCTTGCACTACAAGGGTTAAACATTTGTTTATGCTTGGTATCGTCTAGGAAAAAGGGGAAGAAGGCATTAATTAGGGCTCAAAGGGTAAACTAAGGGGTCAAATCAGAACTTGACAAATTTGCTTTGAATCTAGGAACCAGCTAAAAAAGTTAGGAGCCAGTTTTTTTTAACTAGCAAAGCTTATGGGTGGAACATGTAACATGTTCCTGAAGGTGAACTTACCCTTAACCCTTTCACAGCCAGAGCCATTTTTACATTTTTTGGACACGTTTAAAAAAATCATTTTAGGCCTGAAGATTACATAAAACCCCCAAACATTATATATTTTCTGAAATCAGGCACCCTAGAGAATAAAATAGTGGTAGATCCAATTTTTTTTATGTCACACATTATTACTGCAAAAAGTCTAGGAAATAAAAAATTTAATTAAAATTGCAAAATGCAATAAATTACCCAAATTTTTGGTAAAATATTAAAGCCGAGGTTGCACAGAGTAAAAATATACCCAACATGTCAAACCTTAAATTTGCGTGTGCCCATGAAATGGAGACAAACTTCAGTGCCCGATATCTTCCATGGGTGACGCTTTAATAGCCCCCTATAGGTAATCAGTTTAGCGCTACGAAGAGGATCTGGTGCTGGAAATATTGCTTTCATTCTGGCATACGGGGCGATATGTAACATGTGTATCGCAATCAAGGTTTTCAGGCGTAAGCACCCTGCGTAGTTGCCCCGCTGCCTGCGTTTACGTTTGCATGTGCATATACGGGGTTGTGGAGGGCCTCAATTTTTGGGGGGAGGACCTTTGTGCTTAAATATTTTACAATTAAAAAAAAATGTGGTGATATTTTTTGGTAACAGGTTCTCTTTAATAAGACATGCAGGGTCTAAAAGACCCTGCAAGTCTCACCTGTGCTCCACTGAATATAATGCAATGCACAGCGCACTGCATTACATTTTTCCCGGCTTTGATGGCTGGAGAAACTGTCAACGGGGACCCGGAAGTGACGTCTCACGTCACTTCCAGGTCAGCAACAAGAAGGGGAGGAGAGCACTCCCCTCTACCCGGCAGCACCTCCTATGCCCGTCCCGGGCCCACAGATGGGCAAGCGGAGCTCAGGATACATAGCAGTGGGGGGGACAGGGTGTGTGGAGCATTCTCCAGGCAATGCATATGGGGAGGTCAGAAGACCACTTTTTTATGTTAATTACCACATTGTAACACCAAAATGAGAGACAATTATTAACACAAGAGTGCAAAAAGAAAGTAACCTGCGCTAATTATATCTATCAAAAGCAGCAACTGCAATGTGAGATAGACACCAATCCAAAAATAATACAAAAGAGGTTGCGCTGAAATGAGTATATAACACATGTGAATAAAATATTAGAAAATAAATAGTGTCCATAAGTGCTATTGAAAATACCAGTGCCCAAAGTCCATTGAGATAATATCCGTAAAACTCCAATCCTTAGCAAATTAAGTTTAACAGTAATCATCCACCACCGAAAGTGCAAAGATCCTCCACCGCTAATAGGTAGCCTGCTTACCAGATATACCAACCATAAAGGTCTTCTGCGCCTTTGGTATTTGCCCACCCAGGTCTAAGGAACACCAAAGCAGTGGGCGAGCGGGTATGCCTCCTAGGGGATCCTCAACGCTATCATGCTATCCAAATCCTCAAATTATGATACTCCCCATGTAATATAACAAGGACTCCAACATAGCGTAAAACCATTCAAATTGTTTGTTTATTTAAATAGGATTATTGCACTAACATCAAAGAAGAGCATAACAGCATTAAAAACAAGCCAGCCAGTTACACGATTTAGCCCGTCCTACTGGGGTTCACTGGAGCGCGGTGACGTCAGCACGTCTATGAACCGACGCGTTTCAACGTAAATTACGTCTTCCTGGGGTACGTTATCTTGGGGGTTTCGTCATAAATGACATCGTCCTGGGGTATTCTCCTTTATTTCTTGTCTATTTTGCTATGTCATTCTGACCCCTACAGGAGGATTAGCAGCCATTAGAGATACACATAGAAGTCTGATGTGTAAAAGACAGTTGCTTGAATTCACGTTACTCTTATTGTCGGTGCATATTATACCCAGCGCAGCTCGCAGCAACCTCAGAAGAAAACCCATGCATTTGGGGAGGTCAGAAGACCACTTTTATTTATGTTAATTACCACATTGTAACACCAAAATGAGAGAAAAAATTTAACACAAAACCAAAAAAAATAGAATCATAAAATGCAGGTTAGTTCTAAAGTGGATCCCCACCTCAATATGTTTTTTTTTTGTTAAATGTTAAAATATCATGGGGTATAGATAAGGTATAGATAAGCTGTCATGCTTTTACTGCTGTCACGTCTGTTGGGGAGATATTCCCTCACTACCTTGTAGTTTACTAGGAAAAGAAATGAGTGTAAATCTCCCCAAGGGGACACACACACAGCTATAGGCGTTGTAACCATTCCCTACTTGATCAAAAAAAAAAAGATTTGACAGCTATAACACTAAATATAATGTATCGACACTTGAAAGAAACTATTACTATAACTTGTTGTAGTTTTTGTCTTCCTGAGTTAAACATGGATTGCCTATTACTGCATAAAAGAGTAATACATTCTTTTCCATGCCAGCCAATCAGACATAGGTGTGCACATCCTATTGCAGTAAGGTGTGCCCCCCCAAAGTTCAAATGCCTTTCTCTGCAGCCTCAGCTGCACGGGGCAGTGAATGAATAGGAAGTGCTCTGTGCTGATCGGCTTCCTGTTCATTCATAAACTGAAGCATTGTAAACAGTTTACTATGCTTCAGTTATGAATGAACACAGTCAGTGATTGTACTCACTGTGTTCATTTAGAGGCTGGTAAATTACATATTTACTAGCCCCTTCCCCCACTCTCCATCCTGAAACATCCCCCACAGCAGCTGGGGGGGGGCAACATGGGGGAAGCGCGGCCAGTAGGGGAAATCGCCACTGCATGTAGTGATTAGGCACCCTGAGCACCTGGCACACCCCCTGCGCACACCTATGCAATCAGATTTTAGCTTTTAGCATTGTGCTGTAACCAATGTAATAATTGCTGATCTGTGATCCGTTCCTGCTCACCTTTGCTCTGTACTAACACTGCTGAAGCTCTGCTGCTAAAACGCAACGTGTCTGTTAGTGGATTTGTGTAATACATCTTTATAGTACTTTTATTGAACAATGAAGGCTTAGAACTTTGCAACCTTTTTTATATATATATTTTTTTTTTAGGCTGAAAAGGGTAATATGATAGCACAATACAAGTATATGTATGGAGACTTTATTTTCTGACTCGTTTTAATGTTTTCTGCCAAACATGTATTTTAAATACATTTGCAGTGTTTTGTCGCTCTTAATTTTCTTTTCAAAAACTCATTCTTTATTGTTACGAATGCTGCAAGTGCATTAGGACAGGCAATTATAGGAATAATTGCACTTACCTTATGCTCATTTAGAGGCACTCAGAGCAAAGCACCCCTTACCTAACAACACACTCAAGCAATGTAATTATAGTCATAATTATACACCCTGGAGTGTCCTATTGTACGTGTTGCGTGTGTCAGTTAAGTACTGGATCTAAGGACAGACAGCAGAATGGAGAAATGGAAACAAGTGCTGTTATTATTGGCTGATAGCTATACGTTTACTAATGTGCGTACTTCATACTGATTACAGACCCGGGGAAGGTTTCTCTGCTACCTCAGGCTAAGTGAGAACTCTGGCCAGGATAAGGATAACTTTTCATTGGTTGATTTACTAAAAGCAAATAGACTGTTCACTTTGCAAGGGAAGTTGCACTTTGCAAGGACATTTGAATGGGGTACGATTTAAATTTGGAAAGAATACCCAATCATATGCAAGGAAAATAATTTAAAAAACAGCATTTTTGCTTGCTCATAATTGGATGATGAAAATCAGCAGAGCTTCACTTCATTCATTAAGCTCAGGGGAAAAGTTCCTTAAAGCCTAACATTCCCCTCTGGGTGATCCCTGACATTTTACAAGGATTATAGTAAATTATGTTACAGATTCCTACCTTTTGTTATTGTGAAGAAATCATTGTTTGTTCCTCTGTACCTCTGTGCTGAGTGGGATTAATGGGAGTGGTTTCATTAATATCTATCAGCTGTGCAGCTGCAGAGCACTAATGAGGAAATCTGCTGGGCCTGCATCCATTTAGACATGTTTCTAATGGGAGTATCTCACCAAAAATGATATTTTTGTTGCAGGGGATGCCAGAAATCTGAAATTATGTTCCTGAGGTGTGTTCAGTGCACATTTTGTGTATAAAAAAAACTCCAGGTAGCCATATTGCATTGTATTTTCAGAAAATTACAGTGCTGCAGAATGAAAAGGAAAGGTAGTTAAAGCGGTAGTATACTCCGCTTTTTAACTTTTACCTACAGGTAAGCCCTGTAGGTAAAAGACAAATGGGTGAAAACTGGTGCACAACAGGGGAAGGGGTGTCCAAAACTTCACAAACTCCACTAGTGGACACAGAAACATGCGCTAATACAATAAAATCAGCAACACAATGGTGGCTATATTAAAAGTCCATAATAAAGTCCATATAAATAAAATCTCAAACCACCACACTCCGTAGGCTGCTCTGATGGCAAGTAGAAGGGGCTTGTGGCGTGCTGAAAGGAGAACAAAGGCGCCACACTAAGTGCAGTATATCGAGATTTATTAGGGGTTAACCAATGAAAAGGTACTCACAAGAATGTATGTAAAAACAGCATGACAGACATCATAATACAGGCAGTGGTTCCCGGTGTCCTGATTCAGGATGGCTCGAGCGGTCTCAGGGCGTTGGGTTGTAACCGATGAACGAACGGTACTTCCCGATTGCGGGGACACAACACTGACCGTCCTGATGTCACTTCCGGGATACGTAATGGCGCCGGCGACGCGTTGTCGGAGTATGCGCTCCTTCTTCAGGCACCATTACGTATCCCGGAAGTGACGTCAGGACGGTCAGTGTTGTGTCCCCGCAATCGAGAAGTACCGTTCGTTCATCGGTTACAACCCAACGCCCTGAGACCGCTCAAGCCATCCTGAATCAGGACACCGGGAACCACTGCCTGTATTATGATGTCTGTCATGCTGTTTTTACATACATTCTTGTGAGTACCTTTTCATTGGTTAACCCCTAATAAATCTCGATATACTGCACTTAGTGTGAAGCCTGTGTTCTCCTTCCTGTAGGTAAAAGGAATGTCTCCTAAACCTGCACGGTTTAGGAGATATTCGCTCTGCATGCAGCCGCTGACACCAGCAGCGGATGCGCTCTGAAGGTCCAGTGGACCTTCAGAGCTCCTTGCCGGCTCCTTGCAGGAAAGTGCATGCGGTCGCCGAACCCGAAAGAGACGCCGAGGGGCGATGCATACTAGCTCATTATGCCTTTGTCCTGTAGGGTTGGTTTGTTTTTTTGTTTTGTTTTTTTGAGGATACAACCGCTTTAATAACATTCAATCACAATATGACTTGTGTCACAGTTGTATACACTGTATATTGTTATTTTTTCTTTGTTTGCTATTTTATCCCCACGAAAGAGGAGTTACCCTTTAAGTCTTTTTACCTTTAGTAAACCAACCCATAATATTACAAAGCATTATCCTTCATCAGTGAGAAGACCACTGTAAATGTTTAGCATGGAGATTTTAGCTGAGCTCTGACCCTTACTTATCCTTAGGTTAATTCTAAGGGTCCTTTCAAGCGGGCTTTCCACCCGGCGTACTCCATTTTGCTCAGCGGGGGATCGATGACACTGTGCAGAGATGGACTTGTTAGAGCCTCGCTCTCCTCTAGAGATTGGATGAAAACGGACTGTTTTCATCTGATCCTATCCGATCGGATCCTCCAGACGGATGGAAAATAGAGTTTTCCATCTGAAAAACTGACAGGCGGACCTGATCGGAAAGCCCGTGTGAAGGGGCCTAAGGGTGTCCGTAAACTGTACCCCCAGGTGCCATTACCCAATTCCTAAGCATTTAATGTAACCCAAAATTAACTCCTATTGCTTACATTTTTGCTAACATATAAACTTCATCCTACCTATAAAAACGTAACACTTGCTCTGCCACTAACACCTAATCCTTGACTTTATTCCAACCTTAAAGCAGTATTAAACCCAAAAGCAAACTTATTTTTTAAATTGCAACTTACCAGTTCTTAGATGTGATTGCTGTATTTGTTTCTTTTTTTTTTTTTTTAAAGACCTTCTTTATTTTATTTTCTGGTGATCCAGTCTGTTTTTTAAATGCCCAATCTCTCCAGCAGAATGTATCAGTTTACATGGATACGACAAACCAATTAACACTGGCAGGGGTGATTAAAATGATCAGCTTTTATTCATTCATTTAAAACCTTTATCTCAAAAGGAAAAAAACTGCTGTAACTGATTATAAAGGGTGTGTCTGGCTTCAATTTGTTAGCACATCTAAATCTGCTAATACATTTAACACTCACCTCCCATCCCCGATACTGACAATGCTGATGTCTCTTGTACCTCCTGTGCTCATTCCTCCAGAGTGGTGTCTCATGTAGGAGTTGTGTTACTAGCCAGATCACCAGGTGAAAAAAGAGGCAAAAATATGGTGACACAGCAAGGAGTTTTCCCCAATCCATCGCCTCAGCTGACTGACCAAATGATAAAAACTGAAGACTCCTATCCTATGTCCTATGCTATACTGCTATGCAGACTGCCCACTATCTGGTCTGACAATGCTTCTTAGAAGGAGGCATGGATGCAAGCATGAAAAGCATTGTGAAATGGGTAGGCTGAAAGAGAGGTTGTGCGGGAAAATGGTTGAATGATCAGTGCCATTGTACAGAAAAAGGCAAGAAAAGCTCAACCAAATGTAAGTTTTGCTAAATATTCATGGATGGTTGACATTTGACTCTTGCATACTAATGGCTGAAGTACTGCTGTACAGCTTTATGTACGTGTCTTTAGTTCTACTTCAACACAAAGCATGTTTGCACATGCAATGCTGCATGGTAAGGCCGTCATTTTTACATAAAGAGACTTCCTATATAAAGGTTCTACACTGACCTTTGAAGACCTTTAGTGTGCAGAGCAAAATAAAAACCTAATAAAAAGCCAAGTCTATAACTGGCATATGAACTATTGTATGAGGTCTGTACTCTCATGGCTAAGGTATATTTGCTGAAGTTCATGTCAAACAAACACAAGTCTGTGTCATTAGTCTTTCCAAATACAACTACATCTATTACAGTAAAATGATGGAAGAACTGAAGCAGAACTCATAAAAATTGTTCTGAGTAACAGAGTGTACTTTTATTTTCTATCAATTTGTATAGCAAAAATAGCTTAATAGATCTGCAATATAATGGTCCCAAATCCTGTATTTATGATAGGTCTGTAAAGCTTGGCTTCCTAATGCTTCATAAGCCATTTAAATTAGGGAACGACTGATTATCGGCAATGCCGATATATCGGGGGCAGATATGCACTTTCCCCGATAAATCAGATATGGCCCCTGAGGTGACCGATATTGCCGATATTTCGGGAAAGTGCTTGTAACGGAGTGATGCCTGCAGCTAGAGGCAACACCCCGGTACCGGCGTCCATAGCTGACAGTCGGCTGTCTTGTAATGACAGGCTGTCATTACAAGGAGCAGGTGGGGACGTGTCCCCCCACCTGCAGCCTTCCGTGGCTCACCTGGGTCTCCCGTCCCACCTTCACGGCCACCGAAGAGAAGACCCAATCAAAGCCGCATTCGGCTCTGATCGGGTCTCCATGTAAAAAACCCGGAAGTGATGTCATGACATCACTTCCGGGTACTCGGCGCCAAATAAAAAAAAATATGCGAGCATTCAAAACAGCCAAACTTGGTGTTTTGAATGCTTTTAAGTGCAGAGGAGGGGTTTGGGGTCTTTTGGACCCCCAGATCCCTCCACCAGAGTACCTGTGAAAATAAAAAACAAAAAAAAAATGTTTTTTTTAAATGTTCAAAAATATCGGCCAATATCGTCCGATACCGATATCCGATGACCAAAATATCGGTACCGATATCGGCACTAAAAAAATGTATCAGTCGATCACTGATTTAAATACATTTCTCCATTGTTTGTCATTGTTCACTGTTTAGGAAACTGGAAAAGTGGCACACGATTGATTAGTGGGCACTGCAAATAAAACATAATACACACAAGTTTGGTACATATTTTGTGTATTTTGATATCCAGCCAGCAGATTGACCTTTAGGCCTCGTCAAGTGTTTCCAACCTCTCCTTTTGAAAAAGACTGCTGTGTAAAGAGCACAATAGCTCAAGCTGATATTTACAAGAGATTCGGAGCAGAGATACCCCCCCCCCCCCAATCTAAAGGCTTTGTGTGAGGTTTTAACTGCAGACAGTAGCCTGTTTAAAAAAAAAAAAACATTTGCAGAAAACACATGGTGCTCAGAGAATCCTTTGTCATGTATTTTTTTTGTGAAATAAAGAGTGTATTTAATATAATTATATTTATATATGTTGCTTATAAAGATATAAAACACTTTTTATTTGCTTGCTCTGGGGCTTCAGTTTTTTAAAAGTGTATGTAAAAGTGATAAGCTTACTGAGTCCTAACCCTTCTCACTTTATCTACTTGGAAGGACATTAAAAAGTGTTGGCTGGTGTTGGGTTTTTTGAACAACTAAATTCCCTAATACCATCTTTTCAGACAGATGAGCTTTAAAATACTATAATAGTTTAAAGAGTGTGTAGAGAAGTAGGCAACTGAGACACTTTACACATATTTCAAACAAAGGAGCCGGCTAGATGTAGAACTGAAGGAAGAAAAATCACTGTCATGTTCTAGTTATGGATGACAGAAATATTGTACAGTTCCTGTTCCCTCTAGCAAGCAATGAGACAGCTATCCAGTACATCTACAAAGATAATGCAGCCGTGGGACAAGCGAGAGAATTCAGAATTTGGTGTTCTCTGCAGTAAACACTAAGGCAGGATAAGAAATTTTATTTTATAAAAACAGAATTAGTATAACATTTTTTTCCTATGCCATGATTTTTTTTATTTCTGATTATTTTGAGAACTTGTTTTTTAAGTCTTTTTTCACAATAATTCTGAGCCTCTACTGATTTAATATGTATATCTAGGCATTACCCAACTTTACCTCTAAACCTCTCTATCCCCTTATAGAGCATGTCCGCCAGCATTATTTTCTTTACTATGTTCCTGTACCAAGAAATCGTTTTTATTACTCACAGGGTCAGCTGTTGGGTCTTAGCCCCGGTTCACATATGTGCGATGACAGACATTGGATGTGATTCGGAGTGCACTGCTCTGCAAACCACATGCGATGTCTGTGCGATACAAATTCAGCCATACAGATTGTAGGGCTGAATTTGCATCGCATTTGGACACAACTCACACAGGACCCTTTTTGGGTCCGCACCAGAATCGGATCACATGGTGGTTCACACCAATGTGATCCGATTCATGTCCGAACTCTCCGTTTGTACTGCGATATGCAAACTGATCTGGGGTGTCGTTAACGTAGTATTGACACCCCCAGCGATTCGCATATGGCAGTGTGAACTGCCTGCGATTTGAATGTAATGCGGGAACCCAGAGTGGATTTGCAGGGTTCCTGCATTGCATATGTGTGAACCGAGCCTTAGCGTTAACGTGTTATGATGAAAATATATAGGCTGCTACCAAAGGCTTCTGGAAACAGTTGATTGGCTGTTTATCTCACCTAATAGGTTTAATGCTTGAGCTAAAACAAGTTTGAGGATCATGAAATGTGGAGAAAGGTCAGAATTTCTTATATGCATAGTTGTTACTGGGAATTGACTAATACTGGAGCAAGAGGGTTAACATGATGGCAACTGGCATTTTAAAAAGGAATTCGCAGCAATGGCAGCCAAACAGTCACCTTGTAAAATAACCCATTCAGTTTAAAATAGAAATGAAAGGCAAAACATTTTTGTATACATGTAAAAAACATTATAAATACCTTTTTTCCCTTTTTTATAAGTGATCACATTCCCTCTGTTTTCAGCTGCATAGGAGCTGGGGGGAGAGAAGCAGCAGCACACTGATCTTACCATTGAATGGCTGTGCAGCGGGGCATGTCAGGACAAGTCTGATCATTGGACGAGAGTACACTGAGTTCCCAACATAGCTAGAGGACTGACCACTGTGTGCTCTCCTGCTTAGAGTGGTCAGTTTTTAATAGGAAAGCAAGGGGACTAGCAGGAACACCAGGAATTTCACATACAGGAAGCAATACAAAGAGAACAGGATAATTTTTAATACAAGTACATGGTACAGCAGGAAAATATCAGGAATATGAAGTGTTGGGATAACAAATGCTTTAAGTTGTGGGGTGACATCCTAGCAAATATCTTGTAAAGATAAATACAGATTCCCAGCCTTCTTCACTTTGGCAGGCTCTGGTCAGCTGTATAAGGAACAATGGAACTAAGACAGACTGCAGAGTCCATGAGCTGTGTAGTACACTCCTGCCCATTTGTTTGTGAAAATGTTGAGACTGGAGCTGAGTGCTAAGAACAGTGAATCTCCTTGTGCCCATGTGCAGGAGTAACATCATCATTGGCTGCCTAGTAGCCTAAGAGGAGCTATGCAGAACCTGGAAGAAACAACGGGGAAGATTTTGGTGAATTGGAGACTATGAGTCTCAACCTGTCATTGCTGGATAAGTACTGTCAGATGGTCACTTCATACCTTCAAGTACCAGGAATTTCCTTTGGCTCCTAGCTCTAAACAGTGCAGTCAGGGAGCAGGGAAGGAACGTATATGCTGAGGGGACTAGTGCAAACATATTTCTTTGCCTCGAAGGGCAAAATACAGGTTTTATGTAGGCTTGAAACACCTTACCTAATTATATAGTTACATATTTACATAGTTAGTCAGGTTGAAAAAACACACAAGTCCATCTAGTTCAACCAAAAAAAAATAAAGCATACAATCCTTTATACACAATCCCATACCCACAGCTGATCCAGAGAAAGGCAAAGAACCTCAGCAAAGCATGATCCAATATGCTACAGCAGGGGAAAAAATTCCTTCCTGATCCCCCAAGAGGCAATCAGATTTTCCCTGGATCAACTTTACCTATAAATGTTACCACCCAGTTATAGTATGTACATTTAGGAAAGAATCCAGGCATTTTTTTTAAAGCAATCTACTGAGCTGGCAAGAACCACCTCTGGAGGGAGTCTATTCCACATTTCCACAGCTCTTACGGTAAAGAAACCTTTCTGTATTTGGAGATGAAATCTATTTTCATCCAGATGTAAACAGTGTCCCCTTGTCTTCTGTGATGACCTTAACCACTTAAGCCCCGGAAGATTTTACCCCCTTCCTGACCAGGGTTTTTTTTGCGATTTTTTACTGCGTGACTTTAACGGACAATTGCGCGGTCCTGCAACGCTCTACCTAAACAAATTTGACGCCCTTTTTTTCCTACAAACAGAGCTTTCTTTTGGTGGTATTTGATCACCTGTGCGATTTTTTTGATCATGCGCTATAAACAAAAAAAGAGCATAAATTTTGCAAAAATAACAATATTTTTCACATTTTTTTATATGAAATTCCCAAAAAAAAAATGTAAAAATAAAAATTTTTTAACATTTTCGGCAAATTTGTTTTATGCTACATATGTTTGGTAAAAAAAATCGCAAAAAGCATATTTTGATTGGTTTGCGCAAAAGTTATCACGTTTACTAACAAAGGGAAAGATTTTTGTCATTTTTGGCGGCGATCTGCGATTTTTTTTGCGGGACTGCGACATTGCGGCGGACAGATCGGACCCTTGACTGACATTTTTGACACTTTTGGGGTTACCAGTGACATTACTGCAGTAATCAGTGCTATACATATGCACTGTTACTGCAAAAATGACACTGGCAGGGAAGGGGTTAACTGTATTGGAGAGGGAGGGGTTAAGTGTGTCCTAGGGGCGTGTTTCTAACTGTGAATGGACATGGCTACTACTGTAAAAACAGAGATCAACGGTCCTACATAGTAGAACCGTCTGATCTCCATTTTTACACAGGGGAGAATGACAGGCGACTTGTTTACATTAGCCGCATGCCTTTCTCCCTTCCCGGCGAACGATCGCGAGTGACCGGCGGACATCGGATCCGCCGGTCACATGCACTGACTTGTTAGGGAACGAGCCGGGGCGGGCCCGCTATTGGCTCACAAGCCAGTGACAGGCTAGTGACGTACTGGTACGTCACTTTGCCTGGCCGGGGCTGACCGCCGCAATATATGTACTTGCGGCGGTCGGCAAGTGGTTAAAATGAATAACTCAACACCAAGTTCACTATTTGGACCACTTATGTATTAGTCCTTGTAAAATCATATCCCCCTTAATCTCCTCTTCTCAAGAAAGAATAAATTCAGTTCCTCTAATCTTTCCTCGTAGTTGAGCTCCTCCATGCCTCTTTGGTTGCCCTTCTCTGTACTTTCTCCAGTTCCCCGAGATCATTTTTGAGAACTGGTGTCCAAAACTGAACTGCATATTCCAGATGAGGTCTTACTAAGGATTTGTACAGGGGAAAAATAATATCTCTCTCTCTGAATCCATACCTCTCTCAATACAAGAAAGGAGTTTGCTCGCTTAGGAAACCACAGCTTGGCATTGCATGCTATTATTAGGCTTATGATCTACAAGAACACCCAGATCCTTCTCCGCTATGGCTTCCCCCAGTTGTACTCCCCCTAGTATGTATGGAATGTGCATGCATATTCTTAGCCCCCAAGTGCATAACTTTAGCTTTATCAACATTAAACCTCATTTGCAACATAGTTGCCAAATGAAATAGTGCATTAAGGTCGACTTGTAAGTTGGATATATCCCGTAAGGAAGTTATTCCACTGCACTACATACTGTATATGTAAAGGAAAATATATAGCTTACTAACTGTAAATACAGTTCTCTTACTTTTACTCTTCATGATTAGAAGCACTTGTAGTAACATCTTGTTTTAAACTAATATTGCCACTTTCTTATGATGAAGACATTTATCTGAGCCATTATGCACATAAATGTGATTGATATGTACATTAAGCGTGCGATCAAAACTTAGACATCTAATAAGCCGGTCATCAATCCCACAGCTGCTCACACAGAACTTCTGCCACTCATGATTTATCTCAGATTTCTGTTTTCCCATTACAGTAATTGTTTATATATGGTCATGCTGTTGTATAGACTTTCTTTTTTATGATTTAGAAAGCTGTTGACGTGTTTAATGTTGCACACACATAATATATATTTATTATATCTTAAGGCATATGTTTAAGGATGAACTTTATATATAAAACAAATGTTTGCATATTTATTTGGTATCTTTGGAAAGATGACAGTTTGTTACCCTTCCAGTTCCATCTAAAAACACTCCTTTAGGCTAGGTTCACATTTCTACCTTTCGTGCGTGGAGCATTTGCGTGGGAACAATATTTGAATCGTCTGCTGTATTCATGTTTCGAGCAGGGAAAAAGTTCCTGACCCTTTTTTAAAATGCGGTCGCATGGAACCACATGGTGCTTTTGTACTGCGTGGTTTCATGCACCCAAAAGCATGCTATGTTTTCTGATGCATGGGGGTCTTATCAAGAAATAATGGCACCCCCTGCTTCTGCAAAAGAGCAGCGTGGTTTGGCTGCGGGTGCCGAAACACGTGCAATTTGCGCGCATTCATACCCCTGCACAGTGTGAACCTAGCCTTAGCAGATACAGTGAAGAAATGGATGCAGAATGTATTGAGGCTCCAACAAATCTCTAGCCAGCCGCAGTTGTATTTGTAGAGCTGGAACTAAAGCTGGCCATACATTAATAAAATGTGGAACATTCATACAAAAGTCCATATCAAAATTCTCAGTAATTTTGATGACTTGATGAATGTAGTTGAAGCTAAATTAAGTCATGTGCCCCAGTCTTCTACAAAGTGTCCCAGACCAATGTCACCTCTAAAATCATGTGTGACAGAATGGAAAAGATGGAGGCTTTCTTTATTATATTAGAACATATGCAATTCAGTTTTGTTTTTGAAAATGAACCAGAGCTTTGGTCATGCAGGACTTCTATCGGTACTGGAATTTGTTTGAATGTACCTCATGGTGGCTTATGTTTCACAAACTTTATCTTTGTATATTCATTTGATGCTTTACCCCATGGGTGTCCAACCTATGGCCCTCCAGTGGTTGCAAAACTACAAGTCCCATCATGCCTCTGTCTTTGGGAGTCATGCTTGCAACTGTTATCCTTGCAATGCCTTATGGGACTTTTAGTTCTGCAACACCTGGAGGGCCGCAGGTTGGACCTCCATGCTTTACCCCTTGGCGCTGGCTCCGGCTACCCCTTTTAAGGCTTTAGAATGGCAGGAGGTGGGGGCAGGGATTTAGGCCATGTGACTGCCATAATGAGCTGTCACAGCAGTCACATGATCAGAAAACTCACGATCGCAGACACCAATCAGGAGGTTTCCGTTAGCCGCAGGTCACTGTGACAGGAACACACACAGCACATGCTCTCGGCACAGCTCTTTTGGTTGCAATTGCATGCAAAATTTGCAGCCCCTCAGCGCAAAGGCCCAGCTGCCGAGAGGCCGCATATTTGCATGCTCCCAGTGCCAACAGGTTAACTTCAGCCTTTGGCTTTCTGTAGTATTAGCTGCCACTGATGTAGCTAACCTGAAGCCCATGGTCTAAGTGTGCCTCAGTCCCTCTTGAAGGGGATCTTGATGAAGACACCAAGGGGTTGTTTTACTTAGGCTGGCCATACACTATACAATTTTCTTATTCAATTTCCTTTAGATTTACCTTAAACTATGTAGTGCAAGGGCCTGCCTGATTGCATACACATTGAAAGTGTTTAGGTTTGACCCTACATTACATGGTTTGGGGAAATCTAAAGGAAAGTTGAACAAGAAAATTGTATAGTGTATGGCCAGCCTTAAACTAGAGAGTGCAAAATCTGGTGCAGCTGTGCATAGAAACCAATCAGCTTCCAGGTTTTTCATCAAAGCTTAATTGAACAAGCTGAAGTTAGAAGCTGATTGGCTACCATGCACAGCTGCACCAAATTTTGCACTCTCCAGTTTTGGTAAATCAACCTCTTTATCAATGGGAAGCCTATACCTTCCACAAAAGATCAATTTTGGTTAATCAGAGAATTACTGTGGGGTGATGGGTAAGACCACATTGAGATAAATAATTCAAAGGGGATTTTTAGTTTAAATGAAAGTTTATATTTCATCTGGGACACTGCATGCCCCTGTCTACCTTTGCAAAACAACGAGAAAACCTCTGTTTCGTTTGAAATGGGCTGAAGCATAGAGAGTTATTGATGGACATTTACTAAGGAGTAGCCAGAATCTGGAGCAGCTGTGCATGGCATTTGATCAGCTCCTAGTTTTCATTTTCAAAGCTGATTAAACAAGCTGAAGTTCAAAGCTGATTGGTTACTATGCACTCTGTTCCAGTTTTAGTCATTTCCCCCAATTGCATTTTACATTGATGGCACAAGGCTATATTTCCTAGGGCATGTTGCAGATAATATTCCCAAGGCTGGGTACACACAGACTGAAAATTGCCCTGTCCAGCAAGAAAAAGCTGATTTTCAGACAATGTGTTGTGTACAGCTGTCTGTCTGACAAAAGCTGGTCTAACACCTAAGATCCACTGGGTGGCGGACTTGATTTGAATTGAAGCTGTAAAGGTAGGAGAAAAAAAGCGCATGCCGACCTCGGGTAATAATGTTTTAATAGAAGACACACTATACACTATACGACAATTGCACTCACATTTTCTCTCTTTATGATAGGCACATCTGCAAGGGCCTTCTCCTCCTCCCTCTCCTAGATGGCTTACGATGCGCCCAACAGCTATCGTCAGCTTAGGACGCCGCTACCGCCTTCTATTCCTCCTGCTTCTCCCTGCTGAGCGTCTGTGAACCGGACCGTAGTGCACCTGCGCACCGGCCTGCCCGCTGTCTCAATTGCGCAAGTGCACCTGGGGAATGTGAGGGGTCTGGGTTCTCGGGTGAATGGCCTGGTTGTGCAGTGCTGTGTGAAACTTTATAAATCATCTGTGTTATGTCTTTAGGAGAGACACTTCTCGCCAGGAGAAGACTCCTCATTTCGCAGAGACTGTACAGCCACCAGTTCCACTCTGGTTACTCCTTGTATGCTAGAGGAGTCAGTATCTTTTAGAGGAATCAGTATCTTGATTCCTCAGGGTATTACATTTTGTGTATACACCACAATATTGATTCTCTGGGTCACTATAAATTTATGCGATGTGTACTAGAAGGCTTGCAGTGTATCCTCAATAATCTGTACATTCCCCATTCATTCTCTGCAGAGGTCTTGCGACCGATGACTTATTTCTTGGAGAGCTTCCCCGAGGTGCCCGTTTTGGCAGTTGGCAACTTTAACAATGTGCTAGATGTCTCGCCTTTTCGGGAACACCTCAGAGCGCCTCATCATTTGCAGGACTCCTGATTGAAATGGGACTCAGTGATGTATGGACAATTTTGAACCCTACGGGGCGAAAATTTTCATGTTATTCTTCAACACATAGCGGGCTTTCTAGGATTGACCTGGGCCTGGCTAATGAGAAGATGCTCCGAGTGGTATCTTCGGCCGAATATGACCCGAGAACCACCGCTGATCATTCCCCTGTGTGGATTAAGCTAGCTGTCAGGGGGGCATCAAAAAGAATGTATTGGAAGATTAATCCCTTCTGGTTTGAATTATTCCCTAACCCAGATCGGGTAGTTGAAGTGATAACTTATTTTTTTTGCTGAAAATGGGGATGTCGTCTCCTCAGGCGTGTTGTGGGACGCTATGAAAGCCTTTCTCAGGGGACAATTTATTCATGTTATTTCCACTATTAAAACAGGAACTAAGGAATAGAAATCTACTGTACTACCAGAGTTACTAGAGCAGAATCCAGTTTTATTGCACAACCAAATGATATTACTAAACAGACATGGTTAGGTGGAGAATATGGCACGACAGGTCTCCCAGGCAAAAGCTGAAAATAAGTGATTTTTTCAACAACAGAAGTTTTTCGAGCAAGGTGAGGGTACAGGTCAAATGCTAGCTATGATGGTGAGGGCAAACATAAGTCCTACCTTTATTCCCGCTCTTCCTAAAAGCACGGGTGAGCTTACCACTTCCCATGAAGGTATTTTACTTACCTTTAGAGATTTTTATATTAATACATACTCCTCTAAAACCTCCCCTACGCTAGAGGAAATCAACCAATTTCTTTCTGAAAGCCCACTCTCCTGCCTGTGCCCATCTGACAGGGCTATATTAAATGCCCCCCTTACCATAGATGAGCTGAGTGACGCACTAACACTTTCTGCTCCTGCTAAGTCTCCAGGTGCAGATGGGTTGTCAGTAGAGGTATACAAGTGATATGCTGGAATCCTCTTACCCAGACTATGCAAGGTTTTCCTTTAGAATTAGGACACCTCTCCTCCTCAATTGAATGAGGCAATTATAGTACTTATACTGACACCTGGATAGGACACTCTGTCCCCCGATTCCTATAGACCCATCTCCTTACTAACAACTGATGTTAAATTATTAGCACGAGTTCTTGCAACTCGGTTAGCCAAAGTGATAACCAAACTAATTCATGCAGACCAATGCAGATTTTTACCCACCAGATCTAGGGCATTAAACATACACTGTCTATTTCTTAATCTCCAGATACCTGTCGAGGGCCATGGTAGGCATGCGATCATGTCCCTTGATGCGGCTAAGACCTTCGACAGTGTTGAATGGCCCTATCTTTGGGAGACACTAGCAAGATTTGGTTTGGGCGATGACTTTATTAAGTGAGTTAAATTACTTTATTCTGCTCCAGATGCTAGTCTTCGAACTAATGGTGACCTAACGGATCCGTTTCCACCTTACAGGGGCACAAAGCAAGGGTGTCTGCTGTCGCCCCTGCTTTTTGCACTAGCTATAGAGTCTCTTGCTGCTGCCATTAGAGCTTCTTCTCATATAACAGGGTTTAAACGTGGCTTTTGTGAGGATAAGGTGCCCATGTACACCGATGACACTCTACTATATTTGGGGGATATGGATGCCTCTCTTCACAATGCCCATGAGTTTGATTAAAAGATTCAGCAAACTTTCTGGATTTTATCTTAATTTGAACAAATTGATCCTTTTTCTTTTCAATGGCCCCCTCTTACCTGCTCAAGAGGCTCTTCAATATCTTAAGATAGTTACCTCATTTAAATACCTGGGGGTACTGGTTACTGCAGATCCAATGGAATATTTACAGCTGAATCTACTTCCTCTTCTTAGACAATTTAGGCTTAAAAGCAACATTTGATGCAAGCTCCCTCTCAATGTAATTGGCAGTTTGAACTTAATAAAAATGATTTGGGCCCCCCCCCCCAGTTGCTGTATATCCTACCAAATGCTCCACAGTGCATACCTCGACGTTGGTTTGTGCATATAGATACCCTGTTCCGTTACCTTGTTTGGGGGGAAAAAAATTGCCAAAATTAGACTAACTACCTTGCAATATAGCAAAGATCAGGGAGGCTTGGCAATACCTATCCCTAAAATGTATTTTCCTGCCTCAACATCATATGGCCAGATAGAGACCTCCAAACCATACAGATCCCAAAGGCAGAGTTTTATTGGTTAAATTTGCTAAAATCCCACAGGGAGGTTCCAATTTTACACTAATGCAACAAGTATGGAGTAGTTTTAAAAAATATCTAGGAATCACAGGGTTTCTTAAAGAAACTCCCCTATGGCATAATCCATCTTATAAAGAGCTCTTCACTTTTGATGGATTTCAGTCTTGCAGGGCTTCTGGAATAAAATATTTTTCTCAAATTTGCAGTCGGAATGTTCTGAGATCTTTTGCAGAGCTACAGGTGAATTTGATTTACCCAGAACTAAATTATATCAGTACTTCCAGTTGTGAAATGCTTTACAGACCCAAGCTCGTTCTACCTCTGTGGTGCTAGTGAAGCATGCCCTGACTGAGGATGTGATGGGGTCCAGTACCAAAAAGGTGTCCAGAGTATATTCGACTCTCACTGCTAATATTCATCACTCCGCTAGGCGGTCCTGCAGGAACAGATGGGAGCAGGACCTGGGTGGTATTGATGGGGATACATGGGATTTGTGTCTACAGTCTTTGCCCTTAAGCTTGGCACATAAGCCGTTACAATTATTCATATTGTATAGGTCTTATGCCACTAAACTGGTCATTTCTTCCTTAATTTTGTTAATGCTAGACTGATTGTTGACCATTAATTTACTTTATTGTTTTCTCCCTACTATGTTCATATGCTGTACAATTGCAATGAAAAGAGATTACTGTAAATGAATATATTTTTCTTACTATATGGTGGCTAAATAAACTCAAAGGAGGGGGCATGCAAAATCTTAGTACCGCTAGATTTTATTAAAAGTAGAAAATGGGTCTCATTATTCTTCCTTTCTCCCAGGTTTAGTTGTTTGTATGCTCAATGACAGTAATACATGATGGTATGACCATAATATTTCACCCCCTACTCATTGCCTTGCTTGTCAAGCATGGTTCCAGAAAACTCACATTAATGTTTTCCTCACTGATAACTCATTTGCATAGCACACGCAGAGAAGGTGTATAGTGGAAGGAAACAGTCCTAATGCCTTTTTCAAAAGTTGCCAGATACCAGATCATGTGACAGAGGGCAGTGCAGAAATCATTATAGAGATACTTTTGATTTCAAGTGTGAGGTTTTCATAGATGGATTGTTTAAGGAGTCTCAAGTATATCTGAAGCTGGAACTTTGGATGGAGTAGGGAATTATTTTAAAGCCCTTTTTTTGTCAGTTGTATCCCACTGGGGGGGGGTCCCTTTACTTTCTGTCTTGTAGATACAACATAATGTAAAGGGGAATCTTTAAAATGAGGGAATTAGACAATTGTACCAGAACACCCCCTGAATGTCTCCTTCAAAGATTCCCTTCTACTTCTGTTCTGGGGACAACTCAAAATTTTTTTTTTTTTTTAGTTTAGGTGAGAATAAAACCTAAGTAAATAGAGCCAGTGATATCTCCTAACTGGGACACAAATCGCTGAAAAAACTATTAAAAATTGTTCAATTGGGAGTGTGGGTCAGTAGTGCCAGTCAGTCTTCATTGTATGAATAAAAAGCACAGAGATGACCTCAACAGTGTGCAGATTAATGTCTCCCACTAGGCTATGTGGTATAGCGGGAGTGTATAAATCAAAAAATTTAAATCAGATTCACACATATTTTCCGCAATTAAAACCATTTGCAGTATTTCAACTGTGTGTGGGCAGAGTTCATCTTGAAAGGCATGTTAAAAAAAAAAAAAATTAAAGCAATCTATCTTTTTATTATTAACCAATTGTAGGATGCTTGCTTGCTTTATTAAACATCTGAAAGGGAAAAGTAAAATAAAACACCTGTGCCAGTACACGGCATATATAAATAGATAATATTGCATTCAAAATACATGTTCCATGGTGCAAAGATTCAGGTTTACAAATTGTCTTAACAATGTGTTTAATATGTTGCATCTGGTATTTGCAATGGCTTAGCTTTAGTAAATGACTTGTCTAGTAATTAACATCAGTATCGGCTTACTTTAAATCCCACATGGAAGCAAGGTCATTAATAATAGCATCAGTGAATGAAAAGAATATGAGCTTTTGTTTCACAGCTGTTATCAATGTGTTCCCATTGAAAAGCTTCTTCTATTGTGTTTCTAAAAACCAACCAACTAAAACAGTCTTTTCTTTCTTGAAATTCTTTTCAGTTACTCTTTAAGTTTGACATGCATTGGTTGTGGTTCTTTCATGCTATATTTCTCAGGCAATTAGTGATATAAAATGTATTAACATATAAAGTAGTATTAAAGTACATTTTTTAAAACAACAAATATGTTATACTTTACCTGCTCTGTGCAATAGTTTTGCACAGGGCAGCCCCGATCTAATTCTTCTGGGGTCCCCCGCCAGCGCTTTTGGCTCCTCCTGCCTTCAAGCAACCCCCCCACAGCATGCTGCTTGCTAGTGGGGGGTACTTCTGCGGGCTCGATCCTGTGCTGCACTGTGTATTGATATTGGGGTGGGGCTGCACATGAAAGGTATTTTACCTTAAAGCGGAGTTCCCGGCCACAAAATCGACATAGTCGATTGTTCCGGGGGTATGTTCATTGAAATTTTTTTGAAATTGAAATTTTTTTTCTGTGGCCGGAACTCCGCTTTAATGCAGAGAATGCATTAAGGTGAAAAAACCTTTAGCCTTTACAACCACTTTAATATTTAAGGTTAACTTTTACTCAAACTTAAGGTCCAGTTTATTCAGTTAGGTAGGCATTAAAGCCCAACTCCTGTCAAAGTTCTTATCTCCCATGCAGTGGGGCTGTGCCTGCACTGCATGGCTTACTGGCTTGTTTTATGTAGGGATGAGCACAGAGCCTATACTCACCCGATCCTTGGATCCTCCAGAAAACAGTAATCCCCCACATCACTCAGTGGACTGTTCCTGGCATCCTCACATCCAGAGCCGATCTATGGGTGCGATGACGTTGGGAACATTCCACTGCACAAGACTGCTAGTCTGTGGGGTGGGGAAGGAGTCACAGGGACCATTCTTGTGCTGGGGGGATCGGAGGATTAGGTAAGTATATCTCGGCTCTCTTATCCCCTAGACATAAACAAGCAGGTAACCAATACAGTGCAGATACAGGCCGACAGCATGGGAGAAAAAAAATTGCTTTAAGGATGGAAAGGGTGGAAATAAAGTGAGCATAAACTTGTTAACTTGCTGTTAAATGAAGGACCAATGGCACTTTGGGTCACATGACTTAACATGGTCTCACGTTAGGTTGTGTGACCTGCAGCAGTCTTAAATTGAGTGCTGATGTCTTTATTGACACTGACTGAAGTCTCTGCTGATATCTCTATACCTTTATTGCAATGCATAGGTTAAGTGACCTTGATGACCCTGGGTCTGCTAAAAAATACATTACATTCTAATATTGTTTTAAGGTACTTTCTGTTCAATTATTATGTCTCTGGAATTGAACTCAAAAAGTGAGAACTTGCTCTGTCATAGGGAACATTAGACATGTGCAATTAGTTTTGGTCTGAATATAAATTTGGACACATTTTTTGTTATTTGGAGATTCAGGCGTATCCGAATCTCCAAATGAAAAAACAAATTTAGTTGAAATTAGTTTCATTTTATTTTATACATTAGTTTTCTAATGAATTCCAAATTTTCGGAACAATTCAAATACCAATCGGTCAAAAAATGATCGCATGATTCAAATTCTGTGTGAGCAATAGCTGATTGTTAAGGAAATGGCCAGGAAGCTGGCCACCGTGTCCTTAACAACCGATGACTCATCAGCTTTCAGCAGGCTTCTCCACTGACAGCTGAAATGTAAAGAAAAAAAGGCTGGCAATGCAGTGCGACGGGCATTGTGATTGACGATGGATCTACAGTGGATGATTTTTTTAAATAAAAAGCTTGTCAAAAACTTGTGTTGTGTTTTTACTCACTTTTTACACATTTTTGGTGAATGGATAGGGGTGCTATTATTATTATTATTATTATACAGGATTTATATAGCGCCAACAGTTTGCGCAGCGCTTTACAATGTGAAGGAAGACAATACAGTTACAATACAGTTCAAAACAGGAGAAACTAGAGGGCCCTGCTCGTTAGAGCTTACAATCTAGAAGGGAGGGTCAAGTGAAACAAAAGGCAATAACTGTTGGGGATGGGTTGATGGAGAAAAGGAGGTACATTTGTTAGGGGTTGGTAGGATAGGCTTCTCTGAAGAGGAGGGTTTTCAGAGATCGCCTAAAAGCTAATAGAGTGGGGGATAATCGGACAGATAAGGGTAAGGAGTTCCATAGGATTGGAGAGGCTCTGGAAAAGTCCTGGAGGCGAGCATGGGAGGAGGTGATGAGTGAGCTAGAGAGCAGGAAGTTTTGAGAAGAACGAAGAGAGCGATTAGGTTGGTATTTTGAGATGAGGCTGGTGATGTAGCTGGGGGCAAGGCTGTGGATTGCTTTGTAAGATGTTGTAAGTATTTTGAATTTAATTCGTTAGGTGAGCGGAAGCCAGTGGAGGGCTTGACAGAGAGGAGCGGCGGACACTGAGCGATTGGTAAGGTGGATGAGTCTGGCGGCAGCATTCATGATGGATCCTATGTATCCTATACTTATTCTCATAGGGGGGCTTCCGGATTCCCAGATTCCAATAGGATCCCCACCTGCAGACTCCCACAACCACCAGCCCCCAAATCACCCCCCCCCCCTCTGTTAAGGGCATGTGGCCTGGTATGGTTCAGGAGGGGAGGGGGCCCCACACCATTTTATTTAAACATTTTGGTGTTGGGTTCCTCTTAACAGCCTAATAGCTATATATCTGCAGTGTGAATCTAACGCACTGCTGCCTCTGACTGCTATTCTTACCAGATTTGGAGTGAGATTTATTGATGTTGCAGCTGTAGACTCTGGCACATGGAAGCAAAGCCCTGCCCAAGATGGCAGCCTCCACAGAGCGACACAGTACATGACATGGCAAGTCATGACATGGCAAGTCACTAGCAGAAAAAGAGCAGCTGCAGGGAAACCACAGGCAATACTTGTAACCTATCTTTTGTCATCTTATGTCACAAACTTGATTGGGGTGATGCCAAATAAACTTTTATAGTTTCTCCTTTGTTTCTAACTTTTCTTTATCTTACGGAAGTGGCTGTTGAGCATTGCTCATGCAGGAGTACCAATTATTAATGTCATTCCTCACACACCAGCACATATACAAGTTTGAAGGAGCTCAATAAGTTTCTTTCAAGAGTTGAGCTGCCACAGAAAATTGCTCTTATAAGTTCTTCATCATCCTTCCTAAAATCACAAAATTATTTTAATCAGTTCTACCATTTGGATGCAATGTAACCTCATATGTCCTGTGATGATTTGGGGTATTTTAGCTCATTGGTAGCACAAACACAGTGAGTTTACTCCACTGCAAAAGTGTGTTTTAGGGCCTTTTCTGCCCACTTTGATTGAAAACAAAGTAAAAGTTCACATTAGAAAAATTTCCCTCACAGGACTTTTCACCATCAATGTGATAATAGAAACATAGAAACATAGAATGTGTCGGCAGATAAGAACCATTTGGCCCATCTAGTCTGCCCAATATATCTGAATCCTATGAATAGTCCCTGGCCCTATCTTATATGAAGGATAGCCTTATGCCTATCCCATGCATGCTTAAACTCCTTCACTGTATTTGCAGCTACCACTTCTGCAGGAAGGTTATTCCATGCATCCACTACTCTCTCAGTAAAGTAATACTTCCTCATATTACTTTTAAACCTTTGCCCCTCTAATTTAAAACTGTGTCCTCTTGTGGTAGTTTTTCTTCTTTTAAATATGCTCTCCTCCTTTACCGAGTTGATTCCCTTTATGTATTTAAAAGTTTCTATCATATCCCCTCTGTCTCTTCTTTCTTCCAAGCTATACATGTTAAAGAGGTTGTAAACTCGTTTAAATTTTTTTTTTTTACAACCTGCAAGAGAAACACATAATGAGCTAGTATGCATCGCATACTAACTCATTATGAAATACTTACCTTAGAACGAGCCCCCGCCGTGCCGCTCACTCACCTGTATGCCGAGCGACATGTTCAGTCGCCCGTCTTCCGGGATCGCGGCATCCGGCCATCTGATTGGCCGGAGCCGCGGTGACGTCACTCCCGCGCACGCGCGCGGGAGCCGACGGTCACGGCATGGGGCTCTGAAGGAACGGCACGATCAGCCGTTCCTTCAGAGCGCATGCGCCAGTGACGTCACTGGCTGCATTAAAGGTAAATATCTCCTAAACGGTACATGTTTAGGAGATATTTACAGTACCTATAGGTAAGCCTTATCATAGGCTTACCTATAGGTACAACTTCCCGAGGAGGGTTTACTTCCTCTTTAAGGTCCTTTAACCTTTCCTGGTAAGTTTTTTCCTGCAATCCATGTACTAGTTTAGTAGCTCTTCTCTGAACTCTCTCTAGAGTATCTATATCCTTCTGGAGATATGGCCTCCAGTACTGCGCACAATACTCCAAGTGAGGTCTCACCAGTGTTCTGTACAGCAGCATAAGCACTTCTCTCTTTCTACTGCTTATACCTCTCCCTATACATCCAAGCATTCTGCTGGCATTTCGTGCTGCTCTATTACATTGTCCTCCCACCTTTAAGTCTTCTGAAATAATTACTCCTAAATCCCTTTCCTCAAGATACTGAGGTCAGGATTGTGTCAAATATTCTATATTCTGCCCTTGGGTTTTTACGCCCCAGGTGCATAATCAAACAGTACTTAGCCTTGTGGCTCTTCTTAGCAGTGTGTCTGCCTAGGCCTCCTTTCTTGGTCCTCTAGACCAGTGTTTTCCAACCATTTTTCAGTCAAGGCACACTTTAAAAATGATGGGCAATCTCGAAGCACCTAATTTTCTAAAATGTAAAAACGAATAGTTTTACATAATGCAGCAACATCTACAAGTCCCAGTAGGACACCCAACGTTAGAGGTGATTTATTCTTCCAAAGCAAAAACACTTTTGCAAACTGGTACTGATTAGTATTCCAATGTTTCTCTTTTCCCTCAATTTTCTCCATCACTCAGCTAATGTGACCCCAGAGCTGATGGAGAGGGGCAGGGGAGGGTCAAATAAAGATGTGACTGACATCCTCTTTATCAACTGATGACGTCATTGGTCGTTAGGACGCCGGCAGCTAGAAAGTTGTAAGGATGCACAATGAAAACCTGTGGCTATGTGTAACTAAAAGGCAGGCTTCATCCACGCGCTGGTTTGTATACAATTTTTGGCAAATTTTTAGGGGTTTTGCCAAGACACCCCAGGGTGCCTACGCAGCCCGGTTGAAAAAGTCTGCCCCATACCATCAAACATATAGTCCCCATGCTCATGCACAAAACACTGAACCTTCCTCAGCTCTGACTGTTTCTCCTGCAGCTCCTTCTGCTATATCCTCACAGGCTTGGCCTTTCACTGTCCCAGTGTATACAGTATAGAGCTCCCCACAGCTCCCTTTCACAGACTGACCTCCTTGGGAGGGTTGGTCAAAGCTCCAATTTAACTACCCCACACACCTGTCTGATTAGTGTGCCTGTTTTCTGAAAAACCTGTCTCAAACTGCCAAAATAAACAATGGCAGGGGTTCGCCTCTCTACAGTCTGTACAAACAATATAATGAAATCCAGCTTAGTAACCTCGTAAGAACTTATGTAGGGGCCACTGTTGGAAAAAAGGAGAGCTTTTCTCTTATATTAACACTTAGCTATCAATTAGCAAGGTACATGCCATTGTCACACATAATAACATAATGTGCTTGCTAGAGGCCTACCTGTAAAAGAAAAATATGCGTATTTTCCTCCATCTTGTATAATCAACATGGATACGTCTTCAAGATGAATAATTTCTCCATTACTGGACTACTAATTTCATGCTTCATTAGCGTTTTCATCTCATCAAGGGATATTTACTAAATTTAAATTCATTTTTCCCTTTATAAATGCATGAAACCAGACTTGTTTTTTAAAACGTTAAATCATTTCATATCTGGGAATAGTGTTTAAATTGGGTGCATTCACCGTTTTGCAATCACTTTAATAGAAAGTAGTCAGAGAACCTTGATGATAAGTTTACATTTGAGTGATTGTAAGGGAGACTGGCGTTCTCATATATTAATGCTGTCTTGGAATTTTGTAGGTGTTTTATCACATTTTGAATTTGCAGAAATAATCAGAAACATGTCTATGTCCTTAGACCATATAGAATTACATTTTTTTTTAAAAAATGCTAAACTTGTGTACATAAAACTGCCTGTAATGTTTCTGTAAAGCCTAACTCTGGACTCCACTACTCCTCCTAAAAACCCTTATCTGCCTAGCATTACTATTTTTTCCTTTTTTGTTCTCCTTAACTTTGCAGATATATTTAGGCCATGTACAAAGGGTTTGCTTTCTCTTTTCTGGTGCTGAGTGGTCCCTAATGATGCAGAGAGAGCCCTTGACATGATGATGTTGGTACAGCTGTCAGCATCAATAGCAGGGCGCCGTGGTGATGCCTTGCACCCAGAGAACATGGATTGAATGTCACTGGGAATCATTCAACCCAGAATACCAAGGACTTCTACTTGTTTTTTTATTTTACACTTCCTTGGATACCATTTTAAAAAATTGTCTTTATATTCCCGCTGGATTTCGCAGAATTACTATAGACAAATATTTATACAGCGCTATATAAAATCAAATAAAGTGACAATGTGCATCATGAAAATCAATAAACTCGCTTACAGTGCAATATATATTCCTCTTAGGTGCAATATATAATGTCAATAAAGTGCATTCAAAGTAAAGTGCATAAAAGTCCACTAAAATATAAATATAACCATGGTTTAAAATTCAATAAAGTGCTTGATAGATGTTTCCATATAAAAGTGCAAGTGACACCACCACCGTTTAGCCACCAGATGGCCTCTCACCTCACTGAAGCATTAAACCAGCATTGAATCCTTAAAAAATGCGACTTCCTGGATCGATCTCTCACCATCCCAGGGACATGATATGTGAATAAAGATAATGAGGCATCTAAGTGTACACTGCTATTATCCTTTAATTGATTCACATTCAAAGTAGAATTGCACTCACATGAATCAGCACAATGGGCTTGTGCGGACCGTACACGCCAAAAACAGTAGCTGTCGGGAGCCGTACTGGTGGGTCGCCGCTCGTCCGTCCCTGGACAAAGCAGAATTACTGCCTTACCCAATTCCTAAATATTAAACTTAACCCAAAATGAACTCTTATCTCCTAAATCAGGGGTCTTCAAACTATGGCCCTCCAGTTGTTCAGGAACTACAATTCCCATCATGCCTAGTCATATCTGTGAATTAGGGATCGACCGATTATCGGCAAGGCCGATATATCGAGGGCCGATATTGACTTTTGCCGATATATCTGTATCGGCCCCGGACCTGGCCGTTATTGCTGATATTCCAAATATTGCTCATTTGAGGGTAAAATGATGTTACATAGCATAATTCCATTTACAAATGTTGTTGAATATGCCACTCACATATGTACAAATTAAAGATAAAAGCAATGAAGTGATGTCATGACATCGCTTCCGGGTACTAGTGCCAGATTTAAAAAAAATGACAACATTCAAAACAGCCAAATTTGGCATTTTGAATGCTTTTAAGTGCAGAGGAGGGGTTTGGGGTCTTTTAGACCCCCAGATCCCTCCACAAGAGTAAAAATAAAAACGTTTTTTTTTTTTTAAATGTACGAAAATATCGGCCAATATCGGCCGATACCGATATGCAATGGCCAAAATATCGGTATCGGCAACGGAAAACCGATATTGGTCGATCACTACTGTGAATGCCAGAGTTTTACAATGCCTCATGGGATGTGTAGTTCCACAACAGCTGGAGGGCCGTAGTTTGAGGATCCCTGTCCTAAATTATTGCTAACATTTGAACCTAACTGTAAAACGTAACACCCTGCCACTAACACGCAATTCTGGACTTTATCCTAACCTTAAAGCAGTATTAAACCAAAAAGCAAACATGTGTTTTATTGCGGCACCAATTCTTAGATGTGATGTCCGCATTTGTTTCTTGTTTAGGCTTTCTTTCTTCTTTTTTCATCTGGTGATCCAACTAGTAAATATGTTGTTTTTCACAACAAGGAAAAAAAAACTGTTTGCTGTAAGTGATTTTAAAGTGTGAGCTGAAGTTTGGCTTAAATATGTTAGTGTATTTAAATCTGCTAGTACATTTAACACTATCCTCCCCCCAGACTGACAATGCTGCTGTCTGCTGTACCCCCTGTTTTCATTCATCCACTGCACTACAGGAGGGGTGTTACTATCCATATCTCCAGGTGAAAACAGAGGAGAAAAAAAACACTAAAAAAGGAAAATTAATGCATCCACAATATCTAATGATATATTACATTTTTGGTTTGTGGTTTAATACTGATTTAAGGCACTGTGGGAATATCTGCATTTGGTTAAATTCTCAAAAGCATAAAGCATGCAATGTTACCTTTTAGCTTTTTCCATTTTTGCAATCAAAAATAGTTTTCTTTAAATCACTAAATTCAAAACTGTACAGGTCCTCTCAGATTATCATTTTTAGATGTAGAATGTATTTAAACATTCATTTTGAAATCTTTTTGGACAAATTATCTGTTCCTAAAAAAACATTTTTAGGAACTTTTTTAAGATGTCATCAATTTTAAAATTACCCTATTTTTTCTTAAATTTATATTTTCTCAATTTTAACATTTGATGAGTTTCTATGTTCGATTGTGAATACAATATGGGTTAATGAGGTTTGCAAATCATGGCATTCTTTTTTATGTCGATTTTACACCGTGTTCCAAACTTTTGGAATTGTGGTTGTAGCAGCTGTACTTACACAGCAACTCCTGGCTGTCTTTTTGAAAATTAAAAATTGCTCACAAACACAAGGTGAGTAGTGGCAGTGGAGAAGAAAAACAAGCTTAGTGTACTTTGGTAAAATAAAAATGTTCTGCGTGTGTAGCTTGCCCAAGGTCATCAAACACACTTACTATGAGTCAAGGCCATCGGGGCATTTTGACTCCTGCTTGAGCTTACAGTACTTTTAGGCAGCACAGCCCTTACACATCATTAAATGAGCATTGCACTTTTCAGGGGTAAGGACCACTACAAAGTCACTAGAGAAGTGGAAGGACCGATCACAACACTGGACTTGCTAAAAGACTGCACGTCTGTAAGTCTTACATTAACTAACTTTAAAGTAATTTAAAGAGGTTCTGTTTTAGGAAAAGATTAAACATCAGTATGCTACAAATAATGTAGCTGCTGACTTTTAATATAAAGACTCTTGTCCAGAGATTCAGCGCCATCCTCACCTGGGCTGGTTCTTTGCCCATCTTCGGTTCCCTGGGGCCAAAATGTTTAGTGTTGGAAGCCGGCTGTGACTACTTGAACATTCGCAGCCCGCTTCCCACTGCAAGTGTGCGAGTCGCTCTGCACTTCATAAATGGTCCTGTAGCCTCTTGGGACCTGTCACGTGTCCCAACAGGTTGTGGGCAGGGAGGGGAGAGGAGCAACTTCCCGTAGAATTGCCAAGGTGATTTCAGTGGAAGTGGGACCAGGTAACTGCCCCCCCCCCCCAAAAAAGAAGAAATGAAAAAAAATAAACCTCCAACAGTGTGTAGGGGCTGGAGGTAATGAGTCTACAAAACTGGAGCTATAAATGGAAATACTGTAGGATACGGTATGAAGACAAAGCCTCCTGGTCTGGTTTTATTGTGACAAGAGAGGCCCATCACGGAGACATTGATATGACCTCTTTCAATGCTATGCTTAGGCAACACAACAGTGAACAGTCACCACAAATAGCACCTCTTTAGCCTTTTACAGGCTTCATTTTACAGATCCGACCACAAAAGGATTTTTTGCCAGTTTTTTTTTTTTCTAATGCTAGACTATTCTGTTTTCTATACAACCCTCTTAAAAACCAACCTGATAGCATTTCCAAATTGCAGGAAGGTAAACTTTTTGTTCGGTTAATGTCTGCCACTCATTCTTTTTATACGGCATTTATTTTGTTTCCATGACAACGGTGAGTGTAACAACAAAAGAGTGGCTTGCTGATACGATCAGCTAAAGAAAGTTAAATGCTACCCACCGTTATTGTAGGGCGTAAAAAAATAGACCCAATAGACAGGGTTCACACGGTTAGAAACTGGCTCTTCAACTGTCGTTCATGACATTTCTTAAGCAGAATGAGTAGAAAAGACAACTGCATTATTTTTTTAAATGATATATTGTGTATTGTATTCTTTCTTTTTATTTGTCTTGGATGAACTCATCACAGCCTGAATAAAAGCAGTAGCAAAAGAAATAAACACAGCTTGTCAAATGGAGAATTGGTTTGACATGTTTCTTAGTCTTCAGAAGGTGAAGCCTTCGTAGTTATGAATTATGCATATTTTTGTGTATTTTTTCCCATAATTTACAAAAGTTAAGTATCGGTAATAATGGTAAAGAACAGTTTTAAGTGTAACAGAAAAAAAAACAGTTAGTCATACGGTATATATACTTTATTCCAATTTTATTACCATTAGATCCAGGCTATTCCAGCTTTTAAAATACCTAATGCATTACCTCTTTTATAAAAGTATAGGTAGCTTTTGCTTAAGCAGAATTGAACCATTGAAAGAAAATTAGGAAAAAAATTATTGAAAAAAGCTGTTAATATGAAGATTATAAACATAAAAATGACATGCTATGTCAGCCATTCTCAACCAGGGTTCCTTGAAACCCTAAGGCTCCCCCAGATGTTGCTAGGGATTCCCTATTCATTTAATGATCAATTTCTGCCTTTCAGATGAATAAACTCTAACAATAATCTTTTTAGTGAGCTGTAAAAGGGAATTCTTCCCAATGACCACAAGTGTAGGGAGCATACCTCCCAATAATCATCACACTAATGTACCATGAGCTCTAGATACAGTAATTATTAGCAGAGGTATCCTGAGAACATAAATGGGAAAGCAAGAAAATACTGCGCTAACTAATGAAGTGAAAAAGCAGCTAGCACCAATCACTAGACAAAAAAGTGACCAATAATACAAAAACGGAAAGAAATGTGCAGCAATAATAATAATGAGTATGTATAAACAAATAATACATAAAAGTCCAATCAAAGATTAGCAACAAAAGTCCATCAAAAAAATCCCAAGTGAATATTGTGATGAGGTAAGTCCAACAAAGGATAACGTGATCTTAATGTGCAGCAAATCCCAACACCAGTAAAGATAAGTGGATTGCGCTCACCAGATGGATGGGACCCAGATACCATATAGCATATGGGTCATACAGGCTTATGGGAATATTTATAGGATGTCCCAGCTGGATGTACCGACCTCAATGGATTCCATATGGATCAGCAACGATAATGGACACACCAGATCTCAACTCCTGCCTTGCTGACCCGAGTGAGAGACCAGAGACATGGAAGCGAGGATGGGTCATTCTATCATGTGTCCATTATCGTTGCTGATCCATATGGAATCCATTGAGGTCGGTACATCCAGCTGGGACATCCTATAAATATTCCCATAAGCCTGTATGACCCATATGCTACATGATATCTGGGTCCCATCCATCTGGTGAGCGCAATCCACTTATCTTTATTGGTGTTGGGATTTGCTGCACATTAAGATCACGTTATCCTTTGTTGGACTTACCTCATCACAATATTCACTTGGGATTTTTTTGATGGACTTTTGTTGCTAATCTTTGATTGGACTTTTATGTATTATTTGTTTATACATACTCATTATTATTAGCGCTGCACATTTCTTTCTGTATCCTGAGACCAGAAAGTTATTCCAAACCTTCCTTTATGTTAAACGGTTGGGAAAGATTGTTCTATGTGGTCACCCTGTACCCCGACACTGCTTTGTGAGTTTGTCACCCATGCACAGATGCCAATGCCTTTCTGTAGCTTGGAGCATCTAGACCTCTTCCTGTGGACCATGTATGAGGATGTGACCTGGCACAGTCACTTTTTTTCATAGGCTCCTCTGCAATCCTGGTGAACACCCACGTTACATGAAGTAAATTGACCAGTTTTTCTAAAAATAGTGTTTTTCTTATTTACCAGATAGGAAATTGTGGCTTACTGAAACATCACAGATGAATAAAACATAAAAGGAAATATAATGGCCCAGACCGTGTTTGGAGAGGGTCCAGATATTTTCTTATTTGTATAAACTGTTGATCTTTCCTTGAATCCTATTTATTCCCAGTGTAGAGAAGATTTAATTGATGGATGGATATATAGATACTGTAGATAGATAGATAGATAGATAGATAGATAGATAGATAGATAGATAGATAGATAGATAGATAGATAGATAGATAGATAGATAGATAGATAGATAGATAGATAGATAGATAGATAGATAGATAGATAGATAGATAGATAGATAGATAGATAGATAGATAGATAGATAGATAGATAGATAGATAGACAGATAGTCCACTAAATACTAGTAATTTATAAATGGGTAACATAGAAAAGAACAATTAGGAAGTCACCACCCAAAGTGATCTGTCGATTTTTAACTTTATTTCTTCTAAGCTGTCTGCATGTATAGTTGCTCACAGTTTCATTGTGTAGTGCTAATGAGTTTAAATTATGCACACATCTTTGAGCATTCTTGCAAACACAAAACATTGTACAGGTCGAGAGTCAGAAATAGGTTTGCAGATTTGAAAAACAGCAAGGACACTATAGAGGTGTTTTCTTCATTTGCTCTGGTGTCCTCCCACATACTGCTGGGCTAATTGGCTTCTTTTCAGAACTGTCCCAGTGGTACTGTAAATAGCACAACAGTTGCTTATTTTAAAGTAGTATTTAAGTTTATTTTCAAGCAATACAAGTGCCAGAACTAACACTTTGTGATTTGTGTTGGTAACCTGGATCAATATTGCCATATACAGTATCTCACAAAAGTGAGTACAACCCTCACATTTTTGTAAATTTTTTTTCTATATCTTTTCATGTGACAACACTGAAGAAATGACACTTTGCTACAATGTAAAGTAGTGAGTGTACAGCTTGTATAACAGTGTATATTTGCTGTCCCCTCAAAATAACTCAACACACAGCCATTAATGTCTAAACCGCTGGCAACAAAAGTGAGTACACCCCTACGTGGAAATGCCCAAATTCGGCACAAAGTGTCAATATTTTGTGTGGCCACCATTATTTTCCAGCACTGCCTTAACCCCCTTGGGCATGGAGTTCACCAGAGCTTCACAGGCTGCCACTGGACTCCTCTTATACTCCTCCATGATGACATCACAGAGCTGGTGGATGTTAGAGACCTTGCGCTCCTCCACCTACCGTTTGAGGTTGCTCCACAGATGCTCAATAGGGTTTAGGTCTGGAGACATGCTTGGCCAGTCCATCACCTTTACCCTCAGCTTCTTTAGTAAGACAGTGGTCATCTTGGAGGTGTGTTTGGGGTCGTTATCATGTTGGAATACTGCCCTGCGGCCCAGTCTCCGAAGGGGGGGATCATGCTCTGCTTCAGTATGTCACAGTACATGTCAGGATGAGCTACCAAGCGCGTGCCATAATCCAAACTAACTCAAAAGAAAAAGGGAAATGTCAGTTGGAGAACCAACTGAACATTACACAAAACTGGACTTTCAGAGGCACATCATAAGATAGACATTTGCATACAGAATTTAAAAGAAATTATTTTTATTAAACATAATGTTAAAATTACATAAGAGGTAAAAAAAACCTTAACACTAAACAAAAAATTTCAGTACATGATAAAATAGAAAATGGCCACATGCCATATCAGTACAAAAAATATACAATCATATGAATTGGAGAATTTATCTGATCAAAGGTCAAAGAAATATACTTGACTTGGAGAGTATATCTGATTTGCGGTAAGCTTTGTCAGGACCAAAATTAATTACTGTACTATGATTGTATATTTTTTGTACTGATATGGCTTGTGGTCATTTTCTATTTTATCATGTTCTGTAATTTTTTGTTTAGTGTTGAGGTTTTTTACCTCTTATGTAATTTTAACATTATGTTTAATAAAAAATATTTCTTTTAAATTCTGTATGCAAATGTCCATCTTATGATGTGCCTCTGAAAGTCCAGTTTTTTGTTATGTTCAGTTGGTTCTCCAACTGACATTTCCCTTTTTCTTTTGATGTCACAGTACATGTTGGCATTCATGGTTCCCTCAATAAACTGAAGCTCCCCAGTGCCGGACTATGACACTTCCACCACCATGCTTGACTGTAGGCAAGACACACTTGTCTTTGTACTCCTCACCTGGTTGCTGCCACGCACGCTTCACACCATCTAAACCAAATACGTTTATTCTGGTCTCATCAGACCACTGGACATGGTCCCAGTAATCCATGTCCTTAGTCTGCTTGTCTTCAGTAAGCTGTTTGCAGGCTTTCTTGTGCATCATCTTTAGAAGAGGCTTCCTTCTGGGAAAACAGCCATGCAGACCAATTTATTGCAGTGTGCGGCATGTGGTCTAAGCACTGACAGGCTGACCCCCACCCCTTCAACCTCTGCAGCAATGCTTGCAGCACTCATACATCTATTTCCCAAAGACGACCTCTGGATATGACACTGAGCATGTGAACTCAACTTCTTTGGACCATGGCAAGGCCTGTTCTGAGTGGAACCGGTCCTGTTTAACCACTGTATCGTCTTGGCCACCGTGCTGCAGCTCAGATTCAGGGTCTTGGCAATCTTCTTATAACCTAGGCCATCTTTATGTAGAGCAACAATTATTTTTTTCAGATCCTCAGAGATTTCTTTGCCTTGAGGTGCCATGTTGAACTTCCAGTGATCAGTATGAGAGAGTGAGAGCGATAACACCAGATTTAACACACCTGCTCCCCATTTACACCTGAACCTTGTAACACTAACGAGTCACATGACACAGGGGAGGAAAAATTACTAATTGGGCCCACTTAGGGGTGTACTCACTTTTGTTGCCAGCAGTTTAGACATTAATGGTTGTGTGTTACGTTATTTTGAGGGGACAGCAAATTTACACAATATACAAGCTGTACACTCACTACTTTACATTGTAGCAAAGTGTAATTTCTTCAGTGTTGTCACATGAAAAGATATAATAAAATATTTACAAAAATGTGAGGGGCGTACTCACTTTTGTGAGATACTGTAGATGCTGTAAGTCATGAAGATTCGTAAAAATACTAAGAGGTACAATCTAAGCAAATTGATTTTAGTAATGAGGATTTGAGGTTCAAGAAAGGTTTTGATAAATCTACTGAGAAATGTCAAAATGTCACTTTGTTAATCCTTGTGAAGGAAAATAAATATAAGCAGGCAATAGCTTCACTTAAAGCGGAGTTCCGGCCTTTTCACTCACCTGTCCAACGGTCCAGCGATGCGGCCGCCCGAAGCCTCGATCCTCTCCCTCTGGTCTCGGCGGCGCCGGCATCACTGCTGTGGGCACCCGGCTGTGACAGTTTGCGGCTTCACAGCCGGGTACCCACTGCGCATGCGCGAGTCGCGCTGCGCGTCTTGATTGGCCGGCAATCTTCTGGGACCTCTGACATGTCCCAGAAGATTGCAGGGAGGGAGGGGGAGAGGAGAACTTCCGTTCAAGGCGCCGCGGCTCTCCGAGCGGAAGTGGGAGCGGGTACCTGTCAAAACTAGGTACCCCCCCCAAAAAAAAATGACATGCCAAATGTGGCATGTCAGGGGGTTAGAATACCTAAAGCGGAAGTTCCACTTTTGGGTGGAACTCCGCTTTAACTACTCACACATAAAAACTTTAATTTGTATTAGTGTTCCCTTTTTATTTAAGTAAAACACAAATATTTAGTAATGCGTTTATTTTTTTCCTGGTCATGTTAATGTTTTAGTAATCATTGCTTGTAAATATGTAAAAAATATTGACTTGGGAATTTGGTGTGCTGAAGGACCTGATTACTATTCTGTACCAGGTAAATGAGATAGTTACACAAGATCAAAATGTTATGAAAATATGAGGAAAATTCTTGTACTAAAATTCCCAGAGGAACTTTACAATTCAGTGGGTTTGCTGTATTAATAAAAGAAATGGTGAACCCAAAGCATGCTTTCTGCTTCATTAAAGTAAACTTACACCTCCTCCAAACAAATCTGTGGCTTTGTGTAGTCTGTGAACCTCGGGATACCAAGCATCGGTCTACATAAATACATTTGTTCTTTTGCCACAAAGCTGACCAACAGAAACAAGGAGCCTGAATGAATTTAGAATTTTAAAGTCTTGCCCGATATTTCATCTTAATTTGGATTTGTGTTTTTCCTATTTATAAAGTAACGTGGCTGGTGCTTTGGGTGCCTATATACACTATATTGTCTAAAGTATTGGGACACCTGCCTTTACTCACACATGAACTTTAATGGCATCCCAGTCTTAGTCTGTAGGGTTCAATATTGAGTTGGCCCACCCTTTGCAGCTATAACAGCTTCAACTCTTCTGGGAAGGCTGTCCACAAGGTTTAGGAGTGTCTATGGGAATGTTTGACCATTCTTCCAGAGGCGCATGAGGTCAGGCACTGATGTTGGAAAGAAGGCCTGGCTCGCAGTCTCTGCTCTAATTCATCCCAAAGCTGTTCTGTCGGGTTGAGGTCAGGACTCTGTGCAGGTCAGTCAAGTTCCTCCACCCCAAACATGCTCATCCATGGCTTTATGGACCTTGCTTTCTACATTGGTATGCAGTTAAGTTGGAAGTTGAAGGGGCCCATCCCCAAAACTGTTCCCACAAATTTAAGAGCATGAAATTGTCTAAAATGTCTTGGTATGGTGATGCCTTAGGAGTTCCCTTCACTGAAACTAAGGGGCCAAGCCCAACTCTTTAAGAACAACCCCACACCATAATCCCTCCTCCACCAAATGATTTGGACCAGTGCACAAAGCAAGACCCATAAAGACATGGGTGAACAAGTTTGAGGTGGAGGAACATGACTGGTCTGCACAGACTCTCAACTTGATTGGTCCTGACTTCAACCCACACACTGTGGCTAGTAACACACACATACAGTACATTACTTGTTAAATGTCACATGGATTAGACTGTGCTAATCACTGCAGGGCTTACGTAAAGTGTAAGGCTCCATGTACACGGGACGTTAGAAAAAACGTCCTGCAAAGCTATTTCTGACGCCGGGAAAAAGCAGCTGTTAAACGTGCTTTCAGTAGCTTTTTCCATTTGCGTTATTGCACGTTTGGCCACGTTGCTTTTAGCAGCGTTTTTCTGCCTCCATTCAAAATCAATGGTTCCCTATGGGAGCCTATTGATTTGAATGGAAGTCGCACCGCAAGTCGGATCCGACTTGCGGCGCGACCTGCACTGTGAGAATCTTGAGGGGGAACTCCACGCCAAAAATGGGAAAAAAAACTGCGTGGGGTTCCCCCCCAGGTTCCAAACCAGGCCCTTCGGGTCCGGAATGGAATTTGAGGGTAGCCCCACGCCGAAAAAAACGGCGTGGGGTCCCCCCAAAATCCATACCAGACCCTTATCCGAGCATGCAGCCCGGCAGGCCAGGAAAGGGGAGGGGACGAGCGAGCGGCCCCACCCCCCCTGGACCACACCAGGCCACATGCCCTCAACATGGGGGGTGTTGGTGCTTTGGGGCAGGGGGAGCTCTGCACCCCCCACCTCAAAGCACCCTGCCCCCATGTTGATGAGGACAAGGGCCTCATCCCCACAACCCTGGCCGGTGGTTGTGGGGGTCTGCGGGCAGGGGGCTGATCGGAATCTGGAAGCCCCCTTTAACAAGGGGGCCCCCAGATCCCGGACCCCCTCCCTGTGTGAATGGGTATTGGGGTACACTGTACCCCTACCCATTCACCCCATAAAAGATAGTGTATGTAAATAATGACAGGAGACGTTTTGGAAAGTTTATTAAAAATCTTCATCCGGCTCTTCGGGGTCTTCTCCTCTCCGGGGGTCTTCTGCTCTTTTGCTGTCCGCCCTTCTGCTGTCCTCTCTTCTTGTCTTCTCCTCTCCGGGGGTCTTCTGCTGTCTTCTCTCCGTGGGGTCTTCTGCTCTTTTGCTGTCCGCCCTTCTGCTGTCCTCTCCTCTCCGGGGGTCTTCTGCTGTCTTCTCTCGTGGGGTCTTCTGCTCTTTTGCTGTCCGCCCTTCTGATGTCCTGTCTTCTTGTCTTCTCCTCTCCGGTCTTCTGCTCTTGTGCTGTCGGCTGTCGGTTCTCCTTCTTCCTCCGGTCCTCCTCCGACGACGTCTCCAGCGATTATGCCGGCCTCTGGTCTCTGCAGCTTATTATATAGCCATTAGGGGCGTGGCCGCCAGATGACGTCATCGGGAGACCACGCCCCTTGTGTCACATGTGACACAAGGGGCGTGGTCTCCCGATGACGTCATCTGGCGGCCACGCCCCTAATGGCTATATAATAAGCTGCAGAGACCAGAGGCCGGCATAATCGCTGGAGACGTCGTCGGAGGAGGACCGGAGGAAGAAGGAGAACCGACAGCCGACAGCACAAGAGCAGAAGACCGGAGAGGAGAAGACAAGAAGACAGGACATCAGAAGGGCGGACAGCAAAAGAGCAGAAGACCCCACGAGAGAAGACAGCAGAAGACCCCCGGAGAGGAGAGGACAGCAGAAGGGCGGACAGCAAAAGAGCAGAAGACCCCACGGAGAGAAGACAGCAGAAGACCCCCGGAGAGGAGAAGACAAGAAGAGAGGACAGCAGAAGGGCGGACAGCAAAAGAGCAGAAGACCCCCGGAGAGGAGAAGACCCCGAAGAGCCGGATGAAGATTTTTAATAAACTTTCCAAAACGTCTCCTGTCATTATTTACATACACTATCTTTTATGGGGTGAATGGGTAGGGGTACAGTGTACCCCAATACCCATTCACACAGGGAGGGGGTCCGGGATCTGGGGGGTCCCCTTGTTAAAGGGGGCTTCCAGATTCCGATCAGCCCCCTGCCCGCAGACCCCCACAACCACCGGCCAGGGTTGTGGGGATGAGGCCCTTGTCCTCATCAACATGGGGGCAGGGTGCTTTGAGGTGGGGGGTGCAGAGCTCCCCCTGCCCCAAAGCACCAACACCCCCCCATGTTGAGGGCATGTGGCCTGGTGTGGTCCAGGGGGGGTGGGGCCGCTCGCTCGTCCCCTCCCCTTTCCTGGCCTGCCGGGCTGCATGCTCGGATAAGGGTCTGGTATGGATTTTGGGGGGGACCCCACGCCGTTTTTTCGGCGTGGGGCTACCCTCAAATTCCATTCCGGACCCGAAGGGCCTGGTTTGGAACCTGGGGGGGAACCCCACGCAGTTTTTTTTCCCATTTTTGGCGTGGAGTTCCCCCTCTAGATTCTCACAGTGCAGGTCGTGCCGCAAGTCGGATCCGACTTGCGGTGCGACTTCCATTCAAATCAATAGGCTCCCATAGGGAACCATTGATTTTGAATGGAAGAAAAAAAACGTATAACGTGGCTGAACGTAGGTTCATCACGTTCAGTCACGTTTAGTCACGTTCGGCCGCGTTTCTGCGTTTGAAACGTCGGGAAACACACGTTCGAACGCAATATAATTGCGTTCTAAAAAAAGTCCCTGAACGCAACTGCCTGCAAATGACTGTAAACTACCATGTGTACATGGACAGATAAGATAACATGGAGCTGCGTTCAGGGACTTCTGAAAAAAACGCCCAACTGCTCCTAAACGGCCATTTCCAGCGTCCCGTGTACATGGAGCCTAAATCTAATTTTGCCAAATACTAACTAGGGAAAGAAAATAAATGTGGATTGGTTGCTTATTTCCTGCTACACCTCACTTGACTTTCTCTGCTTATATATAAAATTAAACAATAGCATTTGTGGGTTTCCAAGTTGCTCAAGCTGCTATGTGCGTTGAAGCCTACGTTTAGTCAAAAAAAAAACAAAAAAGGAAAAAATTCAGCACAAGGGACATTACCTACAATCAATTAGAAGTGTATATAGTGCTTCTGGCTGAGGTTTTTAGTTGAAATCTTCAGGCCTCTGTTGCCCGGACCCCTGCAACAGTAGTTTTTCAATTCTGTTGCTGTTTTATGACCAGCTAGACTTGTCACAGGCACTCATGAAGAGTGACGACTATATCCACCATTTCCATCCCACTCCACCAGCCGTGCTATAGCTTCCTTCAATGAAACACAATCTATGAATGGAGGAGGTAGACATTTCATTCATCTGCTTGTCTTCCATTTAAAGAGCACTTTGAATTCATGGAAGCTATAGTACAGTTTCTATGATTGGAGGAGGTGGGCAGAAATGGCAGACAAAGTCGGCACTCTTGATAAGCGCATGTGACAGGTCCCTTGACTCATATTTACCCCCTGCTGCACTGGAAGATGACTGCTATAAGGGTAGGGGGGATCAGTGGACTGAAAATGTCAACTAAAATCTCAGCCAGCAGCATAAGGGACACTGCTCATTGATTGTAAGTACCATCCCTTGTGCTGATTATTTTAAAAACAATTTTGACTACACTTAAGCTGGCCATACATTATACCATTTTCCTATTCAATTTTCTTTAGATTTACCTTCAACTATGTAGTGCAAGAGCCTGCAAATTGAAAGTGTTTAGGTTTGACCTCATATTATATGGTTTTGGTAAATCTAAAGGAAAATTGTACAAGAGAATTGTAAAATATATGGGCATCCTAAAGCCCCATACACACAGGCTGAATGTCAAGAGACATTGACCGGTTAAAAAAAAATGTCCGACATTCATGCCGTGTTTGCCACCCTCTCCGACCAGATGTTTGGGCCGTTTCTGTCGGACGAGCATGCTGTCAAGCCGATTGACTCTTGGTCAGTTCTCTTAGCAAATGGCTGAGAGCGCTATTCGGAGTGCTTTGGGGGGGGGGGGGGCGGTGGACGTCCCCCTGTCAGAACACAATAACTCAGCAGGGGAGATTTCCGTACTTACCTCATATAGTTAGCATAGCGAGCTGACGGATTGAATGAAAAAAACTCAAAGTGTATACCAGGCTTTAGGCCATAACAGTAATTTACTTTAAACAGGCTATCTTTGTGTAATACATGATCCTTTTAAAGACTTAATGATTAACTATTTATCTTTCAAGCAAACAGACAGATATTCAAGGACAATAAAAATGCATACTGGATATTATAGGATTTTTTAAATAATTGTTTTAAAAAATGATTCATACATTATATATTTTTTTTCAATTAAATCAAATAAAAAATTAAGTAAATCTGGGATAAATGTTGTATGAATCTTGCGTAAAAACATTTTTTAATAGAACCCATTGCACTGCTATATACTATATTAAGCTGATGTCATAACTAAATTATTAACATTGAATGTTTTATCTGTATCTTATTCTTTTGCATTTCTAGGACAATATTATCCATTTTGTTTTGTTTCGTTTAAAAACTATAAAAATGTTAATTGTGTTTTTTTCATTGCTTTTAATGCTATCACAGGGATATTTGGTAAGTCATGTCCAATAATGTTTATTTGTATTGTCTGCTTTTATACTGCTTGTTTTGAACTGTCACTTTTTTACTATGCTGAAACTATTTTTAGCCGATTGCTGACCGCCCGCCGCATATATACTGCGGCAGGCTGGCTTGGCTGCGCGAATCAACGTATGGGTATGTCGGTTTGTCGGTCCTGGGGGCAAGTGCGGACCGCCAGCGGCACACCCCCGCCCCCATTAGGCAGCGGGGATGCCGATCCACAGGACCGGCGGCATTGATTGCCGCCATGCACCCGCGTGAAGAGAGAATGACGGTCTGCTGTTGTAAACACAGCAGACCGTTGTTCTCTCTGAAATTATCACAAAGTGCCTGTGATCCTCCTATTTAGGATCACAGGTCTCTGTGTTCATTTCACAAGTCCCTCCCTCATACAGTTAGAAAACACTCCACTAGGCTCACACTTAACCCTTTAATCACGACCGATCCTCCATTCCCCTGCCAGTGCATTATTACAGTAACAGTGAATATTTTTAGCACTGATTATTGTGGTAATGTTACTTGTTCCTCCAAAAGTGTCAAAAATGTCAGTTAGGGATCTGATCTGTCTGCCACAATGTCGCAGTCCCGCTAAAAATCACATATCGACACCAATACTAGTAAAAAAAAAAAAAAGATTAAAAATTACATAAATCTTTCCCCTAGTTTATAGACGCAATAGCTTTTGCGCAAACCAATCAAAATACGCTTTTTGCAATTTTTTTTTTACAAATTTGCCTAAAAAGTGAACAAATTTGATTTTTAATTTTTTTTTGGTAATGTTATATAGCAGAATGTTAAAAATATATTTTTTTTTCCAAAATTGTCGTTCTTTTTCTGTTTATAGCACAAAAAATAAAAATTGCACAGGTGATCAAATACCACCAGAAGAAAGCTCTTTTTTGGGAAAAAAAAGGACATCAATTTTATTTAGACTGCACAATTTTCTGTTAAATTAACGCACTGCCGAATCACAAAAAATTGCCTGGTCATCAAGTGGGCAAATCCTTCCAGTCCAGAACTGAGGGGTTTGTTTCAAAGAGTCACTACAAATCAAGTCAGCTAGCAATCACATTTAAACATTACCATTACAGTTATTTTCCAAGGATGATTTGAAACTGATTGGTGGCTGTGGAGAAATAATAAGATAAAACAGGGGTTCTTGTTCCTGATATTGTAATGAATAGATCTCATAGTGGCCTATAGAATCATTCTTGTTTGCTGCTTTCTTAAAAAAAAAAAAAAAAAAAAAAAACTAATTTCAGGCAATAAGTACATTTAATCAATAAACTGAAAAAGCTATTTAGTAAACCCTCCATAGATGCTAAAGTCAGTAAATTTGTTCAGTTTTCCTTTTTTCGATTCCCTGTAAATCACTGACTTAATGGCACTCGTAGGCTAAGAGGTAGTCCGGGGATATACACTACGGATTTCTGTTCATATTATCTCATTTCTGCAAGACCTGGCTGCAGAATATTTTAAATAAAGAGAAAATATAATTATTTGAAGTCAGTACTGTTTTTCATAAAGCTGATTTTCAAGCAGATTAAAAAAGAAACAAATTCATGCAGCTCTGTATTTGTTAATACACCCTAATGATCTTTTGTTTTTAAATGCAAGCAGTGAGAGTACTTTAATTGGAACTGTTATCAGGCTCTTTCAGTCCCTGTACAGTCGAGCTCAGAGGGGGGAAATTAGAAGCTGCACAAGGCAACCAATAAGTTGCTCTGCGGTGCAAGGAGTATGCTGATGACAGACAAGACATGACAAGAATGACAGAGAAATGAGCTCACCAGTCTTCTTCTCCTTTCGCAGTCCAGTCGCAGGGTGAGGGAGTATATCTGTAAATGTTATTAACCACTTGCTGACCAGGCTTTTTCTTTTTCTGTAATTTCATTTTTTTTTTTTTTTTTTTTTTTAGAAAATTACTCAGAACCCCCAAACATTATATATATATATATATATATATATATTTTAGCATAGATCCTAGGGAATTAAATGGCGACTGTTGCGATTTTTTATGATAAACAGTATTTGCGCACTAGTTTTTCAAACGCATTTTTTTGTTGGAAAAAAAAAATTTTGGTGAAAAAAAGAAAACATGATATATACCCCAATTGTTTTGTAAAATGTTAAAGATGATGCTACACTGAGTAAATAGATACCTAACATTTCACGCTTTAAAGTTGCGCATGCTTGTGGAATGTCGACAAACTACGGTACTTTAAAATTTCCATAGGCAATGTTTTAAACGCCTTTACAGGTTACCATTTTAGAGTTACAGAGGAGGTCTAATGCTAGACTTATTGCTCTCCTTCTAATGTTCATGGCGATACCTCATAGTGTGGTGCGAACATGTTTACATATGCGTGCACGACGTTCGCTTCTGCACATTAGCACAGATGGATGGGGGTGCTTTAATTTATTTATTTATTTTTATTTATTTTACTCTTTATTTTAACACTGTTCCTTAAATTTTTTATCACTTTTATTCCCACTACAAGGAATGTTAACATCCCTTGTAATAGAAATGAGGTCCTCTTTATGGAGAGATCTGTAGTTTGTAGAAGCTATAACTTCTGCGCAAACCAATCAATATACGTTTATTGGGATTTTTTTTTACCAATAATTTATAGCAGAATACATATTGGCCTAAACTGATGAAGAAATTAGATTTTTTTTTTTTTAATAATTGGATAGGTTTTAGAGCAGAAAGTAAAAAAAATATTGTTTTCTTTTATTTCAAAATTGTCAGTGGTTTTTTGTTTTGAGCGCAAAAAATAAAAAAACATAGAGGTGATCTATAAAAAAAGCTATAAAAAAAGCTATACATTTTATTTGGGTAGAGTGCAGCACGACGGCGCAATTGTCAGTTAAAATAATGCAGTGCCGTATCGCAAAAAAATGGCCTGGTCGTGAAGGGGGATAAATCTTCCGAAGATGAATTGGTTAAAGGAGAAGTACAGCTAAAGCTTGTTTGGCTGTATTTCCCCTGTGGATCACTGGAGTGCAGATCGTTTTGAACTCCTGTGACCCGTTTTCAGCAGACAGGATCTGCCCATATTCCTGGACTGGCACCCGCGTTAGCCTCTTAGCGAGCTTCTGAGAACTTGAGCCGCCCCCTCCATTGCCCAGCACACCAGTAAGCATGGGGGAGCAGAGAAGAGAGCCTTATCTGTATACATCAATCTAAAGATACGCTCATCTCCTCAAGGGAATAGCTAATGGGTAATTCCTATATGGGACTAAGAGGTAGAGAAGTTCTGTGATGGGCGAGGAACAGAGGCAGATCGTGGGAAAGAGCCTAAAACATTGTTTGTTAGTATAAGTATAAATAAAATAAAAAAATCCAGTCACTTACCAAGACTTAAAGGAGAAGTACAGCCAAAGCTCGTTTGGCTGTACTTCTCCAATGGATCACATGAGTGCAGTTCTCTCTGCACTCCTGTTACCAGCTTTCATCAGACAGTGGGATGAAGCCCGCTGTCGGCTGACATCACACAGCCGGTCCAGGCTGGGAAAAGATCAAGATCACAACCACATGGTCCAGATCCACCCATTAGGCTGGACTGGCACTCTGCTCAGCCTCTCAGCGGCTCCCGCCCCCTCCACAGCTCAGTGCTCCACTGAATGGGGGGGCTGTCAGAGCAGACAGTCACCAGCTCTCTGCTCAAGGAGCTCTGAGAACCGAGCGACCAGTGGTGTTTAATCGCTTGGTTCTCAGCCTTAGAGCCAGCGGTGGACAGATACAGCATGGACCAATGCTGCATCCACCTAGGTAAGTAAGATTAAAAAACAAAACAAAAACAAAAAAAAAATATATATATATATATATATATATTCCATACTTCTCTTTTAATTATAAATTCAGAGAGATGACTTATAATGGATACTGCATACAAACAAAATTTAGTTTTATTACTTTCTATTTGCAGTATTTGCAGCGATTTCGAGTTGCATAAAATTTCCAGCAGACCAGATTCAAAACTTAGTCAGACCCCCCTAAATCCTTCAGGATCCAGACTATACCTGCTTCTGACAAGTGTGTTATATAGAAGATGTTCCATGCCACTTTGGTTATTTGCAGTTTTGTACTTGTTTTGTTCTGCTTTCATACCATAATTTGGCGCACTGTTCCAGACGATAGGCAGTATTTTCCAAGTCTTTTTTTCATAGTCTGCGTGTTCATTTATTGCCCTTTGTGGCATCTGAGTTCATCAAATCATTTTTTCAAAAGACGTCTGTTGCTGTGGGGTTCGCAGAGCTCAGCTTTGTAAAGGCATGGCTGCTTTCTCCTGAGGCAAATTGGTTAAAGCTTTCTGTGCTGCTAACTAGTTAGGGATGCCTTTTAAATAACATGAAGTGACCTTAAAGTGCAATGACAGTTTCTTAACAGAACACCGCATCCTTCTGTAGACTAAACCTAAAACTTTGTTTCACTGTAAGCAATGCTATTTCTTGTTTGTAATGTTTTGTTATATTTTAATGTGTACATTCTCACACCTCTTCTAATGCTTCAGGTACATAGGCAGAAAAAACGCTGCTTTTAGGCCCCGCTCACATCTGCTATTTTGGGATATCGGGCAGAATCGCTGTTCAGGTGGCTTTCATTTTAAATGACACCTAAACAAGGTTTGGTTTTGCTGCGATTGTTTCACTAGAAACCGCAACACGTGAAGCTTATGGCCCCAAAAAGAAGTAGGGGTTTCTTTTGAGTGACAAGCTTTGTGCATTAGAGTTGGCCACGATTGCCGCACGCTTTGTCGCACGCAACTGTGGCAGAACTGCACCGCTTTTAGGTACCATTAAAAATGTACGGCCCCAAACGCGTGCGTTTTGCCACTATTGCAGTTGATTTTGGATTGCGAGCAGAATCACAGAAATTCTGTCAGAGATCTCAAAATGGCAGATGTGAACACGGCCACAAGGTTTTTTTTAATCTTTTTTTAAGTCTCTGAATATAGCACCATTTTAGTCAATACATCCATGCACATTGTGGTTTTAAAGCAGCACTCAGGGCATAAAATAAAATGTCTCATCTGCATTCAGAGAGGAGCTAATCTGCCTTGGTTCTTCACATGGCACCAAAGCACTTTCCCCACTCCCCTTCCCCACCTTTTTGTTTGTCTGTCTTTTTCTTTGGAGTCCGTCACCTGCACTGTCACCTTTGTTTTCTTTTTTTGCATGACTGGAGTGTGTGGGTCCTCGGGCCCAGCCTTAAGTCTTGGGAGGGGGTGGATATGGCCTTTTGGCTTAGTTCGCCCTCTCTCATGGGGCCTCCCTTCGGGGGAGCCCCACTTAGTACTCGGTGGGGGCTGTTTCGGCAGTCCCCCTGAAGAACGGGGTCGGTCTGGTTTCGGCCAGACAGACCATGAGTACCTTATATCCCTGTCAGGAGTCTTGCGCCCCGGGGGATTGAGGTTTCGGGTCCTACCTCTTCGGAGGGAAGACCGTACGTTGTCGCACACCCTGTGCTTTTTTGTGTTCTCACTTTGTGTGAGTGCACTTTTTTATGCACCGGGTGGAGTCTTTTGAGTGTGTTGCACACGCTACGGGCTTTAAAAAAAAAAAAAAAAAAAAATTATCTGGTTACATCAATCTAAAGATATGCTCATCTCCACAAGGAAATAGCTAATAGGTTATTCCTATATGGGACTAAGAGATAGAGAAGTTCTGTGATGGGAGAGGAACAGAGGCATCACGGGAAAGAGCCTAAAACATTGTTTCTTAGTATAAGTAGAAAAAAAAAGTTGGGGGAAAAACTTAAAAAACATGCATAAATGCACATACATTCTAGGGGTTAAAAAAAATAATATTCTAACCAAATAATGGGTATACATGCATGTTCATGAATGTGCATAAATAAATGCACTTTTTACACTGGATTTCAGCTCCTGGCAGAAAGATCTAGCGTACATTGGAGTACCCTAACCATCAACATAAGGGGGATCTACAATTTTTGCAGGTCATTATTATTAATATTCAATAAACTTGTTTGCAATTATTAAGGAAACCCATTGTTTAATCTGTTATGTAAAACTCTGTACAACCTACTGACCATGCTATCGTGTTTACATGTGGTTAAAACTGTTGGCAGTGGAGGCTGGTCATAACCATCAATATCACCTTATTTTGTACTGAAGGAAACTCTTAGCTCTTTGGACATCACCAGACTGTGGAGAAACACCTCCTTGCTTCCCTAGCCTTAAAGTATTACTAAACCCACAACAGTAAAATCAGTCTGTATATGCAGTAAAGCATGCTTGGTTTATGCACTGTGGAACCTAGGAGATTAATCCTCTGCATTGTGTAAAATGGTTTTTGATCCTGTCTCCTCTGACCCCCCCCCCCTTCTTCCAGAGCCCCCAAACCATCTCTGGATAGTACAGAGGCTAGGGTATAAGCTGCACATGCTTAGTTTGGTGTGTATTGCTAGATAGTTTTTTTTTTCTTGGGAGAGTGCATGTGATCAGCATAGGGCCAATCAGCACTGTCCAGACAGCGGGTCAGGGGTCCTGCATCCTCATAGGACAATCAGGGGAGAATGAAAACTCCTCCTACAAGCTTTAACTATACCTCAATATAGGTCACAAGACTGCTCTAACTGCTGATGAGAAAATATATTTGGCAGTTTATATTTACTAAATTCATTACATTTCAATGTGCTATGTTCTGTTTACTGTGGGAGAGCAGATAAAGTGAATGCAGGGTCCTGAGTTAAGTGACACTTTAACCTTCAGGTGGAAGGCTGAATATCCTAAAGTGACCCTGTGATTTGGAAAAAAAGCATAGCCAGCCTGTTATCCTTACCTTTAAATCCTCATGAGATAAGGTAAGGATTTAAAGGTAGTCCCAGGGGCTGCTGCTGGCTGAAACTTTTGCATGTGTCAAATAGTGTGTCCCCTCTAGGGGGTACTGTGTTCTATAGTTACATAAGGATTGGCAGGAGTGATCACAGTGCCCAGTGGCACCTGGAGCATTTCAGGAAATTAAAGACTTAACATGCACTTAAGGTAAGCTTCTTAAGGTCAGCGCTTTCATTTTACAGACTGATCACAACTTTGAAGATAAGGCCTCATCAGTCAGGAGTGGTGACCAGTAAAGCAACATTTTGTGAGTGCGGTAGAAGTTATCATTGCTCTCAGTATCCTTTTAATGAGCAGACCGATTTTTTTTTGGCTTGAGATTACCAAAAAAATATGGGGGGGGGGGTAAGAGATTGATCTGTAATGGAACCAGATAGCTGATGTACTCTATTGGTTCCTATTTAGGCCTACATATGACCTAGAAAGACATGCAAGGAGAGTTTCCATTTTCACGCTAATAATACAAAGTATTCAAAGAAAAATAAAATTAACATTGTTGTCCCCTACTGGAATGTGTTTCTTGTGTATCTTTGAGAAACATTGCGTATTCCTCCATTTAGAATACAAATGCCACTTGATCCCCAAATTCTAGCGTACTAAAGCCCAGCTTGCCTTGGGGGGCACTGCTGGGTGCTTGTTCCCAAGCCGCTGCTCTATCCGTCCCTAAGACACATAGAGCCGTGGCCCGGCCCCACCCCCCTGCTCTCTCCTCACTGGCTCATTGGCTGTGATTGACAACAGTGGGAGCCAATGGGCCCCCACTGCTGTCTCAGCCAATAAGGAGGGAGAGTCTCGGGACAGCCGAGGCTATCATGAACATCGGTGGATCAGAGGGAGCTCAGGTAATGATTGGGGGTGGGGGGGGGGTTGGCAGCACACAGAAGGTTTTTTACCTTCATGCATAGAATGCATGAAGATAAAAAATAACCTTCAGCCTTTAGAACCACTTTAAGATTTTAATCAAATTAATAAATATTTTGATATGCCCTGTATTTGATTTTTTTTCATTCATTTTTTTAAGCAGATTTAACTTTTGTAATATTCTTGTAAACCAGCATAAAATAAAAAATTATTGATTTGATTGATTTGTCTTTTTTTTTTTTTTAATGCCAATTTTGCTTAGGCTGAAAATGTATTTTTCTTTGAGAAACTGGTATATGTTCATGTTAAGCAGGTTTTATTACTGAGAATGGTTTGCTGGAAATGTATTGCTCTTTGTATTCACATATCGCAGCTGATATACATTTCGCAGGAAGCCTGCAGCCAATTCTTTGTGGCAGCTTATATCTATCACAGGCTGATGGGCGCTTGCTTGTATGCACTGAGAATTCCACAGCCTTTTGTTCCATTTAAATGATAAAGCACTGCGTGTGATTAGTATTTTCAAATATTCTTTTCTTTTCTGGCTTGAAAAAATGTACCTAAATGCTGAACCGCACCAATGACAACTAAGTAATGCTGTTACATGAAATGCCATGACTTGGATAATAAAACTCTTGGGAACACAGCCATTTATAAGGCTTTTACGCCCATGGAAACATATAAAAAGCTGTAACAATGTTTCTTTAAGAGCCCCTTTACACCCTTTAAGGTGTGCAATACTACAACACACACCAGTGCACATTAGGTGCATTACTGTGTTCATTTTCAATGGCACCCCAATTTGCTAACACAACATTAATTAAAACCCTTAGCGCAACCAAAGAATACCTGGATACTATATTATGCCTAGAGTCTGTCAGGAGAGATTTAATAAGTATCTACACACTTGGCCAGGCTGCAGCTCTTCTATAGAGAATATTGGATTCCTTGTGTACTAGAAATGAGAGAAGAAGAAGAAGTGTATCAATTTTAATGGGTAATAAAATCAAATAAAAAATGATACACTCACAAGATGATGGGGGAGGCAGGGGCACATCATATATCACAGCTGACTGACTCCCAAGGTATGGTGATGGTCCAGTGGAGGCAGAGGAGAGTCCATGGCTCCCATGAAAGATACAATGTCCAGTTGTCCCACTGGGGATAAGTGGGAATAAAAAGAGAAGCTTCCGTCAGTGGTTCCTTGGAGTGGATGGAACAAGCCGGGGCTGCTACGGAATCAGCCCAAAACCTCGTTGGAACGCTAGGCGGCATTTGGCTTGAGCCAGGAGAATGTTGAGGTCGAAATTACATCAATTGGTGGGTGGTAACCTGTTTTGGAGCTCCTATGCTCCCTTGTCAAACCGTGGTTGATTGGCTCTAACTGCTGTCAAAGTCAGTCAACCAATCTGGAGAGAGAGGGGGCAGGGTCAGTCGTGGCTCCGTGTCTGAATGGATACAGGGAGCTGTTACTCAGCTTGGGTGCCCCCATAGCAAACTGCTTGCTGTGGGGACATTCAACAGGAGGCAGGGGCCAGTAGCACAGAAGGGGGAACCGAGAGGAGGACTCTGTGCAAAACCAACTGCACGGAGCAGGTAACTATAACATGTTTGTTTTTTTTTAAACTAGACTTTACAATCACTTTAATGTTGGCATATCATAGGGTAATTATATTGGGGAAAAGCTCTTCCCTTTCAATCTACAGAGTAGAATGGAGCCACAGAGTAGGAATTAGCCCAAAGAGACAAGCCTCCTGTCCTCTACTCCTCTAAATACCCCTCACTTTCCCCATATAGCCAATGAAGGACAGGGAGGTAGTGGGTAAGTATAGTAAATATATATAAGTGGTCGTTGCTGTTTGTCACAAGAAAAAATAATAATGTATTGAGCATCATATGAAATCCTTATAACCGTTTTTTATGATCTGACTACAACAATACACTTGGAAATATATTTTTATACTTATGTGTTAAATCTGTATCCCTGGACCCTGGGTGCCATCCTAGAAAGTCTCTGGTTTTTACTTTGTTGATAGATAAAGCAATGTCAATCCAAAGAGCTTTGAGTGGGGTTAGGTGTGGCTATTCACTAATAGGGCTTTCAACTCAGCCAACATTTAACCAGTTACAGCAGCAGAAAAGGTAACAACAATGCTGCAGTGGTTTTGTTGCAAGAGGTAGACTGTTGTCTCCCTTTTAAAATATGTGTCTATACCATGGTTCTACTGGCAGAATAAACAGGGATTTGCAAAATGTTTCTGAGGGAACTTGGATCCCATTACTATTGGATAGGGATGACCATCGGTTCGACCCGAACATTGACTGTTCGAGGTTCGGCCAAATTCCAAACTTTTTGCTGAAAAGGTTCGGAATTCGGCAACCAGAACCGACCAAAATGCAATAGGACAGGAAATGGGCTTTAAAAGCCCGTGATTGGACCAGAACCATCAGTAAAAGCCAATTGAGGGGGCAGGAGAATGCTAGGAATGTGATTGGAGTGACTAGGGGGTCCAGAGGCCAATCATTAGTGAATACGCCCCCCCAGTATATAAGATAGCCCCGCCAAATTCCTAGCATTGTAATACAGGGACGTGGAAGAGAGTGGAAGCAGTTCTGTTACTTCTGCTTCAAAGTGTCATTTAGCAATTATTAGTGTGAGGAAAGGGATATCTAGTGTAGTTAGGGTGCTATTTTCCACTATAATTAGATTTAATAATCTAGTTTCTGTAGGGAAAGTGTTAAGTGTAAGGGGACCGTAGTGTAGGGTTAACTGACTCTGACTGCTATGGCAGGGTGACAAAACCCTTCCATGTCAGGGTGACCGCTATAGAGAAAAGATTGTTTCTCTTAGAACACTTATAGAACAGTGATATGGCTTTGCCCCTGTCACCCAGCTTTTTGCTGCAGGCGTTTATAGGGCTTTTTTGAGGACATGTTTGGAGTCAGGCATGACATCTGAACTTCTGTGTAGGGGTATATATACACATGTATGTATATATACACATACACATATATAGGTGTGAAAGTAGCAGAACACTATGCTTGCGCTAATGAAATAATTAACAGGCATATGTCTCCGCTCCTATCACACCTATGTGTGTATGTGTATAAATACATATAAGTGTGTGTGTGTATATACCCCTATACAGAAGTTCAGATGTTTTGCCTGCCTCCAAAGACCCCCAAAAAATGCCCAAAAAAAACGCCTGCTGTAAAAACACACCTGGGCGTTTTTGTAGCTGGCGTTTTTTTTGGGCATTAGGCACTTTTTAGGGGCATTTATTGGATTTTAGGGCTTCAAAATTGTGTTTTTTGATTCCAGAAGTTCGGGCCCCGTTGATTTCCATGGAGTTCTGGAATCCGAACCGAACTTTCAGGAAATTCGGGTGTTCTGGTCGAACCGAACTTTTCAAAAGTTCGATCATCTCTACTATTGGAATGGGTAGCTTACCTCGTTTTATAGTCTGACCTTAGTGCTACCTTCATTGGTTTTCTTGTTCAAACATTGTATTGCGATAATGCAAATACAAGAAGTACAGCCAAAGAAGCAATGCAGAAAACAACAAGGAGGATGTCTAATAGCACATCTGAACAGCAGGACGCAGCCTCTGATCTACAAAGAGAGGTATCTGAAAGTCTGAGCTAGATTTATATTAACCACAGTTAGTTTCTAATTGTCATGCGAAACTCATAATCCTAACAGAGACATATGGTTTTCTTGCATTAGTCTTTCACCAAGGAAGCAAAACAACTTTCATCTGTAAGATACAGATAGAGACATCTATGGGAGAACCCACAAATCTGTATTTCAAACATGACATAGCAAGGAGGTTAAAAAGCCAAAATCACTTAAGAAAATATAGCAAATTATTCAGAAGGAGAACTCATTTAAAATGCATGGCAGTTTTGTTTAAGCACTATTGTTATTTCAGATTAGTAGTTCATGTTGTTTAGTTTATTAGTTCATGTCCAATCAATGCAAAAATAAAAAGTAGCGACAGTAACATTAAGATTATGGCATTGGCAAACTAATCCTTTTTACTTCCCAAATCAATTTAAATTTAGAAAACAATTGGAGGATTAGTAGAGCGCAAGCCCTAAAAATCTGTTGCTTTTCTTTCCAACAAACCCCTCTTATCTGAAATGTAATGTTTATTTTGTTTGATTTTTTTTTTTTTTTCATTTCTTATAAATTGCTCAAACTTGCATTATCAGAAGATATAGAATTGTGAAACGAATGTGTGAAGTCACTGAGCACAGTGAAAATGTAATTGTTAGGAAAACATTTCGCCACAACCTATGGATAGCATTGTTGATTTTGAAGAATAAGTTATGGTTCTTTAATTCCGTAATTATAGTAAAATGGTATGAATTCCAAATGTATCACCACATTATGTCTTTGCTTTTTCAGAGGGTTTCAAATGTCTGCTAATACCAGAATCCTAAACACTGCCAACACAGCACAATTCAATTCCACTACATTTAGAACTACTGAAGTAAAAAAAGATAGAAGGTATCATGCAGTGACTTTAGCACTTCTTAGTCTTCTGGGCAAATGCATGTGATCATGGTAGATTGAGCAAAAGTGATGAAGAGGATGAATGTGCTATGGGAGAACCTTATAAATTAAGTATTTTTTTCCTTTTAGTTTTTCTTTTACAATAAATACACCATGCATTTGTTGTGTTTTAAGCCCGGTACACACCGCTCCGATCGGAGACACTGTACTAACTATGCGAGTTTAGTCCAGCGATCTTCCCCCCCTGAGCTGTTGTGTTCTGACAGTGGGACACCCCCCTTCCTGCCAGAACACACAAATTGACTGTTCATGTATAAGAAAGAGGAAGTGATTGGCGCTGGCAAATATAAAATATAGGGAAAGATCTTGTGCACCTCTTAGTGTTAATAGGTCACGCTTAATTTATTTATTATTGCACATTGCACATATATGCAGTCATATTAATTTATATTCCTGGATTTGCACTTATTTATTGCCGGATTTGTATAGTATGAAGTTGTTGGAGACATTTTTCGTTCTATACCTTATTTGAGATTGGGGATTTATATGCACATGTCCACATCCCACTAATTATTTAATATTACATATTAATTTCACTTTTATTTATCACTATATTTACTGATTTAAGATTTTTTAGTCTATATTAATTTTATACACAAATACGGATGCACATATAAACAAACCTTTCAGATTTAATATTTTACTTCTTCATCGAGAGTGTTCACACATGTGACACTTAGCACTTTTTGCATCTTTGCCATACTTTTTTACACACACAAGTAGATGCACGTAAGCACAGAGCGTGTACATTGGTAGCACGTATGGTTTACATTATTTATATATAACTCTTTTATACATCTTATATTCCCTATTTATTATATGTCCCACATCTAAAGAGTGACCTATTAACACTAAGAAGTGCACAAGATCTTTCCCTATATTTTATATTTGGCAGCGCCAATCACTTCCTCTTTCTTATACATATTTAATGCACCCCTTTTTAGGGTTGCATTTTTGAAGTGGGCTGCAGCTATAGTCGGTATCTTGTAGCTTTTTATCCTAAGCGCGGATTCTTTTAAACCTTTTAAATTGACTGTTCACTTTGCAAGGAAAATTGCACTTTGTAAGATAATCATCCCAAGATCTTAGTGAACAAGGTGGCATTCTGCTGACTTCCATCATCCAATCATGTGCAGGCAAACATTTTTTTTTTTCTTGCATGATTTAGTTTTTTTTTTTTTGAAAAAGTGAAAATACCACCATATTCACTAAGCCCTGGGAAAATTCCCTTGCAAATTGGGACTTACCTTGCATAATGAACATCCTTTTTGTCTTTAGTAAATCCACTACTATGTGTAGGGTGGCAATCTTTGATAAAGGCAGGATTTTGCTTCTTCATATCAGAGCCTCTTGCATGCAGAACAGAATCTCCTCTGACAAGAGTGAACAGAACCTTATATTTCATAGTGCAGGTATACAGCTGTGAGGCTGTAAGTACAGGAGCACCTAAGCACCATCACTATCAGGAAGTACACTTTACATTTCAGGAGACCTTCAAGACTAAAACATTTTTCAGGGTACTCTGACACAATAAACATTTCTAAACATCTTTCTTTCCTACATTTTATCAAATGCTTGCTTTCTGATTTTTTTAGAGCAGACCATTTTACATAGATAGATAGATAGATAGATAGATAGATAGATAGATAGATAGATAGATAGATAGATAGATAGATAGATAGATAGATAGATAGATAGATAGATAGATAGATAGATAGATAGATAGATAGATAGATAGATAGATAGATAGATAGATAGATAGATAGATAGATAGATAGATAGATATTGTTTTCCACCAAAATAGGAATGTGTTGAGCTGATGAAAACATTTGGCCTAAAAACTATAAACTACCTCTCAACTATAAAATTGCTCACAGACATTAGATATAATTTTGGCTACTGGACTTGGGAGGATGTAGGAACGAGGCCCATATCTCCTCAACATGGGAATAAGGTGTCTTGCACAGGGGTGGAGGTTTCTACAAGGTACAGTCTCCATGTTAAAAGACATATGCCCTGATATAGGGGAGAATGCTCGCTACCCTCCCTTTCCTGGCCATTCAAGCTTCATGTCTGAATAAGGGTCTGGTATGAATTATAAAGTAAGGATAACTTTTGGAATGTGGTATGCGGTCTAAGTTTTAGAACAAGAATAATTATAGAATAAATGAGATCGGCGAGACTGAGCTCAAGGGACGAGTCAGGCCAAATATTGTAAAGGAGGCCAAGGTCCTGTTTTCTAGGGGTCTGGCATGTAAAAAGCTTTGTAGGTAGAGGTCTCTAAATAGCCATATTAAGTGGTCTGGGTGTACGTAAGTATCTTCCCACCTCTGATAAAAAAGAAAGTACATATAGAGGGTGTAGTTTATCGTGAGATGTTGTTACTTATATGAGTAGCAGAGGGCCACCCCACCCCCCTATTTTACACACACACACGCACACGCACACACAGTTTTATAGCACTACATTTGCTGTTACAGAGGACCTTATCCGTGATACATGTTTCTTTCCGCCATCTGGTTCATCTGGAGAACTGAAAGTTTGTTACTTTCTTGTTCTATAGAGCAGCCCTTTTTAAAAAAAAATTTTAGCCAAGGCACCCTTAAAACTCTGCACAATTTGGAGGCACCCCATTCTAAAATGTAAAAAAATAAACAAATAGTTTTACATAACACAGCAATATCCACGCATGTAGGACACCCAATGTTAGAGGTAATTTATTCTTCCAAAGCAAATCCACCTTTGCACACTGATAAAAGAGGAACGAAACAGCAGAAAGACACTGGACTTAGGGTTGGAGAGAGATAAGTAAACACTACAGATATATGTGCCTAGGTCAAATTTTATGAATCGGGTTTACATCCACTTTAAATACTCCTCATGTGTATCTGATCTCCATCCGCATGACTAAGCTCCTGGGGCAGAGTGGCCTGGTTGGAGTCCAGCCTGAGGTTGCCACTCTGTTCACCTCCATAGGACCACACAGATGTGAAGCATCAGGGATCACCTCCTTTCCCTCCCTTCAGTTAATATGACTCCAGTGCTGACAGAGAGGAGCAGGTGAGGGGCAAACAAGGATACTGTCAGGCACCCAACGTCCTCCTTATCAACCAATGATGTCATAGGTTGCTAGGAACAATGAAAACCTTAGGCTTTGTGTAACTAGAAGGCAGGATTCATCCACCTGCTGACTTGTATACAATTTGTGGGCAATTTTTAGGTATTTTGCCAAGGAACCCCTCAATAAACCTGAAAAAGGCTGCTATAGAGTGCTATTCAGTCCAGCTAAAGATCACTATGTAGTGCAGTGCAGTAATACATTTACATCCAATAATTTAAAGTTTAGTGACCTGAATTAGCTTGTTATGTAGAACATATAGATAATTGTCTAATTGTCCTCCAGCTGTGTCTTTTTGAAGATATGCCAGTGTAATATCAAAACATTCCTCTTTGGTTTACTATTCAACATTATGAAAGTGTTATGTGTCCTCATTAGCAGACTCATGAGGGAACTGCGTGCAGTCATTTTATGCAGTATGTTAATGTTTCAAATAAAAGTATCACCAAGGGTTCTGACTAATGAAACAGTTTAGCATGGTTGGGAGTTCGTGCATAATGTTAAATGACTAGTTAGCAAGTTAGCCTAGCACACTGTCCTTACGGTGGCTAAAATGTGAAATTTTAATTTTAAAGTTTAATTTCAACTTAAAGGAATACTATTATCCAGTTTAGAAAAGTTATGGTATGCCTGTCACAGAATTGCTTTACCATACCTCCTCTACCATAGCTTCAGTCACCGCTATGTTTAATAGGTATGGGTACCTTTTTATGTATATGTTTAAAATTGGTCTTATGTTTTCCTGTGTCTTTTTACCTTATGTGCCGTATTACATACAGTATGATAAGATCAGAATAGAACTCAGTAAGACACAGCATACGATGAGCGGAAGAACAGCGACATTTGCATGTGTTGTTTCCAGGAAATCAATTATTATACAATAGCTTGGAACCCTTCGTATGTGGCATTCAGTTGTATAAACTAAATACATTCTAGATAGTGTGGAATATCTCTAACAGTTTGCTAAATGTTGAATATGTAGAGGGTAATATGCCAAATATTTCACCGGGTTGCCTATACAGGCCCATAGAAGTTCATTTTCTGGAATGTTTATTTGTACTGGAGAATAATTTGGATGCTTCTGAGATCATTCAGAATTAATTTACTGGTTCAATGACCTGCTGTTGACCTCCTTCCAACCAACGTTTGACCTGCTTCTGAGCAGTTCTGAATAAACCCATCAGGTTTACTCTTATTTAGGTGTAGGATTCATAGACCTTTGATACATTGCAAATGGTCTCTCTAATGGTGACCACACATGCTTCAATAAATGATTGATAGTTTTGGATAATTCTCTCCTGATGGGAGTAATTGATCTATTGTCAAGAACCTGTTTGGTGGATATATCACTCATGGGGAAAAATAATTTAAAGGATAGTTTGAAGATAAAACCATAATTATTGATCACATTTGTTTCCACCATACAATTTCATAATCTGATCGACTGAAATATGATTCAATTCATGACTACAACATCTCAGTGCTTCCGGTCAATGCAAAATGATTGATAATTTTGTGCCCTGGCCAATCAATTTGGTTTGTTCAAATTTGATGTAAATTGAGTCTAAATCCATCTGGAGGGAAGTTAAGGCAATTGTTTACTTATTTGATCATTTTGATCGAATCACACGGTTAACGATGTGGATTGCAGTTTTAAAGGACAATGAAAGTAATTGCCATTTAGCTAATATTGTGAAATGTGAGAAATATTACAGGGGTAGGGTATCCTTCATAAGGGGGCAGCATTGATGTGTAAAAATGGAAGCATGGACTCCATTTTGTTTACCATTGAAGAAAGCGTCTACCTTAAAGTGTCATCTGCTTTTGTAATCATTATTGATGTTTTAATAAGTTTAAACAGTGAACAGCTTTTAACACTTGTACACTATGTACAATAAAAGCACTTTAATTGATTGACTCGATCAACTATTATTAAATTCTAAACATGACATTTTGCAGTAGACACATCAGGTAGGGACTTAAGTTTATGTCAAATCTACTTGAAACTGAAGCGAGAACATCAAACAAATATTCCATCAGGCTTGAACACTAGGGCAGTTGGGTTTGGGGAATGAATTACTTTTTTGAATGCCCATAGATAGGACAAATGGTGTGGTGAAACCTCAGAGGAACCAAGATTGAGATGGCTTCATTGTCTATGCATTAACCCAAAACTGGCCAAGGTAGACAAGGGCAGAGACTTATATCTTTCTACAATTCTAAGGACAGACTATGGCTTTATTCCATTTATTAAGGTATAGTGTTTAGCAGCACTGCAGTTTGAATCAAATCTCTATTAGTAAACTGGTAAGTTGCTGCTATATTAGGTCTCTGTAATGATGGCCATGCATGCTTTGATTAATCAATTTCTATAATGTTTGATGCCTCTCGATAGGAATAATTTATTGATACTCAACACCACAGTCGATCAAAATGCAAAACCCAGGGAAGTGGTATTTAATCGATAGTTGGTAGATACAATCATAAGTTATCCATCATATCTCTGTTTCTACCAGGCAAGCTCGTAAGATGAGGGATCAAAATACAATCAAATTTATAAGCGATAAAGAACAACTCCGACCCGATACATAACTTCTTATTGCCCTCAGATTCTGAATTGAGGGCACAGTCATATTTATAATTGGGGTTTCTTAAAGTGGTTGTAAAGGCAGAGGGGTTTTTTTCTTAATGCATTCTAGGTGCAGTAGCCCACCTCAACCCCCCTAATACTTACTTGAGGCCCATCTAGATCCAGCAATATTTCACACCCCCTTAAAGGAGAATTATACAAAAAAATGTTTGTTTGTTTTTTTACCACTATTATTCCTTTATATTGGCTTTTGAAATGTACAAATGCAACAATTTAGAAATTTTATGAACCCTTAAACACTTTTTGAAAGATAAAAAGTGCATTTTAAATACAACTTTATAGATCAGACCAAAATGAGGGACAAATGAGGAGGAAAGAGGGACAGAGGGACTTTGTTCCAAATCATGGACAGTTGGAAGCTATGAAAAAGTAGTTGAAATATTTCCCAATTTTTAGTCTGAAACATGATAAATAAAACACCTGTCCCTTATACTATGGAGATGAGGAAAGGGGGTTGTATCTTGTAGCCCAACAGAAGAGAACTAGACAGGCCCAGCAGAAGCAGTGGTGTCAGCTTCAATGAAAGTCAGGAGTTTACTGGATTTCCGGCATTATCAACAGGTATTTTTCTTTGCTTGCAATTTTATTTTAAAGAGACAAAACACAGGTTGATATGCATTACAGAGGAGTACAGCATATCTTTTTTGTCCCTACACATACACTTTCATATATGTGGCAATATCACAGCATGTGCTCCAGATTTACTCATTTATCGTTAAAATGCATGTATCAATAACCTAAACTTGTAGTTTCAACATGATTTCTGTATTTCACTTAAGATTTAATTCTGTTTCCAAGATAATTGCAGCTTTAAAAAAGCGAATGAAAGGATTGATCAATTGTCTGAATAGTTTCTTTCCACCAGTGTCTTCAATCAACATCTTAAAAGCAGCCAACTATATAATGATCAATTCAGACCAAAGGTTGCTTTACATTGTCCACAAGGTGACAAGTCAGGGAGAAGAGATGCTTTAAACTGTAAGATCAGACTGATGAAAGGAAGAACATAAGATCCTGTGTCCTCCTATGTTTTTCTCTGCTATTTAAATTATAAACTTTTTATTAAGAGTACTGGTCCAATAATTATGCATTACTTCAATTCATTACATCAATCTATGAAATCCATCTTATTTTCCTTTACATGAAGAATTGGAATATTAAAAACAACTAATAATACTACCATTTATCACCATCAACATCTTGCCACATGGAACATGTATATCTATTGGGCACTAAAAACTGATAGTTGTTTTAATATTCACTAAAAGTAAAAGGAAGCTATGATGATTTGGATTTATTTTATTCTTTCTTTTAACATTTTTGGTTGATTTTTTTTTAACTATGTATGTAAAAAATCTTTGTTTTACAAATAAACATTTATTGCAAGGTGCATCCCATAGTTCCATAGAGTATAATTGGGTTTATAAAGAAAAAGAATAAAGCAAAATCCAAAGAATCATTTTAACAGGCAGATGCAGGATGGGAAGATGTGATAGGTTACTCATTAACGAATGTTTGTAAATTCCATCTTGAGCTATCGAGTTTTGTAAAAGTGTGAGATGTTTTCAAAAGCAGATAAGTATTGACTGGTGAATGTTTGAAAAGGAGCTAAGAGCTCCGCTTAGTAGGATAGGAGAATACAACACATTCATATGCAAATTTATTTTATCTGACTAAAAAAAAAAAAAAGTAAGTTGTTACCTTAATAAATAAAGAAAATATGTAAGAACATGTCAGTTTCATTTTGGGTTTATTAAATGACAAGACCATAAAGTCCTACACCTGCTCAAAAAGGACGATAAGTGCTCTGCACCAAAGATAAATTGTGGTTGTGAAAATCAAAAATACCATAAAAAAATGTTTAAAATTAAATCATATTACATAAACATGTATACTGTGTTGAGAGCTGCTCATTATAAAACTAGATCGTCTAAATATAGCAAAATGAAATAAATTAGGAACAGCGCTCTCACTTCCCCATAATGATGTTTCCACTTAAATCATAAACAGATTAATAATGTATGCAAAAAATGATAAATGTGCCACCAAAGAATAATGTGCTTTCCTTTTCACCAGAGAAATGTGAATGTGAAGTTCTCTCACGACTCAGCATATATACCCATAAATAATTTCCATAAAAATATATACAAATTAAGTGTGAATTGCTAAAAAGTCCAAATTATTCCAAGCAAGTGATGACTTAGCCCCGAATGGGTGATTGGGCTTTTCCTCTCCACCAAAAAATAGATATGCAGCTCACTCACCAGAACATCATGACCCCCATTGCAGAAAGCCCAATAGTGCTCTATTGATCCTTAAATGGCAGGCTAGGTCAAAGTACTCCACGCATATCCACTCAGATCCAACCATGAACCCGAATACACAGAGAGGCTGGCACCCAGAGACAACAGCGCGGTGCTCCTCTGTCTTTAAACAGACTCTACCTATGGCTCACATATAGAGAAGGAGCGAGGGACGTCTCATAGTGCAGTAAGGTGTGATTTATTAAATAGAAAGGGGAAAAAATGCACTTACACTAAATAAAACAAGTTAGGCAATAAAGTGAAAGTGGAAACGCTGGTTTGCGTTCCACCTGCGCTCCAGATGGCAGAAGTTACTACACTATGAGAGGTACTTCTCTCCTTCTCTATATGTGAGCCATATTCTTAGTCTGTTTAAAGGCGCAGGAGCACCGCACTGTTGTCTCTGGGTGCCCACATCTCTGTGCATTCAAATTCTTGGCTGGATTGGAGTGAAAATTAGTAGGGTACTTTAACCTCAGAGCCTGATGAGAAAGCCTGCCATTAAAGGATCAATAGAGCACTGTTTGACTTCCTGCAATGGGGTCAGGATGTTCTAGTGAGTGAGCTGCATATCTATATTTCAGAGGAGAGGAAAGCACAATCACCCATTTGGTGCAAAATAATCACTTGCTTGGAATTATTTGGACATTTGCAATTCACACTTAATTTGTATATATAGTTACATAGTAGTTAAGGTTAAGAAAAAACAATAGTCCATCCAGTTCAACCTGTGTAGGTGTGTGTGTGTCAGTGGCGATAATCATTTCCCATATTCCTGTATATTGTGTTCTTTGAGATGCACGTCCAAGAGTCTTTTAAAAAGTATCAATACTCCCACTGATACCACCAACTGTGGAGGAGTATTTCACATTCTTATCGCCCTGACAACGAAAAAAAACCCTATGCAGCGTATAGTTAAACCACTTCTCCTCCTATCTCATTGTGTGGCCACGTGTCCTCTTACACTCCCTGAGGCTGGATAGTTTTTTTTCCTATGCTTAGATTACCATTGAGGTATTTGTATATTGCTATCATGTCCCCTCTCAGGTGTCTCTTCTCCAGTGAGAATTTAAAAAAAGCGCTTTTAGCTGCTCCTCGTAATTAGGGTCCTCCATTATCCTACCTTCTTTGGACTCTCTCCAGCTCCAGCACATCCCTTCTGATGATTGGTGACCAGAACTGGACAGATTACTACAGATATGGCCAGACCAGAGTTTTGTAAAGTGGCAGGATTATAGTTTTATCCCTTTTTTATGCATGCTAATTTTTTGCCGGCTTTGGCAGCTGCAGCTTGACATTTCACGCTATTGCTCAGTGTCTCTTCCACTAGAACCCCCAGATCTTTCTCCATCCTTGTTTCCCCCAGAGGTCCCCACCCCCAGTGAGTAGTTTGTGTTTATGTTTTTAACCCCCAAGTGCATTACCTTACACCTCATATGCCATGTAGTTGCCCACTCCATTATTTTGTTCAGGTCATTCTGTAAGGTTTCTATATCCTGATGTGAAGTTATTGCCCTGACTATTTTTGTGCCCTCCACAAAAACTGAGTTTGAGCTATTATTCCTATCCTCTATATCATTTATGAATAAATTAAACAAAATTGGTCACAGGACAGAACCTTGGGGTGCCCCACTTACCACTAAAGACCAGTCTGAGTACATGTTATGTATCTCCATTCTTTGGACATGCCCCTGTTTCTACCCAAGAACAAACCTTATGGTCGATGCCTGCAGACCTTAGCTTGTAGATTAAGCGTTTATGGGGAACTGTACCGATTTGCCTTTGCAAAATTCAGATACACCACTTCCACAGGCCTCGCCCTATCTAGATCGCAGCTCACCTCCTCATAGAATGTTAACAGATTGGTCTGGCAAGAACGTCCCTTGCTGATTACAACTAATGATACTGTTTTCCCAGGCAAATTCTTGGATATAGTCCCTTATTATCCCCTCCAAAAATGTACATACTATTGATGGCAGACTGACTGGCCTGTAGTTCCCCGAAATATATCTCTACCCTTTTTCAAATATTTTTTATGGACAATATTTATGGTTATGTATGCTGAGTGGTGAAAGAATTGCACATTCACGTTTTTCTGGTGAAAAGGAAAGCACATTATTATTTGGTAGCACATTGGTCATTTTTTCATATATCATTATTCTTTGTGTGATTTAAGTGGAAACAACATTATAGGGAAGTGAGAGTGCAGTTACTAATTCATTTTGGGCTTAGCTGTTTGCTTAGTATGCTGTTGCCATGTACTATATAGAATTTATCTTTGTTCTTTTTCTTTACAGGTTTTACATTGCAGTTATAGAGTGTTAGCATAAGCTGCAGGATTTAAGCTATCAATTTGCATATGTTTATGTGTAATTTTATGCAACAGTGTCAGTATATTGCCAACAGTGAATAGAAAGGACAAAGAAACCTTATTATAAAAAGACTGTCATTATAATTAAAGTGTAAATGTGTTATATATACATTGAAATTGATGAAGTGAGGTCAATTCAGCAGCAACATAGATGAAACTAATACTGCTAAAGTAGTGGAAGTCAGGAACCCTAGCTTTTTTATTGCTGTCTGCCTGTTGCAGATATTTGTTTCTTACCTTTCCTCACCTCTTGATTACGACATTGCACCCTTCACATAGTTTCTGTTTAGTGTCATTTTGCAGAAGCCCACAGGGCTGCATAACTTGTGCCCTTCAATGAGTAGTATGTTTGTGCAGTGCACCCTCTGGCAGGAGAGAGGTGTAAGTGCAGCTACCCACAGCGGTGCCACTGGACATGTCCTGCATCCCCTGAAGTGTCGCGGCATCTTAACTTGAGAACCATTGGTCTAGACTCTAGATAGAGACAGACAGAGCAATAGACAGTTTATTTAATATACAACTTGAATGCACCATGTACATTTTTCTGTGCATTCTTGTCATATCAGTTTAACAGCCATACAACATTAAGGATTTTTTTTTTCCAAATAAAACATTAAGGATTTATTTTGACCATCATTGGTATATATTTAATACCGCTAAATTGTAAGTCAGGTTTTAAGAGAACTAAATATATCACAAGGATTTTAGCAAGAGATTTTTTACACATTTATTCCTCTCTCCATTCGGAAGTAGTTTGTGCTAAGCATACCATGTCCTTTCCTAAAATAATCACGGGATGGGAGAGTCTACCTTCATAATATTTAAATGAGAGATCTCAGTGTTGTAATAAGAAAAGCTTTGGTATTTGTATCTCTTTTTAGCCTTATAGAGTATCCCACCTCCTATTGCAGGGGAGGCCTGACATTTTACATGTAGCTAAGTGCAGAGTTCTAGGAAAAGCACTGAGCCACTCACATTACCAGGACTTGGCAGGGTACAAACCCATTCCAGGTTATCATATTACAAATTACAATGTAATGTCCTTGGAATTTTTTTCTAACAATTTATATAAATTCAGGGTAACTAAGGATTGAAATGAAAGGTAATTTCTCGCACAGTCCATTGGGGTACACTGATCTCCATTGTTCATTGAAAGTGTTGTTGGCCTGTTGCCACATATGGAATGTTTCTTAGGAAGATTATCTTCAATTTCTATGGTTTGCTCATTGCTTGCTACTCCTCAGCTTGTATTGCGCATGCAGAGGTGTAGCCACTATTTGGGACCGTACTCCAGTATAACCACCTAGAGGGGGCGTGCTATACCTCCTATGTAAAATACTGCAGTCTTGTGTACCCCAGTGAACTACTTGAGAAGAAGTACAAAAAGTTATTTTTATTAATAACCTTTCATTTAAAAGTAGCTTTTGTAACAGTTGTATGTTGCTGTATTTCTTCTACAGAAAATTGAGTTTTTATTTAACCACTTTTCTATCATGGTACGTTTTTGAATGGCGGATCACCAGCCCTTTATTTACCCAGTGGCATTTATGAACAGCACTATACAAATAGCTGTCAGGTGACCCATCTGCCAGGTAATTGCTGTGTCCCCACACATCATTAGATGGCTGGGTACACAGAGACACTGTACCCAGCTGATCCAAAGAGCTAGGTAACATGTGTTCACTTTGATTGGTTGTTCCAATGATTATATAGTATTGCCCACAATGCTGATCCCTCCTCATCCACTTACAACAGGGGGGGGGGGGGGTCACAGAATGAATGGATCAGCAGCTGCAGTTGCTGATCCATTCATTCTGTTGCAGTGACACAGAGATATTTTTTTTTGTAATCTCTTTCCTCTCCTACACATACTATCTCCAATGCTGTCCCTAGTGACCTAAAAATTAAGACTCTCCTCCATTATCCTTCATATCTTAAGATTAACCCCTTCATCTACATCTTGCCACTGTATGTGACCTGACCAGTACATTCATTCCTTCACTTCCTCCTTCCTTTGTGCATCACCTGTACATTAATGTATCTAGTGCACCATTCCCCAGCCCTGTGTTTAGCCCTGCCAATGTTTCTTCAATTCTAAAAAATTGTGGCAAAAAATGACATCACCTCGGGGTGTCTTCCTTCCAAAAAAGTGGCATGTCGGGGGGTCTTTGTACTCTTCTGGCAATTTTTTTTTAAAAAGTAAGGGAAACTGTTTTTTTTTCTCTAAGTATTTGGTATTTTTTCCTTTTTATTGTAAAAAATAAAATAAATAAATACTCAACAGGTATTAAATACTATAAAGAGAAAGCTCTATCTGTCTCGAAAAAAAATGTTAACAAATCTAATTGGGGTACAGTTTTGTGTAATGGATTCATTCTCAGTCAAACTATTACAGTGATGAAAACTGAAAATGGTCTGGTAATGAAGGGGTATAACAGGCTGGTATAAAAGTGGTTAAAGAGCTGTTTACTTTCTGACATCTGAACAAAAATGACAGGGAGCAAGCTACAGCGCACATTTCTCTATGCAGCTACATATTATTATTGGTGGCACTGCCAACAAAGGAAAGCTGACACCTGAAATGCCTCCCACCCTTCTGTCTTGGCAGCTCGGCAGATCTTTAACAAAAGGACAATTTTGATTACCATTGGTCTGGAAACCAAGTACAATTAAAAATTTCTATGCAAAAGGCAATTGAAAGGCAAGTCAAAGAACATATATTCTGGAAAGTTTTGGGTGCCACAACATATTTAATAATGAAAACTTTCTTTGCTCTCTTTGTCAATTCTATGTCTGCTCTGGCGGCTACTGATTAGCATTCCTTTTCTTTCTAATGACACATGGTTCACCATTCCTGATAATTAATGTAATTTTGGGGTACTCGTTCAACTTTTTTTTTTTTCTGAAAGTACATTAAATTTTACTTAACTTCATTACTTGACATCCTATTCAAAGAAAAGGCTTTTAGCCAAGTGAGAATGTCCTTTCATCACCGAACACACATTTCTGTTTAGATATGAAAAGAAACAAATTAGATTTCATTTTCATCCTCTCTCCAGCCGTGATTGCATTTTGAAAGCTGAATGTTTTTTTTTTTTTTTCTTCTTCTTCTTTTTTTTCTTTTCAGAAAAATAACAAACTGTGATTGGTATTTTTCTTGTATCGGCGGAAAAGAATGCTCAATGTGATTATAAGGCGCAATGTCATTTTAAGTTTTATTTTCATATGCATTTTTTTTCTTTACTGTGATGCTGTTAAATTGTTCAAGCAGTCCAGCACTTCTTACACAATACTCTGTAATGTGTGGTGGAGTCAGGTTTTTCACATAAAAATGGGATTTTTTAACTCCAGCTGGGTTCTTTTTTCAGTTTTCAAATCCTTGTGGCACATATTCATGTTAAGGAATTATAAAGAAGAAAAATCAGGTTGATGTTCAGAGTAGGACAGTTGCTTTCAGTATACATCATAAGAACCACCTCCAGGCTACACACCTACACGCGTTTTGCCCACAGTCTGTCTCCCATAACTAGTTTGAACTCATCAGTGTGGGTAGCAACTACCTGCAATAAATAACAATGGGGAGCCTCATAGCTATCATCAGTCTAACTGACAGCTTTCATGCACTAGATCTTACTACTACTTGAATATTGCTTCTTAAGGTTAAAGCATAACTCCACTTTTGTTGAGAAAAAACATTCCCCTCTGGGTGATCTCTGTACATTACAAGGATTTTAACAAATTTTGCTGCAGATTCCTACCTTTTGTTATTCTGAAAATAAAAAAAATCATTGTTTGTTCCTCTGTGCTGAGTGAGTCAAATGGGAGTGGTTTCATAATTATCTGTCAGCTGTGGCAGCTGCAGGGCTCTAATGAGGAAAGCTGGTGGGCCTGCATCCCTTTAGATGTCTTCCTATTGGGAGTAGATCACTAAAAATGACATTTATATTGCAGGGAATGCCAGAAATCCGACTTGTATCTTAGGCAGACTTCTGGGAAAATTGGTGAGCCAATCACACAAGCAGGAAATTATGTTTCTGGGGTGTGGTCAGATCTTTCTCTCCTCGGGTCCCTAATTGGCTGAGACAAAGCTGCTGGCCCCTTCCTCCTGTTGAGTGCCCCCACAGCAAACAGCTTGCTATGGGGGCACCCAAGCTGAGCTGCCGCTCCGTGTGCCCATTCAGATGTGATTTAGCCCCATCCCCTCTCTCTCCTGATATGCTAACTGACTTTGACTGACAACTGGGAGCCAATGGCACTGCGGCTGTCAGCCGCATTAGGAGAGAGAGTCCCGGACAGCCAAGGGACTCGTGGACATTGCTGGATAGAGAGGGGATTCAGGTAAGTATACGGGGCTGCTTCACACAGAAGGCTTTTTATCCCAATGCATTGAATGCATTAAGATAAAAAAAAAACCTTCTGACTTTACAACCCTTTTAACTAGGAGCTCTTGTGCTAGAATTATTGTTCTCACTCTGATGTTCACGGCGATATGTCACATGTGTCACATGATTACAGTTTACATACCCTGGACTTGCGTTTGCGCAGGTGTGCAGGGAAATAGGGGTTACGGAAATTTTTAAAAACAAATGTAAACATATTTTATTATAATTTTATTTTATTTTTTTTTTTTACTTTTTATTTTTTTTATTTTTACTTGATTGCTATCACAAGGGGTTAATACCCCTATGTGATAGCATTGGCTAGGTGACAGGTACTCTTTATGAAGACATTAGGGGTCTAATGGATCCCAATGTCTCCCCTGCCCTTGACAGCATCTAACCAAGCACAGATTGGCTTGGTTAGAAGTGTCCCCTGACTGTACTGACAAGGAAAGGGTGCATCTGAAAACCGGAAGTGACATCACTTCCGGTTTTATTTTTTGCATGTAATATCTAGGCATGGATTTGGTGTCACAGAGATCTCTCTCCCCTAGCTGGCAGTTGTGTTCCCAAGCTCCAGGTAGGAGCAGGAGTGTCCAGGAACCATGGGAGAAGGGGGCTTCCGGTGGAAGGGGGAGAGGCACCTGTCGGCTCTGTTGCTATAGAGCTGCCACAGGCATATCTTTCACTTTTAACCTGGGTGCCGGGTAATCAAAACCCACACAAGCTGCTACTGCAGACATCAGCTTGCATATAAAGGTTCACTCCAAATAGCTGAACTGAGTAAACACGTGTTCCTAATGGAAGATTTACCCTGACCTCTTGTTCTGGTGAGAACTGAAAAAAAAAAAAAACCCCTTAAAAGAATGGAATAAGGACTTGCATGGGCCCAAAGCAAACTACAATCAAATGAATCTATATCTAATCTGGTGAAAAACATCCTTTTAGATTGGAATTATAACAATTGTGACAATTTAATCAGTAGCACTACTATAGAGAGTCCTTTTTATATTTTTTTAGTGCTTGATAAAGGGGGAGTGTTGTTGTCCCCAAAATGTGTTGGCTGTTTTTATGTGATGGTATTATAAACAATTAAAGGCACTTTGGACTCTTTAACTTTGTGCTTTTGCACCTATTTGTGTACTTTGAGCTGCTTTTGGGTACTCAGCTAGGGAACCCTTTGAGTCGTTTGAGAGCTGCATCACCAGAGCCAGTGAGCCATTATGAAGATTTCCTTGCTTTTGGAATAAGCATTTAAATTCAAGTTCCTCTTAAATGTGCTTTTTTGAAGTGCTAATGTAAGGTGGCTTTCCCCCACTTTTAAAGTGCCCCATGATGACCTGTGTCAATGGACTTTGGTTTTGTGTTGATGGCATTTATTTGACATCAGTTTGAGAAGCTTTTGAAAATTTATTGACATGTACCTTTGACATGCAGTTGGTCTCCTTCTGGCCTACATTTGACCTGTTTCAAGCAGGTTTTGCTATCCTATAGATTTTCAAGAGAAAGAAAAGCCTGTCTGGCGTGAGCAAAAGCCATTGACACAGGCCATGACATTGGTGATCAGTGGCTCATGTCAGTGTCCTGCACCAGAACTATACAGTTGCCATGCGCCCAAAAACAAACACACTGGCCAAGGATGAATATGGAATTTTTATCCCATTCATCAAAAGTGTACACTTCTGCTAGTCATCTATCAACCAAAACTATTCCACTATTAACTGGTGCGGTTAAACTATAACCGCACCAGTTAATATCTCTAACCACCGCTACCCACTCACAGTGTCCCTAATCACCATCGAACCACTCGAAGTGTCCTTGATCACTGCCACACCAGTCATATTGTTACTGATCACCGCCACACCAGTCATATGGTCCCAGATCACCGCCACACCAGTTGCAGTGTCTCTGATTACCGCTACACCAGTTACAGGGTCCCTGATCACCGCCACACCAGTCTTATTGTCCATAATTACGAATAATTATGAAGGCGCCTCTGGAACAGGTAAGTGAAACACAGCCGCACTAGTATGCCCGCAACCCCGCATCCTCTTGTACCATGCTTGTCACCCTGAATTCTCCTGTACATGCCAGCCACACTGCATTCTCCTGTACCATGCCAGCCACCCTGCATTCTCCTGTACCATGCCAGCCACCCTGCATTCTCCTGTACCATGCCTGCCACCTTGCATTCTCCTGTATCATGCCAGCCACCCTGCATTCTCCTGTACCATGCCAGCCACCCTGCATTCTCCTGTACCATGCCAGCCACCCTGCATTCTCCTGCACCATGCCTGCCACCCTGCATTCTCCTGTACCATGCCTGCCACCCTGCATTCTCCTGTACCATGCCTGCCACCCTGCATTCTCCTGTACCATGCCTGCCACTCTGCATTCTCCTGTACCATGCCTGCCACCCTGCATTCTCACCCTAGGCTTATACTCGAGTCAATAATTTTTCCCATCTTTTTGTGGTAAAAGTAGGGGCCTCGGCTTATACTCGGGTCGTCTTATACTCGAGTAGATACGGTATGTCATAACTTCTTTCTCCATTAACAATGAGTACATTTTAAAATATAAGCAAGTCAGCGGAAAGCATCTGTCACATAACCATGACACTTGACATATTGCACTTCAGTGAACATATATGATGTCCTAAAGATGTTTTACATATGTTTTGTTTACTTGTCACACTTTAAAACTCGGTGCAGTCAAGAGAGGGTAATTAGTGTGTTGAAAAGAATAGCTTTGCAAGTGACAGGTACACCACCAAATGTACATCTTATCTTCTGCTTTCATTGTGTTATGCATTTTTAAAAAAACAATGTCATTGTTCAATGGCGTAATATATCATCATTGTGTATTCAAAGTATTTCTATATACAGTTTGATATTACTATAGTGTACATGTTTTTAAAGGAATTTGCTTGTACTGATTGCTAAGCCCTCTGCCTTACCAGCATTTGTAGCAGAGTAGGTTTGAACAAAGAATAAAATATGTTCTTATTCAGTTACATTGTTTATAGGGTAAAAAAAAAAAAAAAAAAGCCACAGTTGCAACAGTTCAGCCTATATGTGTGTATGCGTTATTTTCTAACGATTGCCTTAGCCTTGTATATTCTGCTGTCTGAGAAAGATATCTAGAAGCTTTTGAAGATGTCGACAATCTCAGCTAGTACCACTACCTGGGGGAGTACCACATTTATACTGCTCTAACAGTAAGGAACCCTTTACGCAATCTAAGGTTAAACCTCCTTTCTTCTAACCCCAAATCATGGCCACATGTCCTCTTCAGGGACTTTAGAGTAAGAGGTTTCTGAGGTCAGCTTTTATATACACTCACCATCCACTTTATTAGGTACACCTATTCAATTGCTTGGTAACACAAATCGCTAATCATTCAATCACATGGCAGAAACTCAATGCATTTAGGCATCTAGAAGTGGTGAAGATGACAGGCTGCATTTGAGGCCCTCTTCAGCTCACTCTTTGACAACCAGAGGAAACCTTGTATTCATTCAGAAAATACAAAGCTTCCTCTGAATGGCAGTGCTCAGTCTGAATTGATTTTGTTCCGGGAGCGGGATGAGAAGTCCCAGTACCTCTGTAGCTGGGGCTACGTAAAGTTCATACAGTGCTGACAGCCACTGCATGTGTTAGTGAAGGCATACTTGCCAACTGTCCTGTTTTTGCCGGGACAGTCCTAGCAAATAGGAGCCTGTCCCGAGTAATTTACATTGTTCCTTGCACTTTATTTATATTTACATATTACATTTTTTCTATGATCACACCTGAGCACATTTGACACTTTAGAATTGCAGGGAATTGCGATGAGAATTTTAAACTTTAGGCAGAAGTAGTGCAGCTGAATTGGAGAATTATTCCAACTCTGCTACTTTGGCTTTAAGTTTGAAATTCCCTTTTCAATTTCCTGTAATTCTCTCTTTATTGAGTAGACTCTATAATCTGATGATAAGTAGGCGGAGATTAATTATGTGGAGTGGGCGGAGCTTAAATGAGGCGGGTGTGGTAAGTAATTAATAGCTGTGCTGCAAAGTGTCCCTGGAAATATTTTTCAAATGTTGGAAACTATGTGAAGGACATAATTTGTTTGGATAAGCTTGGTTCACAATAAAATGGAGATGCTTAAAGCGGAGTTCCAGCCATTCACTCACCTGTCCAGCGGTCCAGCGATGCGGCCGCCCGAAGCCTCAATCCTCTCCCTTGGCGCCGGCATCACTGCTGTGGGCACCCGGCTGTGACAGTTTGCGGCTTCACAGCCGGGTACCCACTGCGCATGCGCGAGTCGTGCTGCACGTCTTGATTGGCTGGCAATCTTCTGGGACCTCTGACGTGTCCCAGAAGATTGCAGGGAGGGAGGGGGAGAGGAGAACTTCCGTTCAGGGCGCCGCGGAGCTCCGAGCGGAAGTGGGAGCGGGTACCTGTCAAAACTAGGTACCCGCCCCCCCCCCAAAAAATGACATGCCAAATGTGGCATGTCAGGGGGTCAGGACTCCCTAAAGCGGAAGTTCCACTTTTGGGTGGAACTCCGCTTTAAAGTTTAAGGTACAGTCTCCAATGCATTAGCAAAAATTCGAAATAAACTTCCTCCACTAGACTTCCACCATGATGGAACACAAGCTGTCAGTGTTTTACCGTGCTATCAAAGGAGTAAGACAATAAGGCCTTAGGCCCCAGGAAGAATTACAGCTTTAAAGCCTAATGTCATACAGATTAGATCATATATGTCTTAGCACATATTAACAGTTCTTAACGGTCAATCTGGCCTGTATTTTACCACCCTAATCTTCCACTGAGCTGCGATGACAGGTACACTTTTAGCTTCATTCTATTGTATTTTGCACTGTTCATTCAAGCATTAGTTTCAACACAGGAATGTCATCTAAATTTAGTTAGCTATTGTAATACACACACACTCTACTAATAATACCAGTTTATTTTTAACGACGCTGAGCTATTGTTTTGCATTGGAAGCCATCAGGCTGGTTCTGTTCTCTCTGGATTCAATCTGCACACATGATCTGGTCAGTAATTAGAGCTAGTGAGCAATTACATGCGATTTGCTCAGTCTTATCAGCATGCTGCGGTCTCTTAGCACCCGCCATCACAAAGGAGCACCGCTGAAATGAAGAGAGTGTTTATCTCTAAATTTAACAGCACACAGAACCCTTGAATGCCGTAACAAGAGTGCCATATAATCTTATAAGCCAAGGTAAGGCATGCTGAATCTCACAGCTCTTTACACCTCTTTGTTTTGTTTTCCAATTTACGGTTATTATCATTTTTAGGTAAGATTTTGTAGAAAAATTAACCATGCGACAATAGATAATTAATTTAAGCATACAAAGGTGTTTTACAACAATGTAAAAGGAATCATTTCAACTGTTAATTTATCTAGTCTATGTTCACAATCAGGGCTTTTTTTCTCAGAGAAAAGGTGCAGGAACTATCACCTTCTGAGTCACCCTTCGTCTTTGCCCCCTACCCACCTCTGAGCTGGGTCCCTAGGTTTAACCCCCTACCCACCTTCCAGTACCGCCCCTTTTAGAGAATACAGAACCAAGTATAATTTTGTGCTACTAAGTAACTTGCATGGAATTTGATAGACCCCACCCCAGCAACAGTAGACCACCTCCAGCAACAATAGACCCTCCTGCAGCAATAGACCCCCCTTCCCCACAACAATAGTCCTCCCCCCAGCAACAATTGAACCCCCACAACAAAATACCATCATAGCACTAACAGACCCCCAGCAGCAACAACAGATCTTCCAGTAGCTAGCATCAATAGACCCTCCAACAGCCAGCAACAATAAACCTCTCCCAGCAATAATGTACCCCCTAGCAACATAAGACCCCCCCACAAGCAACAATAGACATGCCTGGCAACAATAGAGACTCACAAAAAATAGAACTCCACCAACGTCAATAGATCCCCCAGCAGCCAGCATCGATAGACCTTCAGGCACACCCCAGCACTCCTTGCCATAAAATACATTCAGTGCTAGATAAAATACATTCAGTGCTAGAGGTGCCGAAACTGCGTTCCCCCGCATTCCCACTGAAAAAAAGCCCTGTTCACAATTGATAAAAATACTAACACTGACAGTAATGTGAACTAACGTGCCTATAGCATTAATACACGTTGTTCTACTTTTAACGCATGTTTAACCACTTCTGGACTGGAAGGTTTTAACCCCTTAATGACCAGGCCATGTTTTGCGATTCGGCACTGCAATATTTAAATGGGCAATTGCGCAGTCGTGCGACGCTGCACCCAAATAAAATTGACATCCTTTTTTTCCCACAAATAGAGCTTTCTTTTGGTGGTATTTGATCACCTGTGCGATTTTTTTTTTTGTTATGCGCTTCAAACAAAAAAAAAGAGCGACAATTCTGAAAAAAAAAACAATATTTTTCACATTCTGCTATATACCATTTCCAATAAAAACATGTAAAAATACATTTTTTTCATCATTTTAGGCCAATTTGTATTCTGCTACATATTTTTGGTAAAAAAAAAATCACAATTAGCGTATTTTGATTGGTTTGCACAAGACTTATCATGTCTACAAACTATAGGAAAGATTTATGTCATTTTTTTTATTTTTTACTAGTAATGGCGGCGATCAGCCATTTTTAGTGGAACTGCGACATTGCGGTGGACAATTCGGACCCCTAACTGACATTTTTGGGGGAACCAGTGATATTACTAAAGTAATCAGTGCTAAAATTATGCACTGTTACTGTAATAATGACACTGGCAGCGACGGGGTTAACTCTGGGGAGAGCAAAGGGTTAAATGTATGCCTGGGGGGTGTTTTCTAACTGTGAGGGGGATGGGCTTGTGGAATCAACACAGAGACCTGTGATCCTAAATAGGAGGATCACAGGCGCTCTGTGCTGATTCCTGAGATAACAATGGTCTGATGTGTTTACAACAGCAGACCAGCGTTCTCTCTCCACAGGGAGTGATCGCGAGTGCCCGTGGCAAACGCGGCCACCGGACCCATGGGTTAGCTTCCCCGCTGGCTAATGGGGGCACGCGTGATTCGCGCAGCCGAGCCAGCCTGCCACAGTCTGCCACAGTATATCTGATGTAGCTTCATTTTTGCTGCACAGTGATGTGAAGCGACGCAAACGCTACATGTTTTTCAAATGTGAACAACTCTGTCCACTGTCCGTATTATCCATTGCAGGCTGCTTTTACTAGGCATTAGAGGAGAGGAAAAAACGCATCTCAAATGCCTGTTTCTAATGTTAGTGTGAACAGGGCCTTAAAATATTTCACACCTATGCACATTGCTTTTGAGCGTTTCTGCAGTGCTTTTTGCTGTGATTTTCACATTTTTTACCACAATTTTGCCCTGATTTTACAGCGATATTGATGCGATTTTACCGCAATTTGCATTGTGCAGGGTTTTTTTTTGCTTTTTTGTGGGGAAAATATGTTGTTGAGCAAATTTAAAAATGTAAAACGTAAAATCATGGCAAAATCGAGGTAAAAACGCACTACGTGTTGAGTTATTTTGAGGGGACAGCAAATTTACACTGTTATACAAGCTGTACACTCACTACTTTACATTGTAGCAAAGTGTCATTTCTTCAGTGTTGTCACATGAAAAGATATAACAAAATATTTACAAAAATGTGAGGGGTGTACTCACTTTGGTGATATACTGTGTATATATATTTAATATATATATATATATATATATATATATATGTGTGTGTGTGTGTGTGAATATACAGTATATAAAACGTGTGTGTGTGTGTATATACATTTTTGTGTAGGGGGACTAATTATTTTATTAACATTAGGTGGGGGGTCTCCTCTGAGAATGCCCATGTATTCAGCAGTGATAATTTACCACTGCTTAATAAACGGTGACACCAGTGTGTTTCAGTGATTTTCTCATACTGCAATCCCGCCATGTCTCATGAAATTACAGGCAGCCCATTCACTTTTACACAGATCTCGGACGTTTTTAGAGGAAAAACTTCTCTGTTCTCCCTGTGGGAAGTGAAGTTCTCTGCTTCATAAACAGGGGGCCAGAGGAGATCATTTTCCTCTGAGAACTGCAGAGAAGTGAAATGAGAGAACACTTCTCAGTTTCATAAACGTTCACCATAGTGAATGCAGGGTTCTGGGTTTAATAACACTTTAGGCCCCTTTCACACAGGCAGACCGTTCAGATCCGCATGTCCGTTTTTTTGGCGGATCTGAACGGTCCCCCCATGCATCCCTATGGGGCATCGGATCTCAGCGGAAACATGTCCGCTGACATCCCATCCGATCCGATCCGTCAAATCAAAATAGGGTTTCCATCCGTCCTGCGGATCGGATGAGAACGGACCGACGGTCCGTTCCCATCTGATTCCCCCATAGAGATGTATAGGGCTCTGACAGCTGTGTCTCCGCACACAGCACGGAGAACAGCTGTCATTCTCTTGCTCAGCGGGGGGTGGCGGATCGATCCCCCGCTGAGAAAAAAACGGAGTCCGTCCAACAGACAGTGTGTGTGAAAGAGCCCTTAAAGACAGAGTACATTCATTCTGCAGATCACAGTTGACTAACGCCCTCTTCACACCTGTGTACTTTAGGTGCAGTGAATTAAAATGAAAGACCTGTTTGCTGTATCTTTAATACTCTTTCATGAAACTGCACACTATATAAATGGTAATATCCCTGAAACACATGTAAAATGCAACGCATCTAAAATGCTCCACAGAGATGTGACCTGGCTCTAAGGTTCTGTCTTTTTGCAATAGTTCTCAGTTGTTATTTTTTAAAATATTTTTTGCACATCCAAGAGAAAATTGAAATGCTATATTCTGAATACCTAAAGTATAGTGTGCTACGTATAAGAAAATTACAGAGGGAAGATAAGAATCTGATATGTGAGCAATCATATATTTATATCTTTTTATAAGTGAAAACGTGTTTGTGGATTTTTTTTTGTGGCAAACAGTGATTGCTTCACCAGAAATATATAAAAGATGTTTTTTGTTAAGCCTAGTACACACGATCAGAAAATCAGATGAAAAATACCGCTTTCTAAGTGATAATACTAATTTGATTGTTAGTACACAGTTTTCGAGAGCCAATCACGAGAGTTCATGCGAAATTATCTGACGGGACAAACACAAAAATGTTTCATTCACTCAGTACAATATTCATCGGGAAAAAATTGGAAGACCAAGACCATGCATGCTAAGAAACTAAAGAATACATTATAATACAATACAACACATTACATCACTTCTGAAGTTGTGTTCTGTTTTACGAGAATTTTCGTAACTTTAGTAACCTCTTCCTCCCTTCCTCTAGCCTCCCATGGTGCATGTTCATAACTATTGGGGCTTTTCCATTGCATGGAACCGAACGGTTCGGTTCGCCTTTGTGCTTCTCCACTGCTGGCCGCATGGTACGGTGTAGGAACGGTTCGGTACGGTACGGTATGGTACGGCGGTGCTTTTCCACTACATGGTACAGCTCGGTACGGCTTGCTTAAACAGTACCACCTCAGTTGTGGTTCCAACAGGGCCATACCGGTACCATATCCCACAATCCTTTGCATGCAGCCTTGACTGTTTGTCACTACTAGCCACTGATTGGTCAGAGAATCATTGTTATCCCACCCACTTTACTTTAGTGGAAAAGCAAACCGCACCGAACCGTACCGAACGTTCCAACACCGTACCATGCGGTACCATGCAGTGGAAAACCAAACAGGGCCAAGCAGGGCCGAGTGGAGCCGAGCCGGTACTTGCAGTGGAAAAGTGCCATATGTGATTTTCACCTGTCCATTTTTGAAAATGCTGCTTGTGCTTTGGTGTGACTTGGTGAGATTTTTACCCAATAGACTGTATTGGAATTGCATTGTAATACATGAAAAGAAAGAAAAATCCTCCTACTATGAAAAGGCAACCGCGAAACACTGGATAGTTTTATGTCCCAACCTAATTCAAATTATCATGGCATTGTCTTGTCCTTTGAGGCTAGTAACAAATGTAAACATTTTCTCAATTTAGAAATTACAATAGTGAACAATCAGCTGGTTACGAATACGTACTTTAAGAGTACAGATCGTAATTCATTTCTGCCGATTGACAATTGTCACCATCAAGCATGGCTTCGTTCAGTTCCTTGAGCCAGTTTCTTAGACTCCGCAGTAACTGTACCGATGCCTCTGATTTTCAGAGACAAGTCTACAATTTGAAGCAGAGATCTTTGAAAAAGGGTTAAAATCTCAGGGATCTCGACATAGAGATTAATAGAGCTTCTAATTTAGATAGAAATTCTCTGTTATAAGATAAACCAAAGATGACTAATAACAACGTCTTGAGGTGGTCATTCTTTATGGGGTTTTCTATTCAATACAGACAGATCAAAAATATTTGCAACAAATATTGGGATGTGTTGAAGAATGATCGTGTTCTTGGTCTGGTACCAGAGAGGGCTCAGGTTGTTTTTTAGAGGAGCTCCCTCCTTAAGGGGTAAAGTTGCTATTAATGTGATCAACCCGCCTAGTAAACCATCTTTTTTACACAACATGATAGGTTACTATTCTTGTAGGAAATACAATGTTTGCTGTCACAATGTAAATTTGGGATGGAAGGTGGCATCCTTCAAGTCCGAGGTCATGAATCGGATATATTCTATCAAACATTTCTCCACATGTGCCACTAAAAATATAGTCTGTCTGCTTATCTGTCCTTGCGGGAAACAGTATGTGGGGCGAGCTATACGTACATTCTCAGTGAGAGTAAATGAACACATTTCTAACATCAAAAAGGCAGTGCCATCTTAAGAGCATTATAGGCATCCGGGCAATGCAGTGCACTGGGGCCCTGCCTACACAATCATCCACGAGAATAAAAATGCAAATTATCGATAAGGCTATATTTATTGGTACAGTAGTGCCAGGCTAATGACAGCTTCCAAGTTCGGTGAACACACCCACGGATGGTAGTCAGACTCGACTTTTTGTGTGTGCCTGTTTCTGTGGAGGTGGACAGGCATTGGTGCAGTTGTGAGCTACCCCTCCACAGCCCAAGTAGCCTGACAGCAGAGCAGGGCCGACATGCGCTTGCTACCTGTTCGGCGGTGGGATGCACACGGAAGTCGGGACTAATGCTTTGCTTGGACTGGGTCACTGGGCAGGTAAGGCCCCCGTGCAACTGCCCAGCGTGCCCATGCAGTAAGATGGCTCTGCAAAAAGGGTTTGATCAATCACAGTGTCCCCAAAAAGTGTTTTACGCCATCATAATAAGGACCCCGCTGGTACTCAGTTTCAAATTATAGAACAATTTATAGCCCTTTGGAGGGGAAGTTCCACTAAGAGGGGGATTCACGCCTTGAAAATTACTGGATGTATGAGTTAAGGTCCTACTCCCCCTATGGGTTAAATGTAGAGTGGGACATTAATGCCTTTATTAACTCTGCTTATCTTGTCTCCTCGCTTATATTCTAATATCAGGTGACTTTTTAGTGATTATTCACTCATTTTAGTAATTATTTTATTTTCCTTTTTTTTAGATTTAGATTTAGCGCTGCACTTATGTTTTGTCTGTTCATTATAATACATGTACATGCGTTTTAAATGTGTTTTTGACCTTTTTTTGCCATAAGATCAGTGTTCCTCTGCTAGACAGACAGGAGATATTGCTTATCTTTGTCCAAAACAAAAATTCATAAGGCATAAAAATGCATGAACACAATAAAAAAATAAAAAAAAATGCATTAAAAATGCACCAAAAAAGTATGATAAATGCATTAAACATGCAGATGGACAAGGTTGAACCTAGACTTATAGATGATTAGACAGATTGCAATACTAATATTCACCTGTAGGGGACACTATGAGCATAATAAGCCATTACTGCCTATGTGATATCGATTCTGAGCCGGGCTCACACAACCTGACTCGGCCCCGCCCCTCACTTCCTCCTCAAAGGCTGTGATTGACAGCAGCAGGAGCCAATGGCTCCTGGTACTGCCTTCATGACTAGTAAGGAGGGAGATAACACAGAGAAACACTGCTCTTGGGAATAGTGCTGGATTGGGATAGGGCTGAACACAGAAGGTTTATTACGGTAATGCATAGAATACAAGGTAAAAAACCTTCTGCCTTTAGAACCACTTTATCAAACGACTCCTTTGAAGTGAATAAGTATACACAAAGCAAACCAGTATTAAAATAAATGTAACTAAATTAGTTACAGCTATTACCTGTACATGCCTTGGGTTATCTGCAGTGTCTCAGCAGTCCCAAAACTTAGGAGGTCTGTTATGGAAATATCAATTTATTCTGTAAAGACAGCTCTTTGACCAATTTCCCTCCCCTTGCAGTTTGCTTTTGGCCACTAAGGCGCCCAAATATAAAGCAGACCATTCGGCTAAGAGGCACAAACTTCCAACACATTTAGGCTTCACACTGTATTCTAGTAACACTTTTTTCTCCTACTGGAGTTTAGCAGCAGCAAAAACACAATAAAAAGCATGTTAGTGTTCATGCGCATTCCTGCATCTGGCTTTAATATATTCTATTGGCCAGAATTTCTGTGCCAGAATGCGCCTCAATGTGCATTAGGGCACGCATTTAGGCACTTTTGAGCATTTTTTTTATGCTCAGAAGCTCTTTTCCTGAACGCACAAATGATGTTTTTCTTTCCGCCTCTAAACTCTTATAGATTAACATTAAGGGGCATTTAGAGGCAGAAAACAAAAAAGCTGAATCACCTGTAAAAGTGTTTTGGAGCTCAAGTGTGCATGAGGCCTTAGTGACAAGGAGATTTGCTTAACTGTTGTAGAGATACCAGGTCTTATGTGTTTTATTGTTTTCTTATTTTTAACACAATCCAGGGCAAAGGATATTACCGTGAAAACCTTGAAAGTGTATTTCTACCATTGTGGTCAAGTTTGAGAAACCCTTACTATACTGTATGTTTGTTATGTGTTTCTAATCGCAGAGCATACCTCAAAATATATTTTTTTTAAATAGTTCTTACCTTTTTAGTTGATTTTTTGGGGAATGTATACATAGATTACTTTTTGGCAAAGTAGAGATTGGAGACAAACTCAGAGACAGTTTTTTTCTTTTTAAAGTGCATTTATGGGGTTAATTATGGCAAACACTGGTCCCCTCATTATTATTACATAGAAAGTTAGAGTTTTTATAAATAAGCATGTAAAAAGATAAGGAGGGACTTTTAGATATTTTAGTAAAGTTATAATATTTAACTGCTTGCCGACCGCCGCAAGTAGATTTACTGCGGCGGTCAGCCCCTGCCAGGCAGAGTGACGTTAATTAACGTCACTAGCCTGGGAGGGTCTGGGGAGCGAGCGCGCGCCCGCGGAGGCGCGCTCCCGCTCCCGCGCGGTCACGCACCCCCCCGCGCGTGTGACCAGCGGACCCGATGTCCGCCGGCCACTCGGCGATCGTCGGGGGAAGAGGGAGAATGTCAGGCAGCTTGTGTAAACAAGCTGCCTGTCATTCTCATCGCTGTAAAGACACTGATTACTCGGATCTAGTATGTAGATCCGTTGATCAGTGTCCTTACAGCTAGAGCCACAGCCAATCACAGTAAGAATCACGCCCCTACCCACATGGAAGAAAAATATATTTAAAATATATTTTTAAAAAAACATTTTTTATTTTCCCCAAATATATTTGAAATATATTTGAAATGCTACAATTTTGGCCATATTCAATATATTTCTAAAAATTTTTTCCCAAATATATTGGAAATATATTTGAAATGCTACAATTTTGACCATATTCAATATATTTCGAAATTGTTTTTTCCTAAATATATTGGAAATATATTTTTCTTCCATATGGGTAGGGACACACACAGCCCCTCCCTCCCAAATAAAGTTAACCCCTTCACTGCCAGTGTATTTTTACAGTAACAGTGCATATATATAGCACTGATTACTGTAGAAATGTCACTGGTAACCCCAAAAGTGTCAAAAATGTCAGTCAAGGGTCCGATCTGTCCGCCGCAATGTCGCAGTACCGCAAAAAAAATCGCAGATCGCCGCCATTACGCGTTAAAAAAAAAAACAACAAAAATGACAAAAATCTTTCCCTTTGTTAGTAAACGCGATAACTTTTGCGCAAACCAATCAAAATACGCTTTTTGCGATTTTTTTTACCAAACATAGGTAGGATAAAACAAATTGGCCGAAAATGTTAAAAAATTTTGATTTTTACATTTTTTTTGGGGGGAATTTCATATAAAAAAATGTGAAAAATATTGCTATTTTTGCAAAATTGTCGCTCTTTTTTTGTTTATAGCGCGTGATCAAAAAATCGCACAGGTGATCAAATACCACCAAAAGAAAGCTCTGTTTGTGGGAAAAAAAGGACGTCAAATTCGTTTAGGTACAGCGTCGCACGACCGCGCAATTGTCCGTTAAAGTCACGCAGTGCCGAATCGCAAAATACCCCCTGGTCTTTTAGCAGGAAAATCCTCCGGGGCTTAAGTGGTTAAATAGGGACATATATCAAATAAAAAAGTAGGTGTTACGCTAATCCAGTGATGGCGAACCTTGGCCCCCCAGATGTTTTGGAACTACATTTCCCAATGTAAACAGGAAGAATGGTTGTGTGGTGGGAGAGTAATGGGAGTGTATGGCTGTCCCCCTATTTTTGTATAGAACAGGAAAATGGTGGTCCCAATTCCGTGGGGGTTTAAATACAGCCAACACTCCGAACAAATTTGTAAAATTGGTCAAAAAAAGTTTATTTATACATATCTAAAAGACAATCAAACAAATCACAATAGATAAAATACAAACATTTGTATAATACAAACGGTCAGACCTCTGTGCTAGAGCATGGTTTTATCAAATATGCTAAACCAGCAAGGGATGAAGCCATGAGGATAGCATTACAGTACCACAGGACCCAACATGTTTCGGAAAGTAAGTTTCCTTCTTCAGGGGATGTAGCACAGGGTATGTCTGTCTATTAGAAAATGAGATATACAAAAATCAACACATGTACATAGTATATTTAAAGGAGTATGTATCATCATATTGATCCAATCCAACATTATAATAACAAAGAAAGAAAGGGAACATTTTAAATAGTAACAGAATACACAAGTACAGAGGTCTGACCATTTGTGGTATACAAATGTCTGTATTTTATCTATTGTGATTTGTTTGATTGTCTTTTAGATATGTATAAATAAACTTTTTTTGACCAATTTTACAAATTTGTTTGGAGTGTTGGCTGTATTTAAACCCCACGGAATTGGGACCACCATTTTCTTGTTCTATACATTTCCCATGGTGCTCATACACTCTGCATTGTAGTTGAGCATCATGGGAAATGTAGTTCCAAAAGATCTTGGGTGCCAAGGTTCGCCATCACTGCCCTAATCTATCTTCTAAAATCAAAATGCATTTTAAATATTTTAGTAAAGTTATAATATTTAAATAGGCACATATATCAAATAAAAAAGTAGGTGTTACCCTAATCCAGTGATGGCGAACCTTGGCAACCCAGATGTTTTGGAACTATATTTCCCATGGTGCTCATACACTGCAGTGTAGTTGAGCATCATGGGAAATGTAGTTCCAAAACATCTTGGGTGCCAAGGTTCGCCATCACTGCCCTAATCTATCTTCTAAAATCAAAATGCATTTTCAAATTGTAGAGAACCAAGGGATAACAGGTATCATTCATTTTAAATGTCTCCCTTGTAGGGAACATAGGGATAACAGATTTTTTCCTTTAAAACCACCTGTATTTTTTTCTAGCCTGGCTATTCATTATCCACTATCCCCGTCACCTTTTCCCTTACCTGTTGCATGTTATGTGTCCACATCAATTGGTTTGTAAGCTTGTTCAAAGAGAGCTCTTTCATATCTCTTTGCAGGTTATTTTTTTTATTTGCCCCATTTTATTGTTTCACGTGTAGTGCAGTGAGATGCTGTATGTTTGCAATTTGTATATAGAGAAGAAGAAGCAGGAATTATCTCACTGACACCAGAACATGACGTCTTGAAAGCCAGAATTTGTTTATCAGGCAGAAAGTGACATGGCTACGGCATTTCCAAATGGTGCTGCCGGCAGAGCTAATACAAGGAATCAAAGACAGATTTACTACAAGGGTGCACTCTAGCACATCGGAAATGAAATACATTCATTTGAAGAGGTGCGTCTTTCACCTAATACAGCCGAATGTGACTACCAGGACTGAAGGGGAATAAAAAACACCCACAGTTTCAGGGCAGAAAATTGCCTTGTGAAAAAATAGGTCATCTACTTTCCTTCCAATGAATGGGCTTCATTTCACTTTTTCATTATAGACATAACATTATTATTTTCTCTTAAACCTATGAATTTTAGTTTAGACTTTGTTTCCAGAAGATGACCCTAAAAACATGTTCTTTTTGCAAAGTGCTGTGCTGACCTTAAAGCAGAACGTTACCCATAACACCTGGATAAAAAATAATGTTTTTTTAGCAAGGAACATACATTCCACAATAATAATTATGCTACCAAAATTAGTGTAATGTAAATTCCCTCAGACATTTTTCCTGTTTTTTTCTTGCAAGAGGCTGCCATTTTGCTAAAGTCCAGAGCCCCTGAACAGCAGTAAATCATAAAGCAGAGCAAAACCCATCAATTTAATGGTTCCAAAAATTACATTCCTATAATGCCGAGATTGCATTTGCTTGTGTCCTCAGCCAAACTGTCAAACCATCAAACGGCTGATATCATCACTGATCACATGTGCAGCACCATGGTAGTTGCAGGAAAGGAGGGTTTAATTTCTCTTTAACCACTTCATGCCCGTGCTATACCTGAAAGATGGCTACAGCACAGGCTTCCTTAGCCAGGAGGGCATACATGGACATCCTCCCATGAACGCGCTGCCCACGTGACCCCCGCTGGCAGGCGGGTAACCCGCTCTGTGATTGCAGAGTCCTTCGGACTCAGCTGATCACAGATCGAGGTAAAGAGCCAATCACGGTGTGATCAGCTGTCAGCCAAAAACATCATCGGATCATAGGATGTAAACACAAGGCGGTTATCGGCTTACTTTTCCTCACAGTCAGCGTGAGGGGAAAAGAAGAAAGCTGATAACCAGCGTATGTTAAAGGGATAAAAGTGTCCTGATTATCAGTGCAGTCCCAACAGTGCCCACCAGTGCTGCCAATTAGTGCCCACCAATGATGCCAATCAGTAATCATCAGTGCTCATCAGGGCTGCCAATCAGTGCCCATCAGTGCCTCCTCATCAGTTTCACCTATCAGTGCCCATCAGTGCCTCCTCATTCGTTTCACCTATCAGTGCTGCCTATCAGTGCCGCCTATCAGTGCCCATCAGTGCCAACTAACAGTGCTGCCAATCAGTGCCACCTATCAGTGCCCTTCAGTGCTGCCTATCAATGCCGCCTATCAGTGTCGCCTCATCAGTGCCCACCAATGTTGCCTCATCAGTGCCCATCAGTTCCACCTATCAGTGCCGCCTCATCAGTGCCCATCAGTGCAGTCTATCAGTGCCCATCTGTGCAGTCTCATCAGCGCACATCAGTGAAGAAGAAAAAATACTTGCTATGTTTTATAACGAACCATGAAAACATTTTTTGTTTTTTTCTCAAAATTTTCAGTCCTTTTAAAAACCCAGTGGGGATTAAATACCACCAAAACAAAGCTCTATTTGTGTGAAAAAAAAAGATAAAAATGTCATATAGTTACAGTGTTGCATGACCACACAATTGTCATTCAAAGGGTGATAGTGCTGAAAGCTGAAAATTGGCCTGGGACCTGGGACCATTAACCACTTGCCTACTGGGTAAAAGTGCCCAGTAGGCAAGTGGTTAAGGCTGTCAGAAGATTGGCCTCTACAATCTCGGCAGTGCCTAAAAATGGAGAGCAACTGAGCATGTGCAGAGCAGAGTGAGACAGTGTATTACTGGATTTTAAACAGTATAGGAACTTATATTTAATGTTTCACATAGTTATACCTGAAAAAGGGGCCTTCCCGAACTGATCTAGCAGGACCTATTTTAGGACTATAGTTCCACTTTATTTATCGACTCATGTGCAAACCAAAATCTGTTTTTTTTTTTGTTTCTTTGCATGTGATTGGGTATTTCTAGCAAAGTGAAAGGGCAGAGCGAGAAGCCGGCCAGCTTTGTTTGTTTTTAAAGCGCTTATTTGTCTACGCACTGTAAGGGCCCTTTCACACTTGGAGTCCGTCAGACGGACTCTGTTTTTCTCAGCGGGGGGGGATGACGGTTGTGTCTCCACGCTGTGTGATGTGGTCCCCATCCATTTCTAGATTTTCATAGAAATCGGAGAATCGGATGGGAACGAACCGTCTGTCCGTTCTCATCCGATCTGATCCACTGGACGGATGGAAAATAGGGTTTCCATCCGTCCAGATTTGACGGATCGGATGTCAGCGGACATGTCTCCGCTGACATCTGATGCCCCATAGAGTTGTATGGGGTGACCGTTCAGATCCGCCAAAAAATCTGAACGGTCCGCCTGTGTGAAAGGGGCCTTAGTATTATTCTTTTTATTGGAATAAATTTGCTTATTGGTTTACACTATGGAGCCTTTATTGTCTCCTTTTATGGTGGATATCTGGAGCCCTTTGGACCCTTAGACTCATGAGAGGAGTGCTGGTCTTGGGTGACACTTGTTGCCTCTTTCCTGGGTATGTGGGCATCCTTTTTGGGCAATCCCTGTCTCTCTTTTGGGTGGATAATCCTCCTGGAATCGTTGCATATCGGTCCATTTGTATGGTGGCTGTCTGGCTTATATTCATATATTATCTGGTAAGCAGATTCACATGCTGTGGTGAAAAGTGCACTGCGGTGCAGGTCAGCACATCATGTGTTTTTATATAATTATTTCACTTTTTTTTTATCACAAATCACTTTATCTGGACTTTTTTGATTTACTTAATTTCAAGGATTTTATTTATCATGTAAAGTTTTTGAAACTGTGCATATTGAATTCTTACGTTTGATATTTGTTTAGCACTCTTTTCATTTATTAGCGCAGCTTTTTTTACTTTTATTTTTTTTTCAATGATAACAACTGCTAGGGTGGGAGTCTGAACATTGACACCCTCGCTACCTGAGGATCTGTCACCTTACCAGAAACCACGCCTAATGACTGGTTGCTTGTAGCTTCTTCCTTGGTTACCCATAGCAACTACATTCCTCCAAGTTAAGCCTCCTGCCAAGTTAACCATCTTGTAACTTCATACCCCACATGTGCGTTACAGGCCCAAGTTCTTTGGAATACGTCAGAACCAACTTGCACCACTTTGAATAACTTCAAACCCGGCTCATAACGGTTAAAACAATTGTACTGTAAAAATGCAGCATGGCAGTAAAAACGAACCACGTCCTGTCCCTGATCCTAACTAAGATAGCGTAGTGGCCCAGGCATACCTCCATGAGGTGAGAGTCCATTACGGCATTGTTCATGGCTGAGCTGCTATCCGTGATCCCCAGTTTCCTCAGCGATACACTTGTGCCTGTAGGTGAGTCTACGATCCACCTGTACCCTCGTTCCTGTCCTCCGGAGCTCTCAGAACTCTGTGGGCCGCCCAGAACCAAAAGCCCGGGAACTGAGCCTAAAATGTTTAACATTTACCTAGCCTAGGCCAACTGCTGGATAACCAACTGCACAGACATTTACAACCTGCCTACAATTGGGATGGGAATTTCCCTCTCTTTCACTCCCTATTGGGTTTTCATGACAGGAAATGAAGAGAATTCTCTGCAGCAGGACACAGACAACAAAAAAGAACCTGGTAGGGGTTTTAACCCTTCTCTACTCTATACTATTAAATAAAGTTGTGGCTGTACTTATGCTTTAACTGCAAAAATCACCACAGGAAAAGAGAGAGACGGTTCAGTGTTTCCTAAGCTGTAAAGAGTCACCTGACTCCTCTCAAAATATCCTCCACCAACTACAATTTTCTTGCTGAAGTTTGCCACAAATTATTGGAGGTGATGAGAACCAGTTAGAAAAATATCACAGTTTGTAATTTTTAAAAATCAATGCTGCCCTAGGCACAGGTCCACAATTGTCGTTATGGTATATACTGCTCTTGCCCCAAATGTAAAGTGGGTATAGAAAAGAATCACCCCCCTTTAAAATAATCACATTTTGTTGCAGCCTGAAATGACGACAGACACAGTTTTTGTTTTATCGAGCTGAAACTTATAACATCCAAGTGAAAGCGAGAACACCAAACATGTCAGAAAATAATTAAAAACAAATCAAAAATGAAATCACTGAGTTGGAAAAAGGATCACCCCTCTCCCAAAAATGACTTGTAAACTCAATCAGGTGCAGCTAATCACCTTTTCAATGTCACACAAAGCCATTTACCTTTCAGCTGTGGTCGTTTTGATTAGCTCAGCATTAAAAGAGCTTTCCTGGAGCATTTCGGTCCCTGATAGTGCAACTGAAGAAAACATTCAACTATGGGTTGCAAGGCACTGCTAAAAAAATTACCGGGATAAAGTTGTGGACAGGCACAAGTCAGGAGATAGATGCAAAAAAATGTCAAATGCAGCTCACCCACTCAGTTTTACCACCCCTCCTAACAAAAAGGTGTTTTAAATTCCATTGTTTCCCGGTTGGGGCTCTTTTGGGCATGTAGCCAAGGGGCAGCTGTGGTTTTACCACCCCCTAGCCACCAACCTACCTGAACTGTCACAATACAGCCTTACTGGGTTTGGCATTACAGGGATAAATCCAGCGGCAAGGAGGCAATATAACACCACTTCTTTTTCAAATGCCACCTAAAAAGCAAATCATTTTTTAGAGGGCACAGCAGGGCACCGGAAATAAGAAAGAGCCCTTAGAAAGATGTCCTTTCACCTTATGTGCTGGTGAAAATGAGGGAATATCTCTAGAATGAGACCAGAGAAAGAAAAGAAAACTGATAGAGGATCCAATTTTTCCTCCACTCTACTGAAACCTAAAAAGTGATTGGCTAGAGAAAAACTTGAAGTGGGCGTAGACGTTCATAGTAAGTACCAGGCAGTGCCGGGACAAGGTCATCTGAAACCCAGGGCGAACATGCCAAATTGCGTCGCTCCCCCCCCCCCCCCCGCAAGATGTATGAGCATTATGTGTTAGCAAATATCCCCTCCCACCCAAAAAAAGATTGAGTGCTAATCTGCATTCTCACCCCTAAGCATAAACCCCCCTCCTTCCAGTACAAATCCCAGCTGAAATCCATCTCCCAGCACAAATATTTGCCCCCCCAGCACAAATCCTCTCTCCCCCATATGTCCCCATCACAAATACCCCCCTCCCCCAAAGAAACTTCCCCCTCCTAGCACAAATCCTCTGCCCCTCAGATTTGCCCTCTGAGCACAAATCCTCTTACCTCCCCCCACTCCAAATCCCCCTCCCAGCACCAATTCCGCTCCTCCAATCCACCGTCCTGGCACAAATCCCCCCCCAAAAAAACATTTTCCCTCCTAGCACAAACCCCCTCCTTCCCACCATATTACCTTTTCTAGCACAAACTCTCCAAATATTCCCTCCTAGCACAAATCCTCTTCCCCCATCCACTCATAACATGAATCCCCCCCCCCCCAAGTCAAATCTCCCCTGCTAGAACAATTCTTGCCCCCGCCATGCCCCAAATTCTCCCTTCCAACACAAATACCCTCCCCCAGATCTCCTCATGCCCCCCCCCCCACCTGCCAAGATACCACAGTGCCCAGGGCGACCCCCCGTCCACCCCTTGTCCCTGCCCCGGTACCAGGTCTGTGCAGTCCAGTATGCTTCTGATGATAAAAGGATCTTCTGAGAGTCTCATCATTCCTGATGTAACAGTCAGAAACTCTAATGCATAACTAACAGAAGATGTCTATATTTCAATGAGCTGAGTAGAATAATGCCCATTTATCTGCTTAATCTGGTTATCATCCATCTGTTTGTACATAGGATTTGTGTGTATTGTATACAGTGCAGTCAGTGGTATGTTAAAGCGCTGGTAATTGAATCAAAGGTATCTGTGTGATGCAGCCCTGGCCTTTGATTGCGGTTCCTGTGATGAATTGATGGTATTTAATCTCTTTACTTCCAGGAATTTTGGACAAGTGACACCATTGTCATCTGATCTGCGATGTGCCTGACTGAGCACTTTTACAGTGTAATGCTATTAATATGATCTGACAATGTAAAGAGGCATTAAAAGGTTTATTCTGGTCACATCTCCTAATGACCTTCTCCTATAAATGTCCAGATTCACAAAGCTCTGTCAAATCAGGGCACCATTCATTTCCAACTGGAGAAAAATATTTTAGGCAGTATGACAAATTTACATTCATTGCTCATCCTTTCTGACACACTTGAAAAAGAAAACTTTAGGATACAAACATGGGTTCACTGACCCTTCCCCCTTTTACTAAAAATTACATCAAAACATGAAAGGAGGCGCAAACACCCAGTGCAGTGATGGCGAACCTATGGCACGCGTGCCACAGCTGGCACACAGAGCCCGCTCTATGGGTACGTGAGAGCCACCGCCACTACCCACACTGTGACAAGGGGAGAAGCTAGCGTGTGCTGTCTGTGCATCTTTTCTGCTCGCCCCCCTTCTTCAGTCAAGCAGTGTGGGACAGGGAAAGAGTAGTTCTTGCAGGGAACGCCACCCACTCTGATTCATCCTGCCTCCCCATTGGCTGAAGCCACGGACCAATGAGGATCCAGGACAAGTGCACCATGGGACATGTAGTCCCAGAAGACTATGGCTCCTTTTTAATAAATTAAAGTAAAACTACAGCCCCAACATGCCCGTAAAATAGGAGGAGGGACAGCCTGCAGCCCAGGAAAAAAATTGGCTGAAAGAGAAGGGAGAGCAAGGGTGAGAGGAGTGTGGAGACAAGAGTGAGAGGAGGCTCAGGTCGTTCAGGAGGTAGAGAGAGCCCAAGCCACAATAGCCCCTGGAGTTCAACCAGCCAGAGAGGAGCAAAAGGACGGTGCTGAGAGGACACCATCAAGAGTGAGGGGGGTGATCAAAGGCACCAACAAAAGGAGAAGCTGCTGCCAGGCACGCCGAAAGTGGATGCCGGAACCGGCTGAGTGCTGAATTGACTACAGTCCCTCTTGGAGTGTGAGATCATCACCTGCGTGGCTGAGTGTCTGCAGTTTAATTGCAGTATTGGCACTTTGAAAATAAGTTGGTTTTGTGATGAAGTTTGGGCACTTGGGCTCAGAAACCTTCGCCATCACTGACCTAGTGCATTACCCTTGGGCACTTTTAGAATTTATTTAGAATGCCAAGTACATACTCACAAACATGAAGAGTAAAAATCACATAGAATAAGTCCACCTCGATCTGGAAAGGGCATATCCCTATGTAAGGACCTCTGACATGTTTCAGGAGACACGCTCCCTTCCTCAGTGCCCTGAGTATGTATTTGGCATTCTAAATAAATTCTAAAGGTGTCCAAGGGTAATGCACTAGGTGCTTGTGCCTCCTTTCTTTCATGTTTTCAGTCTTTGGAGTTTCCTCATCTGAGGAGAGCAGCACACCTAAAATTCCCTTTGGAGTGAGCGCTTGAATCATTCAGTTGTTTAAAAATCTGTCACGGAACCATGAACCAGACGTACAACAACAGATAAGTGAAAATAAGAAGGCTTTATTGAAAATCAAGCTGTAAAGCAAAAGTCCAAACGGATGGCGAAACCGAGGCAGAGTCCTTGCGAAGCCAGAGGTCAGGAACCAGCAGGGTAGTCAGACGAAGCCAGGATCAGGAACCAGCAGGGTAGTCAGACGAAGCCAGGATCAGGAACCAGCAGGGTAGTCAGACGAAGCCAGGATCAGGGACCAGAAGCAGCAGCAGTCTTAGAAGCATGTGAACACAGGAGGACCAAGCAAGGAACTGAAGCCACAGATCTCCTATATATATGAGCTAGGCATCCAGCTCCTCCCAGTGGGAAGGAGGAGCCGCAGGGTGGGAGGCTACAAGAAACCCAGAAACCAAGATGGCCGCCTGCACATGTCAAACGAAGGAGAACAGCAAGAAGGTAAGACCATGACAGTACCTCCCCCTCAAGGGCCCCTCCTCCGCGGAGAAAAGAACGGTTTCTGAGGGAAGCGTGCGTGGAAGGCTCGGAGCAAGGCAGGAGCATGGACATCTGCGGAGGGAACCCAGGAACGCTCCTCTGGACCATAACCACGCCAATGAACCAAAAACTGCACCCGACCGCGGACCAGGCGTGAGTCCAGGATATTGCTCACCTCATACTCCTCACGATTGCCCACTTGGACCGGACGGGGCCGAGGAACCGAGGAAGTGAAACGATTACACACCAGTGGCTTCAACAGGGAGACATGAAACACGTTGGAGATCCGCATGCCAGGAGGAAGCGCAAGGGCATAGGCTACCGGGTTTACCCTGCGAAGCACTCGGAAGGGACCAACAAATCGAGGCGCCAGCTTGGGAGTGGGCACTCGAAGGTTGAGGTTGCGGGTGGACAACCATACACGGTCTCCGGCCTGGTAGGAAGGAGCAGGCGCTCGTCTGCGATCAGCCTGGAGTCTCTGGTGCTGCGCAGAGACCTCAAGGGACTTCTGGATCTGTACCCAAGAAGCACGTAGGACGGAAAGGTGATCCTCCACAGCCGGAATATCCTGGGGAGAGAATACCTCCGGTAACACGGCAGGTTGGAACCCATAATTGGCCATGAAGGGAGACGTCCCAGAGGAAGAGTTCACCGCCGTGTTCCTGGCAAACTCAGCCCAAGGCAGGAGGTCAACCCAATTGTCTTGGTGATCGGAGACATAGCAACGAAGGAATTGCTCCAAGGCCTGATTGGATCATTCTGCGGCCCCATTGGACTGAGGGTGGTAGGCCGAGGAGAAGGAGAGATGAATCCCCAACTGGGAGCAAAAGGCGCGCCAGAACCTGGACACAAACTGACTCCCCCGATCCGACACAATCTCCTTGGGCAAACCGTGCAACCGGAAGACCTCCCTGGCAAAAATCGTAGCCAACTCCTGTGCAGAGGGTAACTTCTTGAGAGGAACACAGTGGCACATTTTGGAAAATCGATCCACAACCATGAGAATGAACGTATGGCCTCGGGATGCAGGAAGGTCCACAATGAAATCCATCCCCAGGTGTGACCATGGGCGCTCCCCGGTGGCTATGGGTTGCAGAAGGCCCAATGGAAGGTGCCGAGGGGACTTACTCTGGGCACAAACGGAGCATGCCGCTACATATGCGGCGATGTCGGAACGTAGGGAAGGCCACCAGAACAGACGTGAAACAGCCCAGGACAGCTGATTCTTTCCAGGATGCCCCGCGGTCTTGGAGTTATGGTAGGTTCGCAACAACCGAGTGCGCAACTCCTCAGGCACAAAACATCTGCCGTTGGGTCTCCCAGAGGGAGCACCAGATTGAGCCGCCAAAATCTGCTCACCCAGGGGAGAGGTCAGGCTGGTGCGAATGGCGGCCAGGATCTGATTCGGAGGTATGACCGAAGTCGGAATCGACTCCTCCCTGGACAGGTCGGAGTACTGCCATGATAAGGCATCCGCCCTGATGTTCTTGGAACCGGGTAGGTAGGAGACCACGTAATTAAAACGTGACAAGAACAGAGCCCATCTGGCCTGACGTGGTGTCAATCTCTTGGCCTCAGAAAGGTAGGTCAGATTCTTGTGGTCCGTCAGGATGAGGACCGGAAACCACCGAACCCTCGAGCAAGTGCCTCCATTCTTTAAGGGCCTGCACGATGGCCAATAACTCCCTGTCACCAATCTGATAGTTGCACTCCGCGGAAGACAGTTTCCGGGAGTAAAACCCACAAGGAAGCAGAGGACCCTCTGGTGTTCTATGCTGAGACAGAAGGGCGCCTACTCCCGTCTCAGACGCGTCCACCTCGAGGACAAAGGGCAACCCAGGGTTGGGATGCGACAGAATCGGAGCCGACACAAAGGCGGACTTTAGAGCCTCAAAAGCTCGGATGGCCTCGAGCGGCCAGACCTGGGAATTACTGCCCTTCCTGGTCAGATCCGTGAGAGGCTTGGCTAGCATGGAAAAGTCCCTGATGAACTTCTGATAATAATTGGCGAAACCCAAAAAGCGCTGCAGGGAGCGAAGACCACTGGGCTGGGGCCACTGTAAGACAGCCAAAACCTTCTCAGGATCCATGGAGAACCCCTCAGCGGAAATGATGTAACCTAAGAAAGTTACCTGGGATCGGTGAAATTCGCATTTCTCAAGCTTACCGAACAGCTTGTTCTCTCGTAACCGTTGCAACACTCGTCTGACATCCAGAATGTGGGTCTCCATGGATTCAGAATATACCAAGATGTCATCCAAATAGACCACCACACACTGCTGCAACAGGTCACGGAAAACATCATTAATGAATTCCTGAAAGACTGCGGGCGCATTGCACAACCCAAAGGGCATAACCAAGGATTCATAATGACCGGTCCTGGTGTTAAACGCGGTCTTCCACTCATCGCCCACCTTGATCCTTACGAGGTTATATGCCGCCCTCAGGTCGAGTTTGGTAAAGACCGTGGCCCCTTTAAGGCGATCGAACAGCTCGGAAATCAAGGGTATCGGGTAAGCGTTCTTGATCGTGATGCGATTGAGACCCCTGTAATCGATGCAAGGCCTCAACTCACCGCCCTTTTTTTTCACAAAGAAAAATCCAGCCCCTGCCGGGGACGAGGATTTGTGAATGTGTCCGCGTGAAAGCGCCTCCTTCACGTACTCCTCCATGGCCTCATTCTCCGCTACCGACAGTGGATAGACCTTGCCACGAGGAGGAACGGCACCAGGTTGTAACTCGATGGCACAATCGTATGGGCGGTGCGGAGGTAGGGCAACCGCGCGCACCTTATCGAATACATCCCGGTACTCCTCGTATTCAGGAGGCAACAGAGAGTTCGAGGAAGTACACAGCAACTTGACAGGCCCATGGATGCAACTAGCCCCACACTGCGGTGACCACGAGAGGATCTCGGCCGATCTCCAATCGAAAGTCGGATTATGCTTCTGGAGCCAGGGGTACCCCAAGACCACCGAGTAGTGTGGAGACGAAATAACCTGGAAGCAGACCGACTCTCTGTGAACGGCACCAATGGCTATCCCCACTGGAAGGGCCTCATGAGTCACGTGTGGCGGCAGAAGGGGTCTGCCGTCTATCGCCTCAAGAGCCAGTGGAGAACCTCGGGCCTGCAGAGGAATGGAATTGGCGGCAGTGAACACACTATCAATGAACAAACCACCAGCACCAGAGTCCACCAACGCCTGGGTCGTCACTGAGCCCCCGACCCAGGAGAGGACAACAGTGATCAGTGGTTTGTCAACACGGGAAACCGGGGACGAGGAGACTCCACCCAAGATCTGCCCCCGACAGGATCTCAGGTGCGAGCGTTTCCCGGACGGTTCGGACATGCCAACCGAAAATGCCCACCGAGACCACAGTACATGCATCGACCCTCGCGTCTTCGGAGTACCCTCTCCCCCTCGGACAGGCGAGCAAAGCCCAGCTGCATGGGTTCACCCCCAGCCAAGTCATCCCCAGGAGGCGTGGGAGGAGAGGGAGGCACGGGTGGGACAGCAAAGGTAGGCGCCAATCTGTTAGGAGGCCTCCGCAGACTCTCCTTAAAGGAAGGTCTCTCCCTGAGTCTGGTGTCAATCAAAATCAAGAAAGAAAGAAGAGACTCGAGCTCCACTGGTAGGTCCTTAGCTGCAACCTCATCCTTCAAGGCATCCGAGAGACCATGAGAGAAAGCAGCGACCAGAGCCTCATTATTCCAGCCCACCTCTGCTGCCAGGGTACGAAACTCAATGGCGTATTCAGCTACAGATCGTGAACCCTGTCTGATGGACATAAGGAGCTTCGCAGCAGAGGCAGCACGAGCCGGCACATCGAATACCCTCCGAAGAGAAGCAACAAAACCGGAAAACTCGGCAACCACCGGATTGTTGTTCTCCCATAAAGGGCTGGCCCAGGCCAAGGCCTTGTCCGAGAGCAGCGAAATTAAGAAGCCCACCTTTGATCTCTCAGTAGGAAAGGCATGTGGCAGCAACTCGAAATAAATGCCCACCTGGTTAAGGAAACCTCGGCACTGAGTTGGCTCTACCCCAAAGCGCTGTGGAAGGGGGGCAGAACCGGTCATACCCCGAAACACCGCAGGCGCAACAACAGGTGTCGGGGTAGACTCTGGCGCAACAACCGGAGCGGCAGTAGGAGCGGGCCCAGGAGCGACAACCGACCCATCGGCAACGGGAGCGAAATGAGCCGTGCGTTCAAGCAGGGTTTGCAACGCCACGGCGAACCGACCCAACAGGTGATCCTGCTGATCAAGTCTGGCAACCAGCGTGGGTAGCGAGGATGGCCCTGTACCGTCAGAATTCATGGCTTGGTCCTAATGTCACGGAACCATGAACCAGACGTACAACAACAGATAAGTGAAAATAAGAAGGCTTTATTGAAAATCAAGCTGTAAAGCAAAAGTCCAAACGGATGGCGAAACCGAGGCAGAGTCGTTGCGAAGCCAGAGGTCAGGAACCAGCAGGGTAGTCAGACGAAGCCAGGATCAGGAACCAGCAGGGTAGTCAGACGAAGCCAGGATCAGGAACCAGCAGGGTAGTCAGACGAAGCCAGGATCAGGGACCAGAAGCAGCAGCAGTCTTAGAAGCATGTGAACACAGGAGGACCAAGCAAGGAACTGAAGCCACAGACCTCCTATATATATGAGCTAGGCATCCAGCTCCTCCCAGTGGGAAGGAGGAGCCGCAGGGTGGGAGGCTACAAGAAACCCAGAAACCAAGATGGCCGCCAGCACATGTCAAACGAAGGAGAACAGCAAGAAGGTAAGACCATGACAAAATCACATCAGTGTGTCGTTTTTTACGGGTGTAAATACCATGCAATTTACGATGTTTACCCACATGCAGCCAGTGTACAGCCATTCATTAATAGTGACACTAGTGGTACGCCTCAGCCAGGGCCAGGGACAAGTGGTGGGTGGGAGAGATGGCTGCCCTGGGCACTGTGGTATCATGTGAGGGTTTGGGGCGGAGGGTTGGATGTGATTTGTGTTTGAAAGGGGAATTTGGAGAGTGGCAGGGGAAAAGAATTGTCTTTGGGGGGGGGTGGGGATTGTGCTAGGAGTGGTGATTTAGAGGGATTTGCATTGGGAAGGGGGGATGGGGAAGAGGGTCTGTGCAGGGGGGGGGGATTGGGGGAATGTGCAATTCCTGATTTTTTGAGGCACTGGTGGTCTATCCTTGGCCTCACAGGTACATCCTGGGAGCACTGCATAATCAGTGCCATCCTGCTAAACCTTGTCTATAAACTGCAAGATTTTGAGGGAAAGGCAATCCCCAACCCCAGATGATGTGCATGACACATTTTCCAGGAATGTAAAGGGTGGGTGGATTTTTATTGAAAATCGTCGCCATGAATACGGAATGCAAAGAATAAAAAAGTCTGCAGTTACTGTATCTAAGTGTATCTGTTTTCAGAGGAGGATCAGGGCTGCTCTGTGCAAAACCACTGCACAGAGCAGATATGTATAACATGTTTGTTATTTTTTTTTTTAATTGCCTTTAATATCGCTTTACCATTTCTAAAGGTACCTTTGTGGTAAATTTTACTATTAGGGTGCGGTTTCTTCTGAAGAGTGTCAAGAAGGTATCAGATGCAACTTCAGGTTAAGCAAATCTACTTTACTGATTTTAGAAAGAACTAAGAACCAACAAATTTTAGGAGTCAGAAAATTGTATTTCATCAGGGCTGGTTAATAAAATTGATTTCTGTTCAAACGGTTTTTATTAAGGCAGAAGGAATGTAGTACAAAACAATACCAATAGGTAACAGTGGTGCATAACAGATGAATACACGTCAAAATGACATTATGAACAGCAAGTAGTAGCATAACAATCAGGTTAAGGAATAGGAAAGGGGCAAGCTGGGCGCCCGGAATACAGGTACAAGGGATAAACACAGTGCACAGGGGCGGCTGGGGGTAGGGCAAAAAGGGAGGCCGTAGTGCAGCAAAAGTTTGTGGTCCAGCCACAATAGGGAAACAAATTAGGTAGCGGCCAACTCGAGGCAACAAGGGGGGGGGGGGGAAAAGAAGGGAGTAAGGGGGGCAAGAAGGACGGGGGGGAGAGGAAGGGCAAAACAGTGGGGGGGGGTTATGCGGGAAAGGAAGGGTGCCCGGAGGGAGTCCCGGGCCACTGATGTGGTTCAGATCGACAAAGCCATCAGGGAGTCGGTAACCACAGGTCAAGCTAGTACAAGAGATTCACCAAAGCCTATCGGAAGACAGTTGTCAATCCATGGTTTCCAGAGCTTTTCGTAAGGTATACGTTTATCCAGCAGGATAGCTTCAGTTTTAGCATGGATCATAGCTTGAGTGACTCTATTTTTCATGGTCAGGAAACAAAGGGAGGAAGTTTTCCAGGCCTTCGCTATGGTCTGTTTGGCAGCTGTGGTGACATACAGGAAAAGTTTAAATTGGCGATGTGTGAGGTCAGGTGGCTTGCGGTTCAGGAGCGCAGAAGCAGGATCGGGGGTAAGGGGTGTGTGGAAGATTGTAGATAAAACCCGATACACTTCGGACCAAAAGGTACGGACCGTGGGGCATTCCCACCAAATGTGTGCATGGGTACCTAGAGACTCGCAACCACGAAAGCAACGAGGTGAGTATTGTGGCACATACTTGGAGACTCTGGCTGGGACCAAGTACCATCTGGTAAGGACTTTGTAATTTGTCTCCAAGGCTACAATATTTGGGGAAGCCGATTTAGTGGCTTGCCAAATTTGGATCCAGTCAGAGTCTTCCAAGGAGAGGTGTAGGTCCCTTTCCCATTTGGAAGCATATGCCGGGGGGGTAGTCTCTTGAACTGACAGGAGTTGGGCATAGAGATCAGAAATGAGCCCCCTCCTATGCGGGTCTGTTTTGCAAGCCTGTTCAAAGGTGGAGAACGCATGGGAGCTATCGCGCGCCGGTGCATTCTGGCTAAAGAAGTGTTTCAGTTGCAAGTAGCGAACAATTCGCCAGGAGGGAGGTTGTGGGCCTCGCGCAGGGCTGGGAAGGTTTGAAAAGCCCGGGGAGTGAAGAACTGGTAAGCACGTATCAAGCCAACCCTAGTCCACTCGGAGAAAGAAGTCCGGGAGTACCAGGCTGGGTAGAACGAGGGGTTGCGGAGAAAAGAAAGTAGGGGATTATGGGGGGACTGAAGGTGAAAACGACGTTTAAGTCTATCCCAAAGGGTTAGGCTGTGCTTAGTGATAGGATTGGTAACACATCTCCGTTGTGAGGGTGGGAGCCAGAGGAGGTTAGCCACAGAGAGAGGACCACAGTCCATTGCTTCTATGGAGACCCACAATGGGACTTCCTTTGTTGCATGATACTTAGGGAGCTGAGCCAACTGTGCAGCATAGTAGTATTTGGAGAACTGTGGCACCCCAAGCCCGCCTCGGATACGTGGTCGATACAGCGTCGGTCGGGGTAAGCGGGGTTTGGTGTTACCCCAAATGTATTCCAAAGCCCGTTTCTGTAGAATGCGTAAGAAGTAAGCTGGTACCCCAATCGGGAGAACCCGAAACAGGTACAAGATCTTGGGTAAGATCGACATTTTGAGGACTGTAATTCTCCCCATCCAGGAAAGAGGTAGGGAGGACCATTTGTTCATAAGCGATGTAAGCGTTGATAGCATGGGAGGGTAATTAGCAGAAAAGAGCTCAACAGGGTCAGCTGTGAACTTGACGCCCAAGTAGGGGATGTAGGAGTTGGCCCAAGGGAACGGGAGGGAAGACTTGAGGTGGTTAAGGTCTTCGGCTGAGAGGGATACATTGAGGGCTAGAGATTTCCGTGGGTTGACAACAAGGCCCGAAAGTGATCCAAATTTAGTTAGGGTATCAAGGAGATTAGGGGCAGACGTGAGAGGGGCAGTAAGAAAAAGCAGGACATCGTCCGCAAAAAGGCAGAGTTTATGGTGGTGACCCCCCAGTTCAATTCCACGAATATTCGGATTGGATCGTATGAGGATCGCAAGGGGCTCAATGGCCAAGGCAAATAGCAGGGGGGAAAGGGGACAACCCTGTCTCGTGCCGCGCTCAATGGGGAAAGGGTCCGACCTATAGCCTGAATAATAGACGTACGCTCTAGGGTTCTTGTAGAGGGCATTCACCCATTGCAGGAAGTGGGAGCCAAAACCCCAGCGATCAAGGATGGAGGTGAGGTATGGCCAAGACAGAGAATCGAATGCCTTGCTAATGTCCAGGGAGAGAAAGCAAGAGGGAATTCGGCGTTTCCTGGCAATGTGTGCCAGCAGGGTGGCCCGACGAATATTATCGCCAGCCTGGCGGGATGGGATGAAACCCGTCTGGTCAGCATGGACCAAAGTGCCTATGACCACATTGAGGCGAGAGGACAGGACCTTGGCAAGCAGTTTGATGTCAATGTTGAGTATAGAGATGGGTCTATAATTGGACCAGGAGGTATCATCCGAATTGGGTTTAGGAATCATGGAAATAGCAGCCATGAGCGAATCCGTGTGAAAGGAGTGACCGTCCAGCAGGGAGTTAAGTGCCCCTACCAACGGGGGGATAAGAACAGAGGCAAAGCGTTTATAGTATGTAGCAGAAAAGCCGTCAGGGCCCGGACGCTTACGTGGTTTCAAAGTCTTAATTGCCTGTAAGAGTTCCTCAGCAGTTATGGGTTTATCAAGATTCTCCCTGTGGGAAGCGGACAGTGCAGGGAGATGGACAGAAGACAGGAGGGCATCTAAGCGAGTGCGGTCAAATGTGGAGGGGTCCTTATAGAGCGTGGATAGTTTATCACGGAAGGTGCGGAGAATTTTAAGGGGATTACAGGTGTATGTGTCCTTAGCCTGCTTAAGGCGTATAGGTTTGGGAGTATAATCGGCTTTGCGAAGCGTCAAGGCAAGAAAGGTGTCAGGTTTATTAGCTTTCATATATAAAGTGTGTTTCGACTTTCGGAGTAGTTGTTCCGCCGATTCTGAAAGGAGAAGATCAAGCTCAAGTCGAGCTTTATCGAGGGCTTGTTTCCTGGAGGGCGAGGGGGCGGCTTGGAAGTCTGCGGAGGCCTTATAGAAGGCAGCTTCTAAGTTTTGTAGTAAGAGGCGACGTTCCTTACGGAGGTGAGAGGTTCGGCTAATGCAAACCCCCCGTATAACCGGTTTGTGGGCTTCCCACAACAGGAGTGGGGACGTGTCCGGATGAGTGTTGGTGGACAGATAGTCAGAAATTGCGTGCTCCAATTCAAGACGGTGGGTCGGGTTAGCCAGCATACCGTCATTGATCTGCCAAGAGCGAAGGTTGGGTTTAGGTACCAAGGAAGAGAAGGAGGAGATGACCGCATCATGATCAGACCAGGCGCAGGGGATGATAGTGGAGGTGGAAAGGAGAGGAAATGTGCCCATGTGGATCAAGATGTGGTCAATTCGCGAAAACAGCTTATGTGGATGGGAATAGTACGTGTACTGTCGTCGGCGTGGGTTGTGTTCACGCCACGTATCCACTAAGGAATGTTGAGTTAGGAGTTGTTGGAAAGAGAGGCGCTGAGCGGATAGTGGAGCGGGAGATTTGTCCTGCAGAGGATAGAGTACTTGATTGGAGTCGCCACAAAGCAAGAGGGTACCCCGTTTGTGGGTATCCGTGACAGACAATAGGTGGGAAAGGAAGGCCTGGGGTTTCTTATTAGGAGCATAGTATGAAACTATATTGACATCCGAGTCAAGGAGCCGTCCTAGCAGTATGAGGTAGCGACCCTCAGGGTCTTTTATTTCCTTCTGTAGAGTAAATGAGGTAGTTCTGTGAAATGCTATCAGCACACCCCGTTGCTTCGTGGGAGCAGAGGCAGTGTAGACCTGTGGGTATTGGTGACCAAAGTGTTTGGGAGTCGAATGAGTGGAAAAGTGCGTTTCCTGAAGGCAAGCCACATGAACCGATAGCGAAGAGAACGATCGGAATGCCTTCACACGTTTGGAGGGGGAATTTAGGCCTTGTACATTTAGAGTAAGAACGTTTAAGGTGGACATAATGGAGTGCAAGTGTAGCGTGGCAGGGGTAGGAGGCAGGAACGGCGGGCGGGGGACTCTCTCCGGGTGGGGACGGAAGACAGGAGGAGCAGGATCAAGAGGGCGGGAAAGGGGGGAGGAAGGGAAATGGGGGAGAGAAAAAACTCAAGAATGGAAGGGGAGGGAAGGAAAAATGAGAAAAGAGGATCCTCTGGAAGGAAGTAAACTGCCCGCCAGGAGGAGTCAACCTGTCCAAGAGATACCAGTCCAAAAAGGTCGGGTACTGAAGGACTACAAGTGGGGTGCAATGAGCAGTCTCTGGGGTAGGGACAGCCTAGTAGCAAGCATAACGCAAGTGGAGGTAACGAGTCAATAACATATCAGAGCACAAACAGTAATACAAATCAGGGCAATACGATAGAAGCAACAATGAGAGAAAAATAATAAAAAAAAAAAAAAAAAAATTTAAAATTGAAGAAAAAGTAAAATTGAAGAAAAAGAAAAAAAAAAAAATCCAATGTAGGGAAACTCTGCCACCAGTCTCACCTACAGAAGTGGTACGTCCTGGTAGGTACCAAAAAAAAAAAAAAACGCATATGTAAATATATGAAAACATTATAGTTACGGTTCCAGGAGGATACCAAAAAAGGTGGCATCAAAGAAAGGGATCAGCAGGGCAGCTAGACAACCGTCCTAGTAACAAAGAGCAGGTGAACACCGCGGGGTGTCCTCAGTCCATGGTGTCCTCAGGAGCCGGGGCTGGAGCTGGTGTTGAATAGCGACCTCTCTTGTGGATCCCGTGCTGGGAGATATGATCCTGGTGAGCTTGGGTCTTCTGTGGAGAGGATGATGCAGCACGGCGCTTGGAGCCTTCAGGAGAATGATCGGGGGGTGTCAGGTGGAGTTCACGAATAGTACCATGGAGATCCTCAGGAGATTTACATTGGTAAGAGGAGCCTTTGTAGGAGAAGTGGACAGCAAAGGGGAAGATCCATCTGTAGGTAATCTTGTGGTGTTGAAGAACAAGGAGATGCGGCTTCATAGCCTTACGTTTAGCCAGGGTAGCTTGGGATAAATCCTGGAAGAGTTGGTAACGGTGACCCTGGAAAATTAGGGAATCCCTATTACGGGCAGCCACCATGAGTTGTTCTTTAGTGCGAAAAAAGTGAAGTTTCACTATGATGTCCCTAGGGGGACCGTCATCTGAGCGCGGGGCCAGTGATCTATGGATCCTGTCCATTTCCAAACGCTCTATAGGAATTGATGGGGATAGTTCCTGAAATAAGGCAGTGATGGTGGATTGAAGGTCCTCCACAGACTCTGGGATACCTCTGATCCTGACATTGGATCTTCTGGCCCTGTTTTCAAAGTCCTCCAAGCGGGAGTGTAGGGATGAATTCTCCTCTCGAAGGGCTTCCAAGTCCTCAGAATGATTGCCTGCTGTGAGTTCTAGTACCTCAGTGCGTTGTGCGAGAGTAGTGCGGTGGCCCACCTCCCTGATTTCCCTGGTGAGCTTGTCAGTAATGGCATCCGAGGTGTTTTTGAGGGCTCTAGTGAGCATCCGTTCAAATTGCTGGAGCAGGTCTGGCTGCAGCGTGTCTCCCCTAAAAGTTAGGGGTGTGAGGCCAAAATCATAGTCTGTCTCACCGTCTGGGTGCAGCGCCACAGGCTTGGTGTGAGGAGTTGCGTGAGGCGAGCGGGTAGATGGCCCCGCCGCCATCTTAGGAGCGGTCTTGAGGAGAGCGTCCCTGATGGATTTATTCTTAAATTTGTTCTTCGGTCCGCCGTAGACCATCGTGGGTGGACCCCAGAGGTCCCTGGCAGCCGGTGGGTCTGTATGTGGTTAGGTTAGTAGCTGTGACTCGTTGCGGCGAGGCTGTAATGCCCCCAGAGATGCGGAGCACTAGGCGGACATGTCCTGCTCAGAGGGGCCAACGGTCATTCGGACCTACCCAGGGTGAAGGTGAGGTCTGGGTCCGGAGTCCTGGCTGGGGGATGGAGACCCAGGGATGCCCAGCGAGCGTGGGGGGGCCGGGAAGATGGCGGCCTGGTGCTGACTGTCTGGCTGTGGAGATGGTCCCTGAGGTGCTGTGGGGCAGATTAAGGCAGAGGGGGGTAGGTCTGTAGGGCAGGATGGTGAGTGGGTACTTGAATAGTGCCTACCTCCCCTCTGAAGCGCCGGATGGCGGCCGCGGCGGCCGCGCAGGCCTCGGGGTCCGGTCCTCAGGAAAGTCCCCGGCTTCAGGCCTAGGTAGGCCGCGAGCGGAAATCCTGGTCCGATTGAAAAAATTCTTGGTCTGGCAGGTCCCCCAGGGTCCGGAGAGTCGTGATGGAGTGCGGATGAGCCGTTGGGCTGAGCAGGGAGGGAGGATTGCGGACGATTGTACCTGAGCGGCGGAGCTCCTCACAAAGACGTCCGCCTCGGTCCGCTTCCGGTCACGCCCCCCAATAAAATTGATTTCAATCATGCAGAACTGAAATGCCAAGTCTGGCTATATAAGAACATACGGTGTCAAGGTAGCAAGCTTTGTAAAGGAGAATGATGGATGTTTAGCTGTACTGAAAACAGACGATCACCTCAAAGTTCAGGGGTGACAATTAAGGCATTGAGACATTGGACTTTTTATATCTGACGTTTCATATGATACTTTCTTGACACACTTTAATCTACTCTTCAACTGATGACATCGGAGTCTCCTTTGTTCTCCTGTGTCAACTTTAGCACCTGGGTAGGCTTTATGGCTAAAGCCCACTGGGGTGAAATGGGTCAACATACTCAACATGTGTGCAAGGCTGTGTAATCCTGTGTAAAATAAAAGAAGAATTTACCGAGCAATGCATACATATGGCGATGTCAGTCCGTTTGATTGGGATGTTTCTGTGACAGTTGTACGGCTGTAGATCTGACACTCGTATGCTCCATGTTATCCATGTGAGATTGCATGGTTGCAGCACCATACTCTTTTACAGTTTCGTTTTGTGAAGTGACCAGCACTAGAAAGAGTCCAGAATAACACTTGACTGATGAGGCGCATACTCCTAGGAAACCAACTTAACATTTGAAAATCCCTTGCACTCTCCCCAGTAGAAAACACCACACTTATAATAATTGAGTTGAGCAAGGCCACAGCTTTATTTCATTTCCAACACAGAACATGCTAACACTTTAAACCAGTGCTGCTCATAGTTGTACTGTGAGCATGTGTAACAATCAATTCCAAATGGGGCCTGTCCTTACCTTAAGTGCTGGACAGACTAACTCCAACTTCCAGTCAAGGGCACAGCCCATTACCAAGTATTAATGCTGGCAAGGTCAAAAAAACGCCACTAAAGCAAAGCTGGTTACATTCCATCAAAAAGGGGGGTGGAAGGGTGGGCAGCTCTTTCCTCCATGCGTTGCGTCAAAAAAGACCCAGCATTCCATGGGGAGAATAACTTTCAGTGAGCTCAGGCTCAAGCCCCCATCCAGCTGACCAATCTACTGCAACCACCTCCGCCATGACTCCACCCCCCCCCCCCCAAGGGCTGAACTTCCTGGCCATGCCCCATGAGTCAAGGCTCTCTTTCCCAAGAGGATCAAGAGGCCTTAATTTTATAGTAAAAATATTTTACTTGTTCTATTCCCATTATTTAAAGCGGATGTAAACCCTCACATATACCCAGTGAAGTTAACAGCCTCCGATACACATAGATGAAACAAATCCCCCTACATAGGCTTTATATGTATATCTGCTGTCTCCAGCTTTACACTGTTTAGAAAATGAACAGCATATTAGAATTTTTTCTTCCTGTTCCAGCACTGGGTGTGGAGTCCTGGCATACACTGTGTGACAGCTGATTGGAGGAAAGGCACACACCCCCCTCCACATAGGCAGAGGAAGGAAGAAACATGCAGAGCTGTGCTGTGAATAGACCAGCTCTCTGCTAATCTATCTCTATGCACCCACCCCAACACAAATTTCCAGCTGCTTTTATCTCCTGTGTCAGAGATCTTGTCAGAAGTTATAATGCTGATAACAGAGGAACAGAGCAGCAGAAAAACACAGGACTTAGGGCTTTGGAGAGAGAGATAAGTAAACACCACAGATATATGTGCCCAGGTCAGATTTCATGAATGGGGTTTACATCCACTTTAAGTGATAGGACCAGAACTAAGCTCACAATATAAGTTTATTTGAATCTGGCAATATCAAGTTCACATTATTTAAAAATAAGAAAAATATAAGCAGACAATTGCTATAAAAAATCTTTGTATTAGTAGTGTCAAAGTCACACATTGAAAAAGGTGCTAAAAATAACTATGTGATCATTTTTTAGCTAATTGCATTATTAGCAGTGAAATAAATAATAGAACCGCATGAGGATATTCCTCACAGTTTATGTTATTTCACTCATTTCATCTTATGGAGATGTGCACAAATAGATTTTACAAATCCCTCAGCAGCCAATAAACATGATATATTTCCAGGGAGTATCACTGTGATAATGAATTAAACAGTGAAAACCAAGAAGCAGTTTTAGAGAGGAGACGTAAGCAGTTTAAGGACAATATCAGTGTTTATTAGCACATGGAGTGCTACATTGACATGAGGCTACCCAGACATCATGTATACACTAGAAAACAGAAAGCAATAGTATCTGTATTGACAAAGCTGGTTGTACTGTGTCAGATCATCTATCAGTATCAGCAAAAGATCTGTAACTACTCTGTAAATAATCATTAACCACTTGCCGACCAGCCGCCGCAGTTATACAATGGCAAGTTCCCGCGAATCGCCGTACTCGTACGGCGGTTCACGTAAGCGCTCCTGTGGGCGCGCGCCGCCAAAGGCATGCGCCTGCACCCTCGGGGAAGCCGAGGCATGGGGTCGGCGGCCACGATTGCCGCCGGCCACCCGTGATCGCTCCCCGCGAAGAGAGAATGGCAGTCTGCTGTTGTAAACACAGCAGACCATTGTTCTCTCTGGTATCAACACAATGCCCCTGTGTTCCTGCTATTTAGCAACACATATCTCTGTGTTGATATTACAAGTCCATCCCCCCCCCCACAGTTAGAGAACACCCCCCTAGGCTCACACCTAACCCTTTGATCGCCCCTGGCATTAACCCCTTCCCTGCCAGTGTCATTAGTACAGTAACAGTGCATATTTTTAGCACTGATTACTGTAGTAATGTCACTGGTCCCCCAAAAAGTGTCATAAATGTCAGGTGTCCGATCTGTCCGCAGCAATGTCACAGTCCCGCTAAAAATCACAGCCATTACTAGTAAAAATAAAAAAATAAATAAAGATGACATAAATTTTTCCCCTAGTTTGTAGATGTGATAACTTTTGCGCAAGCCAATCAAAAATACGCTTATTGGGATTTTTTTTTACCAAAAATATGTAGCAGAACACAAATCGGCCTAAAATGATAAAAAAAATTTGATTTATGCATTTAAATGCAGAATAGCTGCGTTTTTCAGCTTTTTTGGCATTTTTCAGCATTTCTAAGCTTTTATCAGAGTTAGGGCTCTTTCACACACTATGTCCGTCAAACGGACTCCGCTTTTCTCAGCGGGGGATCGAGCCGCCGATCCCCCACTGAGCAGAAGGATGACAGCTGTGTCTCCGTGCTGTGTGCGGAGACACAGCTGTCAGGCCCTTATGCATCTCTATGGGGAAAATCGGATGGGAACGGACCGTCGGTCCGTTCTCATCTGATCCCATCCGATCCGATCCGCTGGACGAATGGAAAATAGGGTTTCCATCCGTCCAGATTTGACGGATCGGTTCGGGTCGGATGTCAGCGGACATGTCTCCGCTGACATCCGATGCCCCATAGGAATGCATGGGGGGACCGTTCAGATTTGGACCGTTCAGATCCGCCAAAAAAACGAACAGGCAGATCTCTGCCTGTGTGAAAGGGGCCTTAGAGTGTTTTTTTCAGCTGAAAAACTCCTCTCAAAACCCTCTAGTTCTGTTTTTTTTTTTTCTACCAGCCAGGACATGCCCCCTGCCAAAAACTGCTGATAACAGCCTATGTGTGAATGGACACATAGCATAACATGCTGGGATGCAGAAAAAACGTCTGAAGCCAAAAACAGCAGCTGTAAAAACATCAAGAGTGCATGAGGCCTGAATGTGGTTCTAAATGCAGAAGGTTTTTTATCTTATTGCAGTCTATGCATTAAGATATAAAAAAAAAAACCTTCTGTGTGCAGCAGCCCCCTAATCCTTACCTGAGCCCATCTCTATCCAGCGATATTGCCCAAGAGCCACAAAGCCTGCGGACTCTCCCTCCTGATTGGCACAGCAGCAGGCGTCAATCGAAGTCAGCGAGCCAATGAGGAAAGAGAGAGAGGGCGGGGCAGGAGGGAGTGCCAACGAGGGACCAGAGAAGAGGAGGATCGGGGCTGCTCTGTGCAAAACTATTACACAGAGGAGGTAAGGATGACATGTTTGTCATTCTTAAACAAAATAAAAAATAAGACTTTAGTATCACTTTTCCCTCCGGTCTCCCCAGGAAAGAGTTAACAGTAGACAGTCTTCAGTCAGTGTGTTCGTTTGGAAAATGTAGGAGCGAGGGGGGTGCCATCCAAGGCTTTTGGGCTGTGTCTTTTTATTGATGCCACACAGAGTGAGGAGGCACAGCTCTAGTCCTGCATGCAAGGGTGACTCCATAGGATACTGCAAGAGAAAGGAGCCACCATGAAACAGGAAACCTGCGGCAGCTGTCATTTCACCAGTTAAAAACTGAAGCAGAGAAGGATTAAAAGACAAAATCAGCTGCGGCTGCAGTTTACTAGAGTTGAAGCTCACACAGAGCTATGCCCTCTCAGCCCTCATTCACACTAAACACGGCTTTAAAATCGTGCAACTTCATCTGAAACTGCACAATTTTAAAGCCGCGACTTCGGGTGTGACTTGAAAGACATCTGTGCAGCTTCATGCGGGAACTAGTTTTGCAAATCAGTGTGATTGCAATAGGTTGCGACGTATCATGCGATTTGACCTGTTAAATCTTATGACAAATTGCACAAGTGTGAACGAGGGCTCAGGGCTAGTTCATACCGCAAAAACGTCCTCCAGATCTGTTCTGAAAGTGTTTATGCAGGCGTGTTTTTGACACGTTTTTGATGTGTTCTGGTGCATTTTTTATGCCTTTTTTGATGCGTTTTGTTGCAATTTTAATGCGTTTTAACTCCTATTTCAGTTTCTTGCAGGAAGAATGCAGCATGTTCTATTTTTTTTTCCTGAAACGACAACACACTGGAACTGCATTCACTGGTGTGAACTATGCTATGGAAAACCATGTAAACCATGTAACCTAGTTTCTATGCGTTTTGAATGAAGAAAAAAAAATGCACTGGAACTAGGGTTGCCACCTCATCCATTTAAACCAGGACCCACATTAAGTACACAGGATCTGTAGCTAATTAAAGTGGTAATTAAGCTCACTTGGTACCTTATCTGCATTATATTAGCCTCAGAACCTGTGTAATTAGCATGTGTCCTGGATTAAAGGGATGAGGCGGCAACCCTAACTGGAACGCATATGGTATGAACTAGGGTTGCCACCTCATCCCTTTAATCCAGGACACATAATAATTACACAGGTTCTGAGGCTAATAAAATGCACATAAAGCCTCGTACACATGCACAGATTGTTGGCCGACCGATCGGCCGTCTTTTGTCCAGTGTCGTTTGTTGGTTGAAATGTGCTCTAGACTTGCACTGGACTTTTGTTGGCCAACAAAAACCAACTTCAGAAGTGATGTCATGTGATGGTTGACTTTCCATGTGTTTTTTCTTCTCTGAGCATGCCCAGTCTTGCTCATCTGATTTTTGTCTGCCGAAATCTGTACTGACTGAGGAACAATCGGCCATTCTGTTGTTGGCCAACAAAAATTTTATAGCATGCACACCAGATTTTTTTCGGCCGAAAATTCGCAGTTGGTTGTCGGAAGCATCATACTAACAAGCCTACAATCGGCCGATCGGTCGTTGGCCGACAATTTACGGCCAACAATCTGTGCGTGTGTACGGGGCTTTAGGCCCCTTTCACACATACGGACCATTTGTCTGTTTTACATCCATCCGTCGACGGATGAAAAATGGACATCAGTGCATCTCTATAGAAAAACGGATGACAACGGATGATCATCTGTTTACTTCCGTTTTCATCCGCTTCCGTCAATATCTGTTTTTTTTTAACAGATGAAAGCACTATTTTTCTTCCGTTAAAAAAATGGATCAGACGAAAAACAGATGTAAACTGACAAACGGTCCGATGTAAAAAAAGAAAAACAGATGAAAAACGAATGAAGAACGGATAAAAAATGGATGAAAAATGGATGAAAAACTGATGAAAAATGGATGAAAAACTGATCCATTTTGACATGACTAAACTGATGAAATGAACGGTCCCGTATGTGTGAAATGGGCCTTAGGCACCAAGTGAGTATAATTACCACCTTAATCAGCCACAGAACCTGTGTAATTAATGTGTGTCCTGGTTTAAAGAGTTGAAGTGGCAACCCTAGTATGAAGTGCTGATTGACCTAGCGATGCCATATAGGTAGGTCATATACTCCTGTATACTCGGAAGCTCTCAATGGTAAACATCGCAGCAGGGAAAAAAAGAAACGGTATCTATATAGTTCACGGGCAACACACAGGTGTGCCTTGAGGAGGGAATTCTTATCACATCCTACCTTTGCTTAGATATGAGCACTGCAGGAAGAATTTACAAATCTCTATATAAAATGCAACATTCTAAATAAAAAAAATTAAAATGTGAAAATAAATAGGGACATATGAAAGTATACAAATTATTACATAATTAATTTAGGTACATCATTTATAATTTAAGAAAAACATTTATAATTAGAATATCTCATGAAGATTAGAATATATCTAATGCGTATATGTTGCGGCAAGAAAAATGGGCATTGACACCCAGCCGCCGCACATATGTATCCATGGGGAGCCTGAGGTTGTGTGCTGAGAGCGGGCTTACTATGCACTCCCAGTACACTGATCGAGCTGTCACCGACAGGCCCCAGTCACGGCTTCCCTCGATCCTGTGACAGCTATCCATCTCAGTGGTCACATGTGGTGTGATGAGACGTCACACTGCCTCCCGGGCATTAAAACCCAGTTAAAGGGCTACATTAAAGGGTTATTTACCACTTTACCACCGGAGGATTTTGCTGTCTTACGTTCAGGCCACTTTTTGTGATTCGGCACTGTGCAACTTTAACTGACAATTGCACGGTCGTGCGACGCCGTACCCAAACGAAATGTACGTCCTTTTTTTCCCACAAACAGAGCTTTCTTTTGGTGGTATTTGATCACCTATGCGATTATTACTTTTTGCGCTATAAACAAAAAAAGAGCGTAAATTTTGAAAAAATACCAATATTTTTCACATTTTTTTATATGAAATCCCCCCCCCCCCCCCAAAAAAAAATTTAAAAATCTAATTTTTTTAAAATTTTTGGCCAATTTGTTTTCTGCTACCTATGTTTGGTAAAAAAAATCACAATAAGCATACTTTGATTGGTTTGCGCAAAAGTTATTGCATTTATTAACTAAGGGGGAAAGATTTCTGTAATTTTTGGTGTTTTTTTTTTTAACGAGTAATGGCGATCAGCGATTTTTTTTTTTTGCGGGACTGCGACATTGCAGCAGACAGATCGGATCCTTGACTGACATTTTTGACACTTTTGGGGGTACCAGTGACATTTCTATAGTAATCAGTGCTATAAATATGCACTGTTACTGTAAAAATGACACTGGCAGGGAAGGGGTTAATTTTACTGGAGAGGGAGGGGTTAATGTATGCCTGGTGCTTACTAACGTGTGTGGGGGGAGGTGACTGAGTGACACAGGGACAGATCGCATGTTCAGCTATGCACAAGCGGGCGGATCTCCAGACTCGATTCTCCGACGATCGGGGAAGAGCGGCGGCGATCGCCGCTGCTCCTCCCCTGGCCCGACTCCCGCTGTGACTGAACACAGCGGGAGCGAGCCTCCGGCGGCGCGCGAGCGGCGCCCAGAAGGGGAGGAATCCAGCGACGTAGGTCTACGACGCTGGGCGGAATCGAGCCACTTGGCCGCAGTACAGTCAACGTGACTGGTCGGCAAGTGGTTAATGTTACTAGAAATGTATGATTTAATTATTATTTAATAATAATACTTGATAGTAAACCTGTACAATAAAAATCAATGTTAACCTACTTATGTAATGACTTATTAAATACTTATGTAATCTATAAATGCATAGATATTTTCAAAGTACAATACCATACCTCCCAACTTTTTGACATGGGAATAATGGACACCTATTAGCAAAAGTATGTGGGCATAGGAGAATTATACAAAAAATGATTAGTTAAACCCACAAGTGCTTTTTGTTTACCACGACTATTCCTTTATACTTCAATTTAGAAATTGGATGAAAGGTTTAGCACTGTGAAACACTTTTTGAAAGATAAAAAGTGCATTTTATATACAACTGTGTAGATCATACCAAAATGAGGGACAAATGTGGAGGAAAGAGGGACTTTGATCCAAATCAGGAACAGTCCCTCGAAATCAGGGACAGTTGGGAGCTATGCAATACCAAATTTCCCAGCTCTAACAATCTTCAAAGAGAACTTGTGTTATCCGTTTGCAAGGTATTGGGTGCTCATAAATACATGTAGGAGGCGGAGCTGTATTTTTTAAATATAGGCATCTCTGTACAGCCTACTCTAACCTGTGATCATACCAAAGTAGAATATATATTATAACATAAAACAAAGTAAGATCAGGCTTACCTGAAGGTGCTCCATTCCTTCCAATGATAAAAAGTCTATTTACATGAGATTATATCCAATGTTTACACAATTTTCCTGTACAACAGTGCACTGCATCTGAAAATAAATTTAGTTTAGGTGCCCCATTCATAAATTTAGAATGGGTAATTATTTTAGAACGTTGGAGGGTTAGAATGTTAGAAGCGAATGCTTGTTTGCAAAAATATACGCTTTGTGTGCTTTGAATGCATGGTTTTAAAAAACCTGCTCTAGAAGCCAGGAAACTAAAACAAAAGAAGTTGTAATCGTCAATAATGTGTGCTATAATTATGTGCAGATACATAAATGCACATTAAAAATGTATTGATGCAAGTGAGTAAGGCATAACAGCCCAAACATGCAAAAAAATAGATTTATTAATGGCGCCTGGTAAATCCCAACTCCAGGTACAGCTTTTTTTTTTTTTAACCACTTTACCACCGGAGGATTTTGCTGTCTTACGTCCAGGCCACTTTTTGCGATTCGGCACTGTGCGACTTTAACTGACAATTGCGTGGTCGTGCGACGCTGTACCCAAACAAAATTTACGTCCTTTTTTTCCCACAAACAGAGCTTGCTTTTGGTGGTATTTGATCACCTGTGCGATTTTTACTTTTTGCGCTATAAACAAAAAAAGAGCGTAAATTTTGAAAAAATAACAATATTTTTCAAATTTTTTTATATGAAATTCCCCCCCCCCCCCCCCAAAAAAATTAAAAATCTAAATTTTTTACAATTTTTGGCCAATTTGTTTTCTGCTACCTATGTTTGGTAAAAAAAAATCACAATAAGCGTATTTTGATTGGTTTGCGCAAAAGTTATTGCGTTTACTAACTAAGGGAAAGATTTCTGTCATTTTTGGTGTTTTTTTTTTTAACGAGTAATGGCGGCGATCTGCGATTTTTTTTTTTTGCGGGACTGCGACAGATCGGACCCTTGACTGACATTTTTTACACTTTTTGGGGTACCAGTGACATTACTACAGTAAACAGTGCTATAAATATGCACTGTTACTGTAAAAATGACACTGGCAGGGAAGGGGTTAATTTTATTGGAGAGGGAGGGGTTAATGTATGCCTGGTGCTTACTAACGTGTGTGGGGGGAGGTGACTGAGTGACACAGGGACAGAGCGCAGGTTCAGCTATGCTGAACCCTGCAATCTGTCACTGTCTGTCACTTAGGAGATCCACCCGCTTTGTTTACACAAGCGGGCGGATCTCCAAACTCGAATCCCCGATGATTGGGGAAGGGTGGCGGTGATCACCGCCGCTCCTCCCCTGGCCCGACTCCTGCTGCGACTGAATACAGCGGGAGCGAGCCTTCGGCGGCGCGCGTGCGCCGCCCACAAGTGGAGGAGTCCAGCGACATAGGTCTACGTCGCTGGACGGGAACTAACCACTTTGCCGCAGTAGAGCTCCAGTGAGCGGTCGGCAAGTGGTTAATTCTGATATACTATATATGTAAACCGCTGCATAAATTGATAGCACTATATAAGTACCTGTTATAAATAAATAACACGCAAGCTTACAATTCAGATAAATCTTTACAGATACTTTGTATAAGTTTATAGCATTTCTTTATTGTAAAATGAAAGTGAAAGGATAAGAACTGAACTCAAAACTATGCTCTTCTGAGTTACTTTATTGGAACATCCATAATAGATACACAGCCATGGAATCTCCACCCAGAGAAACCAACCGATCGTGAATGCCCTTTTACCACAATTTGGCTTGATCAATGCACATTGATGTGAATCAACCACTAATATTTAAAACGTGAATCTGGATAGTTCACCTTCAGCAAATGATTGGTAAACGTCAGATTCAATGCTTTAAAAATATTCCCCCCAAGTGTACACGTTGGTGTCTTTGACACAAGAAGGGGCCAAGCCTGGGATCCTTATACAACTGAAAGCAGTTGTATACTTCTGGATGTTTTTTTCTTTTGTTCCTGCAAGGTAAAGTCATAATGTGCTAGTATGCATCGCATCGCATACTAGCACATTATGTGAAACTAACCTTGAAACAAAGCTGTTCCAGCTCCGCAATGTCAGTGCTGCAGCCGTTTCCATCTTCACCTGTCTTGCATCCGGGTTTGCGGGCTTTGGCTCTGTTACTGGCCGAAACCGCCATGACGTCACTCCAACGCACGGGAGCCGCCATTTGCGGCACAGGGCTTGGAAGGAACGGCATGAGTGGCCGTTCCTTCAGTCATGTCACTGGCTGCATGTAATATAAATATCTCCTAAACAGTCCATGTTTAGGACATATTTACCATACCTAAAGGTAAGACCAATTTTAGGCTTACCTATAGGTAAAAGTCAGTAGAGGAAGTTTACTTCCTCTTGAAGTAAGATTGCCTCGTTGTTTGCATTACATTTCTATTTAGGGCACATACCATATAACCAGCCACTGTTTTATTCCTATTCATTCTTCTTTTTTTAAATAAATGGAAATAGTAACTGATAAAGCTGATTCTATTGAGAATCTAGTTAATATTTCATCTGGCTTAACCTTTTCTACAGGAAAAACAAAGTGCAAAGGTTAATGTATCGTACAGAACTGAATGTTTGACTAGCTAATGCTGTTTCTGGTTAGATGTCAAACTTTGTAGGTGATATTTTACACCTTAGTAGTATCTTGTATTATACAACATTTTCTGTATATGTAAGTACTGAGGACATTGCAATATAATACCTGTGCAAATGTAGCATTAAATATTATGGGTGAAACATGGACGTTTTTGAGATGCGGTAACCAATGAAAAGAAAGGGAAGGAGGACTCCTATCTGTGTGCCAGCCCTCTATGTGTCTGGAAGAAAATTGTGACCAAGCTAGGAGAGAACATTGAGACAAACTTTTACAAAAGGTGATCTTCACTTAGAGACTAGTCTTCTACGCTGACGCCATTCCAATAGCCCAGGTAAAATAATAATTTGCATTTGTGATTTATTCATACTTATATGTGAGCTCCATACATTATTGCTGCAATGGTAACTATTAACTGTTTTTTTATTTTAAAAATGTAATGAAAAATCATTGTAATATAAATAATGATGCCATTAAACATTCTGGAACAGAAGAGTTTACATGGTTATCCTTTAGGAACAGTAATATAATGTATAAATGTATCAACTTTAATGGGCAGACTATATGTATCAATTGATAAAATGTAATACATTTATTAAGAGACCCTTAGACTCAATTCACACTATGTCGGATCCGACTTCGGGGCGACCTGTGAAGTCGCGTGCAGCGCGACTTTGGCACGACTTGCACGGACTTCATAAAATGAATGTCTATGCAAGTCGCTCCAGGTCGCCCCAAAGTAGTACAGGACCCTTTTTCTAAGTCGGAGCGACTTGTGTCGCTCCTATTAGAACGGCTCCTGTAGCAGTCAATGGACCGTGATGGTGCACGACTTGTCAGGCTGACCAAGTCGCCTGACAAGTCGTGTTAGTGTGAATGGAGACTTAGAGGCTCTATGTCTCTTTAAATTATAACACATAATGCTGCAAAGTGACTAGTTCCTGTATTTACCCATGGCTGTTTTATTTTTATTTTTTTATTTAAGCAGCATTTAGAAGAAAAAATTATGTCTCACACATTTTAGGGCATGTAGCAGGAAATAAAACCTATGCCCAGACAAGGGCAACAAGCTTGACAATGGGGTGGATTTGCTAAAGGCAAATAGATTGTACATTTTGCAAGTGAAGTTGCACTCACTTTCCTTAGTAAATGTAAATGTGGTAAAACGTCAGTTTATGAAAAAAAGGGTAAAAAATACTCAATAAGATGGCAAGGAAAAAAAGAAAACACAGCGTTTTTTGCTTGCACATGGTTGGATGACGGAAATCAGCAGAACTTTACCACATTTACCAAGTTTTGAGGAAAATTGGTACAACTGCCCTTTCAAAATGTACAGACTATTTGCCTTTAATAAATCCACCCCAGTGTATTATGCATGTTGAACATTGTATTATGCACAGTGATGCATTTGCCCCCCCCCCCCCCCCCCAGACACACACACCAACAAGTAAAAACTTACTGTGGCAAACTGGTCTGTAGTTTACACCCTATTGTCTGTCTGTCCTGCTGTTAACTGCAATCCTGCTTGTCCCTGCAAGATGCGGAAATATCAGTATGATAGAAAGTATAATATAAATATGGGTGCATTCAATTACCAGTGCAGTAAGCTAAGTTAAAAATGCAGTAACCTATATCAACTAATTCGAAATGACAGAAGTCAGATTAGTACAAGATTGACTCCACTTGGACATTGCACATTGCTGCTTGCACTATTTCATTATATAAGCCCAATACTCTCCTGTACAGCATTATTTCACTTTGTAATGTACAGAGCGTGTTGACATTTAGTCAGGAGTGTGCCATTACCATAGGATGTCAGAAAGCAAGACCAAGCTTGCAGCTTTTATTTCTGTTACCAAGGCAAGAGGAGATCATTACAGAGGTGCGATATATTTCATTTGTAGTGTGTTGACAACCTCTTGAGTGGCACGTAACCTATTTGTCTTCTGTAAGTGGTGCATTGAGGTTCCAGTGTATTTGGAAGTGGCCTAGTCATTTGTTGATGCACTAGTGGAATATACGTATGTAGAACCTCTCTAGATTATGTGGGACTACAAGTACAGTGCAATTTTTATTGAGATTATACAACACTCCACTGGAAAAGGTGGATGCATACCTTTGCATACTGGGGTAACAAATAAAAGCAGAATGTCACTAACTGCTAAGGCTCATTCACACTAGTGCGACTTGTCCCGCGATTTTGGACCGCAAAATCGCATGACAAGTCGTTTTCCATTATTTTCAATGAGCCCCATTCATATCAGTGCGTTTTGAGGTCGCACCGACTTCAAAGTAGTTCCTGCACTACTTTGGCATGATTTTAATGCGTTTTGAGGTATATAGCCCTGAGCCATTGCTCAAAATCGTGTCAAAATCGTGCCGCGATTCGCGGCAAAATCGTGTTGCATAAGTGTGAAAGGGGCCTTAAACAGTTGTCTTTAGTGTAGTATTGGATTAGTATGGTTGAGGGTTAGGGTTAGGAAGAAGGGATCATCCTATCATCATAATCCCAAAAAGAAAAAAACACTACAGACTTCACTGGTACACATGAGATGACACTTACAAGTTTTGAAAATGGATTACATTAGTAGTATTTTTAAATTTTACTAATAGAAAGATGTTTAAGCATGATTCAACATTAATCTCCCACATTTTTTCAATCAAGCAATTAAATATATGCACTGATTACATAACATATTGTTTTTAGATCCACAAGGATATAAAAACAATATAAGTTATGTGATCAGTGCATATACTGCGATAGCTTCATTGAAAATTGGGAGAGATTTATGTTGAACCATGCTTAAACATATTCCTTTTAGTACAATTTTAAAAGAAGAATCATAATGTATGTTTCAAAACTTGTGTGATCTCATGTGTACCAGTAAAGTCCGTAGTGTTTTCTTCTTTTTTGGTTTATTTCATCAAAGATATATCTCCTGACTCAAACTTGCCACTTCCTCAGTTGAAAGGTGATACGTAGATGTTCTACACTTTCTGGTTCCTGGCTTCACTCATACACTATATTACCAAAATTATTGGAACACCTGCCTTTACACGCATATGAACTTCATTGGCATCCCAGTCTTAGTCTGTAGGGTTCAATACTGAGTTGGCCCACCCTTTGCAGCTTTAACAGCTTCAACTCTTCTGGGAAGGCTTTCCACAAGGTTTAGGAGAGTGTCTATGGGAATGTTTGACCATTCCTCCAGATGTGCATTTGTGAGGTCAGGCACTGATGTGAACGAAAAGGCCTGGCTCGCGGTCTTCGCTCTAATTCATCTCAAAGGCAATCTATTGGGTTGAGGTCAAGTCTTTGTGCAGGCCAGTCAAGTTCCTCCAACCCAAACTCGCTCATCCATGTTTTTTTGGACCTTGCTTTGTGCCTTCCCAGAATAGTTGAAGCTGTTATAGCTGCAGAGGGTGGGCCAACTCAAAATCTAACCATACAGACTAAGACTGGGATGCCATTAAAGTTCATTAAAGGCAGGCATCCCAATACTTTTGGTAATATAGTGTATGTGTCTGTGTATGCCACTTTTTTACATTACTTGAGGAAACTATTACAGTAATTTTAGAAACAGCTGCTCACTTTTGGAGTCTCTCTCTCCAATTGACATTCCATACAAAGCTGAGACAGGAAAGGGGATGTGCTGTTCTGTATTCATTCAGCCATTTGTTTATTCTGAATAGAGCAGAACATCAGGAGGGGCAAAAAAAACTGTATCTGTACTGCAGAGGGGCAAAGCGACTTTTCCTAGGCTGTTGGTTAGTGAATTTAAGGCACCCCAGTGCAAGGATTGGCATACATATAGTATCTGCCAAAGCCCAAGCTCAATATGTTATGTACAGTATGCATTTATTTCCACTTAGAGAACATCCTTTTCAAAAATATAATTCCAATGTGTGTTGAATTTCACTTTAGCTCCATTAAAATATTTGGAGCTCCGACACATGTTACAAACGTGCAGTTTGGGGCAAAAACATAAACATTTAATCCCAAAACCAGGATACAGTTTAAAAAAAGGAATCTTGGGTGGTGTACCAACCCATTCCATTTTATTAACAGTTCATTAGAGGTCTAACATATTCTTCCACAAGTGTGTTTTGCAACATGTAGTCCTAAACAGAAAACCACAGTGTAATTAGATAAATGAATAAATACTGTCTAATATTATCATGTGATATCATTTTATCCATGAGTGTTATTGATATTTTAAAGTTTCTATGTATAGCTTATTATATATACAGTATGTACATCCTTCTTTGCTCATTACATGTACAGGCTTTACTTTCTGCCTTAAAGGCTACTGTAAATTCACCTTTTCAGGCACAAATTCACTTTTCATAATAAAATAAAGTCTTTTCAATTGTCATTTCTGGCCCAGCTGAACCAATGTGCTTATCTCTAAAAGACCCTTAATGTCTGCCCTGTGCTCTACTGAATGCAATGCAATGGAGATCGCACCACATTACATTTTTTTCCAAAACAATGCTGAGGGGTAACATAACCCGCCAATGTCCAGTGTTCTGCACTAGAGTAATCCGCCTCTTGGCAAACCTTTTCGTGTTGGTACGAAGTGGGAGGGTGGTGCTGAGGGGGCAGTAACGTGATTCAGAGGTTCTTTCCTCCTTTGTCAAAAACAGAGGTTTTTTTTTTTTGACAAAGGAGAAACGAACCTCTGAAACGCGTTACTGCCCCCTCAGCACCATCCCTAATTCCTTACCAGCACGAAAAGGTTTGCCATGAGGCAGATTACTCTAATGCAGAACATCGGACATTGGCGGGTCTTTTGACCGCTGTGAAGTCTAGGTATTTTCCGATCCGGCTAAGAAATATAGGAATTGCCAATCCACACTGACTGAGTGTGGTCTCTCATCATCTGTACTGCCAATACACGCTGATATCGCTGCAGGGCTTTTTTGTAGTTCACATGCTAATTGTCAAGATTTTAACATGTAAGTGTACTATTTTTCTTGTTCAATAAATTGTTTTTATTTTACTAATGAGGACCCCGTGCTGGTATCTGTTTGTTGTTACATTGTTTCCCGGATATGAAAGCCGGGGACACCGAGAGGCGTACACCAAAGTGACGTCCAACACGTTGCTTTCCGAGTCAGCAGCAAGGAGGGGAGGAGAGTGGATGTGTATCAGCTCTACTCCATCCCCTCTACCCAGCGCCACCTGCTATGCTGATACTGGGTCCGCAGATGGGCAAGCTGACCCTGGGATACATGGCAGGGCTGTGCATGAGCAGGGGGCATTGAAACCGGGGGTATGTAATAGCAATTGGGTAGCAATGCAGCTGCCGGTATGCTTCCATCTGACAGTCAGGAGTCTGTGAGTTTTACACACAATCCTGGGGGCTGTAGCCACTGCAAATGCGTGTAACCCCACTCCCTCCCCCATCAGGTCCGTATGACGTATAGACTTGGCACCGAAAGTGTTAATGCATAACTGTACTTTCATAGAAATGCATACTTACCTAAAAAGATCCTCTTGCTGGTGGCTACATTATAGTGGCTTAGTGGATGGTGGTGCAGGTCAGTGAGGTACAAGGCATATGACACAACCAGATATGTGTCTGATTCTAAAGATTTTTTAACTGCTGTAGCTCTAGAACTTAGCGCACTTAGGGCTTGCAGCTCACCAGAGTGGTAGATATAAAAGTGGTAGGTATAAAAGGCAAGGCAATGTTATAATATGCTAGTATGCATCACATACTAGCACATTATGTGGAAATTGCCTTGGAACTAAGCCCTTCCAGTGGCCAGCTGTCACTGATGACAGGTGCTTCCATATTGCTTCTGGGTTCGTGGACTCCAGCTATGTGAGTGGCGGGAGCTGCGATGACATCACGTTTACGGAACAGGACACTGAAGGGATGGCCTGGGTGGCTGTTCCTTCAGAGCGCATGTCACAGCAGTATATACCTTCTAAACAGTGAACGTTTAGGAGATATTTACAGTACCTATACAAGGTAAGCCTTATAGGCTTACCTATAGGTAAAATTCATGTAAGGGAGTTCACTCTTACATTCAACAGATTCATTTTAAAGCAGAACTTCACTCTCTCAATCAACATTGACTCTTTTTATTCCTTATACTGCTAGCATTAGTAAATAGATAGGACAATATATCATATTTGTTGGTTTTAAACTTTTTTTTATGCATTTCTTCAGTTACTTCCTGGTTTCCAAGCCTGGCAAACAATGTCATACTTCCCAGGAGTCTTCAGGAGGGGAGGAGGGTCTTTATCTGCTAAGCACACGCTCCTGCATGTATGCCTGAGCTAAGGGCAAATGAATTACAGGAAGTAAATGCAACATGAATTATCTACCCTTACTCAAGATGGCCATGCCCATAAATGCTGGAGAAGTGTTTTTCAAAGTGATTTCTCAGCAAAATAAAGCATGTAGACTTGGTTGGATGGGGGAGTTTGCGTTGAATATTAACCTCCCTGGCGGTATGATTATGTCAGGAATTCTGTACCAAAAGCGGTACAATTTTTTGCATGGAAATTTGGCGTTATGTATTATAGGCCTACAATTCTTAGTAATTACTGACTTAAACCTGACCAAAACAAGACTCTAGTAGACATCCCAGATGTGATAAATTTGAAACACAAACGCATGAATTATAATCTAATCAATAATATAATTTTATTATATAATATATAATACAATATATATATATATATATATATATATATATATATATATATTATATAATAAAATTATATTATTGATTAGATTATAATTCATGCGTTATATATCATATATATATATATATATATATATATATATATATATATATGTGTGTGTGTATATACATGTGTGTGTATAAATGTTATGAAATGTTATATAAATGTTATGTGTTTGTGTTTTGTGCAACGTTCAACGTTTGAATTTCCCTCCCTAGTTCCGCTCCCATGCAGCATTGCTGCTGCAGGGAACGGAACCAGGAAGTCCTCATACCGACAGACGAGCGGCGGGGATCTCGGCTGGCGATCACAGCAATGGGAGATCATCGCTGGATCGCCAGGAGAAGGTAAGAGACACCGCTGCTCGCTCTGCAGATCTACCCCGAGCGTCACTCGGGGATACCGATAACAGCATGGAAAATCCACCCCGAGTCACGCTTGGGGATACCGCTAGGCAGGTTAAAAGTGAATTAAATAGTGTTTTTGGTTTGTGGTGCTCAGATGCTGTAAAGTTCTGCTTTAAGCACAAGTTTGAAAACCCATTCACTGCAGGCCATAGGCTGACAGCTCCCACAGCTATTTGCAGATACTTGCAGATAATTAGGCAGGGAGGCAGACTGATTAAAATTGTAGATTAAAATAGCATTTAGAGTTCTTCTTTAAATCCGGTACACTCCTACCAAACATGGAACATGATAGATTTCCTCCTCATTAATAAACAGAAGAGAGTTTGACAATTCAGAAGATAAATGAGAAACAAAGTGACAAAAAAAGAAGAATGTGCAGAATGATTTACTGCGTGTTTCTGTTCTTCCCACCACACAAAGAAAACAAGTAGCTGAGTCATGCTTCATAAATTATATGGCAGAATCATAAAGGGTGATATTTTCAAATTGAGTTTCATATAATATTGCCATAAGTGTACATGAGAGTTTTATTGATTGGCTTATTTGGAAGCCATATGCTATCTTTTTTTCTTGCCTTCAAAATTAAAAGTGTTAATGAATAGATAAACATCTGCTTGTTGTCCTTACCTAAACTTTTTCAATTTATATGCAATCAGGCAGGCCCTTGCACTATATACACTATATTGTCAGAAGTACTGAAACACCTACCATAACACGCACATGAACTTTAATGGCATCCCAGTCTTAGTCCATAGGGTGCAATATTGAGTTGGCCCACCCTTTGCAGCTATAACCAGTGCTTTAAGTGGCCCAAAAGAGGTGCCGGTACTCAATTATAACCTATACATTTTTTTGCCCCCCCCCCCCCACCCCACATCAGGGTCCCCACAGAGCACCCCCCCTGGCCTGGGCTGGGACTCCGGAGCAGGGGGACTCACTGGTGGTGACTGGTTTGGCTCTGGAGTGGGAAATATTCTTGGGGGGGGGAGCAATTGAGGGCGCAGATGTCCAACATGAGCGTACTGGTACGCTAAGGCGCACAGAGAGGTGGCTGTATGCTCAAGAGCCATATTTGGAAGTGGCGGTACTGAGTACAAGTGCATACCGGCCCACTTAAAGCACTGGCTATAACAGCTTCAACTCTTCTGGGAAGGCTGTCCATAAGGTTTAGGAATGTATCTATGGGAGTGTTTGACCATTCTTCCAGAAGCGCATTTGTGAGGTAAGGCACTGAAGTAGGACAAGAAGTCCTGGCTCGCAGTTTTCGCTCTTATTCATCCCAAAGATTTTCTTTGGGGTTGAGGTCAGGCCTCTGTGCAGGCCAGTCAAGTTCCTCCACCCCAAACTTACTCATCCATGTCTTTATGGACCTTGCTTTGTGCACTGTTCCAAACCATTTGGTAGAGGGGGTTATGGTTTGGGATAGTTTTTCAGGGGTTGGGCTTGGCCCCTTTGTTTCAAAGAAGTGAACTATGTGAAGTGAAGCTATGGGCTCTGCACTGGGCTTGATGATGCCAAAGGACCTGGGGCTACCGGAGTGTAGTGGAAAAAAGGCTGCATGGCCCAGTCTTACAGCCTGGAGGGAGCCTGTGTGAGTGGGGGATCAGGTGAGTAAAGCTGTTTTTTTGGGTATACTAGACCTAAATAGGCATTTAACCCTTGCAGTGCAGAGATGGCCCACTTCAAGGGAGCATTTTACATTTCCTTGGAGCTTAGGTTTAAATGAATCAGTGTTATGCCTATGCAAGGCAAAGCAACAAGTTCACTTTATTCCCCAGCGCCCCTCCTGTATTTTCTTCTTTACCCTTCTACTCCCTATGCCCCTGGGAATAAAGATAAATTACCAGGTACTTCTCAGTACGGTGATCATGTAATTTACCTCTCTTTTCTTGTGTTTTAACACTAGTGCTTGGTGATTGGTTCACCTTGTTTACACGGGGATGGGAAAACATCATCATGTAAGCTCCAAGCCAGATCAAGCTTATACAGAACATTATCACCTTGCTCCCATTGGTGAATTAATCTTTGGGGCAGTGAAGGGAAGGGAAGTATTAAACAGTGTGGGGGCCATATTTAAAGTAAATCTGTTGCTTTGCCTTGCATGGACAAAATGATAGGTTGACTTTAAAGCACTTCCCTTCTATTGAGTCTATTAGAAGAGTTTCTCAGGCTCCCTGTTAAAATGTTGCGTTTCTTTATGCAGAATGTATAAGAATGAATAGGACAGTGCTTTCGGTATAATAAAACTGGTTTGCAGTTTGGGTGCCAACTAGTTTATTACACCCAAAACACAAATTTTGCAAACCTAAAAGCATAATACTAGCCACATTTGTGCCAATTTTCAGGCAATTTCAACAATCTTTTTAAATGTAAAAACAATCGGTGAAAGTTTTAGTTGGAAATTGTTGGTGGTATTCATTACAAACAAGAAAGGTTATAAACGCCCTCTGGCTAGCCGTGGTGTGTTGGCAACCCATTTAAATGAATAAGCGCCATAAATGCAATAATGTGGGACATAACATGCTTTCATCAACGTACTGTAACTCAACAGACATGTCAACGAGCCCTTAAGATTTATGTACACTGGCCTACATTTACTGCAGCTGCTGGAAAACGCAGCAAAATCGCAACACATTTTTTTTCAAGGTTTTGCAACGTTATGCATTTTCCCACAGCCAGTGGTCAAAATGTTCCTATCCTGAGCGTGATTCTTCTGCGTTAAGGAGAGAAAGATTGAAGCTCACCTAAAATCGGCAGCTCCTAAACTCTGCTAAAAGCCTGTGAGTATATTGACACATAGGTTTTTATGGAGTTGAGTTCAGGAGCTTTGGCAAAAACTCAAGTTGAAGAGCTGCTAGTGTAGGCTGGTGTACAGGATGGTAGATTACATGTTCTCTATGTGAATTACTTATTTGCATAGTCTACAATGTAATTTTGCATCCGTTCTTTTATCTCGCTGGATATGAGTGACAGGTGCTGTGGTTAGCTTGTTCCCATTTAAAGCAAAGTGCTTGTAGTGATATTAATAAAAATAGATGCCAGCAAAAGATGGTGAATAATATAAAGTGTATGTCAAGGCAAAAAAAGTATGCAATATACCTCTGCAGTAAATACACCTGCCCCATGTTTTATCCATGTAAAGACCCTCTAAGCGCAATTTGGCTGCAATTTACTTTTTTTAAACATCGGGTAAACTAAGTGGATCTTCCTTATCATGCTTGCATTGCTTCCTGAATAACATTAGCAGTGCACTGATGGAGTTTACTTGTTTCCTAGAGATGCTCTTAAATGTCTGTACTTTAGCTTCTGATGATTCTTGAAAAACTAAAATGTAGTGCTTTCTAAGGCTGAATGTGATTGCTATTCATGTAAGATAAATGTGGTTTACTTTACGTGGATGTTGTACACATAGAATCAGAAGGATATATTGCTTGGATTATCTCTGTGGCCATTGAATCCATATATTTCCATATATTTGCCAGTGAAGTACATAGTGTCTGACAGCTTCTTCCACTGTGTTGGCTTGTTTTCATTTCAAGCTTGCTTATTTCAGCTCTTTTCAGGAAATATAAATGTAATCACGCATTCTATGTCACACAGGATATTTACATTGCTGTGTCTGCATGTAATGTTGCTAAATTACATTTCTAAAAAAATAAAAAATCACACACTATATATATATATATGGTTAGATTGTAAGCTCTAACGAACAGGGCCCTCTGATTCCTACTGTATTAAAGTGTATTGTATTTGTACCAGGGGCGTAACTACAGGGGTTGCAGGGGTTGCAATCGCTACCGGGCCCCATGCTCCAGGGGGCCCGGTAGCAAACCAGTGGGTGAACTTCTAGGATCTCAAAGGTCACACTTGCAACCGGGCCCTGGCATTTCACCACTGTGGGGAGGCCCCAAGATTGCAGGAAGGGGGCCCACTGCAGAACTTGTGAAAGGATCCTGATGCGGGACCATAATAAAAGGCCATGCAATGAGAGTAAAGAGCCCCAGGATTAGTGGGAAGAGCCCCGGGCTTGAAGGGAAGGGCCCTGGCCAGGGGTCTGGGGGGCCCTTCATGGTTTCTTGCATCGGGGCCCTGAAGGTTCTAGTTACGCCTCTGATTTGTACTGTCTACCCTCAAGCTGTCGGTGCTATATAAATCCTATATAATAATAATATATAAATAAATACAGTATATATATAAATCTATTGTGTTTTAAAATATTTTTTATCTCAAATATACCCGCTCTTGTGCTTAATAAATAGGCAACTTACAAATGTGTAGCGTTAACCCCCAGAGGGAGTTGCTAGAAATAATCCCTTACCTGTTCAGAGGCTGCCAGTCCAGGTACCAGTTTCAGCGCACCCCAACAAGTTCAGACTCAGTCTAGATCTAGATCTTGAACACAGGCAGGTAGAGGGGATGCAGGATACAGGCAGTCCCCGGGTTACAAACAAGATAGGTTTTTGTAGGTTTTTTCTTAAGTTGAATTTGTTGTAAGTTGGAACAGGTACAGGTGTAACTCCAACCCAAAAAAAATATTTTTTGAATAGCATAGAGAAGGATTAGTGCCGGTTCACATATGTGCAGCTGCGGCAATCGCATGTAATGTCGGAGCGCACTGCTCCTTCATTACATGCGATCGGCTGTGCGGTGCAAGTTCAGCCATACACTTTGTATGGCTAAATTCGCACTGCACCCACAGCAAAGACGCACAGGACCCTTTTTTGCAGCCGCATCAGGATCGGATCGCACAGTGATTCACACTTGTGCGGTGCGATCCGATCCTGTGCGAACTGTCAGATCGCACTGCGATATGCGATCAAACTGGGGGTGTCGTTAACATTTCATTGACACCCCCTGCGTATCGCATATGGCAGTGTGAACTGCCAGGGGTGCGTTTGCGATGCGGGAACAGGCTGCGAATTCGCAGCCTTCCCGCATCGCATAAGTGTGAACCGGCACTTAGAGCCCATTCAGACAGGGGCGACACGACTTGCTGGGGCGACCTCGGCGCGACTTGCACGGACTTCATATAAATGAAGTCAATGCAAGTCGCCTCCAGGTCGCCCCAAAGTAGTACAGGACCCTTTTTCTAAGTTGGAGCGACTTGTGTCGCTCCTATTAGAACGGGTCCTGTGCTAATCAATGGCAGGTGACCGACCGCGACTTGTCAGGCGACCAAGTCGCCTGACAAGTCGCGCAAGTGTGAATGGACCCTTAACATCCTTGTAATGTTTGTTTTGCTGCTCGTGTCCCTGTTTAGATTTTACCTCCACTTTGTGTCCCTGTAACAATTGGATTTTGAAAATTTTGGGTTGTTGTGGAAACAAGGATTGGTGATAAAGCTTCAGTGGAGACCCCTTTTTCCCATGATAACACTTTGAGGCGTGTTTCTCCCTCTGTTCGTAAGTATGAGTCGTTCGCAATTTGAATGTTCATAACTCAGGGACTGCCTGTACTCCAAAACACACATAGGTATTAAAAGACAAATTCCCAATTAAAGTTCTGTTCCAGCAGTGTTTAGTCCTTTAAAAACTAACTTCAGTAATGCTAGAAGTAGAGAGGACAGCCAGCTGGTCTGAGACTCTATAGTCAGCAACCTTGCAGCAACATTTGGTGTCTAAAGGCCCGTACACACGATCAGATTATCGAACGATCTGACGTCCGTTTTTTTGTGGCATGCTAGTCTGATGTGGAAAGTGAAGAGGTTATTTTCATTCAAAATTTTCCCGTACGACAAAATTCTACTTCAGAAGTGATGTCATGTGTTGGATTGCTTTGTATGTGTTCTTTAGTCTCTGAGCATGCCTAGTCTTGCTCTTAAGATTTTTTTCTGTCGAAAACTTTACTAATGAGACGAAAATCGGATGTTATGTTGATGGACGATAAAAATTTTATAGCCTGCACATCAGGATTTTTTCGGGCCGAAAAGGCCCGTACACACGATAAGAAAATCTTAAGGGAGAATTCGTCCGACGACCGATCTGCCGATTTTCGGATTGTTAGTACGGTGCTTTCAACAGCCGACTCCGACTTTTCGGCTGAAAAAATCCTGATGTGCAGTATTTGGTACCAGGTCTAGGAAGTCAAGGAACAGGAAGAAAGGAAGGAAGGATTTTTTCGGGTGACATTCTGTAGGCATGGTATGGGTTGTGGTTCTGCAGATACTGTAAATCCCATATTAATGTAAATTCCACTGTCAATAACCTATTCTGTATGTTTCGGTATACGTACACAATTACACTTAAAAATTAAAGTGATTGCAAATTTTTTTTCTACTAAAATAACAAACATGTTATACTTACCTGCTCTTTGCAGTTGGTTTTGCACAGGACGGGACAGCCCAGGTCCTCCTCTTCTCGGGTCCCTGGCTGGAGCTCCTGGCCCCTTTCTCCTGCTGAGTGCCCCACAGCAAGCAGCTTGCTATGGGGGCACCCGATCCGAGCTGCAGCTCCGTGTATCCATTCAGACATGGAGCTGCCATTTGCCCCCGCCCCCTCTCTCTCCTGATTGACTAACTTAGTTTGATTGGCAGCAGCAAGAGCCAGTGGCGCTGTTGCTGTGTCTTAGCCAATCAGGAGAGAGAGTCCCGGAAAGCTGAGGACATCTCTTGATAGAGAGGGGGCAAAGTTAAGTATTGGGTGCTGGGGGGGGCTGCTTTACACAGAAGTCTTTTTATCTTAATGGATATAATGGATTAAGATAAAAAACCTTCTGACTTTACAGGCACTTTAGGTGTCATGGTTATGGTGATATGGTATTTTATGTATAGTCTTTATCTGACCTATTGGAAAACATGATTTGCCTTTTTTGTGATTCTGAAGCAATTCTCAGCAGTAATTATATATTCCTAGATTAATTTTGTTGAAAATAAGCTTTAAGGAGTACTTAACATTTTCAAAAAGCACAAGAGCACTAGGAGCTATGTTACAAGTGTCAAAACATCTTCATTATAAATATAAAAATGAACAGATACACTGTATGTTGCTCCTTATACTTATGTGACAGATTCACAAATGCTTGGCGTCCTAAAATAATTTCTGTAGTCTGGCCATTCTGTAGAAACATAAGTGTAATATACCCAGTGAAGTGAACAGCTTCAGATGATATACACAGAGATGAAACAAATCTCCCTACATAAGTTTTATTTGTATTTCCGCTGTCTTCAGCTTTCTACACTGTTTAGAAAGTGAACTTTGTGTTAGATTTTTTTCTTCCTGTTCCAGCACTGGGCGCGGAGAATTGGCATACACTGTGTGACAGCTGATTGGAGGAAAGGGACACACCCCCCCTCCACATAGGCAGATGAAGGAAAAACCATGCAGAGCTGTGCTGTGAATAGACCAGCTCTCTGCTAATCTATCTCTGTGCACCCACCCTGACACAAATCTCCAGCTGCTTTTACAGTGGATATAAAAAGTCTACACACCCCTTTTAAAATATCATGTTTATGTGATGTCAAAAAATGAGACAAAGATAAATCATTTCAGAACTTTTTCCACCTTTAATGTGGCCTATAAACTGTACAAGTTGAACATCAAACTGGAATATTTTAGGTGGAGGGAAGTAAAAATAAAAAATAAAATAATATGGTTGCATACGTGTGCACACCCTTAAACTAATACTTTATTGAAGCACCTTTTGATTTTTTTACAGCACTCTTTTTGGGTATGAGTCTATCAGCTTGGCACATCTTGGCTTGGCAATATTTGCCCACTCTTCTTTGCAAAAACACTCCAAATCTGTCAGATTGCGAGGGCATCTCCTGTGCACAGCCCTCTTCAGATCACCCTACAGATTTTCAATTGGATTCAGGTCTGGGATCTGGCTGGGCCATTCCAAAACTTTAATCTTCTTCTGGTGAAGCCATTCCTTTGTTGATTTGAATGTATGCTTTGAGTCATTGTCATGCTGAAAGATAAAGTTCCTCTTCATTTTCAGCTTTCTAGCAGAATCCTGAAGGTTTTTGCCAATATTGACTGATATTTGGAACTGTTCATAATTCCCTCTACCTTGACTAAGGCCCCTGTTCCAGCTTACGAAAATCAGCCCCAAAGCATGATGCTGCCACCACCATACTTTACTGTGGGTATGATGTTCTTCTGGTGATGTTCAGTGTTGTTTTTGTGCCAAACATATCTTTTGGAATTATGGCCAAAAAGTTCCACCTTGGTTTCATCAGACCAGAACACATTTTCCCACATGCTTTTGGGAGGTTTCAGAGGTGTGTTTAAAAAATGTATCCGGCTTTGATGTTTTTCTTGGTAAGAAAAGGCTTCCATCTTGCCAGTCTACCCCATAGCCCAGACATATGAAGAATACGAGAGATTGTTGTCACATGTACCACACAGCCAGTACTTGTCAGTTATTCCTGCAACTCCTTTAATCTTGCTGTAGGACTCTTGGCAGCCTCCCTGACCAGTTTTCTTCTCGTCTTTTCATCAACTTCAGAGGGACGTCCAGTTCTTGGTAATGTCACTGTTTTGCCATTATGTCTCCACTTGATGATGATGACGGTCTTCACTGTGTTAAATGGTATATCTATTGCCTTGGAAATTCTTTTATACCCTTCTCCTGACTGATACCTTTTAAAAATAAGATCCCTCTGATGTGTTGGAAGCTCTCTGTGGACCATGGCTATTGCTGTAGAATGTGACTAAGAAAATGTCAGGAAAGACCTACTAGAACAGATGAACTTTATTTGGGGTTAATCAGAGGCACTTTAAATGATGGCAGGTGTGTACTGATTCGTATTTCACATGAGTTTGAATGTGACTGCTTAATTCTGAACACAGCTACATCCCCAGTTATAAGAGGGTGTGCACACTTATGCAACCACATTATTTTTTTTTTATTTCCTCCCTAAAAGATTTCAGTTTTTTTTTCAATTGAGTTGTAAACACTACAGATATATGTGCCCAGGTCAAATGTTATGATAAGGGTTTACTTCCACTTTAAAGACTTGACCACTGGAAAACGTACCCCCCTTCATGACCAGGCCATTTTTTCCGATATGGCCTGCATTAATTTAACTGACAGTTGTGTGGTAATGCGACGCTGTACCCAAACAAAATGTATGCCCTTTTTCCCACAAATAGAGCTTTCTTTTTGTGGTATTTGATCACTACCGGATTTTTTTCGCTGTGAACAAAAAAAGACCGACACATTTTAAAAAAACAACAATATTTTTTAAATCAAATTTCTTGATAAAATTAGCATAATATGTATTTTGCTACATGTTTTTGGTAAAATACATTCCATTAAGCGCATATTGATTGGTTTGCGCAAAAGTTATAGCATCTACAAACTATGGTATATATACTGGAATTCTTATTTTTTTTACCAGTAATGGTGGCGACTTGTAGCAGGAGTGCAATTTTGCATTTGGACACTAACTGACTCTTTTGACATTTTTTTCTTAATGCATTCTATGCATTAAGCCTTCTGTGTGTAGCAGCCACCATCTGCCCTCCTAATACTTACCTAAGCCCCATCTCTATCTAGCCATGTCCATGAGTCCCTCTGCCGTCCGGGACTCTCCCTCCTGATTGGCTGAGACACAGCAACGGCGCCATTGGCACCCGCTGCTGTCAATTAAAGTAAGTTAGCAAATCAAGAGAGAGAGGGGGGTGGGGCTGAATGGCAGCTCCGTGTCTAAATGGACTCACGGAGCTGCAGCTCTGCTTGGGTGCCTCCCCGTAGCAAGCTGCTTGCTGTGGGGGCACTCAGCAGGAGGGAGGGGCCAGGAGCAGCAATGGGGGACCCGAGAAGAGGAGGATCTGGACTGCTCTGTGCAAAACCACTGCACAGAGCAGGTAAGTATAACAGGTTTGCTTTTTGTTTTTTTAAAACACGAGACTTTACAATCACTTTAACTTCTTTAGCAAAATGAATCAGGCTTTCATGGTTGCATACGTTGTACGACATTTTTCATCCAGAACTAAATTAAAAAGATGCTTCCTGTGCTTTATACCAGCCCATAGGTCACCAGCATATCTTAATGGACAAAGAAAGCTACACTTGCCAGTATCAAAACATCCATGTAATTAGAAGCAATGGTGTTCCATTGATATGGATGTATACAAGCACAAATTGCCTTAGAATATCAGATGAATGTTATTAAACTCATTGCTATCACTGACTTGAAGATTTCATTGTTTTCATGCCGCATAGTAAGTTCATATTATGGCAATATTTCACCCGCTGAGTTTAATCACAGTTCATTTTATCACAGTGCAGAGATCTCTGATATCCTTCTGTGATGTAGATTGAGAGAAGTAGGATGAAGGTGTGCACTGAAACCGCGAGCCTGCCTGCAGCATTGTGCTCCCGTCTTAGATGAATGTGCTAAAGCATACATTATGTTTCTATTAGCTGCTTAGACATTTTTGATCTGCTCCAATATCCTGCCTAGATAATACTTTTACAACTTTTTTTTAAGGAACCAAGAAATATTATGTGGTCAGACAGCATTCTAATACAGAACATTTTCTAAGACGCAGATTGCAATTACTAACAAAAAATAATCGAAAACAGTATCTCTCCTGTGTGGTCTTCGTAATCACCACCTAGGTTCTTGCTGCCCCCTCAGGACTAAGGGTATTCAAATATACTGAAAAACAACAACAAGAGAAGGGGGCACCGACCTTGTGCATTACCACTTAAAAAATGTATTAAAATACAAAAAAGCATATATTGTACTCACAAGCGCATGATAATAGCACACAGCCAAAAGTACCACTCTTGGCTCTGAAGAAGAGGGTTCTCCCTCGAAACACGTCAGCCAGGCATATGAAGACGCCATCACGTCACCCAGCACTATAGGAGTATTCTGGCGGTCCTGGAGGCGATTGGTTCTATTTTCCTTACATGTGTGCTATTATCATGCGTTTGTGAGTACAATGTATGCTTTTTTGGATTTTAATACATTTTTTTAAGTGGTAATGCAGGAGGTCGGTGCACCCTTATTTTACAGATTGCAATTAGCCAAGGGATTTTTTTTAATATACCTCCCAGCAGTGGCAAATGTAAAGGGAGCTTGTTGGCGAAATACTTAAAGCGGAACTCCACTTTTGTTGAGAAAAAAACATTCCTACCTTTTGTTATTCTGAAGAAATCGCTGTTTGTTCCTCTGTGCCTCTGTCCTGAGTCGGTCAAATGAGAGTGGTTTCATAATTATCTATCAGCTGTGGCAGCTGCAGGGCTTTAATGAGAAAAAGCTGCTGAGCCTGCATTTGCATTCCAAATAAAATTGATGTCCTTTTTTTCCACAAATAGAGCTTTCTTTTGGTGGTATTTGATCACCTCTGCGGTTTTTATTTTTTTGCTTTAAAAAAAAACAATTTTGAAAAAAAAAACAATATTTTTTACTTTCTGCTATATAACACAGCTGATAAAAAAATATAAAAAAAAATCACATTTTTTCATCAGTTTAGGCCAATATGTATTCTGCTACCTTTTATTTGTTAACAAAAAATCCCAATAAGCGTATATAGATTGGTTTGCGCAAACATTATAGCGTCTACAGACGATGCAATGTTTTTATGGAATTTTTATTTATTTTTTTATATTTTTACTAGTAATGGAGGCGATCAGTGATTTTTAGCGGGACTGCGACACTGCAGCACACAAATCGAACATCTAACTGATACTTTTGGGGACCAGTGACACCAATACAGTGATCAGTGCTAAAAAGATGCACTGTTACTGTACTAATGACACTGGTAGGGAAGGGGTTAACACCAGGAGCGATCAAAGGGTTAAATGTGTCCTTAGGGGGTGCTTTCTAACTGTGGGGGGGATGTATTTACTGAATGAACGCAGGGACCTGTGTTCCTAAATAAGAGGAACACAGGATCCCTGTGTTCATAACTGACAGAACAGCGGTCTGCCGTGTTTACAATGGCAGACCACGGTTCTGTCTCCCCGGGGAGCGATCGCGGGTGCCCGGCGGCAATCCCGGCCATCGGACCTGCAAATTGGCTTCCCCTGTGGTCAATGGGCGTGCGTGCCTCCGGCGGCACGGGTGTGCCCCTGCTAGCGGTCCCCCGATGCGACGTACAGGTACATCGTTTCGCGGGACAGAGCCAACCTGCCGCTGTATATGTATGGTGGCTGGTCGGCGAGTGGTTAAGTTATGCTATGTGAGTGGGAACATGTAACGAATAAAAAGTAGGTGTTATCCAAATTTGGAGGCAAAAGTGGAAATACACTTTAAAGTAATCATTAAAACAATAATACCAATATATTTATTTATTTATTTATTTCAGGTTCTTTTATAGCGCTGTCAATTTACGCAGTGCTTTACATATACATTGCACATTCACATCAGTATATAAATACATTTGGAATAAATGGGTAAATGGTATTTGAATTTGTTCCACTTTATTCCAAAATATATGTGAGGCTGAAGCTGCCATGCACCTGGCAGATATCTGGGCACAGATGTAGTTTGCTGGGTTCCAAGGACTTCCTGATAGGTAAAGAGGAGCTGAATGAGGAATTTCCTACTAATGCATTTTCAATGTCTTTTAACCACTTGCCGACCGCCGCACGACTATCTACGTCGGCGGTCAGCCCCTCACAGGCAAACTAACGTAGGGCTACGTTGCTTGCTTGTGAGGGTCTAGGGAGCGAGCGCGCGCCCCCGGAGGCGCGCTCCCGCTCCCGCGTGGTCACTGACCCCCCCGCGCGTGTGACTAGCGGACCCGATGTCCGCCGGCCACTCGGCGATCGGCGGGGGAGAGGGAGAATGTCAGGCAGCTTGTGTAAACAAGCTGCCTGTCATTCTCCTCGCTGCAAAGACACCGATCACATGGATCTACTATGTAGATCCGTTGATCAGTGTCCTTACAGCTGAAGCCACAGCCAATCACAGTAGAAAGCACGCCCCTAGGGACACACACAGCCCCTCCCTCCCAAATAAAGTTAACCCCTTCACTACCAGTGTATTTTTACAGTAACAGTGCATATATATAGCACTGATTACTGTAGAAATGTCACTGGTAACCCCAAAAGTGTCAAAAATGTCAGTCAAGGGTCCGATCTGTCCGCCGCAATGTCGCAGTACCGCAAAAAAAATCGCAGATCGCCGCCATTACGCGTTAAAAAAAAAACAACAAAAATGACAAAAATCTTTCCCTTTGTTAGTAAACGCGATAACTTTTGCGCAAACCAATCAAAATACGCTTTTTGCGATTTTTTTTACCAAACATAGGTAGCATAAAACAAATTGGCCGAAAATGTTAAAAAATTTTGATTTTTACATTTTTTTTTGGGGGAATTTCATATAAAAAAATGTGAAAAATATTGTTATTTTTGCAAAATTGACGCTCTTTTTTTGTTTATAGCGCGTGATCAAAAAATCGCACAGGTGATCAAATACCACCAAAAGAAAGCTCTGTTTGTGGGAAAAAAGGACGCCAAATTCGTTTAGGTACAGCGTCGCACGACCGCGCAATTGTCCGTTAAAGTCACGCAGTGCCGAATCGCAAAATACCCCCTGGTCGGAATGGGGGTAAAATCTTCCGGGGCTTAAGTGGTTAAAGCACAATCACATTTTTTTTAATGGAGCAAAATTATGATGCTGATTATTTTTCTTCGTCGCCTGTTTGCAGAGTGGTTATGTAATGAATGAGTCATGTGACCAGTGCTTAATAATGTAGAACAATTCCTATCTTGCAGGCACTGATTTTCATTAGAAAATGTGTTTGTTAAATACAAGTTTTACTTATAAAAAAAAAAAAAGGTATTGAATCTCTTCAAGGAAGTCAATTACTTTGCATTATTTTTCCTTGCTGTTGGAGAATGTCCCAATAATGAATGTTTCAGTTCTTTTATATTACTTGATTGCTCACGTTTTATTCCAATAGTTGCTTATAATTAAAGTTGTGCGCTGCATCCTAAATATAGCGCATTCTTTGTCTGCAAAGCCAAGGGAGTTGCAGATAAGTTTCTCTTCCCAGAATAACCCAATCATCACTTTGTTACTCTTATAATAATCTCCCTTTAGGGAATTCTCCTTCTCTGAAAGGACTGCACTTGTTTTCAAACTGTGTAACATAGCAACCTTGTGTTAAAAATAATACTGCGCCGCTTAATTAATTGGTGACGTGCAGTTTTCACATATTTAGTCCTGGCTCATTTTGTAAAAGAAAAACATGGCTCCATCTCTTGCCCTTTTAGTGCTGCACCTGATACCCGCATGCTACAGATCTTTAACCCCTTAACCCCCGGAAGGTTTTACCCCCTTAATGACCAGGCCATTTTTTGCGTTACGGCACTGTGCTACTTTAACAATTGCGCAGTCGTGCGATGCGGTACCCAAATAAAATTGATGTCCTTTTTTTCCCCACAAATAGAGCTTTCTTTTGGTGGTATTTGATCACCTCTGCGGTTTTTATTTTTTGCGCTATAAACAAAAAATATAAAATAAAAACCTATTTTGAAAGAAAAAAACACAATATTTTTTACTTTCTGCTATAAAACATATCCAATGAAAAAATGTAAAAAATCTAATTTCTTCATAAATTTAGGCCAATATATATTCTGCTTGGTAAAAAAAAAAAAATCCCAATAAGTGTATATTGATTGGTTTGTGCAAATGTTATCGCGTCTACAAACTATAGGATATTTTTATGGCATTTTTATTTATTTATTTTTTTACTGGTAATGGCGGCAATCAATGATTTTTAGCGTAACTGCGGGCAAGTCGGACACCTAACTGATGCTTTTGACACTTTTTTGAGGACCAGTGACACTAATACAGTGATCAACGCTAAAAATTGGCACTGTTGCTGTACTAATGATGGCAGGGAATGGGTCAACTTCAGGGGTGATCAGAGGGTTAAATGTGTCCCTAGGGTGTGCTTTCTAACTGTGGAGGGGGTTGCTCCGGCTGGATGAAGACAGAGATCGGTGTTCCTGCTTAGCAGGAACACAAGATCTTTATCTTCTCCCCTGTCAGAACGGCGATCTGCCTTGTTTATATAGGCAGACCACCACTCTGCCTCTCTCAGGAACAATCGCGGGTGGCTGGCGTATTATCGGGTCTGCCGGAACCACTGATTGGCTCCCCCTCTGTCCAGTCAGTGTGCGAACAAGCCTCCAGTGGTGCGCCTGCGCCACCTAGTGACTATTGCACAGAATTACATACAGGTATATGATTTCGTGCAATAGAGCCACTTTGCTGCAGTAAATGTATGTTAGGCAGTCGGCAAGCGGTTAAAGGGATACTCTGGGTTTGTGAAAACTTGTATATATTGTATGCTGAGAATATTTAAAGGCTTTAGTAAAGAGAACTTCATATCAAAAAAGCACACGTTTCTTTATATATAATTTATTAAAGCTTTGTGTTTTATCCAAATTGTTTTTTTTTTTCATAAAAAACTATATTCTTAATTGATCATTAAAGTGACACTAAACGATAACCTTATTCTCCAAAACAATTCCATATGCAACCACTACTGAATGACCCTGTAATCTATCTTTTAAATTTAGATTATCTTAATAAATTGTGCTTTATTGTGTTTTACTGCCCCCTTGTAATGTCCTCTGTGAGCTCCCCAACCTCTACCTTTCCCTCTTCCATTTATTTGGAATGAGAAGTGTATGTTAGTTGTGGTCATGTGCCCTGCTCTATGCACACTATTCATCTCATAATTCACCATCCCTAGTCTATCTCGGGAGTGAGAAGGGGAGGGTGGCTGCATACAGTGGGACCATAGAGAATAAATGTAGCCACCCTCTAACAGGAAGTCAGGAAAAAAAGGAATTTTGACATTTGGAAGAGGAGACTGGGAGCAATATAAGGTTTTTAGGTTTTAAATACATACTTAAAAATGAAAAACATTTTTTTTTTCATTTAAACCAGAGTTTATAGCCTATTTAGGTAAAATGGGTTTGCGCTTCCCTAAGGAGAAAAGATAGTCATTCTCCTAGGACACTAGAAAAAAACTGAAGCTGGTGGGGTTGTACCTGGCTAACTAATATCTTTTTTGTTTGCCAATTCTCCTGTGGGTAGCAGTATAACCCAGTCAGCTCAAAATGTCCTTCTTACCCTGTGCCCCTAAAGTGACATTACACTAATGTGCATTAAAAAACAGTCAAAACAAAACACTGTGTAAGCTAAGTATACAATCAAATATAATTAGGTACAACATTCAGTTATGTAATTAATAATTATTTTCTTTATAAAGTGGTTCAGTTACTTTTTTGCAAACTAATTACAGTTTGTCTGTTTTTTTTTTAAGAAAAACAGACAAAAATAGATGCTTGTTTCCTTCCAACCATCTTCAGAAAACTCTATTCCCACCTAATTCAGCCCTAAGCTAGGGTGGAAAATACATCATTTATATACTGAAGTTTATATGCAGTGCTTTAAACAAGTATTCAAACCATTGAAATTTTCCACATTTTGTCATGTTACAACCAAAAAAGCAAATGTATTTTATTGGGGATTTTATGTAATAGACCAACACAAAGTGACACTTAATTGTGAAGTGGAAGCAAAATGAGAAATGATTTTCCAATTTGTTTTTACAAATAAATATCTGAAAAGTGTGGCATGCATTTGTATTCAGCCCCCCTGAATCAATACTTTGTAGAACCACCTTTCGCTGCAATTATAGAAGCAAGCCGTTTTGGGTATGTCTCTACCAGCTTTGCACATCTAGGAAGTGACATTTTTGCCCATTCTTCTTTGCAAAATAGCTCAAGCTCTGTCAGATTGGACGGAGAGCATCGGTGAACAGCAATTTTCAATCTTGCCGCAGATTCTCAATTGGATTTAGGTCTGGGTTTTGACTGGTCATTCTAACACATGAATATGCTTTCATCTAAACCATTCCATTGGAGCTCTGGCTATATGTTTAAGGTCATTGTCATGCTAGAAGGTGAACCTCCGCCCAGTCTCAAGACTTTTGGAAACTCTAACAGGTTTTCTTCTATGATTGCCCTGTATTTGGCTCCATCCATCTTCCCATCAACTCTACAGCTTCCCTGTCCCTGCTGAAGAAAAGCATTACCAACAACATGATGCTGCCACCACCATGGTTCACTGTGGGGATTGTTTGTTTAGGGTTATGTGCATTGTTAGTTTTGCTTTTAGGTCAAAAAGTTACATTTTGGTCTCATTTGACCAGAGCACCTTCTTCCACATGTTTACTGTGTCCCCCAGACGGCTTCTCGCAAACTGCAAACTGAATTTCTTATGGCTTTCTTTCAACAATGGCTTTCTTCTTGCCACTTTTCCATAAAGACCAGATTTGTGGAGTGCACGACTATTAGTTGTCCTGTGGACAGATTCTCCCACCTGAGCTGTGGATCTCTGCAGCTCCTCCAGAGCTACCTTGGGCCTCTTGGCTGCTTCTCTGATTAATGTTCTCCTTGCCCAGCCTGTCAGTTTAGGTGGACGGCCATGTCTTGGTAGGTTTGCAGATGTGCCAAATATTTTCCATTTTTAGATGATGGATTGAACAGTTCTTTGTGAGATGTTCAAAGGTTGGAATATTTTTTATAACCTTGCTTTAACCTCCCTGGCGGTATACTTCTTTCCGATTTTAGGTGCTGAAAGAGGTACCATTATTTTGCTAGTAATGCTTAAGGACGAGCAGCCCAAACCAACTATTTACATTTGATTTTTTTTTTACTGTGCGTTCTTCTTTATAACATCTCGGATATGATAAAGTTTGAAACACAAAATCCTAAATTTTAAAATATAATAAATAACTATAAATAAGTTAAAGTGTATATATATATATATATATATATATATATATATATGTGTGTGTGTGTGTGTGTGTGTGTGTGTGTGTGTGTGTGTGTGTGTGTATGTGTATATATATATATATATAGATATGTACAGTATGTGTGTGTGTATACATGTGTATAAAAAGTACAGTAAAACTGCAGGAAATGGCACTGGGTGGCAAACTAATGTCAATTTATTTTAATTTGTAATGTAATCCAATAGGATTACAATATATCAGTATGTTTGTGTGGTTTACTATTTGAATTTGCCACCGGTTCCACCCCCCTGCGAGCGTCACATCGCAGGAGACGGAAGTCGGGGCTCAGAGCATTGGGCGGAAGATCCGGCCGCCGTATGCTGCAAGGACACATCGTGGGATCCCGGGGACAAGGTAAGTAACCTCTACCAGGATCCAGCAATGCTCCCTGGCGGTTCCCCAAGTGTGGCTCGGGGTTACCGCTAATGGCACTAAGATTTCACCCCGAGCCACACTCGGGAATACCGCTAAGGAGATTAAACTTCTCCACAACTTTGTAGCTGACCTGTCTGGTGGGTTCCTTGGCTTTCATGATGCTGTTTGTTCACTAAGGTTCTCTAACAAACCTCTGAGGGCTTCACAGAACAGCTGTATTTATACTGAGATTAAATTACACACAGGTGGACTAGATTTTAGTTAGGGGTATCAGAGTAAATGGGGCTGAATACAAATGCACTTCACACTTTTCAGATATTTATTTGTAAAAAATGTTGAAAACCATTTATCATTTTCCTTCCACTTCACAATTATGTGCCACTTTGTGTTGGTCCATTACATAAAATCCCCCAAGAAAAAATAATTTACGTTTTTGGTTGTATCATGGCCAAATGTGGAAAATTTGAGGGGTATGAATACTTTTTCAAGGCACTTTACTGTAGTTTAGAAATTGCAATAGATATAGTTGGGAGTCATAAAATACAATAAAACTTTTATAGTAGACAAAACTTGCAGAAGCTTTACCTGCCCTTAGGTAAGCCATAGATTATGTAATTTGCTCGATTCCCCCATCAAATCCACACCACAGTGCCATTGTATTCTCCTGGCAGGGATCCTTCCCTGCCGGCAGAACATGATTAGTGTTTCCGGCTATAGCCAGCACCACTAATGTTTTGGGAAAACTCAGACAGGCTGATTTTACACAAGTCAATCTATAGATTAGCTTGTCCAGGGTGCCCATACATGGATCAAAATTCGTCCAGTCCCTGCTGAACCAGCCAAACTTCGATCCATGTATGGCCTGCTTTTCCATTTTCTCATCTGCATTATTAGCAGTATTATCAGCATTGTATATATTACCAAGTGTAGTAAGGCTCATGTTTGTCACCTCATTAAGGACTTGTGGCTCTCCTCTAAGGTGTGAGGCAGAGATGCATAGATAAGATATGTACTGTGCAAATGGATTTATCTGTCAAAATATACAAAGTCTACTGTACGTAAGTTCTCAGCTGTACCTTTTAAATTGTACATGTGAGATGGAATATATGATTGCTCATTTTGTATTTTGCAGGAAGTACATGTCATACCACCACCCTCCCTGCGTTAGTACGGACCCCGAGCCTCATGATGCAGCCATCCCTGGATATCAAACCATTCATATCATTTCCAATGGATAACAGTCCTAACGTTGGTCTTTTCCCAAACTTTAACACAGTAAGTAGCATTACTATTTTCCACTGTATGTTTAAAGAGTATGGAAATATTTTTTATTGCAGAATCATACTTACCTAGGTGGATGCAGCATTGGTCCGATGCAGCATCTGTCCCCTGCTGGCTTTAAGGCTGAGAACTGAGCGATCAAACACAGCTGATCACTTGGTTCTCAGAGCTCCCTGAGCACATTGCGGGTGACTGTCACTCACTGGCTCTCTGCTCTGCTCCCCCTCCCCCCCCTGCACTGGGATGTGGAGGGGATGGGAGCAGCCGGCTTAGACTCTTAGTAGGTCGCTGAGAGGCTGAGCCAGGTGCTGGTTAAGGCATGTGAGCGGATCCCAACCATATGGTCACGATCTTTCCCGAGCCTGGACTGGCTCTGTGACATCAGCCGACAGTGGGCTTTAGCCTGCTGTCTGCCGAAAACGGGTCACAGGAGTGTAGAACGAACTACACTCCTGTGATCCACAGGAGAAATACAACCAAATGAGCTTTGGCCGTAATTCTCCATTATTTTACAAATTTGATTCAAGAGCAATCACGTGAAGAACATTCATGACTTTCTCATGACTTCCACATTTTTTTAATTGCAGAATCATACTTACCTAGGTGGATGCAGCATTGCTCCGATGCTGCATCTGTCCCTTGCTGGCTCTAAGGCTGAGAACCAAGCGATCAAACACCGCTGATCAATTGGTTCTCAGAGTTCCCTGAGCACATTGCGGGTGACTGTCACTCACTGGCTCTCTGCTCTGCCCCCCTCCCCCCCCCGCACTAGGATGTGGAGGGGATGGGAGCAGCCAGCTCAGACTCTTAGTGGGTCGCTGAGAGGCTGAGCCAGGTGCTGGTTAAGGCATGTGGGTGGATCCCAACTATATGGTCACGATCTTTCCCGAGCCTGGACTGGTTCTGTGACATCAGCCGACAATGGGTTTTAGCCTGTTGTTTACTTCTTCTTTAATTTTACAAATTTGATTCAAGGGCAATCATGTGAAGAACAATCATGACTTTCTCCTGACTTCCACCTTTTTTTTTTTTTTTTATTGCAGAATCATACTTACCTAGCTGGATGCAGCATTGGTCCGATGCTGCATCTGTCCCCTGCTGGCTCCAAGGCTGAGAACCGAGCGATCAAACACCGCTGATCACTTGGTTATCAGAGCTCCCTGAGCATATTGCGGGTGATTGTCACTCTTCTCTGTGCCCCCCCCCCCCCATCTCACTGGGATGGGGATGTGGAGGGGTCAAGAGCGGCTGGCTATAACTCTTAGAGGCCCGCTGAGAGGCTGAGCTGGGTGCTGGTCCAGTCATGTGGTCGGATCCCAACCATATGGTCGCGATCTTTCCCAAGCCTGGACTGGCTCTGTGACATCAGCCGACAGTGGGCTTTAGCCTGCTGTCTGCTGAAAACGGGTCACATGAGTGCAGAACGAACTACACTCCTGTGATCCACAGGAGAAGTAAAGCCAAATGAGCTTTGGCTGTACTTCTCCTTTAATTTTACAAATTTGATTCAAGGGCAATCATGTGTAGAACAATCATGATGACTTTCTCAAGACTTCCACATTTTTACAAGTTTGCTTTTCCATGTTTTAGTTATTGTGTAAAATATAATTTAAAATTTAGGTGCAACTCTGATGACTTTCATCCTCCAATTATTTGCAAGGTAAAACACTTTATTTTTATTTCTCTGAAAAGTGAAATTTCCCCTCATTCACTAAACTCTGGGGGGAAAATCCCTTGAAGTGTGCAACTTCCTTTGCAAAGTGAATTTGCCTTCAGTAAATCAAACCAACATTCATTTCATTATGAAAACGACTATCAATATACCTATAGCATGGGTTCCCGGAGTAGGTTAAAGGAAGCAGGTGCTGCAGTAACAGCCAGCTGGATACTAGAAACTTCACAAATCAATGTACATTTACCAGCACACCATGGGTTTTCAAGTAACGTCCAAAGGTGCAACTCTTCCGCTGTGATGTGATCGCTTTGAATAAAACCTTTGGATATTATTTGAAGATCCATGGTGTGTTGGCAAATATGTATGTTGATCGATTATAAAAAAGGAGCAGGATGCACAACCACTTTGCAGCACTGCAATTTAGGAAGCAGAGATTGCATATGTAATCAACAAACTTGGCTGTCTTCACACTTATATACATACAATATATAATCTCCTATTGTTTACAGAAATAAGTGTTTTAAATATAAAAAAAAAAATTCCCTTGCAATGCAACCTTCTTTGCAAAGTGAAAAAATATGTTTTTCCGCGCTAGGATATAAGTAGCAGGCTGAAGCCTACCTCTCATATCACCCCCAAAGGGGTATGCAAGCAAAAAGTATAAAGGGAGGAATAGGTGGCGCTGCTTGGGGGACAAACTAAAGTATGTCAAAACAGTAGGTGAAAATATGTGAAAATGCAGACTCCTAATAAACCTCGCCTGAAAGTGCAGGAGATCTGACAAGTATCAATAATGTAAAAAAAAACTGTGAACAATTACAGCACAAATAAATAAAGTGCTTATGTGCAAAGAGTACATATATAAACCCAACAAAATGTGTCAATAAAAAGTGACTAAAATTATTCCACATGAAAAATGTGTAAAAAAAAAATATTTCAATCAATAAATAAGTCCATAACTCAAATAAAAATCCATTAGAAGAAGAAATAGAAAAATAAAAAAAACGAAATGACGAAGTGCCAGTGATTTTCCAATCTTCAATGATAAACCGTGACTGTGGGTACACTCGTGCTCCGCCTCTCTCCCAGATCCACACTCACCAGAGAGAAGAACCCCTACAGGGGTAATGAGCATCAATCACAGACTGTATATGGCTTTTCCTATACGTGCCCATTAGTAAAGACCTCGGATATATGGACCACAAACGCCAATCTCTTAGGTACTCACTCACAGTTACCATGGGTATGTAGAAATGGAAACAAATGTCTATTTGCAAAGTGATCTATGATACAGCTTATCTTAAAAAGAAAAGACATTGAGCACACTATACACTCCTTTTACTTAGGCCGAGCAATGGTTTCTCTGTAATACAACACCTTTTAAACACACAGGCGTCAGATTTGAGCGTTTTAAAATCTTCCTTATATCTGTCGTGCCAGCTAGTTATTTAGAAAACAAACATGGAATGGTAGGTTTCCTCATGAATGCGCTTAGGGTTGAATTGCAGTGTAGGAGACCGCATGTTATCAGGGAAGGTCTTTCTCTGTGCAGTTTCAAGTGAGGGAATTGATTTTTTTTCTTAACTGGAAAGAGCAAATTGATTTTGGGTTTCATCTCACCAAATGCTGTTTTCGTATGGATTTAAATCAATGTTTCATCCAGAAGGATGAGTAATATGTTTGCTTAGAGGGGTGCTTACACCTTTGACGTTTCTTGTCAAGGTTTCATAAAGCTATCATATAAAAATGCATTTAGTGTTCTGAAATGTAAATTGTGTTTCATAAAGCTATGTAATGTGTTTACTTTTTACATAACTGCATCTATCATGTAAGATCAGTTGTATAATTATCTGACAATTATGACCCATAAAAGTCACAGACTTTACATACTGTAAAAGAGCTATTAGGCTAAGTTCACACCGGCATTAAAATCAGGCGTTTGAGGGGCATTAAAAACACCCCTCAAATGCCTATGCAAATGAAGCAACGCACAGCACATAGTGCTGTTCAACTTATATATATAGGAAGCGTTATCATTGCTTTGCTTCAAAATTGAAGCCATATGTCGAGTCAAGAAGCGTTTGAAGCCTTTCAACTCCTCCCATTCGAGGCTATGGTATCGTGCCACAACTACACTGAAATACCATTGCAGCGCATTAGTACAATGAAAATTGTAGTTGGTTGTTAAGGAACAGGCCTAGAAGCCGGCTGCCTCACCCTTAACAACCGATGAGTCATTAGCTGTCAGCGGGAACCCTGAATGAAAAAAAAAATGTTGATAAACAAAAAAGGCATGGAGTCCCCCCCTCCTAGTCCATTTGAGTCTGGTATGGATCTTGAAGGGGAACCCCACGCCAATATTTAAAAAGGAAACGGTGTGGGGTTCCCCTCCAAAATCCATACCGGACCCTTATCCGAGCATGCAGCCCAGCAGGTTCGGAAAGGGGGGGGGGTGAGCGTCACAGCTTCCAGAGTGCAGTTGCTGTTTAACTCATACTGTAACTTGAGGATAGTCTGTGGACCTCATATTCTTTCCTTTATTTCCATTGGAGTTTGAGAGAATAAAAGGAAGTTTTCGGTGGCAAGAGGAATAGGCATTTATTTAGGCACTTGTGTATGACATGAATTTGTTTTTTTTTTACTCCCTGGTTTGATTAAAGTTTTATATGGGGTGTACAGAAGCACATATTTTGTCTTATTGTTAGCTCTATATGGTATTTTGCCTTTAAAGGCCTGAACACACTGTAATGGACCATTTCAGCAGACAAGGGGTTAAAATCTGTTTAGGCGATATGCCCCTTTCTGAGAGACAGGCACAGCTACTGCAGAACACCAAACTCCCGAACTGGCTACAAAATAGCACTCCAACCTGGAACCTCACGAATAGCTGCTAGCAGACGAACAAGAAAAGCATACATCAGCTTACACTCCTAGCAATCGGTCTCCAACAGCATACAGTCAGTGAATCCCCCCAATAATGAGACAAAGCTCCGAGTTGAGGTTAAAACAGGAACAACAACAACATTTATTGGAAGAACACAGCACACTTTTATACAGAATTTGGAACATCCTTCCTCCAACAACCGCTTTCCCATTGGTCAATTTCACAGTACCTGCAGTCCCCCATAAGGTCCTCTCCAGACATGCAAATGAGGGCTCGAAAATGAGTCAGTAGTGATTGGTCAGATAGCTTGACCAGGAGGGCTGCTATGCAAATGAGGACTTGAAAATGAGTCAACAGGGATTGGTCAGATAGCTTTGACCAATGCAAGGAGACAGAAGCCCCAGGGGGCAAGCAATGTAAACTATAGTCAGACACAGAACAATGGTTCCCTAACGAGCCCTCAATACACATTACTCTGAGTGTCAATACCTCCCTTAGCAGACAACAGGTGAGGTCATTAGCACACCTGACAAAAGGTGAATGGGGAGCCACCTTAGACAGCCCGTCTCCTCAGAACTTCCTGTAATGACCATATTAGGAGTTGACTTCCTGTTCAGAGAGCTCATGGCAAATGGGAACAAAAATCTTCATATTACAAGGGAGACATTATTCTTGAATATGACTGTCCCATTTGTAGTAGTCCAAACCATAGTGTCAGTGTTCACCACCCTCCTGGTCACCCTGCATCCATAACAGATGCAGGGTGACTTAAACATAAGAAAGCCACACAAGGCTGGATATAGTGCCTCCCAACCTCTTTAAAGGAATTTGGGGTCCACAACCCCCATGCCCAAAGTGACTCCTGTCACATTTCTCCCCTTTTCCAAACAGACTAACAGGGTATCTGACCTTCTGCCGGTCAGTGCCCTTGTTAGTCCAGCAGCCCACCCACAAAACAGAAACAGCAGTACAGCCTACCCAAAATAACTGGTTACTACACCTGGGTAGAAGAGAAATTTGTCCATGTCCAGGTGCCTCACCTTGGCTGTATGGGGGGCTGGTAGACTGCCTTGGTGGGTTGCTGAGTGGGCAGAGACCAGCGGTACTCTGCCCTGGTGCCAGCGCTACCACAGAAGTAGCCTGGTTGGAGACGGGTTGTTGGAGGGGGAGACCGCCTGTCTCCCCTTTAGATACACCACCATGCTGCTGTGGGGGAAGACCGACTGTCTTCCCTTTGGCTAAACAGCCCTGTTGCTGGGGGTCAGGACCGACTGTCCCTACCCCCTGTGCTGTGAGTGCAGAGACCACGGTCCCACCTGCACTGTTGGGGGGCTTACTGTCTCCCCCTGGTACATTAAGCTGTCGCTGGGGAGAGGGGGTAACAAGCTCCTCTCCCGATAGAACACTCTGCCCATTAATGATCCACTGCTGGGGAGAGGTGGTAACAATCTCCTCTCCCATACATACTTCCAGTCTTTGCGGAGGGAGACCGACTGTCTCTCCTCCCAATACAGAGTTCTGCTGCTGGGGAAAGGAGACTGGGCTCTCTATTCCCTGCTGGATACTCTGCCGCTGGGGAATGGAGACTGGGCTCCCAATTCCCGGCACATCACACTGCCGCTGGGGAGGGAGGACACTGCTCTCCTCTCCCTGGACTTCCCACTGCCTTCCTGGCATATCACTCTGCTGCTGGGGGGCAGGCACAACTACCTCTACCCCCTGTAACTCAGCCAGCTGCTGGGGAGGGAGGACGCTGCTCTCCTCTCCCTGTACTTCACACTGCCTTCCTGGCATATCACTTTGCTGCTGGGGGGCAGGAACAACTACCTCTGCCCCCTGTAACTCAGCCTGCCTCTCGAGAATGGAGACTGGGCTCCCAATTCCCAATAAATCAGGCTGCCGCTGGGGAATGGAGACTGGGTTCTCCTCTTCCCTTAACTGTACCTGCCGCTGGAGTTCCTCCCAACGTGCCAGCTGGCCCTCTCTCTCTGCCCTGTCTAGCAGAGTCCCAAACACTAAGTTCTTCGCGAACCGCTTGGATCTCTCCAGTGGATTGGGTCCGAAGAAGCTCATCTGTAACCACACCATACAGTCATATTCTTTCAGAGAATATCTGTACTCCACTGCTGGTTCCATGCTGGTGCTGTCAGGGTCGCTGTACTTGGACATGTGTTGCCCTCAATTGTAAAATCCAGAGCAATGGTGTCTCCTGTAGCTGTCCTTCTGGCTGTAGGAACGATCCCGCTGCTTGCCACCAATTGTTACGGACCGTTTCAGCAGACAAGGGGTTAAAATCCGTTTAGGCGATATGCCCCTTTCTGAGAGACAGGCACAGCTACTGCAGAACACCAAACTCCCGAACTGGCTACAAAATAGCACTCCAACCTGGAACCTCACGAATAGCTGCTAGCAGACGAACAGGAAAAGCATACATCAGCTTACACTCCTAGCAATCAGTCTCCAACAGCATACAGTGAATCCCCCCAATAACGAGACAAAGCTCAGAGTTGAGGTTAAAACAGGAACAACAACAACATTTATTGGAAGAACACAGCACACTTTTATACAGAATTTGGAACATCCTTCCCCCAACAACCGCTTTCCCATTGGTCAATTTCACAGTACCTGCAGTCCCCCATAAGGTCCTCCAGACATGCAAATGAGGGCTCGAAAATGAGTCAGTAGTGATTGGTCAGATAGCTTGACCAGGAGGGCTGCTATGCAAATGAGGACTTGAAAATGAGTCAACAGGGATTGGTCAGATAGCTTTGACCAATGCAAGGAGACAGAAGCCCCAGGGGGCAATCAATTTAAACTATAGTCAGACACAGAACAATGGTTCCCTAACGAGCCCTCAATACACATTACTCTGAGTGTCAATACCTCCCTTAGCAGACAACAGGTGAGGTCATTAGCACACCTGACAAAAGGTGAATGGGGAGCCACCTTAGACAGCCCGTCTCCTCAGAACTTCCTGTAATGACCATATTAGGAGTTGACTTCCTGTTCAGAGAGCTCATGGCAAATGGGAACAAAAATCTTCATATTACAAGGGAGACATTATTCTTGAATATGACTGTCCCATTTGTAGTAGTCCAAACCATAGTGTCAGTGTTCACCACCCTCCTGGTCACCCTGCATCCATAACAGATGCAGGGTGACTTAAACATAAGAAAGCCACACAAGGCTGGACATAGTGCCTCCCAACCTCTTTAAAGGAATTTGGGGTCCACAACCCCCATGCCCAAAGTGACTCCTGTCACACACACTATCCCGCACCCTAAACTGCAGTGTTAAAGTAAAGTAAATGTTATTCAATTAGGAATTACAACAAGCTGAAGTTATTTTTTCAAGACCACCTATCAGATTTCAACTTTCACTGTAGGATTGATACTGATTGAGGCAGGGGCGTAACTACGGGGGTAACAGGGGTTGCAATTGCAACCGGGCCCCATGCTCCAGGAGGCCTGTGCGGCTCCCCTGTACACCTGGATAGGAGGGGCAGCGGGGGCAGCATGTAGAGAAATCACTGTCCTCCTTTTTCCCCCTGTGTCCTCCTATCCAGTTCACTTGTGTTCTGCTGTCTCTGGACCCCTGTGTGCTCCCCTGGTCCCCCCCCCCCTACTGTGATGCCCCTCCCCCCCCCCACTGTGCTGCTCCTGCCAGCTGCTGCAGGGGATGTGTCACAATAGAGAACCAGGAAGGGGTCGGTAAATATATAATTTACCAGCTCCTTCCTTTTCTGAATGGACAGAGTCATAGTCAGTGACATTGGAAAAAAATAAAATAAAATGATAAAAAAATAATACAATTAAAATACCAAAAAATAAAAACTACTGACATCAGTGGGTGAACTTCCAGGATCGCACTTCCAGGATCGCAAAGGTCACACTTGCGACCGTGCCTTGGAATTCCACCACCGTTGGGAGGCCCCAAGATGGCAGGAAGGGGACCCACTGCAGAACTTGTGAAAGGGTCCTGCTGTGGGACCGTAATAAAGGGCCCCACAAAAAATGTAAAGGGCCCCAGGATCAGTAGGAAGAGCCCCAGGTTTGAAGGGAAGGGCCCCGACCAGGAGTCCGGGGAGGCCTTCATGGTTCCTTGCAACGGGGCCCTGAAGGTTCTAGTTGCGCCTCTGGATTGAGGACTGATGACAATTTCGTAGAATGATAAATAAGACCCAAAAGGGTAGATTCCACAAATCTGGAGAAAAGAATATGAGCATAAAAGTGGGGTTTTGCCAGTAGCCACCATTTAGATTTCATCTTTCATTTTATGGAAACAATAAATGGATAATGATTGGTTACTATGAGCAACAATTTTACTTTGATGTTCATTTTTTTTTCCAGTTTTAGTGACCCAGCTTGGATGTGTTTTAATACATGGTAATGCAGTATAGCTTATGCTATGGGGTAATTACCTAAATGCCAATAGGCAGTTTGCTTTGCAAGGGTAGTTGCAATTTTCAGAGGAGTTAGCTCCAGGGCTTAGTGAATGAGTTGAAGCTCTTCTGACTTCCATCATCCAATTATGTGCAAGCAAAAAATCATTTTTTATTTTTATTTTGCTTGCGCATGCTTGGGTATTCTTTTGCAAAGTGAAACGTCACATTCATTTTTTGCCTTTAGTAAATCAAGCATTATATCTCTAAACTATCATCTCAGGGTTCTATAAGACCAAAATGAGCCTTTCCAATTCATCCTCTCTGAAACGAGCTTACTGCCATCAGTTTCCAGTTTTAAAAGGCATGTCCTCTTCTGTCTGATACAAATGGTTTGCCCTACTAACTAGACAGAATTTAGCCGGCTGACCTTGTTTGATGCTGAGCTTTAGAGAGTGACCTTAGAATTAAGCACTATTCATTGAGTGTTATTAAGCCATGATTACAAAAGAATGTGTCCTAGAGCAAAAATACAGTCTGACTAATGCTTCCTAAAAATCGAAATAACAAGAACTAGCTGAATTTAACCACATTTGTGTGCTATTAACAAAAAAATATCTGGTACATTAGCATCCATTGATCACACCATCTCAAACGTCATATATTTACTATATTATTTTATGGAATTCTTCAAGTTTTGTAAAAAGATTAATTAACCACTTCCGGACCGCCTGCCACATATTTACTGCATCAGGGTGGCCCGGCTGCGCAAAATCACGTACATTTACATGCTTTTGTGCAGGAGACGTTGGGGGCGCGCACGGGCCACTGGAGTGCCACTGCTGCTGTGATTGGGCACAGCAGGAGCCAATCAGTGGGTACGGCAGCCGCAATGGCCGCCAGGACCCGCGATTGTAAACAAGGCAGATTTCTGTTCTGTCACAGAGGAAGATAGAGATCTTGTGTTTCAGCTAAGCTGAACCCTGTGTAGAGCAGACACCCGCGCCTCAGCTGGGATGATGTTGCAAGCGGTGGATATTCCGTGTATCCATGGAGATGGAACGGTGCGGTCTACAACTACATGCGCAGGCGATGACGTCAATCAGCCGCACTCAAGGAACAAGGAACAGACTCAGATGGACAGCTCCTTCAGTGTAGAAACAAACGGCCCCATTACCATGAAGACATGTTTCTCAAAGTTAGGTTTATCTGTTATTTCACAAGATAGCCTCAACCAGAAGTGCTCCCAAAATGTTGGTGCAACATACGTATGTGTAATGTACAGTAGTGATGCTCATCTCCATCTAGCGGCTGATGTGCACACTACTTAGTTCAATGTTACCCCACTAGAGTGTGCGCACCAGAGACCTTCAGAAACCTGTGAGGGGGGCCCCTATAGTTTCAAATGCCTAGGGACCTCCACAGAGTTTAAAGGGGTTGTAAAGATTCAGATTTTTTAAAATAAAAATAACAAACATGTTATGCTTACCTGCTCTATGCATGGGTTTTGCACAGATGAGCGCAGATCCTTCTCTTCTGGGGTGCTCTGGTGGAGCTCCTGGCTCCTCCTCTTCATCGGGTGCCCCCACGGAAAGCAAATTTTTATGGGGGCACCCGTACGGGCACGCTCCTTAGTCCTGCTGCTGCGTCCAGTGACACAGAGAGTGGAACTCGACCCCGCCTCAGGCTCCCATGTCTGGATTTAATTGACAGCAGCGGAAGCCAATGGATCCTGTTGCTATCAATCTTTTCATTGAGATGAGAGCCAGCGACTGGAGCCACTGGGCTCGTGCATGGTGCTGGAACAATTGGGCTCTCAGGTAAGAAAAAGGGGGGGGGGTCTGGGGGGGCATTGCAGGAAAGAAGGTTTTTCACCTCAATGCATAGAATGCATTGAGGTGAATACTTTGAGACTTTATAATTTCTTTAAACTGGCTCCGTAAATTTGGCTGAGTGTGGGGGAGGTGGTGGATACAAAGACAAGGTTTTTAAAGTAGCAGTTAACTCTTTGCTTTCTCTGCATAACAAATTTTAATTTTAATTAAAGAGTAAAGGCAAATAGAGAAGAATGTGTTGACTATTTGAAAAGCACTGTATGTGTGGGAATTCACATATTATAGAAGTTCGGTTTGTCAGAATTCAGAATGGGATTTCAAATTCTGTGTTTTGGTGTGCTGCACAAATTGTCTCTCCCATATAAATACCTGTAATGTTAATATTAATAATTTGCCTATAACTTCAGCTGTTTATATCCCTGGATGTGCTGGTGATTTGATATGTGGTTTTCACTGATGGTAAACTGCTCATCATATACTGAGACTAGTCTGAATTTCCCAGTTTCATGAAGCACTTTTTGGCATCTGCTTAGCTTCCACTTTGCTTTATGCCAGTTCTTATTTGGAATGTTTCTGAATTTAGTAATGACTCTTTTAGCAATTATAAATCATTACAGAATTCCACTTTTCCCAAAATATCAAACTGCAGCTAAAAATAGCAAATGTATTAAATCTGTTAGAATTAGTCATTTAGTGTTTTTTTATTGTTATTTTAAGGTAAATATGCTCACTATTATCAACTAACAATAGCAATAGCTCCGTAAACATGCATCTGTTTTATCTCTTTACCTACAATGAATGCAATCGAAAGGAGAGAGCAGAAGCTGTTTCCTCAGTAAAGGGGTCACCAAAGGTCTGCTGGAGAATGATGAAGACAAGATACCTGTCTGATGAGACATATGCTCTGTGGACAAATACTTGTTAGGGGAACCAGCACTGTGTTCCTCTTGAGGACTAGTCAAAGGTTTTGTTTTGTAGAAGGGAGGCCTTTATGACCTGTGCTTCTGGAGCCCCGGACCAACTATCCAGACAACCCTACTCATTAAAACTCTACTGAGGGTAAAACTTCCAGCAGTGACTTATGTTAAAGCCAGTTGTACAATGACAGCAGAACAGTCGTTATGTCTAAAGTGATCTTTTAAAGAACATGTTACATAGTAAATGTATCTTTCTTTCATATAGTTTACCTAAAGGCAAAACTTATTTTTTTCAGTTCTGGATAGACTGCAGAGGGTTTATAATATCTGAAAGGTTTTGCTCTCTGTGCCCATTAGGGAGATTCACCATCTCTATTTGTCCTGTTCACCATTGTCACCGAAAGTGAAAGAAAATGCCATATTTTGGCTTGTCAACAGAACGTGATGGAAAATCTTCCAATGTGGACACCAGTTCTAGTGACCCTGGTGAGAGCTAGTGACTCCCTAATTTTGGGAGGATTTCCTCTCACATCCTGTTTTGACTATCGGGCAGGAAGTGAGAAAAATCACCCCAATGGGGCATAGATGGCAAAAAAAAATCTAAAATGGAAAAAAGTTTTGTCTTTAATTCTGCTTTAAAGTTAAATGTTTATCCTCTCTTTTCAAGACCTGATTGCTTTTTCAGCTACCCCAAAGCTATCATAACAGTGCTTAACCCCTGCATGAGGAATGACGTCATATGATCACATCATGTTTTCTTGCAGTAACATGCAGCCACATGCAACTTCCCGTCACTTGTATTAGATACAACTTTGCAACCATAAACAGTATTAAAAAGTGATCCTTATTAGAATTTAGCAAACTGACTGCTGTTATTCTAGGGGTGGACAGCTCTTCTGCATATAGATTCCATGGCAGACCCCCTAGCAATCCTAACATACCAGGCCCAGCCAAACAGTTCTGCCTTTAAATCTGGACATTCCTTCAAATGACAGATTCAAGTCACAGGAAACCTGTTGTGATTGGTCATAGCAGGCTTTTTGGGGAAAGAAGTTCAGGAGTTGGTCTTATTTATGAAATAGTACATGCAGAGCCAGATTTTTGTAGAGCTAACATAGCTGATGTCCCAGGGAGTCAAGGCTGCCAGGGCACACAGCCACCCCCACATTATACTGTCAACAGTAATGCATTGCATAAAAAGTACCTGACTGACACCCTGCCTGTGCAGTCTGATTAGATCCTTGTTGTTGATGCCCATAAACAGGCTGTATGTAGATACAGTATGGACAGACTATGACTTTCAGCCTCTTAATACCGAGTCTCAGCATGTCTTCGGCATCCATGATGTCACAGAGAAACATGGTGGTGCGGGATCAAGCGCTGCCAGAAGAGAAGAAGCTCTCAGCTGGACAGTGCTGGGTGAGTGAGTATCAAAAGTTAACAGAACTCACCACCAAGTAGGTAAGGTAAAAAAAAATAAAAATCAGAGGGATGGAGAGTAAAGTTCCTCTTTAAGTAATTTGGTTAAGACCTGTTTTAACATTATGCTTGCAAAAATAGATAAACAAGAAAAAAGTTGGGATGTGCCTTAGAAAGCAAATGTATATACTGTATATTGTATGTTTTATCACGGTTCCATGATAGTTTAGGTTTTCGGGGTTTTTCGAAATGTGCAATGAGAGATCACAAACACTTTTAGGTAAAATCAAACTGTATATAAAATTTAATTACATAATAACAGATAAAGGTAGCAAATGTAACAATCATGGAAAATGTAACAAGAATACTTAGCTATAGATGCCTTTCCCTAAGAAGTCCCCCATCTTGTGGCTTGGCACGATGATCAAACCAGATGCGTGCTTGCCCTGGTATGGACTCATTTATTCCAGTTGTGGCTGTTGTATATACAATACTGTTTGGTAGCATTTGACCAATTGTAACTCTTGGAAAAAAGTTGTATTACCTTTTCAGGAAGATAGCACACATTCCTAGGTCAGTTTGAAAATGACATTCCTATAGTATGAAGTCATCTAAGGTAAAACCATCCTTATATGGCCCCTTAACCAGGTTTTGGAGGCATTCTTTTATATTAGTGAGCCACATTCAAGGAAAAACAAATTTCTCCAGCAATGTATTTTTAAAGAGTGTTTCAGACTGATAGTGGATGCACAAACATAAATCCTTAAAGCAGCCTAATCGACGGATTGGCCTAAAAGTCCCTGAAGAAGATAGCAAATACCTTTCCCACTGCCAGCACCACTAAATGCTGGCCTGTTGATTATAATTCCTCCTCAGAAGACTGTGGAGAGCGTGACACTCCCAGAAGTTTTAATATCTTGAGTCCTCTGCTGCCCTCAGTGGTTTATCCTACCAACCTCCAAGTCACTACTGTGCCTGCAGTAACTTGGAGGTTGTGGAGAAGAATCATCTAGTGCAGCAGGGGACATAGTAAACCTGTTCTCCCAGAAGTTTCCATCTTTCCACAATCTTCAGTGGAAAATCAAGCAGCCTTTGTTGGTGTGGTCAGTAGGAAAAGCGTTTAATATCTCCTTTTACAGAGACTCATTTTGCTCATTTAATTCTGCTAACAGGGTTACTTTAAACAAACCATAGCTTAGGAAATTGACTCAAGGCCATTATAAATAACCATGGTGCAGATCTGCTTAAAGGAATATGAAATGTTCTGTTATTTTTAATTTACACAATTTCAAAGCCTTTCACAGATCTGCAGAATTTAGTGGCCATTTAGCTACAATTACCTACTGAAAATATTTGAAAATGCGGCGTATTTTATCTTAATAGGTCCATTTGTCTGCTTTGCTTATACACCGCAGTACATCTCTGGTCCATTTATGTACTTTTTTTAAAGCATTTATTATAATTATGACTCTTTAATCACACATAATGGAAAGTTGCACAGGTTGTAGGTTGAAGATTTAATTCCTTTATTTCCTAAAGACAAACCAGTGCTAAAGGTTGTTACTAGGGTTGCAACAATACAGTTATTTTATCGGTGAGTACGAGTACTGATTAGTGTTGAGCGAACACGGACTGTATTATTCGTGTTCGTACCGAATAATTGGATTTTTTTTACCCGAACACGGACACGGACACTTTACTGTATGTTCGGGTAAAAATCCGTGTTCGGTCGTTTTATTTCCGGGTTTTGCATGCTTTGGCGCTCTTTTCATGGCGGGCTTTCAACAGCCAATCAACAATCGTTTAACTGGTGTGCCTTAAGCCATCCCAGCCATGCCTGCAAATGTCTTAGTAGCTGTGATTGGCCGTCTGAAGCATGTGACCAAGTCTTTATAAGTTCGAGGCAGCCGCCGCAGCAGCGTCATTCTGCTGCTTAGCTAAGGGACAGAGCACACATCAATGTGCTGGCTGCTGATTAGGGACAGATAGGCAGGAAAAAAACATTTGTGTCCGGATAGAATTGAGGGACAGGTCGGAGTGTTTAGGCAGGGCGAGTTGTAGGCATTTTAGGGATAGAGTCTGCTGAATTATAGGGTCAGTGTCTTCTACAAACTACAATCGATATTGCTGTGTGGGGGGTGGGGTGAATCTGCACTCAATCCTGATCTACGATCTCTTCTCAATCCTGTTAGGGACAGAGTCTGCTGAATTTTAGGGAAACTGTGTTCTACAAACTACAATCGATATTGCTGTGTGGTGTGGGATTGGAGATAGGCAGGTGTCAGTGATCCACATCCATTTTTCTGTGTGTGAGCTGCAGTGAACACAATCTTTTTGGGCTGCAGTGAACACAATCTTTTTGGGCTGCAGTGAACACAATCTTTTTGGGCTGCAGTGAACACAATCTTTTTGGGGTGCAGTGAACAAAATCTTTTTGGGGTGCAGTGAACACAATCCTTTTTGGTGTGCAGTGAACACAATCTTTGTGGGGTGCAGTGAACAAAATCCTTTGTGGGGTGCAGTGAACACAATCTTTTTGGGGTGCAGTGAACAAAATCCTTTTTGGGGTGCAGTGAACAACATCCTTTTTGGGGTGCAGTGAACACAATCTTTTTGGGGTGCAGTGAACAAAATCCTTTGTGGGGTGCAGTGAACACAATCTTTTTGGGGTGCAGTGAACACAATCTTTTTGGGGTGGAGTGAACAACATCCTTTTTGGGGTGCAGTGAACAAAATCCTTTTTGGGGTGCAGTGAACAAAATCATTTTTGGGGTGCAGTGAACACAATCTTTGTGGAGTGCAGTGAACACAATCTTTTTGGGGTGGAGTGAACAACATCCTTTTTGGGGTGCAGTGAACAACATCCTTTTTGGGGTGCAGTGAACACAATCTTTTTTGGGGTGCAGTGAACACAATCTTTGTGGGGTACAGTGAACAGAATCTTTGTGGGGTGCAGTGAACACAATCTTTGGGGGGTACAGTGAACACAATCTTTTTGGGGTGCAGTGAACACAATCTTTGTGGGGTGCAGTGAACACAATCTTTTTGGGGTGGAGTGAACAAAATCATTTTTGGGGTGCAGTGAACATCCTTTTTGGGGTGCAGTGATCAAAATCCTTTTTGGGGTGCAGTGAACACAATCTTTTTGGGGTGCAGTGAACAAAATCCTTTGTGGGGTGCAGTGAACAGAATCTTTGTGGGGTGCAGTGAACACAATCTTTGGGGGGGTACAGTGAACACAATCTTTTTGGGGTGCAGTGAACACAATCTTTGTGGGGTACAGTGAACAGAATCTTTGTGGGGTGCAGTGAACACAATCTTTGGGGGGTACAGTGAACACAATCTTTTTGGGGTGCAGTGAACACAATCTTTGGGGGGTACAGTGAACACAATCTTTTTGGGGTGCAGTGAACACAATCTTTGTGGGGTGCAGTGAACACAATCTTTGGGGGGGTACAGTGAACACAATCTTTTTGGGGTGCAGTGAACAACATCCTTTTAGGGTGCAGTGAACACAATCTTTGTGGGGTGCAGTGAACAACATCCTTTTAGGGTGCAGTGAACACAATCTTTGTGGGGTACAGTGAACAGAATCTTTGTGGGGTGCAGTGAACACAATCTTTGGGGGGTACAGTGAACACAATCTTTGTGAGGTGCAGTGAACACAATCTTTGTGGGGTGCAGTGAACACAATCATTGTGGGGTGCAGTGAACTCAATCTTTGTGGGGTACAGTGAACACAATCTCATACTTCTGAAGATTTGAGGGTGCTGCCTGTTCCATACTCCCCCTACTCCTCATCTAGCCTTTTAGGGGTACAAACAATAGTAATTGGGGCCTAGTGTGGTTGTGTACGTGTGATATACATACACTTTTTTTGGATCATATTTTCTATTCCGCTATTTAATCAAAAACCTTTGGGGATCAGTTAAATTGGGGGATAGTCTGTGTTGGTACGTGTGAGAGAGATCCACCTTTCCAAGTTGTTGGGGTTCATCTCATACTTCTGAAGGTTTGAGGGTGCTGCCTGTTCCATACTCCCCCTACTCCTAGCCTTTTAGGGGTACAAACAATAGTAATTGGGGCCTAGTGTGGTTGTGTACGTGTGATATACATACACTTTTTTTGGATCATATTTTCTATTCCGCTATTTAATCAAAAACCTTTGGGGATCAGTTAAATTGGGGGATAGTCTGTGTTGGTACGTGTGAGAGAGATCCACCTTTCCAAGTTGTTGGGGTTCATCTCATACTTCTGAAGGTTTGAGGGTGCTGCCTGTTCCATACCCCCCCTACTCCTCATCTAGCCTTTTAGGGGTACAAACAATAGTAATTGGGGCCTAGTGTGGTTGTGTACGTGTGATATACATACACTTTTTTTGGATCATATTTTCTATTCCGCTATTTAATCAAAAACCTTTGGGGATCAGTTAAATTGGGGGATAGTCTGTGTTGGTACGTGTGAGAGAGATCCACCTTTCCAAGTTGTTGCTGCTGGCATTCCCATCTGACAGCGGGGCCACAGTGGAAGCACAAGGCAGAGGAGGAGGAGGAGGAGGTCGCCAACGCAACCAGGGCACCGCCAGCACCTCAGAAGGCAGGGTTAGCATGGCCGAAATGTGGAAAAGCTTTGTCAGCACGCCACAACAAACAGCAGCACCAGCAGCTCAGATGGAACGTCTTAGCAGGAGGCAGCATTTTACCAACATGGTGGAGCAGTATGTGTGCACACGCCTACATGTAGTGAATGACGGGTCTGCCCCCTTCAACTTCTGGGTCTCCAAATTGGGCACATGGCCTGAGCTTGCCCTTTACGCCTTGGAGGTGCTGGCGTGCCCTGCAGCCAGTGTATTATCTGAACGGGTATTTAGCACGGCTGGGGGCGTTATAACAGACAAGCGCAGCCGCCTGTCCAGAGACAATGTGGACAAGCTCACGTTCATTAAAATGAACCAGGCATGGATCCCACGGGACTTTTCCGTACCTTATGCAGAATAGCAATGGATACCGACCTTACCCACCCATTGTTCCATTTTTGCTCTTTCTCACTCTTTTGGGGTGTACCCTCATTTAAAATTTTTGAAAAGAAGCAGTGTTGGCTACCTCGTCCTCCTCCTCAGGGCCAGATTAATGTAGGGGCTATTGGAGCTGCAGCTCCAGGCCCCTACCTTTTATATAGGCCCCGGGTTGGCCATATTCACTGTTACCGCTCTTCTGTCACTTGTAAACACAGAAGTCTGGCTTCTATGCTCGCTTCCCCAGGCAGCACCCTCAGAACCTCCCCACACAGCGTGAAGGCCGGACAAGGAGGGACAGTTGGCGATGCATGGATGTGTTTATGGGCTTCAGAGACAGCATCCCATGTTGAATTAGGCATGCATGGCTGCACCCTTCCTCCTCTGGGTGCATGGCAAGGCACGGCCCTTAAGGCCCTTCAAAATCCTCAGCACCAAGCCCATGATGCTGTTAATCCGGCCCTGGTCCTCCTCCACCGCCGCTTCCACCTACACCGCCCATAGGTGTGCGCAGCCTATTGCATTAAGGTGTGCACCCCAAAGTTGAAATACACATGCATGTGTTTGCCAGCAGGGAGAGTAATGTATCGGGGCCATGTACCTGTAGGCAAGGAGAAATAGAGCAGAGCAGGTCCCAGGGAGATCTTTCCCATCTCCTCACTGGCAATGCTATGTGCCCTAGGTGATTAGGGTGTGCCCAGGCACACCCAGCACACCCTGTGCGCACGCCTATGTCACCGCCACATCCACCACCACCTCAACCTCCCTCCTACTCCATATGGGCCTCGTCCTTCAGAGATGAAGAAGAACATTGTTTTATTTTTCTGTTTTTTTTTGTTGTTTTAAGTTATTTCCCTATCCACATTTGTTTGCAGAGCACTTGCCATGCTCTTAATTACGTTTTGCTGCCATTTGCAGCACTCTAGCCCTTTCCTTTGGTGTTTTAGAGCCATTTTAGTGCCTTAAAGTTCGGGTCCCCATTGACTTCAATGGGGTTCGGTGTCCGGGAAAAGTTCGGTAAAAGTCCGGGACACGGACCCGGACTTTTTTTTAAAGTTCGGCCGAACCCGTCGAACACGGACATCTAGGTGTCCGCTCAACCCTAGTACTGATGCTTTCAGTCAAGTTCTCCCCAATACCGAGTACCGATACTTTGTGGTGCAGTTTGCGTCAATATAAAAAAAAAATTGGTGCAAATTGCACTGTGAAGAATCCCATTGCTATTTGAATTGAATGCAGTGCGATTCCTGTCTGTATTGCATGCGATTTCCCCCACTGCTCCTGTGTGTGTGTCTATAGAGGAGAGAAGCGCCATCTAGTGAGCAGTTTAAAAAATGTTAGCACTCACCGTACATATCTGGCCACATGCAAAATAATCTACATAGGTATCCCAGTCCGCTGATGATAGCAAATCAGGGCCGTTGAAGGTGCTCACAGGATTGGAGGAGTAGTTCCTCCCTGTGGGTAAAGGTAGGAAGTGATGTCAGCTTGGAGGTGGACTGCCTCTACATCTCCTCCAGCCCTATGAACACCTCCAGTGGCCCTGATTTGCTTTCATGTGCAAACCGGAACACCTATGTAGATTATTTTTCTTGTGGGCAGATATTTACTGTGATCTCTAACATTATTTATAAACTGCCCACTAGATGGCACTTTAATCTCTTTCTATACACACACAGGAGCGGTAGGTGGAGTAAATCGCAAGGGTTTCGGATAGGAATCACACCGCATTCCCATTCAAATCGCATGTGATTCTTTGCAGTGCAATTTGCGCCCATTCATTTTGTATTGATGCAAATCGCACCTCAATGTATCGGTTTCGATATCGGGAGCACTTGAGTACCGATATTTGGGCAAATCCTTGGTATTGGCACTGATAACGGTATCAGTGCATCCCTAGATGTTACCTGTTATGACTGAGCCTCCTAATGTTAGAGGCTGCATTTCCCAGTTATTTTGGGAGACCAGTTCTGTACAGCATCACACACAGTACATGCCTGCACTGGATGCATGCACTATAAAATGTTTATCATTCACACAACATTTCCACTATTTTACACATTTATGTGACGGAGTCTAAGCTCGTTCATGGTTTTAACTACATTATTGAACAATTGTTGCTGGTAACTCTTAGATCTGTTTTGTCTCTTCCAGAAATTGGGCAATGCACCATTATGATAGTGCAGAATCTCTGTAGATGTGTTACAAAGCATGCTGGTGTCCTAGATCCTTAATAATACAATCTTCCAACCACAAACCATCTTCTGCCACTCCCTGCAACTCCATTACACACACACCACACAGTCTTGTTGGCCATTAAGACTTCCCATTACAGTGATAGGCCAATAGGAAGGAGCAGAATAGGGATAAAAAGCTATGTACTAGGGATCGACTGATTATCAGCAAGGCCGATATATCGAGGGCCGATATTGACTTTTGCCGATATATCTGTATCGGACCCGGAACTGGCCGATATTGCCGATATTTCAAATATTGAATGAGAAGGCAGGAAGTTAGGGAGCGCTTCTGGTAATAATTTTATTATTGAAATCAGTCACACACACCTGATGGTAAATGGCATAGTGGTGGGAAAAACTACACAGTTGGTTGCATAAAATCAATAGAAGTTAAAAACACACACAACTGTTAGCTGAGTTTCTGGCCAGTGTCAACGTCGCCAGCAGGCGTCCGTGCCATCACAAGGATGGATGGATGCTTGATGTTACAGGGCTCCAGGTGGACCAACAATACATAGACCGATAAAGGAAACACTTGCGCCGGACAGCTGAAGCAGTGGCGGCAAGGAAGATGATGTCACTTCACCGGCAAGAGTCATGGTGATGGGACCGTTGGCTCTTCCACTGTAGGAGTCGTAGGCTCTTCCTCTCGGTCTCTTGCCGGCGCGGTGGAGTGACGTCATCTCCCACGCCGCCACTGCTTCAGCTGTCCGGCGCAAGTGTTTCCTGTATCGGTCCATGTACCGTTGGTCCACCAGGAGCTCTGTCACATCAAGCATCCATCCATCCTTGTGACGGCACGGACGCCTGCTGGCCAGAAACCCAGCTAGCATTACATCGGCGGTGGGGGCAAGTACACGGGCTCAGCCCGACATCCGACCAGTGTGTGTTTTTAACTTCTTATGATTTTATGCAATAAACTATGTGTTATTGGACCTTTCCCTGGAGTGTAGTCTATTTTAAGTTTTTCCCACCACTATGCCGTTTACCATCAGGTGTTTGTGACTGATTTCATTAATACAATTATTACTAGAAGCGCTCCCTAACTTCCAGCCTTCTCACTGATCTGACTCTGCACCCAGAAGTCCCCATCGGAGCTGCTGAGGTTATACACAGGCTTTTCATCCACTGGTTATTTGGGCGCCCCATCTCTCCTTGTCTGCAAGAGTACCTGTCAAGTAATAAAAATAAAAAATACATTTTTTTTTAAATGTACGAAAATATCGGCCAATATCGGCCGATACCGATATGCATTGGCAAAAACATCGGTATCGGCAACGAAAAACCGATATCGGTTAATCACTACTATGTACACAACTGGGAAGTGTCAAAATATGCAAATTAGAGCTCTTTGGTATTTGGATCACCTGGGGCATTCCAGATTATCTGGAGTAATGTTTTGCCAGGTTAGTACTACTGACAGATTCATATAGAAAAAAAAAAAAAAACATTAGAAATTGTTTTTGTACATACTCTTTGGAGGTTAGAGTATGGTGCAAGGTATACTTATCCACCTAGCATCCTTCCCTAATTATGCTGATGTTCTCTCTTGCAATTCCACATGTACTGACCACATACAGTAGAAGTCCCTGAGAATACACAGTGCAGAGCTCATGGGCTGGTAGTTTCCAAGGCAATGGAAGAACAGCATACAGAATCCAGTAGTTACAGCAGAATAAATAATGAATACTGCCAGGTAAGTATAGCTTGCACCACATTTATAATCCAAACACTTGCTGGAAAACGTGTTTTTCATCACTAATGTACATTATCAGCGCTCCCTTATTTAAGCTGATCTATACTTTTAAAACCCAGAACCCTCTAATTACCAATAATTAGTGATGGTCCAAACACCCCTTGGCTTGGTTCGCACCAGAACTCATGAACATGTAAAAAGTTTGGTGCCGAGCCACAAACTTTATTAAAGTCTATGAGATCCGAACTTGAAAAAACAAAAGTCTCTATTTTAAAGTCTTAAATGCAAGTTATTGGACATAAAAAGGGTATTGGGGCCTGGGTACTGCCCTGGGGGGACATGTATCAATGCAAACATTTTCTTTAAAATGTTTTTTAAAGGAGCAGTGATTTTAATGACGCTTAAAGTGAATCATTAAAAATGAAAAATTACTTTAACCACTTCCATACCCAGCCATTCTCCGTTCCTACATGTAAGAATCATAATATTTTTGCTAGAAAATTACTCAGAAACCACCAAACATTATATATATATATATATATATATATATATATATATATATATTTTTTTTTTTTTTTTTTATAGAGACCCTAGGGAATAAAATGGCACTAATTGCAACTTTTTATGTCACACAGTATTTGCGCAGACATTTTTCAAATGCGTTTTCTTGGGGGAAAAAAACTGTTTTATGAATTTAAAAAACAAAATACTAAAGTTAGCCCAATTTTTTGTATAATGTGATACTAAGTAAATCGATACCCAACATATCATGTTTTCTAAATTACGCACACTCGTGGAATGACGCCAAACTTCGGTACTTAAAAATCTCCATAGGCAACGCTTTAACATTTTTTACAGGTTACCAGTTTAGAGTTACAGAGGAGGTCTTGAACACTGTTTACAGGGACGTAGGCACTTTACTTTTTTTTTTGTTTATTTTTTTTATTCTTACACTTTCCCTTAATTGTTTTTTTTTATCACTTTTATTCCAAGGAATGTAAACATCCCTCGTAATAGGAATAGTGCATGGCAGGTCCTCTTTATGGAGAGATCTGGGGTCAGTAAGACCTCAGATCTCTCCTACAGGCTGGAAAGCCTACAATTTAAAAAAAAAAAAACGATCTTCAGCCGAGATCATGGCAGTATTGACAACTGCCAGGCCGGGCATGACATCATAATGGTGCCTGGGCATCTGAGAGTCATAGAGACAGTCTCTATGGTGTACTTTCGCCACCTCTGACGGATTCCTTCTCTGGCTCACCAATCGCAGGGGCAAGCCGGTAGAAGCACTGGAGGGCGGTGGGAGGGGGCACAGGTATCTCCCTGAGCCACTTTAGAACATCAGAAAAAACACCCGCTGACTTCTAATTAATTAGAAAAGTAACCTTCATTTTTGTCTATAGAGGGCCAGGGCTCCTCTAAGCACCTAGATTGTCCTTTCCTTTAACACCAGAGTTTCCCTAGATGGTTGCAGCGCCCCCCTCCTGCCACCTGTAAGAAAAATCAAGTGGCTGAACAGCTGCTTTGATTGTTCTTACGGTGCAGCCAGCTAAAAAAATGATGATATGCAGCTTCAGGCATCCTTCAGATATCCCCACTTAAAGCCCAGGATGTCATATGATGTCCAGCAGTATGGAAGTGGTTAAATATAGTGCCTGGGGATCCCCTTAGTCTACCTGTAAAGTGGCGCATCTGTACCATGTATAGAACCAGCTGCAGCAAAACTGACATATATAGAAAAGAAAAAAAAGACAAAATGGATTTTCCTAAGTGCAAGCTATGGCCGGTAATACAAAAGTGTTAAAAAAACAGCGTGAGGTTCCCCCCCAATCCATACCCAGCCCTCATCAGGGCATGCAGCCTGGCAGACCAGGAAAGAGGGGGACGAGTGAGTGCCCTCCTCCTTAACCATACCAGGCCACATGCCCTCAACATCGGGGGTTGCTTTGATGTTGATGGGGACAAGGGCCTTTTCCCCACCACCCTGGGCGGTGGTTGTGGGGGTCTGCAGGCAGGGGGCTTATCAGAATATGGAAGCCCCCTTTAACAAGGGTGCCCCCAGATCCCCCCATATGAATGAGTATCGGGTAAAAATAAAAACACACACACAATTTTTAACAATTCCTTGACTAAAAAGAAAGAAAAAAAATGTCTCCTGATGTAGATCCCGATGTAGACGCCCGCCACACCACTAGACCTGAAAAAAAGCTTTACACGCGACCAAGGCCAACCGCTGTCTGTCTGCTTCACCATCTGACAGTTCTTTAATAGGTAAGGGGTGGAGCCACCTGGTGACGTTACCTGGTGGCACCATCCCGTGTGACGTCAATAATCGATGCATGCTGGGTCAGTAACGTAACATAGGGGTCGGTGCCACCAGGTCACGTTGCCAGGTGGCCCCACCATTTACCTATTTATGAACTGTTAAAGGGTCTGAGGGGGCAGCTGGCATCGTAATCCATGAAAAATCTACATCAGGGTATATTGCTTTTTTATTTTTATTAAAGGGGCACTCACTCCTCCCTCTCTTTCCTAATCTGCCAGGCTGCATGCTCGGATAAGGGTCTGGTATGGATTTTGGGATGGACCCTAACCATTTTTTTCTAAGTTTGACATAGGAGTCCCCCTCAAAATCAATTTTGGGTGAACGCCGTGTTTTTTTTACATTTTGGCATGGGGTTCCCCTTAAAATTTATATCAGACCCAAAGGGCCTGGAATAGATTGGGGGGGACCCTCACATAATTTTTTTGCACATTTTTCTATTGCCAGGAATGTTTTTTTTTTTCATTCAGCTGTCAGCGGGAAAGCTTCTTGACAGCTGATGACTTGTCCTTTGTTAAGGACGCAGTGGTCGGCTTCCTGGCCCACTCCTAAACAAACAGCTATTTACTGTGCCCTGATTGGGGTCAGGTGCATTCCTTCAGCCAATCAGGGCTTAGAATACACTGTGCAGCAATGCATTGTGGGGCGCTCAGCGTGCTAACATCCCGCTGAGCACCCTGCAAATTTAGGTGTTCACCGAACAGGCGGTATTCCGTTCGAACGTATGCTCGGTCCAAACCGCTCGCCCAACACTACCAATAATAAATAGATTTACAGCCATTTAATAGGAATGTGACAGGGAAGAAATAGTCCCGGTTCACACTAGGGCGACCTGTGAGGCGACCTGGTCGCCTCACAGGTCGCCGCAGGTCGCCTCCCATAGGGAAGCTGCGGACCCATTCTAATTGGAGCGACACAAGTCGCTCCGACCTAGAAAAAGGGTCCGGAGCTTCTTTGGGGCGACCAGGAGGCGACCGCCATAGACTTCAATGCTCGCACCGCGATCTCGGAGGTCGCCCCGGGAAGTAGCGTCGCGTGTATGTGAACCGGCGCTTATGGGTGAACTCCCAGTTTATTTGTTTTTGTTGTTGCAAGCTCCAGGTTTGTCATTCTTCTCTGTACTTCAGTATTTAGTGGACTCCTGCAGGTGTCCTCTGAGCTTTCCTCATGCCTGTTCTAGGACAGGTTCTTGATAAATAGTGAATTCGGGAAAAGGATAAAAAAAAAATGAATTTTCTACTGTAGTCTACTAAAACATTTTTTACAGAACCAGCAGCTTCCAGGCGTTCAACACCTGGCATTCTTGGACAAGCTTGTTGTCTTTATTGCTTTTTACATTTACACAGATTTTCATTAAACTTATTGCATGTAGTCCCCCTTCTTTTGTTTTTCTTTCCTGTGTGACATACTTTGTTGCCATGAGTAGATGTTTCTTTTGAAGATCGGGACTGACAGAAATGCTGGGAGCCAGGTGAGCATTGCTGCAATGGTGGTGTTGGTGTCCCGAGAGTCGATCAATATAGGCTAACCTATAAACATGTATTGTCCTAACTTATGTTGTTTAAAACTTGACACGAGTGTGTTATCTACAGGTAGGTGAAGGAAGGTTTCAAGTGTTGGATGTGATATTGATTTTTAGAAAACAAGACAGCAATTGCAATTCCCATATTTCTGCCATGCCTGTCTCCTTTCGGATGTGCTACCTTATATTAATTGAGTATAAGAATTTATTTAGAAGGGTATTTTGTTTTTTTCTTCCTTTGTTAAGAAATAGAACATTGGATGTTTCAGGCCATTAACAGATGGAGATCCATCTCTACAGATGATTTAACATTCAGGCAGCTAATGATATCCAGAAATTCTTCCAGACCCTGCTTCTGTTACTGGATATCCTTTTCTCAGTAAACTAATACACTACACTGAGCTTCATTATTATATGTATGTTGGCCACACCCACCCTCTCCATCTAGCGCTCCATTCTCATCTTACCAGCCAATATGTTAGTAGTTGATGGACATGTACAGAGTAATTAAGGTCTTACGAATTTTAAAAGGAAACTCAGAGGTGCTCAACCAAGCAATGTGTTATGATTACACTAACAAAGACTTTAGGGATAAATATCAATGGATTCTAAATCCTAGAAGAATGTTTCTGACCATAGAAGGTACCAGAATAACGTATCTGAGCATAGAAAGAGAATTATACTTTTTGCAGAAAGCATTGCTGGGAGCTGGAAAGTTTTTTCATGTTTTGTGTATAACAATACCACAGATATTACAGTAGTTTTAAAACCTAAACACTTTTACCTTAATGCATTCCTTGAGTTAAGGTAAAAAATGTAAAGGTAACAGTATGTCCCCCCACCCCTCCTTATACTTTCCTGAGTCCTCACTTGACTCAGGGCTGTGACTATTTCTAGCAGCTCTTTTCTTTCACCCTGCGCTCAGAGGCTTGGCTGAGACCAGCTGGAGCCATTGGCTCCTGCTGCTGCCAGTCAAACCCTGTGACGAGGGAGCAGGGGTGGGGCAGAGCTGTGCAGCAGGGTTTGGGAGTGAGCCCGCAGGTGTGCCCCCATTGCAAGCAGCTTGTTTTGGGAGCACACCAAGAAGATGAGGAGCCGGGATCGCTGGCAGGGAGCCTGAGAAGAGGAGGTTCAGGGACTATCTGTGCAATTCCATTACACAGAGCAGGTAGTATGTTACTTTTAAAACATTTAAAACAAAAATTGAGTTTACAATCTCTTTAAAAGGGATCATGTGATATGCATTCAATGTCATATGTGTGTTGGGTGTATAGAGGATCTCTGGGTGGCTGCTTGTTCAGTTCTCAATGACGTAAACCTTGTGTGTATGGTGGACATTGACCCCTTAGCGACCGCCCGCCGACATTTTACGTCGGTCCTTTGACGCTAAATACCGGGGCTATGGCAGCAGATAGCTGCCATAACCCCGGTATTTTTGAAAATAGGGGGGCGATCAGCTTTCAGGTAAGGGTGGTCCCAGTGGTGGATTCGCTGCGGGATCACCCTTACGGTGCGGCGGAAGAGGTGACCCCTCCCGCCGCTTCCCGGTCGTTTTCCCCGCTTACCGGACCTGCCGACAGCAGGGAAAACGATCTGGTCCCAGATCCTCTTAGACAGGAAGTCGAGTGAGGACAAGATGGCTCTCACTTGACTCTATGGTCCTGGAGGACCGGAGCGACGTCAAACGCCATTGCCTAGCAACCGGTTTAAAGAGCCGATTTTTTTAAACATTTTTATTTTCTTTTTTAGTGTACTTGTGAGGTCTTTTTGACCCCAGATCTCACAATAAAGAGGTCCTGTCATGCCTATTTCTATTTTGAGGAATCTTTACATTCCTTGTAATAGGAATAAGAATGATCAAATTTTTTTTTTCTAAAACTGTGTAAAAATAAAAAATAATAAATAAAATATATAGGGAAAATGGTAAACAGTGTTCAAACCACACATGTGAGGTATTGTCGCGATCGTTAGAGCGAGAGAAATAATTTGAGCCCTAGACCTGCTCTCTAACTCTAAGCTAGTAACCTGTAGAAATTTTGTGTCGCCTATGGGGATTTTTAAGTACCAAAGTTTGTCGCTATTCTGCAAGCGTGCGCAATTTTGAAGCATGACATGTTGGGTATCTGTTTACTCGGCGTAACATTATCTTTCACATTATGGAAAAAAAATTGGGCTAACTTTACAGTTTTCTTATTTTTTAATTAAAAAATATTGATTTTTTTCCCAAAAAAAATGCATTTGGAAGACCACTACGCAAATTACGGTGTGATAAAAAATATTGTATAAAATAGTGTAGCGCAGTCCATGTATAAACTCAATTGGTAATAAATAAATTAAAACCAAACAATTGTTAAAATGGCATTAAGATGAATAAAGGAGAAAGTTCATATGGTGATGTAAAAGATGATAAGATGATAAAAGAGACACAGTCCACTGGTGATCCGGTGAAAAAAATAGCAGCAATAGTGACTTCTGTGCTCATAAAATTCCCATCACCTGGCACTATCTGCCTCTCACCTCCACAACTCGACCCCAGAGGGTCAAACAGCATGAACAATCACCACGATATTCAGCCAATGATAATCAAATGGAAAACAGGACCACAGCCTCCAGCATAAAACCGCCTAGAAATCGATTATGGCAGAGGATACAGCTTCCCAGATCGTGCTCAAACATAAGGAGAAAAAGAACAGATCTAGTGCTCTCTGTTGCGGTTTAAACGATTTATTGCTCAAATAAAAGTATTGCACTTACATTATATTGCACAGAAACGAGCATGTAATGCAGAGCCTGCAGCGTGCTGGATGGTGCCTGATTTCCGGGTAGTTAGACAGCCTTCGGACCGTGTGACCAATCCCCCGTACGCGTTACGTCATGTGGGCGTAGACTTCTTCAGCGGGGATGCTGATAGGTCAATGGTCCGGCTCTTTATACTGTCCTTGGGCGGTGCCTATTGCGTCATGTCCGGCGTTTCACCGTCGCCACGGAGATCAAACGTCTCTCTGGACAGGAAGCAGATGGGCGGGCCCCGATCGTGTTGTTTACTATATAGATCTCCATGGGGACATTGCCATATCTCCCACAGCCAGCACGATCTTTATAAGACTAATTAAATTCCTTATGTTTGGCAAATACTAATGTGGTATTGTCTTGGATGTTTAATTCTAAAGGACAATTATTAATCATTTACTGATTATTTATAATATGATCAAACGGACCTGACGGCTGTACCTGACATCAGACACCAGATGGCAGCATTCTGCTCGCTCCATAGAAAACAATGCAAAATAACAATATATTACATACAGATTAGATAAAAACATTTGCACATTACTACAAATATATCTACACATACATAAAACCTGATTATTATCTAAAATAAAAAGTAAATAAAAAGGTATAAAATTGATAGAGTAAAAAATGACCATAAAAACTTATCTATCTGAAATAAAACAATTAAATTGAATGTTGACTTTGATCTTAATTGTTTTATTTCAGATAGATAAGTTTTTATGGTCATTTTTTACTCTATCAATTTTATACCTTTTTATTTACTTTTTATTTTAGATAATAATCAGGTTTTATGTATGTGTAGATATATTTGTAGTAATGTGCAAATGTTTTTATCTAATCTGTATGTAATATATTGTTATTTTGAATTGTTTTCTATGGAGCGAGCAGAATGCTGCCATCTGGTGTCTGATGTCAGGTACAGCCGTCAGGTCCGTTTGATCATATTATAAATAATCAGTAAATGATTAATAATTGTCCTTTAGAATTAAACATCCAAGACAATACCACATTAGTATTTGCCAAACATAAGGAATTTAATTAGTCTTATAAAGATCGTGCTGGCTGTGGGAGATATGGCAATGTCCCCATGGAGATCTATATAGTAAACAACACGATCGGGGCCCGCCCATCTGCTTCCTGTCCAGAGAGACGTTTGATCTCCGTGGCGACGGTGAAACGCCGGACATGACGCAATAGGCACCGCCCAAGGACAGTATAAAGAGCCGGACCATTGACCTATCAGCATCCCCGCTGAAGAAGTCTACGCCCACATGACGTAACGCGTACGGGGGATTGGTCACACGGTCCGAAGGCTGTCTAACTACCCGGAAATCAGGCACCATCCAGCACGCTGCAGGCTCTGCATTACATGCTCGTTTCTGTGCAATATAATGTAAGTGCAATACTTTTATTTGAGCAATAAATCGTTTAAACCGCAACAGAGAGCACTAGATCTGTTCTTTTTCTCCTTATGTTTGAGCACGATCTGGGAAGCTGTATCCTCTGCCATAATCGATTTCTAGGCGGTTTTATGCTGGAGGCTGTGGTCCTGTTTTCCATTTGATTATCATTGGCTGAATATCGTGGTGATTGTTCATGCTGTTTGACCCTCTGGGGTCGAGTTGTGGAGGTGAGAGGCAGATAGTGCCAGGTGATGGGAATTTTATGAGCACAGAAGTCACTATTGCTGCTATTTTTTTCACCGGATCACCAGTGGACTGTGTCTCTTTTATCATCTTATCATCTTTTACATCACCATATGAACTTTCTCCTTTATTCATCTTAATGCCATTTTAACAATTGTTTGGTTTTAATTTATTTATTACCAATTGAGTTTATACATGGACTGCGCTACACTATTTTATACTATATTACTGTGAAGGTGTTGGATTACCCTTTTAGTGTTAGCTGCTGGTCCTTGATAATTTTATTCAGCGCTGAATCTTTTACAATAATTTTTTACTGGCTTTTTTAATCCAAGTGATTTAGCTGCAGAATATGGAGGTCTTCCAATATTTGGAAAAGAGAGAAATTAAGGTTAATGAGGTCTTCTCGAACAAACCCTTAACACCAAAAGATCCTGGAGATCTTGCATATTTGTTTAAGAAACTGGGTTTTTTGTTCGAGAAGAAAATTAAAGTGTGGTGGGACATAGTGTCATTTGAGCACTATATCTCTGCCAAACTAATCCCGCGTCGTTTAAGATGGGATGTCCCTCCCAACGACGGATTATTGGACAGTGAATCCTTAAAAGATTGGGAGGACTTCTTTACCAATAAAGGTTTAGAGCTCTTGGTATTTTTATTAAATCGTAAAAAGAAAAAAATGACCATATTAGAAACCCAAATTAAAGACATCAAGGATAAAGTCGAATTGGTCAAAGACCATCCGGACTTAACAAAGTTAACTAATGACCTGAAGTTAAAAATGGAAAAATGGGATAAGGAAATACAAGAAAAAAAGAGAGGTAAATTCCAGCGAGACTTGGCGGACTTTAATGAAAATGATATACAGGCATACCCCACTTTTAAGTACACAATGGGACCAGAGCATGTATGTAAAACGAAAATGTACTTAAAGTGAAGCAATAACTTTTTTCATTTCTCAATGCATGTAAATACACTAGCTCCATAGGAAATCTTGGTCAGCTTGACATGGCATTGCTCCCAAACCATGTGACAAGGACACCAAGCTTGGGGAGCATATTAAGGGGATCCAGGACTATGACATAGTAGATTACCTAGGCAAGCTGGCCAGCCACAAACAGGATATGTTGTAGTCCTGGGTCCCCTCTCGGTGCTCCCTAAGTTTGGTATCCCTGTCACTTATGGTTTGGGAGCAGTGCCATGTCAAGCTGACCAAGATTTCTTATAGACGCCAATGTTAAAAACCGGGAGTAGTGTCATGCCAAGCTGAACAAGCTGTGTCCTTACTCGCGAGTGTACTTAAAGTGAGTGTACTTAAAGCGGGGTATGCCTGTATATAAGTGGCAACAATCATTTCAGATCAACCAAGAATCTCCAGAAATGGAAACTAGTGATCCTTCCCAACCGAATATCAACAGTGGGGCGATCCCAAAAAAGAAAACTTATTATGCCCCTCTAACAACCTCCCAGGGACAACATACTCCCAGAAATTGGGGAAATTATGACAGAAGGGGTGGAAGAGGCAGAAAGAATTCTTCTAACCCGCCTCCCCCTAGTTTTAATCATCCTCAAAGACCCATTAATAATGGAGGAGATGGTTGGCAGGTTGTCAAAAGTAGAGGAAAGGGTAGAGGCAGAGGAAGGGGGAGGGGGAGAGGTAGAGGCAGATTTCAACAAGGAAATAATGTCCAGTATAGATCTCACTCAGATATAGTGACTCAAAATAGATTTACCCCTCTCCACCATACTGAAGAGAACGATCAACAAAATTACTATTTTTTAGAGGAGGGGAGGTCCCCCTGGAGGGGACCGCACACCCAATTTCAGTCCCCATCCCCAGAAACCCCAATCCAGAATTGGAGAGGGAACCAATACCAACCAAACAACAACAATCAGAGTGTGGGAAAAAGAAAAAGCAGAGAGGATGCAGAGGAGGAAGACGAGCCAAAAAGGCAGAGGCCCAGATAGGTACGGGTATTTATAACTTGAGTGGAGTTCCTCTTACGGATGATGAAATGAAAGTCCTTGATAAGGGATTAAAATTTGCTCCTATCAGGAACTTAAATAAATTTCAAACTTACGTTAATATACAGAGGTTTACGAGACAGTTGAGTATTAAAAAGTACTTCTTATCCAACCCTGTTACCCGTAACTCAGCCTCCTCTACATTCCAACACTCAACCCTGAGAAATAAATCCACCTTCAATCCATCTGGTCAAGACACTAAGCACCTTGATGTGTTCAAGCACATGGTGTGCAGCGATCTTGAAAAATTAAAATATAAAAAAGCATATGACCCAATATGTATCAAAAAAGGTATTGCTTCTCTGGAAAACAGAAATTATATCGTTATACGACCAGCGGATAAGGGAGGAGGCTTAGTGGTCCTTAGCAACAGTTACTATGAAAACGAGATGCTGAGACTTTTGAATGACCGCTCCACCTACCAAATTTTATCAAAGGACCCCATGTTAGAATATAAAGAGGAATTACATAGTCTAATTACAAGGGGGGAACATAGTGAGGTACTCACCCACAAGGAAGCTCTGTATCTAGATCCCTTGTTTTGTAGGAGGCCTATAATATATTTCCTGCCTAAAATACACAAACAACTGGAGAACCCACCTGGCCGTCCCATAGTCAATGGAATTGATTCCATTACGGCCAGGTTGGGACAATACATAGACTTTTTTCTCCAGCCAGTAGTTCAGAAAACGAAATCTTTCCTCAAAGACACGAAACATATTATTCAAATATTAAAAACGTTACCAAGCTCCTCTGAATGTATAATGATTACAGCGGACGTTGGATCATTATACACCATTATTGATCATTCTGACGCACTTAGTGCGGTAAAATGGGGGTTATTACAATCGCAGTTACCCAGAAAACAGATCAGGTTCATTCAGAGGAGCCTTAAGTTTTGTCTCAATAAGAACTACTTTTGGTATAATCATAGTTTTTATCTACAGATCAAGGGAGTTGCGATGGGGGCCAAGTTTGCTCCCAGTGTGGCCAATCTATTCATGGCCCACTGGGAGGAAGAAGTGGTTTTTGAAAACTTGCCCCCTCAACTCATTTGCTATCGTCGTTATATCGACGATTTGTTCATGATATGGCAGGGAGATATGGCAAGCTTGGAAGCCTTCATGGACAGATTAAATAGCAATGAGAAGAACATTGTCCTTACGTGGAATTTACAACTTGAAAATATTGTATTTTTAGACTTGGAGATTTTTAAAGCTGATGGTGTTTTTAAAACTCGTAATTATTTTAAACCCACAGATAGAAATTCTTTTATCCCTCTTAATAGTTGCCACCACAAACAGTGGCTGTGCAATATCCCCCGTGGGCAATTTACACGCCTAAGGCGTAATTGCACCACGGAGGAGGACTTCATTGCACAGTCAAATACCTTAACAGGTAGGTTTTTAGAGAAGGGATATGACAAAAAGGATATATCTAAAGAACTTGAATGGGTTAAAAATACTGATCGTGAACGCCTCTTGGAAAATTCTAGGCCCAGGGAAATAAACACACAGTTCCGACTAGTTCTTGACTTCAATATTCAACATAAAAAAGTTGAGAGAATTGTACGTAAACATTGGGCTATTCTAAAAGAAGACAGGATTTTGGGGCCTGTCTTATCAGAACAGCCGAAATTTGTTTACAGAAAAGCCCCCTCCCTTAGAGATAAGGTAGCTCCTGGGGTGGTTAATCCCCCCCAGGTCAAGAACAATGGTATCTTTCCTTTCCTGGCAGGTTTTTATGCGTGTGGAAAGTGCGCCACTTGTAAAAGCTGTAGGAAGAACATCAAGAAACGTAAGGAGTTCATCTCCACGGTCACACAAAAAAGTTATATAATCAAAAATCTGATAACATGTGCCACACAGGGAGTGGTTTACATGTTAGAATGTGACTGTGGGTTACAGTACATTGGCCGCACGTCAAGAGCATTACATGTACGTGTTGGGGAACACGTTAATTATATACGTAAAGGACTTACCACCCACAGTGTATCGAGACATTTTAAAAACTGCCATCACAAAAATCCTAGCACTTTAAAATTTTGGGGGATTGAGAAAGTTAGCTACCATTGGAGGGGTGGCAACTTTATTAGACAACTCAGCCGTCGTGAATCCTTTTGGATCTACGAGGCTAAAGTTTTAACACCCCTGGGTTTGAATGTTGACTTTGATCTTAATTGTTTTATTTCAGATAGATAAGTTTTTATGGTCATTTTTTACTCTATCAATTTTATACCTTTTTATTTACTTTTTATTTTAGATAATAATCAGGTTTTATGTATGTGTAGATATATTTGTAGTAATGTGCAAATGTTTTTATCTAATCTGTATGTAATATATTGTTATTTTGCATTGTTTTCTATGGAGCGAGCAGAATGCTGCCATCTGGTGTCTGATGTCAGGTACAGCCGTCAGGTCCGTTTGATCATATTATAAATAATCAGTAAATGATTAATAATTGTCCTTTAGAATTAAACATCCAAGACAATACCACATTAGTATTTGCCAAACATAAGGAATTTAATTAGTCTTATAAAGATCGTGCTGGCTGTGGGAGATATGGCAATGTCCCCATGGAGATCTATATAGTAAACAACACGATCGGGGCCCGCCCATCTGCTTCCTGTCCAGAGAGACGTTTGATCTCCGTGGCGACGGTGAAACGCCGGACATGACGCAATAGGCACCGCCCAAGGACAGTATAAAGAGCCGGACCATTGACCTATCAGCATCCCCGCTGAAGAAGTCTACGCCCACATGACGTAACGCGTACGGGGGATTGGTCACACGGTCCGAAGGCTGTCTAACTACCCGGAAATCAGGCACCATCCAGCACGCTGCAGGCTCTGCATTACATGCTCGTTTCTGTGCAATATAATGTAAGTGCAATACTTTTATTTGAGCAATAAATCGTTTAAACCGCAACAGAGAGCACTAGATCTGTTCTTTTTCTCCTTATGTTTGAGCACGATCTGGGAAGCTGTATCCTCTGCCATAATCGATTTCTAGGTGGTTTTATGCTGGAGGCTGTGGTCCTGTTTTCCATTTGATTATCATTGGCTGAATATCGTGGTGATTGTTCATGCTGTTTGACCCTCTGGGGTCGAGTTGTGGAGGTGAGAGGCAGATAGTGCCAGGTGATGGGAATTTTATGAGCACAGAAGTCACTATTGCTGCTATTTTTTTCACCGGATCACCAGTGGACTGTGTCTCTTTTATCATCTTATCATCTTTTACATCACCATATGAACTTTCTCCTTTATTCATCTTAATGCCATTTTAACAATTGTTTGGTTTTAATTTATTTATTACCAATTGAGTTTATACATGGACTGCGCTACACTATTTTATACTATATTACTGTGAAGGTGTTGGATTACCCTTTTAGTGTTAGCTGCTGGTCCTTGATAATTTTATTCAGCGCTGAATCTTTTACAATAATTTTTTGATAAAAAATATTGCAATGATATCCATTTTATTCTCTAGGGTCTCTGCTAAAAAAATATATAATGTTTGGGGGTTCTGAGTAGTTTTCTAGTAAAAAAAAAACTGATTATAGCTTGTAAACACCAAGTGTCAAAAATAGGCCTGGTCTAAAAGTGGTTAAGCAAGCCAGACACTCCGGTCAGAGCTGGTTTAAAGTATATCTATGGTCAATTTGTAAAATCATATCAAATATTCTTTTCCATATTGTATTTCAATTATTTCTACCCTACTCCTATTCATTTGAATGATCTTGAAGTTTTAAATGTACTTGTGACAAATCCAGCACGTTATCTTCCTCAAGTTCTGAGACACGTATTCACTATGCTCTCTGAGTGTATGCTGTAACCATAGAATCATTATAAAAATTAGGCCTGCTAACCATTTTGTTTGATAAGTTTTTAAAAAATGTGTGTTTTTCATTTTGCATTAGAGCTGTAAGTATTTAAATATTCTTTAAAGTTAGTTTGCAAAAAACTGAATTGCAACCTGTACAATTGCCTTCTCGTTGCTCTGGTTTCCACTCCAGAGGGCACTTTCATCAAAACAGCTGGAGTACCAAAGCTAAAGGGCAAATGCATATAATCTATCATTTACAAATGAGATAAGCCTGATCTCACTCTGCAGACACTGGTTGTCAACATATGTACAGTATCTCACAAAAGTGAGTACACCCCTAACATTTTTTAAATATTTTATTATATCTTTTCATGTGACAACACTGAGGAAATGACACTTTGCTACAATGTAAAGTAGTGAGTGTATAGCTTGTATAACAGTGTAAATTTGCTGTCCCTTCAAAACAACTCAACACACAGCCATTAATGTCTAGACCACTGGCAACAAACGTGAGTACACCCCTAAGTGAAAGTGTCCAAATTGGGCCCAATTAGCCATTTTCCCTCCCCGGTGTCATGTGACTCGTTAACGTTACAAGGTCTCAGGTGTGAACGGGGAGCAGGTGTGTTAAATTTGTTGTTATCACTCTCTCATACTGGTCACTGGAAGTTCAACATGGCAACTCATGGCAAAGAATCTGAAAAAAAGAATTGTTGCTCTACATAAAGATGGCTTAGGCTATAAGAAGATTACCAAGACCCTGAAACTGAGCTGCAAGTGTGTCTTGCCTACAGTTAAGCATGGTGGTGGGAGTGTCATGGTCTGGGGGCTGCATGAGTGCTGCTAGCACTGGGGAGCTACAGTTCATTGAGGGAACCATGAATGCCTACATGTACTGTGACATACTGAAGCAGAGCATGATCAACTTCCTTCTGAGACTGGGCTGCAGGCCAGAATTCCAACAAGATAACGACCCCAAACACACCTCCAAGGCAACCACTGCCTTGCTAAAGAAGCTGAGGGTAAAGGTGATGGACTGGCCAAGCATGTCTCCAGACCTAAACCCTATTGAGCATTTGTGGGGCATCCTCAAACAGAAGGTGGAGGAGCGCAAGGTCTCTAACATCCACCAGCTCCGTGATGTCATCATTGAGGAGTGGAAGAGCACTCCAGTGGCAACCTGTGAGGCTCTGGTGAACTCCATGCCCAAGAGGGTTAAGGCAGTGCTGGAAAATAATGGTGGCCACACAAAATTTTGACACTTTGGGCCCAATTTGGACATTTTTTGCTAGGGATGTACTCACTTTTGTTGCCAGCAGCCTGGACGTTAATGGCTGTGTGTTAAGTTATTTTGAGGGAACAGCAAATTTACACTGTTATACAAGCTGTACACTCACTACTTTACATTTACAAAAATGTAAGGGGTATACTCACTTTTGTGAGATACTGTATATGATCAAAGCTCCATGTTTTTCAGCATATCAAAATAACTCTACAGCAAGTCTCAATCTCATATCTGAGCCAGCACCTATCTTTTGGTGTTCCCTGTTCTAACCTGTCCCATTTGTCTCATCACTCTTCATCAGGGGAAGGCCAGCAATTGTCTCTCTGCGCCAAAGTTAGAAAAGTTATAAATAATAGGAACACTCGTTGTTTAAATGTTACAAAGAATATAACGGAATATGTAAAAAGGAAATCAAAGCCGCAAAAATACAAAACAAACGTCAGATTGCAAAAGATAGTAGGACAAACCCCCAAAAATTCTTCAAATATATTAATAGTAAAAAGGTCAGGTATGAGCATGTAGGCTGCCTATAAAATAATCTGGAGTGGGTGACTGGGGACAAAGAGAAGGCAAATTTATTGAATACCTTCTTCAGCTCCTTGTATACAAAGGAGCATGGGAAAGCTCATGTCCATAATAGGGTTGACACAGCCCCAAATGATCCACAATGGCTGAGAATTGATATGGTCTAGAAATATTTACACAGAGTAAAGGTGGATAAAGCACCTGGACCAGATGGCATACACCCACGGATTCTTAATGACTTGAGCTCGGTCATTTCAAAGCCATTGTTTCTATTTTTTTAGGAACACTTTAATGACTGGAATAGTACCACTGGATTGGCATAAGGCAAATGTGGTGCCTATATTTAAAAATGGGTCAAAGTCCAAGAAACTATAGACCTGTTAGTTTAACGTCTATGGTTAGTAAGATACTGGAGAGTTTTATAACCACTTGCCGACCGCGGCAAGTGGTTTTACTGCGGCGGTTAGCCCCTCACAGGCAGAGCGACGTAGGTCTACGTCGCTAGCCTGTGAGGCTTCTAGGGAGCGAGCGCGCGCAACCGGAGGCGCGCTCCCACTCCCGCGTGGTCACGGACCCCCCCGCGCGTGTGCCCGGTGGACCCGATGTCCGCCGGGCACTCGCGATCGTCCGTGACACCGGAAGAAAGGCAGGCGACTGATGTAAACAAAGCCGCCTGTCATTCTTCCCTGTGTAAGAATGGAGATCAGACGGTTCTACTATGTAGGACCGTTGATCTCTGTTCTTACACCAGTAGCCATGTCCAATCACAGTTAGAAACACGCCCCTAGGACACATTTAACCCCTCCCTCTTCAATACAGTTAACCCCTTCACTGCCAGTGTCATTTTTACAGTAACAGTGCATATGTATAGCACTGATTACTGCAGTAATGTCACTGGTAACCCCTAAAAGTGTCAAAAATGTCAGTCAAGGGTCCGATCTGTCCGCTGCAATGTCGCAGTACGGCAAAAAAAATCGCAGATCGCCGCCATTACTCGTTAAAAAAAAAAACAACAAAAATGACAAAAATCTTCCCTTCGTTAGTAAACGCGATAACTTTTGCGCAAACCAACCAAAATACGCTTTTTGCGATTTTTTTTACCAAGCATATGTAGCATAAAACAAATTGGCCGAAAATGTTAAAAAATTTTGATTTTTACATTTTTTTGGGGGGGGGGGGGGGATTTCTTATAAAAAAATGTGAAAAATATTGTTATTTTTGCAAAATTGACGCTCTTTTTTTGCTTACAGCGCATGATCAAAAAATCGCACAGGTGATCAAATACCACCAAAAGAAAGCTCTGTTTGTGGGAAAAAAAGGACGTCAATTTCGTTTAGGTACAGCGTCGCATGACCGCGCAATTGTCCGTTAAATTCACGCAGTGCCGAATCGCAAAGTAGGCCCTGGTCAGGAAGGGGGTAAAATCTTCCGGGGCTTAAGTGGATAAAAGACCACATAGATTAGTTCTTGCTGGAAAAAAATATTTTAAGCAACAGACAGCATGGATTCATAAAATATAGAATTTGTCAGACAAATCTGATTTCTTTTTATGAAGAGGTAAGTAAAACCTTGGACAGAGGGGTGGCTGTGGACATAGTATACTTGGATTTTGCAAAAGCATTTGACACCGTTCCGCACATACGGGTAATGTGTAAGGTAAAAAGGGAAAAAAACAGTTTGTAAATGGATAAAAAACTGTCTAAAAGATATAATTCAGAGAGTAGTGATTAATGATTCTTACTCTGAATGGTCTAAGGTTATCAGTGGTGTACCCCAAGGTTCAGTGTTGGGACCCTTACTTTTTAATATCTTTATAAATGATATAGGGTCTGGAATTAAAAGTGCCATTTCAGTCTTTGCAGATGACACCAAGCTATGCAGTGCAATAACGTCCTTACAGGATGTCTCCAACCTACAAGCCGACCTCAATGCCCCGTTTATTTGGGCAACTATGTGGCGAATGAGGGTTAATGTTGATAAATGTAAACGTATGCACTTGGGGGCTAAGAATATGCATGCATCATACATACTAGGCGGAGTACAACTGGGGGAATCAATGGTGGAGAAGGATCTGGGTGTTTTGGTAGATCATAAGCCTACTAATAGCTTAAGTGCAAAGCTGTGGTTACATAGTTACATAGTTAGTGAGGTTGAAAAAAGACATCCGTCCATCCAGTTCAACCTATGATGTGTGTGTGTGTTTGCTGTTAACCGCACATTGTATACCCCTGTATGTTGTGGTCTTTAAGGTGCCCATCTAATAGTTTTTTGAAACTATCAATGCTCCCTGCTGATACGACTGCTTGTGGAAGAGAATTCCACATCCTTACCGCTTTTACAGTGAAGAACCCCTTACGCACTTTAAGGTTAAACCGCTTTTCCTCTAGTTTTAGTGAGTGGCCACGTGTCTTATTGTATCTCCTTTGAATAGTTTATTCCTTATGCTAGGGTCGCCAGTACAGTATTTGTACATTGATATCATATCCCCCCCCTCAATTGTCTCTTCTCCAGAGAGAATAAGTTCAGTGCTTGTAGTCTTTCCTCATAGCTGATGTCCTCCATTCCCCTAATTATTTTTATTGCCCTTCTTTGGACTCTTTCCAGTTCCAGCACATATTTCCTGAGGACCGGTGCCCAGAACTGGACAGCATACTCCAGATGTGCCCGGACCAGTGTCTTGTAGAGCGGGAGAATAATCTCTTTATTTCTGGAGTGAATCCCCTTTTTTATGCATCCCAGTATTCTGTTGGCTTTGCTTGCAGCGGCTTGGCATCGCATGCCACTGCCAAGCCTGTTGTCTACCAGTACCCCCAGGTCCTTTTCCATCCTAGACTCACCCAGAGGTTCCCCCCCCCCCTAGTTAGTAGCTTGCTTTCTGGTTTCTGGCCCCCAAGTGCATTACTTTACATTTTTCAACATTAAACCTCATCTGCCATGTAGTTGCCCACCCCATTATTTTGTTCAGGTCCGCTTGTAAGGTTTCCGCATCCTGCATAGAAGATATTGGCATGCCTAGTTTAGTATCATCTGCAAATACTGAGATTGTACTAGAAATCCCCATCCTCTAGATCATTTATGAGTAAATTAAACAGGATTGGTCCCAGGACAGAACCCTGGGGGACCCCACTTTCCACACCCGCCCAATCCAAGTACTCCCCATTAATCACCACCCTCTGTACTCTCCCTTGGAGCCAGTTCTCTATCCAGGTACTCACCCTATGGTCCATACCTACCTTCCTTAGTTTGAACAGTAAGCGTTTGTGGGGAACGGTGTCAAAGGCCTTTGCAAAGTCCAGGTACACCACATCCACAGGCTTTCCTTTATCTAGGTGGCAGTTTCTAAAGGGAGCAAAAATATTTCTTGTATAAATAGAGGTATGGACTCCAGAGAGAGAGAGAGAGAGATCATTTTGCCCCTTTACAAATAATTAGTAAGAACTCATCTGGGATATGAAGTTCAGTTTTGGGCACCAGTTCACAAAAACAATATTGGGGAACTGGAGAAAGTGCATAGAAGGGCAACCAAACTGATAAGAGGCATGGTGGAGCTCAGTTGTGAGGAAAGATTAAAGGAACTGGATTTATTCTCTCTTGAGAAGAGGAGATTAAGGGGGGATATGATCAACATGTATAAATACATATAGTGAACTTGGTGTTGAGTATTTCACTTTAAGGTCATCACAGAGGACAAGGCGGGCACTCTTTTCATCTGCAGAAAAAGAGATTTAATCTCCAAATGTGGAAAGGCTTCTTCACAGTAAGTAAAAATGTGGAATGTGGAGACTCTCTCAAGAGCTGGTTCTGTCCAGCTCAGTAGGATGTTTTAAAAAAGGCCTGGATTCTTTCCTAAATGTACATATAACTAGATACCAACATTTATAGGTAAAGTTGATCAGAGGATCAGGGAGAAACTTTTTCCCCCGCTGGAGCAAATTTGATAATGCTTTGCTGCATTTTTTTGCCTTCCTCTGGATTAACTGTAGGTATAGGATTGTACAGATAGAATTGTAAAAAAAATGTATTCCTTTTTATAGCTTGAACTAGATGGACTTGTGTCTTTTTTCAACCAGACTAACTATACAACTATGTGCTTTATCTTGATGGTGCAGTTAACCACTCTTTTACCATTGCCAAACGTTACGTCAGCCACATTCAATCAATATGTTGCACTTTGACCATATGTTTACTATATAGTTTTGCAAATTATACCGCCAACTACTGTACTATTAGTGAATATACCAAAAAAAGTAAATTTTAATTTATTATGCTGACATGCAGCATTAGCATAACCTGGGGAATACGTAATACAGCATATACTGAAAGCCGTACATAACCATATTAAATTTACATACAAAATATATGTATCTTAAAACATTTTGTACTTGAAAGGTGCCACTTATAAATAATCATTAATAAATATAAAAGGATGTAAAAATACATTTTTTTTTACTTTTGCTACAAAGTGTCATTTAGCAATTTTTAGTGTGAGGAAAGGGATATCTAGTGTAGTTAGGGTGCTATTTTCCACTATAGTTAGCTTTAATTATTCAGTTTCTGTAGGGAAAGTGTTAAGTGTAAGGGGACCGTAGTGTAGTGTAGTGTAGTGTAGGGTTAACTGACTCTGACTGCTATGGCAGGGTGACAAAACCCTTCCATATCAGGGTGACCGCTATAGAGAAAAGATCGTTTCTCTTAGGTCACTTTCAGAGCACTAATATGGCTTCTCACCGGTCAGCCTGCTTTTTGGCTGCAGGCATTTATAGGGATTTTTTGAGGACATGTTTGGAGTCAGGCATGACATCTGAACATGTGTATAGGGGTATATATACACACACATGTCTGTATATATACACCTGCACATATATAGGTGTGAAAGGAGCAGAAATCTATACTTGCGCTAATTAAATAATTAACACTAATATGGCTCCGCTCCTATCACACCTATATATGTGTATGGGTATATATACATATAAGAATGTGTGTATATATTCCCCTATACACAAGTTCAGATGTTTTTCCTGCCTCCAAAGACCCCAAAAAACGCCTGCTGCAAAAACACACCTGGGCGTTTTTGTAGCTGGCTTTTTGTTGGGCATTTTTTGGGGTCTTTGGAGGCAGGCAAAACATCTGAACTTGTGTATAGGGGTATATATACACACATACTTATATGTATATATACACCTAGACATATATAGGTGTGATAGTAGCAGAAATCTATGCTTGCGCTAATTAAAAAATTAACACTAATATGGCTCCGCTCCTATCACACCTATATATGTGTAAGTGTATAAATACATATAACATGTGTGTATATATATATCCCTATACAGAAGTTCAGATGTTTTGCCTGCCTCCAAAGACCCCAAAAAAATGCCTGCAACAACACACTTGGGCATTTTTTTTTGGCGCTAGCGTTTTTTTGGGCATTTTTTTGGGCGTCTTTGGAAGCAGGCAAAACATCTGAACTTGTGTATAGGGGTATATATGCACACATACTTATAGGTTTATATACACCTAGACATATATAGGTGTGATAGTAGCAGAAATATATGCTTGCGCTAATGAAATAATTAACACTAATATGGCTCCGCTCCTATGACACCTATATATGTGTAAGTGTAAAAATACATATAAGTATGTGTGTATATATACCCCTATACACAAGTTCAGATGTTTTGCCTGCCTCAAAAGACCCCAAAAAATGCCCAAAAAAACGCTAGCGCCAAAAAAAAAAACCGCCCAGGTGTGTTGTTGCAGGCATTTTTTTGGGGTCTTTGGAGGCAGGCAAAACATCTGAACTTGTGTATAGGTGAATATATACACACATACTTATATGTATTTTTACACTTACGCATATATAGGTGTGATGGGAGCGGAGCCATATTAGTGTTAATTATTTAATTAGCGCAAGCATATATTTCTGCTACTATCACACCTATATATGTCTAGGTGTATATATACATATAAGTATGTGTGTATATATACCCCTACACACTGAAGTTCAGATGTTTTGCCTCCCTCAAAAGACCCCAAAAAATGCCCAAAAAAACGCTAGCGCCAAAAAAAAAACGCCCAGGCATTTTTTTGGGGTCTTTGGAGGCAGGCAAAACATCTGAACTTGTGTATAGGGGTATATATATACACACACACTTATATGTATTTTACACTTACACATATATAGGGGTGTTAGGAGCGGAGCCATATTAGTGTTAATTATTTCATTAGCGCAAGTATAGTGTTCTGCTACTTTCACACCTATATATGTGTATGGGTATATATACATATAAGTGTGTGTGTATATATACCCCTATACAGAAGTTCAGATGTTTTGCCTGCCTCCAAAGAACCCAAAAAAATGCCCAAAAAAATGCCAGCGCCAAAACAAAATGCCCAGGTTTGTTCTTGCAGGTGTTTTTTTGGGCATTTTTTTGGGTTCTTTGGAGGCAGGCAAAACATCTAAACTTCTGTATAGGGGTATATATATACACACACACACACTTATATGTATTTTACACTTACACTTATATAGGTGTGTTAGGAGCGGAGCCATATTTGTGTTAATTATTTCATTAGCGCAAGTATAGTGTTCTGCTACTTTCACACCTATATATGTGTATGGGTATATATACATTTAAGTATGTGTGTATGTATACCCCTACCCAGAAGTTCTGATGTTATGCCTGCCTCCAATAACCCCCAAAAAATGCCCAAAAAAACGCTTGCTACTAAACCGGCAAGGTGTGAAAAGAGCGGAGCCATATCCCTGTTCTATAAGTGACATAATATAAACAATCTTTTTTTTTTATGGTTCTGGACATGCTACATAGCTGAAACTTCACAGGTACACTTTTTAGACCCCCCAGACACTAAATCCAAAAAATCTCATTTTTTTTTTTTTACAATTTTTAAATAATTGGCTCTCTATCAAAAATGACAATTTTTAAGAACTTTTTTTGTGTGATTAATAGTCCCTGGAGCATGACCCAGAACCCTAGGCACTTTTTAGGGGCATTTATTGGGTTTTAGGGCTTCAAAATGGTGTTTTTTGATTACCGAAGTTCGGGTCCCATCCGGGCCGAACTTTCGGGAAGTTCGGATGTTCTGGCCGAACCGAACTTTTGAAAAGTTCGATCATCCCTAGTAGCCCACTGAGACTTTTCTCTATCGGTGACATCCAAATCTTTATATTTAGCTTTATCTTCCTCTTGAAGGCTACATTATGAATTTTCTGCTCCAAAATCTCTCTATTATAACCCTTCATAAATATATAGCTTTTAAAATTCCTGTTACCTCATAATAGTTATTGATACAATGACAGTTTTGCCTTATCCTAGTGAACTGTCCCTGAGGGATATTACTAATTCACCTAGAATGGTAACAACTTGTACTAAGAATAGACTCATTCTTGTCAGATTCTTGTAAAAGGGTTTTAGTGCAAATAACATTCTCTTGGATAAAATTTGTTAAATCTTAAAAGTTTATAACGTTCCTATGTGTTTATTTCCATAGTTATTAATATTAAAATGCTTGTAAAATGCTTCTTAAGAAAAGGCATCAGCCTGCAAAATGAGGAGGATGTCTTGTACAGTGTATACCAACCACAGAACACCAGCTTAGGGCAGTGCCATCTTAAGAGCATTAAAGGGCCCTGGGCAATGCAGTGCACTGGGGCCCTGCCTACACAATCACCCACGAGAATAAAAATGCAAATTATCGATAAGGCTATATTTATTGGTACAGCAGTGCCAGGCTAATGACAGCTTCCAAGTTCGGCGGCTGGGTCCGGTGAACACACACACAGATTGAAGTCAGACTCGACTGTCCTGTGTGTGCTTGTTCCCGTGAAGGCGGACAGGCATTCCTGCAGTTGTGGGCTCCCCTACTATGGCCCAAGTGGCCTGACAGCAGTGCAGGGCCGACAGGCGCTTGCCACCTTCTAAGTTCGGCGGCGGGATGCACACGGGAATGGGGACTAATGCTTGACTGGGGCTGGTTCGCTGCAACTGCCCAGCGTGCCCATTCGGTAAGATGGCCCTGGCTCAGGGGGAGTATTAGCATAGTAGCACTAAAAAAACTTTTTTTGTGGGGCACAAGCACAGAGAAAGAAATAGAGGTGATTTTATTTTGGCTGGTTCAGTATTGCACAGATATATTTGAATAGGTAGATTTTTTTTTTTCACTGGAAAACACAGTGTTTACTCTTTTTATATTTAACCCTCCTCTTATGTTAGGGTCAGAACCGACCCGTTTTCAGGTTTTGAATGTCTATACGTATCACATAAATTTGTTTATTGCATCAAGATTTTTTTACTTTGTCAGGAACCTCTATTTAAACAATGTAATAGAAAAAGAATCCTTTTCACTAAATTATAAAATACTGTGGTGAAAATTAAGACGTTTATGGTGTTAGGGTCAATTCTGACCCAGTTATAATATAGGATTTTAGGACACTAATAAGTGCCAAAACTGAAATCATAAACACTCTCTCTGCTTAGTAACACTGACAGCCAATCACCTCTCAACCCTGTGAGCTGTAGTTAGGGAGGAGCCTATCTCTTTGCCTGCTTGTCTGGTTCTCTAAATAAAGTGAAGAAACATAGGACCAATACATTTCAGAGTTGCTGACTTTATTTTACCATTTTTTAAATTTGAAAATGAGAGGTATGCTATCAAAAGAAAGGTCTAAGGGGTCACACCAAAAATACTAAAACCAACCTTTTCAAGGATAAAGAAGCCTAACAAGCTAACCAAGAGGTAAGAAACAAATTGGATGATAAATAATTGTTCAGAGGGTATTTTATGGCTGATTTAAGACACGGGTCAAAACCGACCCTTTAACATCATGGATAGTAACAGAAAGCTAACAAAAGAGGAGGGTTAATCAATAAAATATGATAGGAGTTCTAATTCCATCACCACTTTGACCACAATTGAAAAAAAAAAGTTTTTAATTTAGATACACTTTAATGTTATCTAGTAAACTTTTCAGCTGTCCATTAAAAGTGTGTACAGTGTTACATAGTTGGTGAGGTTGAATAAAGACAACAGTCCATCCAGTTCAACCTGTGTTGGTGTGTGTGAGTGCGCATAGAAAATAATTTCCAATATCCCCGTATATTGTGTTTGCTAAGATGCATATCCAAGAGTCTTTCAAATCTATTAATATTTCCTTCTGATTCCACCAATTGTGGAAGAGTGTTCCACACCCTTAAAACCCCCCTGCACAGCTTAAGGTTAAACCGCTTGTCTTCCAGTCTCATCATGTGGCCCTGTGTCTTCTTACAATCCCTGGAACTAAAGGAGAACAAATTTAGCGCTTGTAGTCGTTCCTCACAACTGAGGTCCTCCAGTCCCCATATTAATTTTGTTGCTCTTTTCTGGACTCTCTCCAGCACCAGCACATCCTTCCAGAGGATTGGTGACCAGAACTGGATGGAATACTCCAGATGTGGCTGAACCAGAGTCTTATAGAGGGGCAGAATTATCTATTTATCTCTGGAGTAAATTCCCTTTTTAATGCATGCTAATATTCTGCTGGCGTTGCTTGCTGCATCTTGGCATTGCATGCTATTGCTCAGTCTCTCTTCTACTAGGACCCCCAGATCCTTCGCCATCCTGGAATCCCCTAGGGGCTCTCCCCATAATGAGTAACTTGTGTTTATATTTTTAACCCCCAAGTGTATTACCTTCCATTTATGAATGTTAAACTTAATTTGCCATCTAATTGTCCACTCCATTCATGTATTCAGATTTTCTTGTAAAGTTTCTATATCCTGCTGTGATGTTATTGCCCTGCTTATTTTTGTGTTGTCAGCAAACACTGAGATTAAGCTATTTACCCAATCCTCTATATCATTTATAAATACTTTAAACAGAATGGTCCCAGACCAGAGCCTTGGGGTACCCCACTAACCACTCTGAACCATTCTGAATAAACGTTATTTATCACCCACCTTATTGACACGCACCCATAGCCAGTTTTCTATCCAAAACATACTGCATGGTCTATACATAATTACATAGTTAGTCAGGTTGAAAAAAGACACAAGTCAATCCGGTTCAACCAAAAAAAAAAAAAAGCTTGTAGATTAAGCGTTTGTGGGGGACTATATCTACCTATCTATCTAACTACCTTTGTCCATATGGCAGCTCACTGCCTCATAGAATGTTAAAAAGCCATACTGATTACTACTAATTATACTGTTTTTATCAGCAAATTCTTGGATACGGTCCTTTATCATCCCCTTAAATAGTTTACATATTATCTATTCTATACATGTTGTATACATTATCATTGTCAGAGCAGTGACTCCCTTCTTCCCCATGCTTGCCCTGTTTAGCTGCAACACATGGAGATTCGAGCGGACAGACAGAAACTATTGGCATTAGCTCCTGCTATGCTCTCATTTTCGAAAACCCACAATGGCCTGTGACATGGATTCACTATGTGCATATATATATATATATATATATATATTTTTTTTTTTTTTTTTAAACCAAGATTTTTATACGATGTAAAAAAATACAAACAACTGTTAAAAAAGTTTTAACAATTATAAATGTAATTGTAACCGTAATTTTGCTCACTTTACATTATTTAGGGTCTGTTTAGTAATACGTATAGGCATTTATTAAGAAAAATCTTTGCATTAATTAATAGGTAAGATTGCATCTTAAGGCCATATGACTTTGTGATCGTTGTGTCAAAGACAGTGAAGGAAATACAGTGCCCAGACCTGAAAGCATCTGGTCTGAATGTTCAAATATATATGTTCAGCAAGTGGTGTTCCCAAAATATCAGGTTACTGGTATTAACATGAGTTTAACAAGTCTGGTGCTGTACAGTTGTTCCTGGATAACTTAAATAACCTCTGGGCAGGTAGGCTGTGTTACACAGTTGGGTTGATTTACTAGGCAAATAGACTGTGCGCTTGTGCAGTTGTACTCTGCAAGGGCATTTGCTCCAGAGTGTAGTAAGTTAGATGAAGTGTCACTTTGCAAAAAATAACCAATCACAAGCATAAATGAAAAAAAAAAAACACAAAACAACATTTCTCTTTCGTTCATTGATGGACAGCTAAGTAAATCAGGGGAAGTTCTGCTGACTTCCATCATCCAATCTTGTGCAAGCAAAAAATTTGATTTTTGACTTACCGTAAAATCCATTGCTCTGATGTTCATTGATGGACACAGCTCTTGATATTCATAACCATTTGGTTATACTGCCCCCAACAGGAGTAGGACACTAGGCAGAAAAGAATTCTGGCTAAGCCTTTGGGCAGTCCCAGTGGGTATACTCCCTCTCTCTGCTATAGCCACTCAGTATTTTTCTGCCTAGTCAGGAGTAAGGACCTATTTCCTTGCTGGGATCTTTGGGTCTGGCAAAAATTGTTTGGATAGAAATTTTTTTCTCCTGGATTTTCTCCTGTGAGATCTACAATCAACTGCCGGACTGGGCAATGGGCTGGATAATCTAGATCCAGTGGTCACCCCAATCTGTCCAGTGAGCATGCGCAGACCTCAGCTCTGCTCTAAGTTTGGCCGTGACTGGACGGGGCTGGCCTGCGAGTTAAATGCCTCGCAAGGTAGCATACGACCAGGTCTCGGCCCGAGTCACAGCGTTCCTCCTGTCTGACAGCCCCCCCCATTTCTAGGGAGAGGAGTTCTGTCTAGAGTGGTGCCTGCCTGGTTCCTGGTATGGTGAGTAGCTGTCCCCCTTCTCCACCTGGAGGGTTTTAGGGTGGAGACGGGCGCCTCCTTGGGACAGTCGGACCCCCGGGTTCTCCTCCTTCCTGAAGGAACCCCTCCTTGCCAAGTCCCTTATCATGCCCCCCATTCCATGCTGGGGCTTTGTGGGTGGTCTGGCCACTTTCCTGGGATTGGGCAGGGTGCTAATTGGCTATGGGGGCCGAGGGGGCACGCCGCTGGCAACCGGACAATCGATTGTGCGGAGAGGAGGATTGTACCTGGTGGGGACTCTTGCCAGGGCCCCCCATCCTGCCTGGATCTGTCCTTGAGGCCTGGTTTCCCTCCTGGGTCCCTGTAAGCCTTGTGGTGCCATGCGGGGCTGCCATTTTGTTGAAGCCTGTGTGTTTCTATACACGGCGGCCATGTTTGTGTAATCCGGAGGCTATTTTCTTGTGGTTTGCCATTGGAAATAGCGGTGGCCATGACAGTGGAGAGTGGAGCCCCGTGGGTGGCGATTTCGGTGGTGGGAGCCCCTCCACATCCCCTGGTGCTGACTACTGGATCATTTTACTTCCTGATCGCCACACGTTTAGTGCAGATTCTCCTGGTGGCTGCAGGTGCCTGTTTCTGTGGGTGGTGAGTCTGGTGGGGTCCTCTCCCTCTCTGCTGAGGATCGCTTGGTGCTTTGTGGCTGGCGACCGGGTGGTGCAGCCAGCGTGGTGGGAGCTGTCCCTTAGCACTCTTTTAAACTTTTTGTGGGGTCCCCCTGGTGACTCATGAAGTCTTTGGAGCACATTTCCCCACCCGAACCCCCTCTCTGAGGCTGCGGGGCCCTCCGGGTCCCAACCATCTATCCATCTATCCACTGACGACGGTCCTGGGTAGAGGTGGCTTGCGGGTGATGGGCTAGCAAGAAGCGCCCCCCCCTGCCTCGTCTGTCTCATCAGATCCTGAATCTGATTCGGCCGCCACGGATGTGATTCACCCTGCTGGGTCTGCAACCATGTGCCTGGAATCCTCTGATAGCGAGGAGGATTCCTCCACGTCTGCAACCATGCACGAAAAGATGCTGGTGGATGCATTTATTATATCTGTACATGAGACCCTGAAGATGGCACTCACAAGCCATTCAAAGTGGCAATGGTGTTTCCTTTGAAAAACAAGATGGGATAAATGAGGGTGTGTGAAAAACAGCCGTTCCCTAGTTTTTTGTATCGTACTAGGGATGGAGACACTTGCTTTACAGGCGGGTGTCTCACTCAAAGTCCCCATTTGCCTATGGCATCTTTACTAAAGGGATGGGGGTGTGTGTCTCCAGCTGATCACATTTAGTTTGCACCCCATGGCTTTTTTGTGCAGCCATGCATTTTTCGTTGCCAGTCGTGGATTGGAGCAGGTGGGGGAGGATTGGGCGGTCTCCAATCCCATCTGTTTCCAATCCACCTATTGGCAAGCATGTACTTCCCTTTGTGAAGACACTTATACACTCAGGTTGAGCAGTGTTATTTAGTGTTAGGTTCTGCAAGAACGCAGGATGCCTTGTCGCTGGCCTTGCAGCTTCCGCATGCATTTGCAAATATGTGTTAACTAAACTCCTGCTTTTAACTTATTTGTTAGACAGGTTTATTTTGGTTTGTTAGCAAAATGGTGGGTAAGTATTTCAAACTAGGGATCGGCTGTTTTTCACACACCCTCATTTATCCCATCTTGTTTTTCAATTGACAGGGATGGAGACACTGTGCAGTGCTCGCCAGTTCTCATATAAAGTCCCAAATTGCCCATTTCTTGTATGGTGTTTCCTTTCACTGCCTATTTTGACAGAATTGTTGCTAAAGAGTGGGGACAACCAAAGCATCCCCGTGGGGTCCCTAAGAGCTTTACTAGGTGTTACTCCTATGAGGAGTCCCTTCTTAAGAAGTGAACTGTGCCACCGGTGGTGGACCCTGTGGTTTCCAGATTAAATAAGGCAACCGTGATTCCGGTTGAAGAGTCCCCAGCCTTTAAGGATCCAGCTGACTGGAAGGCAGAGGCTGTGGCCTGCACTATGTACACTCTGGCTGGTTCGGTAATGAGGCCAGTATTCACCATTGCCCTAGTGTCGCAAACTCTGACCGAGTGGGCTAAGCTCCTACACCGTGACCTAGAGGGGGAACAGCCCCCCCTCCTGCCTTTGCTGAGCTGGCGGACCAGCTGGTCCAGGGGCTGCAGTTTATCTGTAATGCCTTTTTGGATGCTGCTCCCCTGATGGCTCGGCTCTCTGTATTGGCAGCAGTTCTTCGGCTGTGAAATTCCTTCCTCCCCTTTCATTTGACAGTGGTCACCACGGATGCCAGCCTGTCCTGCTAGGGAGGCATCTTCAGCATGCATTCTGCTCAGGGGATCTGGATGCTGGAAGAGTTCAGACTCCTGATCAATGTCTTGAAACTCCGAGCGATCAGAATGTGTCTGGATCATTGTCTTCAAGGTTGTCCAGTGCGCCGTGGCTTATGTCAATCACCAAAGGGACACAAGAAGTGTCCTGGCGGCTCTGGAGGTAGCCGGCATTCTAAGATGAGCAGAATGGTTTGTTCCAGCCCTCTCCACCGTACACTTTCCTGGGGTGGAAAATTGGCAGGTGGATTACCTCAGTCGGCAGGCGTTGTACCACAGAGAGTGGTCCCTTCATCTGGAGGTTATTCATCAGCTGTGTCTCCGGTGGGGCACCCCTGAGGTGATTATGTTGGTGCCTCGGCTCAACAGAAAGGTGCAGAGGTTTGTGGTTTGTTCAAGGGATCCTCTGGCGGATGCCACAGATGCGCTTGTGGCCCCGTGGGGTCAGTATCATCTGATTTACGCCTTCCCTTCTCTCAAGCTTCTGCCAAGACTTCTTCGCAGGATCGAGGCAGAAGGGATTCTGGGCATTTTAGTGGCTCCGGATTGGCCTCGCGGGGCTTGGTACATGGATCTGGTGCGGCTGGTCGCCGACGTTCCTTGGCAGCTTCCTCTCAGGGAGGATCTGCTGTCAGGAAGTCAGACTCTCTTTGTGCTCACAGATGGACCTCAAAATAGGGTTGTCCGCTTCCTCTGCGACCATTTCCAGATGAATCAGACAGATGGTGATTCAGGCCTATTCCATCAAGGGTCAGGTTCCTCCTTTCCCTGTCAAGGTGTGCTCTGTTAGGGTGCTTAGTGCCTCCTGGGCTTTCGGTCATCAGGCGTTAGTGACGCAGACCTGGTCATCGGTGCACACTTTTACAACGTTTTATAAAGTGGATGTGTTTGCATCTGCGGATGCTTCTTTTGCTTGCAAGGTTTTGCAGCTAATGTTTAGCCTTGGGAATTTTTTTGTTGTTCTCATCCCTCATGTTTAACACTGCTTTGGGATGTCCCAATGGGTATGAACATTAGCAGCTGTGTCCGTCAATGAACAAAAGAGAAAATGGGATTTTTGATTTACTGTAAAATCCATTTCCCAGATGTTCATTGATGGACACAGCACCCACCCCTCTGTGGAGTTATAATTTTCCTGGCACTGCTTGTAACAAACCTGAGTGGCTATAGCAGAGAGAGGGAGTATACCCCCTGGGACTGCTCATGGGTGTAGCCAGAATTCTTTTCTGCCTAGTGTCCTACTCCTGTAGGGGGCAGTACAACCCAATGGTTATGAATATCAGGAGATGTGTCCATCAATGAACATCAGAGCAATGGATTTTACGGTATGTCATAAATCCAATTTTTTGCTTGCACATGATTGGATGATGGAAGTCAGCAAAAATTCCCCTGATTTACTAAGCTCTGGAGCAATTGCCCTTGCAGCGTGCAACTGCATTTGCAAAGCCCTGAGATGGTTGGCGTTACTGCCTGTGTGTATTTCAGAGTTTAAAGTGTATGTCAAGCTAAATAGTTTTTTCTGCTATTAGGGCTCCTTTAAAGAGATTTATTCTCACTGTTACAGTGACAATGGTTTCACCGGACATGAGAGAGTAAGGTCTGCAATAGCAATTAAAAAAGAAATCTCCCTTTAATTTTCATTTACCAGCGTGTACTTTTATTGAGGTTTATCAGTTGAAATGTATTTAAAACGAAAACATATATAGTGTAGAAGTAGATTCATACGCTTCTAAATAAAAAGAGGATGTAGCATCTTTATAAAAAGCCGAACAATTAATCGCAATGTTCACCAAGTCTCAGAATTATCCTCTTTGCTGTGACCTTTGCTATAGCTGCAGTTGGTGTACACAAAGGGACAGATGTGCCATTATCCCACAATATCTTTTTTATTTCCATCTGAAGGGTTCAGACCTCCCATGCAATCTCTTGTCTCCCTGTTATACTCTTCTTATTGAAACTGAACTGTTCTTTCCTTCTGTTTGCATATTTTATGACCCGCAGTAGAAGGAAAGAATAAGGAAAAATGGAAACTTTTCTTTCTCCTAAGTGATGGGGAACTTTTTATTTTTTAATTCATTCCATTGATAGAGCCTGTATATACTCTGGAGGGATTCTGTTCCTTTTGTGTACGCCATGTACTACCTGTAAAAAAGAAGCTAAAGAACTTGCTGCTAGAGATAACTGTAATACTCACAAATGTCTATGAAAAACTATGTGCACTTTTCAAACTTGGGATGTGATTAAATATTTATTGCCAATAGAGCTGCTTCATTAAGGCTTAGTTCACTTAAACTTAACTCCCTATTCTGATGCTATTCTGATGATGTTGGCTCTTTAGCTTTCAGGGCTTTCAGTGCTTACTCTACTACCCTTCACTTCCCAGACCTTCTCGTGTGAAGGAAATCCATAGTGTTTTTAGGGCCTGAAAATTTTAGGGGAACAAGCATGCAGCCTTCGTAAAAAGGGGGCTCCTGCATATCCTACTAGGCTATAATACATTACCACTCTCATTAATCATTTGCAGAAGAAGATAAAAGAAAATGAACACATCAACACTATAAAAAGAATACTTAAATAAACTCTACCCCCCCCCCCCCCATTGTCCCACACTATAAACCCAGCATTAATCACATCATTCAGTGACTTCCCACCCTATGATGTTGACCCGCTGCATTACCTTCACAAAATGACTGGCTGGTGTTTGTGAACAAACTGGCTGGGTATCTTGGGTGAGATCATTGGCCAGATATGGTCATGACTATATTTGGGCAATGATGTCACCCAAGATCCCTAGCCACTTTGTAGACAAACCCCACCTGACAGAGGATCTTTTATTTACCAACAGTAGTTCTATGCCGCAAAATAATAGATCATTAGTTGGCTGCTGTTTATCAACACACTAGCCGGGGATCTGTCCAATAACGGTGGTCGTACTAGCACATTGGTAGCACTAATTCTGCACTACCACTAGTGCTGTCACCGCGCTAGCACTAAAGCTGCTAAATGACAGATCCCCAGCAGCATACAGTTGCATCACCCATTTATGTACAAGCAAAACTGATTGCCTTGACTGCTATGGAGGTTTTTCAAGGGCAGCCTTATATTTTTACCTAATTGACTTAGATAGGCATGCTGACCTTCTTGGGAATATAGAATAATATGGGACTGTGTGGTTGGTGACAGTGTCCCCTGACAGGGAATTTATGTTTTTAGCCCATCATATCTCCTTGGTGGTCCCCATTTGGAAAAGTTGTCTCACACTTATTTGATTTTAGCAAACTTTGAACATTCTTGATTTTAAAGTGATTGGGTTCCATGATAGTGATATTCATTCAAATGTGCTCCTATGGAAGATCATTTGAAATGCATTGAGCCCACAAGTGGATTATTGAATGAAGTAATGTGTGAACCTTACAATGGACATGGTGCTATGTGTGATTTAAAATTTTATGAACATTACATTTTGTACTTTTATATAATTGCTTATGTGGTGTAATTTTCTATATGTCTGAAAAAAGTCCATGGCTACAATTCTGTTGATGTCATGTATGTAAATGATAGGATGTGGGTATAGAACACAGACCCTCTACCAAAAATATATTGTTCCTATTCACATGATTGGGTATTCAAAGTGAATCTTATTCACTAAGTGAACATTACAACTCCTATAGTAAATCAACCTCAAAAGCTGGATGTCTAAATAAAGAAAAATAGCTGTAGTATGTGAGCACCTATCAGGAAGTGCCGAAATTGTCAGAACTTTTTTGGGATTAGCCCATGCGGCCTTGTTGACATAGAAGTGTGATTATTTGGATTTGTGTGTGTTTATAGGACATTTCTAAATGCATGTATTGAGTTTAAACAGAATAATTCACAATGAGTGTATACTTAGCATTGAATATTTAGTTTAGCTGTATTTAGAAAAACTAAAATCTGTGCATCCAGGGGCAGATTAGATACTCCGAACGTTTTCAAACGCATCTGAAAGTAAGTACATTCAAATGCAGAACGTGGGAAGTATAAAGTTTGTTACGATTATGTTCTAATTATCTCACATAGTAAAACTTAGTGTTTTATAAGGCAGTTTAGTGTCAGTCTTGGCTTTTGCAGGGAGAGATGCAATGTGTATTTTATGTGCATCACAGTGCTAGTTTTTTTTTCTTCTTTTTTTTTCAACTTTATTTAAAGTATTATATAGTGACGCTAAATTCATGTCTCTGTACAGCAGCATGATACATTATGCTGCTGTGTGGTGACATGCATCATATATCACACCAGCATTGTGGTATAACCAGAGCACATGGAAAGTAATTGTTTTCTATGTGCCCTAGTAGCCACCTGCATTTATCCAGTGCAAAAAAATGTAGGTCACTGCGCATAATCCACCCAATACCGAGCTTATAATTTTTCCTCCACCACGTGCCCCTTCCCCTGATCTCTCTGTCAATATCGATGGCATTACTATCAGCCCATCCCCGCATGCCAAGGTCCTAGGTGTTGTCCTGGACTCTGGACTCTCCTTCAAGCCCCACATCTAATCGCTGTCCAAATCTAGCCACCTCAACCTCTGCAACATCTCCAAAATACGCCCCTTTCTAACGAAAGACACAACAAAGCTCTTAGTTCACTCCCTGGTCATCTTGCGCCTCGACTACTGCAATTCCCTTCTCATTGGCCTACCTCTACTCAGGCTATCCCCCATTCAATCCATCATGAATGCTGCCGCCAGACTCATCCACCTTACCAACACTCAGTGTCCGCTGCTCCTCTCTGTCAAGCCCTCCACTGGCTTCACCCAACAAATTAAATTCAAAAACGAACAACATCTTGCAAAGCCATCCACAGCTTAGCCCCCAGCTACATCACTAGCCTGGTCTCAAAACACCAACCTAATCGCTCTCTTCATTCCTCTCAAAAACTCCTGCTCTCTAGCTCCCTCGTCACCTACTCCCATGCTCCCCTCCAGGACTTTACCAGAGCCTCTCCAATCCTATGGAACTCCTTACCCTTATCTGTATAATTATCTCCTACTCTATTAGTTTTTAGGCGATCTCTGAAAACCCTCCTCATCAGAGAAGCCTATCCTACCCACACCTAACAACTATACCTCCATTTTCTCCATCAGCCCACCCCCCACGGTTATTGCCTTTTGTTTCACTTGACCCTCCCTTCTAGATTGCAAGCTCTAACAAGCAGGGCCCTCTAATTCCTCCTGTATTGAATTGTATTGTAACTGTATTGTCTTCCCTCACATTGTAAAGCTTTGCACAAACTGTTGGCGCTATATAAATCCTATATAATAATAATAATAATGTGAATGAGCCATTATACTATTCATCATTTTAAATACAATGCAGGATGTTCCTGTAAATGCAGGATAACAGCGGGATTGTAGAGGATGCTCTAGGTAGGTACCTCTAAGTGCCAGCACTTTATACCTGTCAGCAGATTTTTTTTTTTTATTGATGTTCTTTTTAACAGTTTTGCTAAATTCTTTTTACATAATAACGTTTATTTCTAGACACATATTCGTTTGTTGAGCTACAATTAACAATCCACAGTACCTCATTCTAAAACCAATTAGTTTATTTCCTGCACTTGTCTTGAAATGTTCAATCAAACTGTGTCTGCGGGTTCCATGTATAATAAATAAGACTTGGTGGCTGGCCATTCTATCGATGCAGGAATGAAAATATTTTATGATTCATTAGTCTGAGATACAGTCAGAACTACAGTATTGATTTCACTCAAGTTGAATCACAAGGACATCTGATAATATTTACTCTGGTTTTATGGCATCACTGACCTTAAATGTTAGAATTTCCACCTTGCAGCATTTATTATCCCACCGGGAAAAATGCATGTTTCACAGGACCCATGTTTTGTATCTTTGTAGGGCATGTTAATTATAGCGAAATGCATTGCTAAGCTAAATGTTTTGTTTTGCGTCAGTGTAGTGAGAGATATTTTACACCAACACAGCTAATGTAATGAAAATAGCACATACTGGTAAAAATGGATTCTGGCTTAGGAAATAACCAAATTCCAGAATAAAATGCTGAACATAGTGCTTATAAAATACCATTATATGAGAACGGTCTAAGCTTGTTTCTGCAACAGTTCCACAGAAATTAAAAGCTTCAATTCCTAAAATGAGTTGCACATATAGGGCTTCTTATATATACCCCTATATTTCAGAAAAAACCTCAGTTAAGAATTGAAAATTAAGCCTTGAGCCCCTTTTGACTTATGAGCAATTTAAAAGTTAAATTCCAGAAGCACTTCAATGCTCAACACCAAAACTCCACATTTTCTATTGAGTTCTTTCACATCTGAGTGACGTGATGTTGCTCAATGCACATAAGAAGTACAGGTGCTTCTTTGGGGCATGATCTTGCACTTTTGACCCCAATAGACCTCAATGGTAGAGCCTGAAAATGCTTAAAAATTGCACATAATGCGCATTTTCTGCGCCTAACAACTATCTTCTCCTAGTAACTATGGTAGCTTTCCATTGGCTAAAACAAAAGTTCTCAAGTCTGAAAATGTCTGAAAAAACATGCAAAAAAGCCTAAAAAATCACATAAACATGATCACGCTCAAGTGTGAATCCAGGTTTGGGCTCATAGAGTGAATATAAACTACCTACTTTTTATCTAGTCATTGCTGTACTGCACTGGTTTATCTCAGGACCTTTTTGTCTATTGTCTGGTTATCCTGGAACATGGAACGCCCTTCTTGCTGCCACTTACTCCCAGAAAGTCCAATGCAAACCTGTCATTGAGAAGAAGATTTTCACATCCACCAATCATATCCAGGTCTTCTATGACAGCTTGAAAGTGATTGGTGATGCAGAAAGCAGAGTGGCATTTACATAGCACAGGCTTTAGAAAGTACACTTTTATTGCCCTCCTACTTATAATGCAAGTACTCTGCATATGCTGTACAGAGCCATAGATGGATCGGAATTTGGCTTGTCCTTGCTGGCCAGTTTTAGATCCATCTATGGCCAGCCTTAGTTTCAAATAGGGGGCCACCATCTTGTATCTTGCACACCATACAGAAGGTGAAGCCAGACAGTCAACCACAGCGCACACATCAAAGAAACCACATCCCTTCCTGTGACAACACGTGTCACTGCACTCATCATATGCCAGGAGGAGTGGTCAGTGATGGTGACGAGAGCCTTAGTATTACATTTTACAAAAATTCAGAATTTGCCTACAAAAAAAATATATGACACTGCATCTTTTGTGGCTGGGAGAACATTGGAAACAGTTAATAAACTGGGTTATGAAGGTATATAAGAGAGTTAACGTTTTGCTATTCAATGCTTGGAGAATGAAAAGCTTCACTTCAAGGTAAATTGGGTGAACATACTGATTTTAGTATAGCTGCAGCGTGTTGCAATTTATCAGTAGCTCAATAACTGTATTCGCTTGTTTCCTAAATTGGGCTTTACTGCGGCCCTTTCACATCTAAGTGAGAATTCATTAGCCACTGGTACAATAGCAGATGAATTACTGACATGTGTTTGGTAATCAAGAATTCTTTCCCAGCCATGGCTCAAACTTGTTCAGTGGAGTGGCCAAGGGGCTGGGACACCCTTTAACCCGCTTGTCTGAGCAGATATATAACTAACCCTTTTATGTTTGTATTCCTGCAGAAGTCATGCATTTATTTTTAATGGTTTTGTTAATGATTACAAATAGTCCCAAAAACAGAGACATTGAGTTAACTGCAGGATCTGAAAAGTTGTTACAATTATCTAAAGCTGCCTTTTTCAACCAGGGTGCCCAGGCACCCGGTAAGTCTTCAGGTTTCTTCAGGGGTGCCTTGGCAAATGTCTAAAAATTGCCCAACAATTGTATACAAGCCGGCGTGTGGATGAAGCCTTTTATTTACACAAAGCCACAGGTTTTCATTGTGCACCGTTACAACCGTGTAGATCCTAAAGATCAATGGCATCAGTTGATATGGAGGATGTCAGTTACCTGCATAGCATCCTTGTTTGACCCCTCCCCTGCCCCTCTCCATCAGCGTTGGGGGTCACATTAGCTGAGTGATGGAGAAAAACGGAGGGGGAAGAGAAACATTGGAACACTAGTCAGTACCAGTTTGTAAAAGTGTATTTGCTTTGGAAGAATAAATCACCTCAAACGTTGGGTGTCCTACATGTGTGGATGTTGCTACAATATGTAAAACTATTAGAATACTTTTTACATTTTAGATTGGGGTGCCTTGAGACTGTCCATATTTTTAAAGGGTGGCTTGACTGAAAAAAGGTTGAGAAACACTGATCTAAAGGTTCTATTTATAAAAAATTAAGGGTGTGAATGTCTCAACATTCACACAGCACTCAAGAGTAATCCCTGTGCCCAGCATGTTTATTTCCTATGATTGCCAGCCCCATCTAGTTGCCCTGTTTTCCTAAATTCCTCAATCAGGAAAATATTGCATTATGACCACTAGATGGAGCTGGCTATAATAGGAAATACACTAATTAGAAAATTTATGGGGATCAGTCATGATGGCTGTGCAAATACTGAGACCTTTGCACAGGGATTTCTTTTTAGAAATAGACCTCCTCATTTTGGGGGGCTCTCATCTTACTTTCTGCTGTGTCGCTGGGACAGAAAGTGAAGGAAAACCTTCCTAATGAGACAAAGACAGAAAAAATAAACTTAATAAACTTTAATAACTTTAATAAACTTCTTAAACATTCCCCACTCTACCCAAAATTAAAAAAACAAAAAGTGTTGGCTTTACAGTAAATAAACTTTAAGTGAGTTTTTGGTTCATTTTTAAAGATCTATAAATAGCTGTGCTAACAAATATATAAACTGTTAAATGTCCAAATCAACATACAATACAAATATTTCAACACCACTACTGATGTGCAACAGAAAATAAAAATAATTTAAATTTAAAAAATGAAAAATGAAAATAAAGTGTCCATTAATAAATCAATTTTGTGCCAATCTTGCATATAATTGCTCATATGGTGATTTACCCAGTTTTATTGTGCCTATATCCACCACCTTCCAACATTCACACTCACCAAATAGCAGTGTATTATGAGCCTGGTAAATATGTAGGTCTTTTGGTCCCCTGTATGGATCTTTTCTGTGGTCCCAGGTGCACACAGTGACACTCCACCGTCTCTTTGTTCGTTCCAACAAGCTCCCCTCTCATGCACTCATGTAATCAGATAATAGCCATCATTGTGCAACATCCAAATCATTTTTATTTAAAAAACCATAAAGTTTCACTCAAATGTAAAAGTGCCCTTAGAGCACCACTAAGTCTATCCAGCGATCCACTAAGCCTGTCCAATGGAGCCGGCAAGCGTTCCAAGCCTCGGTTTTGGTGCAGGTTGGAAACCAGAAGTAGCGTAAGCGTCACTCCACTAGTCTCAACGCGTTTCGCGATAATCATGCTTCATCAGGAATCTCTCATGCAGTTCTTCACAAACGTGGTTCATTTTTGTTTTGTGTGCAAAAATGGCTGCTAAATAAGTGATAAATAGGCAAACTGGCTTTCCAAGAAGACAAAAAAAAATGATCATGGACTAATCGTTAATAGTGGTGTGTGGAAGTAGGGAAGGCGGCTCTAGCATCACTGTGAGATGTGTGCAAAATCTTCTAGGTCAGTAGCACAGTTTCAGAAAGATCATTCACATTTCCAATACTGTTCTGTGGTATTTCTTTAAAAATTATATTTATTAAAATCTTCAGATAGAAATAATAAAATAACAAAACATCCAAAAAATACAAAAAGATAGCAAAGGGTACCATAAGCACCAAAGGTACCCAAAATCAAGCAGAAAATAACAGCATTGACAAGCCACTCAGGACCCTATTGCCATCACAAAAACCCCTTGCCAACTAACCTCCATCACCCCCCCCCCACCACACCCCTTCATTCAGTACGATTCCCACCCCGAGATAAGAAATAGCACTCACAGGAGCACGTATGTTTCCATAAGAGAAGAGAATATAAAATAATTAAAATAATATTATAAAATAATTGTCAGAGGCTGAAAATCATAAAGCAAAACATATTCCTAGAAACCACTTTCCAGAGTAAACCACCCCTCCCTATCACAGTTGCCTTTCTCATTTTTTTTTTCTACACAAAATGCAGCTGACGTGAAAACTCATTTTTGTTAAAGCGGAACTAAACTCTCTCAATCAACATGAACTGTTTCTAATCCTTATGCTACCAGCATTTATAAATAGATAGGAGACTATATTTTATTTCCTAATTTTAAACTTTTTTTTTAAATTTCTTCAGTTACTTCCTAGTTTCCATCCATCCCATGAGTCTCCATGGGCATTTTTTTTTAATCTGGAGAAGAGGAGGAGGGACTTTCTCAGCTAAGTACACCCTTCTGCCTGCATGCCTGGGCTAAGGGCAGCTAGATTCCAGTAAATAAATCCTACATGAATCATCTGCCCTTACTCAAGATGGCCAGGGTCAGAAATGCTGGGGGGAATTTCTCAGCTAAATAAAGCATCTAGACATGGATGGGTGAGTTTACTTTGAGTCTTAAAAATGAATTAAATAGTATTTTCTGTTTGTGGTGCTCAAATGCAGTTAAGTTCTGCTTTGATTGATTATAATTCATAAAAAAAATGGTTTTGCCGTAAGCCGTTTGCTATCTCATTTTTAAATGTCTAAATTATGAATGTACTTTTTTTTCTTTTTTTTTTATGTTATTGCACGCCTGTCTAACAAAAAGATGACACATTCTGATAGTTTACTGCAGTTCTTCAGATGCGGCCTCATTAGTGGATATTCTAAAAACATTCTTTATTTACATTTCCTTATCAAACCTAATAAAAAAATGCATTCATAGTGTACGAACTCTGCCTTGCTGTGTACCGATGATGTGTTTGTAATCAGGCCCTATATACAAGATTACCAGTGAAATAGAAAACTCTAACTAGATTTCAGTGGCTCATATAACTACTTTTGTCACCTTTTATTTGTCGGTAATTTATTTTCTTGGTCAGCTACAAGGATCTAGCTGGTGCCTAGCTGACAGGCTAATAAATGTTTATATGATCTGCTGATAATGATAATGAAACACAGCAAAGAAGGACAGCCTTGTTGCGTTTCTCGCTTAAACCTGGTTTTCTTCTGCAAATGCAATCCATCTAGAATTTATTACTAACAAATGCTTTTAGATGTTACATTTATCCATAATCAATTATGAGCTGTGTACTGCAGTTTATAAAACATACCGATTCCTTCCAAAACTTGCCTTTGTTAGTGTACTTAGTATGGCAAATCTGTGTTTGTGAATGAGTAGCACAATTCATAAGTATATTTATAATAATGGGGTACGTTCAGAGACCTAAAGCCTAATTCTGGCCTCTCAGAAGGGCCTGGTGACTCACTTGGAGGATGCACTGAAATTTGGCAACATGCTTACAGTGTTGCTGGGTTGGCTTAAAGGTTCTGATACTGTGAAGGTGGACATTGATCTCAATCTGGAGAGTGATCTGCTATGGTATCTGGGACCCCTAATTCCCAACTCCTTAACTGTTCTGCATTAAAACTTTAAAAGACAAAAGTGACTGTCACCCAATTTTAGCCATGGTGAAATGCTAATCAAAAAAACGAAGAGATTTCCAGTCACAACTTACCAACCAGCCAGCGACCAACCAAATTGACCTGTCTAACAGTATGCGTTAAAAACAGGGGATTGGTTGCACACATTTGCAAATACATGCGTAAGCTGCAGGCCCCGACAAGGCACCCTGTGATCTGCAGTCCCTAACTCTACAATTTAAAAAGTCTCTACAATGAGAGCACATACACTTTTTGCATGGTGAAATGCTAGCCTGCCCCTGCCTACGGAGGTGCTATCCTGCCTTTGGGGTGTCAGAGGGGTGCTATATATATATACATCTATATCTCTATATATATCTATCTATATATATATATATATATATATATATATATATATATATATATAAATATATTCTATACAGGATTTCTGTAGCACCAACAGTTTACACAGCGCTTTACAACATGAGGGCAGACAGTACAGTTACAATTCAATACAGGAGGAATCAGAGGGCCCTGCTCTATATTTATTTATTTATATATATATATATATATATATATATATATATACACACTGCTCAAAAAATTAAAGTAACACATTGAAAACACATCAGATCTCATTGGGGAAAAATATCATGCTGGATTTTGGACTGATATGGACTGGGTAATGTGTTAGGAGCGAAAGGATGCCACATCGTTTAATGGAAATGAAAATTATCAACCTACAGAGGGCTGAATTTAAAGACACCCCAAAAATCAAAGTGAAAAAATGATGCAGCAGGCTAGTCCGTTTTGTAGAAATTTCATTGCAGCAACTCAAAATGGTACTCAGTAGTTTGTATTGCCCCTACGTACTTGTATGCGTGCCTGACAATGTAGAAGTATGCTCCTAATGATACAACGGATGGTGTCCTGGGGTATTTCCTCCCGGATCTGGACCAGGGCATCACTGAGCTCCTGAACAGACTGAGGTGCAACCTGATGGCATCAGATGGACCAAATCATAATGTCCCAGAGATGTTCTATTGGATTTAGGTCAGAAGAGCGTGGGGGGCCATTCAATAGTATTAATTCCTTCATCCTCCAGGAACTGGCTGCATACTCTCACCACATGAGGCCAGGCATTGTCGTGCACCAGGAGGAAGCCAGGACCCACTGCACCATTGTAGGTTCTGACAATGGGTCCAAGGATTTCATCCCAATACCTAAGTGCAGTCAGGGTGCTATTGCCTAGCCTGTAGAGGTCTGTGGGTCCCTCCATGGATATGCCTCCCCAGACCATCACTGACCCACCACCAAACCGGTCATGCTGAACAATGTTACCGGCACCATATCATTCTCTACGGCTTCTCCAGACCCTTTAACGTCTGTCACATGTACTCAGAGTAAACCTGCTCTCATCTGTTAAAAACACAGGGCACCAGTGGCAGACCTGCCAATTCTGGTGTTCAGTGGCAAATGCCAATTAGGCTCCACAGTGCTGGGCAGTGAGCACAGGGCCCACTTGAGGATGTTGGGCCTTCAGGCCACCATCATGAAGACTGTTTCTGATTGTTTGGTCAGAGACATTCACACCAGTTGCTCGCTTGAGATCATTTTGTAGGGCTCTGGCAGTGCTTATCCTGTTCCTCTTTGCACAAAGCAGCAGATACCAGTCCTGCTGATGGTTTACGGACTTTCTAGGGCCCTGTCCAGCTCTCCTAGAGTAACTGCCTGTCTTCTGGAATCTCCTCCATGCTCTTGACACTGTGCTGGGAAACATAGCAAACCTTCTGGCAATCGCAGGTATTGATGTGTCATCCTGGAGGAGTTGAAGTGCCTGTACAACCTCTATAGGCGTCAGGTATTGCCTCATGCTCCCAGTAGACAATGACCCTTGCCGAATGCAAAACTAGTGAAAAACAGTCAGAAAAGATGAGTAAGGAAAAAGGTTTCAGTGGCCTCCACCTGTAAAACCATTCCTGTTGTGGAGGTTGTCTCATTGTTGCTCGACTAATGCACCTGTTGTTAATTTAATCAACACCAAAGCCGCTGAAACTGATTAACAACCCCCTCTGCTACCTAACTGACCAGATCAATATCCTAGAGTTTATTTAACTTGATGCTATACTCTGATTAAAAAGTGTTCATTTTGTTTTTTGGAGAAGTGTATATACTGTCTGTAATATATATATATTTTTCATATTATATATAAAAAAAGAATATATATATATATATATATATATATATATATATATACTATGTTGTCAAAAGTATTGGGACACCTGCCTTTACACGCACATGATTTTTAATGGCATGCCGGTCTTAGTCCGTAGGGTTCAATATTGAGTTGGCCCACCCATTGCAGCTTTAACAGCTTCAACTCTTCTGAGAAGGCTGTCCACAAGGTTTAGGAGTGTGACTATGGAACTGTTTGACCATTCTTCCAGAAGTGCATTAGTGAGGTCAAGCACTGATGTCGGAACAAGAAGGCCTGGCTCGCAGTCTCCACTCTAATTCATCCCAAAGGTGTTCTTTTGGGTATCTATAGTGGTATATATATATATATATATATATATATATATATATATATATATATATATATATATATATATATATATATATATTTTTTTTTTTTTTTTTTTTTTTTGAAGATAGCTACTGTTATGTATTGTATATTATTTCTGTGGGGTTTTCTTTAGGGCTTTATAATTTGGTAAAATTTAAACCATGGTACAGATTATAAATTTGTTAATTTAATTTTATTACTAGTGATGAGGGGATTAGTCTTCCTGAAACTACAAATGTCTTGCCACAGCCCACATTGATCTGGTGTTTGCTGCAGTTCACCAATTTATTGAAGGGTGAACCAATCTGTTTTATAAATTGATAATAAATGTTCATGTTAGAGAATGCTTGATGCCAGAGTTAAGGTGCCCTGGCCACATTTGCTGAACTTCGATCAGAAAGTAATTTTCCCACTAAGTGTATATCAAGTACTGTTTATAATTATTGTGCAGGCAATTACCTTATGACTGAGCGGCATCATCTTGATAAGAATGACTATCCAAAGTATTCAAGATGAGTATGCACAGAGGGATCCTTTACCAGTTCACTTAGGTGCCGGCGTATTGGTGAATAATCTGCCCTGCCCAGCAGATCAAAGGACCAGATTCAGGGGATTACTGATGCAGCAAATCCTTGTGAATATCACTCATCACCTGTTATCACACTGTTTTACTGTGTATGTACATATAATGAGACGCGTGATGAGGATGTATGAGCTGTTTTATAAGCCTACAGTTTTAAGTTATTCAGCCAATGAAAGGTAGTGCTTAAAGCTGAACTCTAGGCAGATATAAAAGACACAAATAAATGCAGTTCTGTCATTCATCATTACTTCATTGAACTTCTGTTTTTAAATATAGGCAAGGTAAGTACCTGAATTTGACCAGATGTGAACCTCCTGTAGCCCCATGTACAACAGAGCTCAGAGTGGGAGAGGAAGAAGCAGTGCAAGGGTCCAGTCAATTCATGTGCTGACAATAAGCATGCAGATAGGAGGAGAGAGCAGAGTGACGGAGATCAGCTTATCACTTTGCTGCTTCTTTTTTCGCTGGCCAGCTACAGGCTGTGGGCAGGTCCAAGACAGCCTGGGCTCAAAGGAAATTTGTTTAAAGATGCTGACACTTATTCAGCCTGGAAGACAGAGAACATCTTGTAAAGGGGTACTGAGTGGTTAGCTCCAGATTGAAGGTGAGTATTGCAGTAGTTTTTTTTTTTTTTTTATAGGGCTATTTTTTTTTTTTTTTTAGCTGGGGTTTGAGCATCTGCTTTTGTGGACATTATTTCAGGAGCTTGTGTTGCGCTTATTTCTGCGCGAATGCGCATGTATATGCGCATTTGCATGCACAATACACAATTAATTAATATGTATGCTCATATGTGCGTATTTGCGTGTATTTGCACATACGGGAGCAAAATACTGACCGGGAATGCAGATTTTTCTATTTTTTTTTTTTTTTGTTTACCCAAAAATACACAGCTCTTGTTTACCCGCCTTTGTGTAAAATGGGCCACATTTTAGATCAGTAGAAAAAAAAAAACGGTGCTGAGCTTTTTCAAGCTGCAGTGTCCAAGAGGCCTTAGTGCTGCATATTCCTGCTTCTGTTGATCACCAATAGGGTACAACACTCCACTATTACAAATGGTACACCTATAATTAACTGTAAATTTTACAGTTTTTCAACAATGTTTTTGTAGAAGTGAGGTAGTGATCTCAGGAAAGGGTTACACACATTTACAACAAGGTCTAACGTCAAATTAAACTTTTATGCTGATTGCCTTCTACTGCACTTGAAGTCACTTAAGTTGCCCAGCAGCCTTACAAGTAAAAACTTAATTGAATGAAAAGTTGTTAGTATCTATATGGTTTCAGTGATCACATTACATCCAGCCAATATGTCCTGTTCTGCTATTCAAACTTGGAGTAATCCACCTGAGTGTCAGCCATATTTAAATGTTAATGTGGCACCTTCCTGAATTCTAATAATGACCTAACTACACACAGCTCCCGTGTTTGGGAAACATCGTCATCTGCTCAGAAGGGAATCTTACACTTGAACCCCAGGAGACTTGCACACAGAACTGTTTGTGTTGCTTTGTCTGTTACATCTGCTCGCAGAGTACAGTGGCATTAGGCACGGTGCATTCTTCTCTGTCGTCTCACAGTTACTAGTGGAGAATTATTTCTGGAGGGCTCAAGATTTCTCAAAAATTCCAGACACCAGTTTCTTCATGCTGACTTTTTCCTGGTGGAAGACTAGAGAAGGTACGCAAGGCAAATTATTATTTCCTTCTGTTTTATAATAAGGTGAACCTCTATTCCTGTTAACTTCTACTCTTCGTTTGTTCACCCAGTAAAATGCATTGTAGATGTGTGTTATGCGTTTTTGTATTTTTAAATTTTTTTTCCAGGTTCAGTTTAAAAAGTCTTCCACACACAAGGTTTGAGTGTACATCAGACCATGTGGTTATGTTTTTTTAATGTCAGTTGTTGGCTTCCTGCTTGGTGCTGTGGCTAGCACAGAAGAGTGCCCACTTGTGGGAGCCAATTGAATAGAAGTGTATGCAAAGGCAAAACTTTCTTTCTCTATTGTTGAATAGAGTTGTTGTTGAGAGGTTAGAATGGTGTGGGGCCCCTGAAAGCAGTAGATGTTCTATGGACCATACACAAATTGTCTTTAGATTTTTTCCTTTAGATTTACCAAAACCACTTAATATGAGGTCAAATCTAAACACTTTCAATTTGTATGCTACGTAATTAAAGGCAAATCTAAAGGAAATGTTATGCCTGCCTCCAAAGACGCCCAAAAAATGCCCAAAAAAATGCCTGCAACCACACACCTGGGCGTTTTTGTTGCAGGCGTTTTTTTGGGCATTTTTTGGGCGTCTTTGGAGGCAGGCATAACATCTGAACTTCTGTATAGGGGTATATATACACACACACATATATGTATATATATACACCTACACACATATAGGTGTGAAAGTAGCAGAACCTTATGCCTGCGCTAATGAAATTATTTGCAGGCATAGGGCTCCGCTCCTATCACACCTATATGTTATGTAATAAGGTGAACCTCTATTCCTGTTAACTTCTACTCTTCGTTTGTTCACCCAGTACTATGCATTGTAGATGTGTGTTATGCGTTTTTGTATTTTTCATTTTTTTTTCCAGGTTCAGTTTAAAAAGTCTTCCACACACAAGGTTTGAGTGTACATCAGACCATGTGGTTATGTTTTTTTAATGTCAGTTGTTGGCTTTCTGCTTGGTGCTGTGCCTAGCACAGAAGAGTGCCCACTTGTGGGAGCCAATTGAATAGAAGTGTATGCAAAGGCAAAACTTTCTTTCTGTATTGTTGCTTAGAGTTGTTGTTGAGAGGTTAGAATGGTGTGGGGCCCTGGATTCCTGAAAGCAGTAGATGTTTTATGGACCATACACAAATTGTCTTTAGATTTTTTCCTTTAGATTTACCAAAACCACTTAATATGAGGTCAAATCTAAACACTTTCAATTTGTATGCTACATAGTTAAAGGTAAATCTAAAGGAAATCTAACAACAAAAGTTGTATAGTGTGTATCCAGCTTTAGACAGATCTCAAGCAGTGTTGAGGGAAATATTATACTTAAGCATTTCTTCAAGGAGTAAAAGCCAATGGTTGGCTTTTCTGGGGCGATCATACTGATTATCCCTCAGGATCTTTCCAAGTGTATCAGTCCAATATATGCTTCATACAACAGCACCAAGCCCTAATGAAACAGGATTCCTCCAATTTTATCAGTCCAATACACACTTCATTCAACAGCACCAAACCCTAATGCCGAAGAACCCTTTTAACTCATATAATGAGTTGGCTTTTTATGAAATATATTTGAATAAATTAAAGTTTTAATTAAAATTATTAATAATAATTTTTCATAATAATAATAATAATAATGCATCCTTTACCTGCTTTTGGCCATTTCCTCCTTGTACACATTGGTTTTTAATTCTGTCTGTGTGTCACCTAAGTATATATACTCTCTCTGTTTGTCCTGGTGACCACCATCTCTAGTATTCAAAGAAAGCGATAGTCTACACTATGTCCTTTGCGTTTTTCTGCACAGACTGCACATAAATGGTCAACACAGAGCACATAGAAAACAATTCAACAAGTGAACAAGCCCTAAGTGAAAATCAAAATCGTTTGTTGATAGTAACACATAGGGGTACAGCGCTAAAGTGAAAAAGTGCAAAGATATGGTAATGTGCTAATAAGGTGCCTGCTATATAAATAACAATATCCAAAAAATATTGATATAAAGTGGCAGGTGCTTAATAAAGTGCTGTTAAGCACTTTATTAAGCACCTGTCACTTTATATCAATATTTTTTGGATATTGTTATTTATATAGCAGGCACCTTATTAGCACATTACCATATCTTTGCACTTAGTGTCGGTTCACACTGATCCGACCCAACATCGGGCGACTAATGCCGTCGCCCGTGCACCGCGACTTTGGTGCGGCTTGCAACGACTTCACATAATGGAAGTCAATGCAAGTCGCCCCGACTTTGCAAAAAAAAGAAAAAAAACGGGAACCATTGCACAGCATGGACTGCTACTTGTCAGGCGACCAAGTCGTGAACCGGCAGTTATTCGCTTTAGCGTTGTACCCCTATGTGTTACTATCATCATTTACTTTTTTAGTGAAAAAGTTTTGGTATAGCAGCTCAGTGATCTTTTTATTTTTCAGTAATTATCGATTGCGCTGATTTTTCACCTTGCACAAAATCGTTTGTTGTCACCAGAAACTAGATAGAGGGAAAACCTAATGTGGACACTTGTTCTGGTGGCACCTATTCAAGAGAGTATTTTCCCCACTCTAAAGAGATTTCTTCTCATTTCTTGTTGGTCTTACAGGGTAGGAAGTGAAGGGAAATCTCCCCAATGAGAAACAGATTCATTCCTCACTATTTCCTACATATATACAAATGAAAAAAGTTTATATATATATAGATGTATATCTATATATATATATATATATATATATTATAATAATGTATGTATATATACTTTAATGCTGTGTCATCAATGCCTGCTAGATGTTGCAAGAAACACTCTCTATTTTAAATACATGCAGCATGTAGGGAAGCAGCAAAGACTTTGTTATTAGTTTAAGTTTATTAAGCAATTTCACTCAATATGCCTTTTTGGAGTATAAAGTATAAAGTCTTAATAGTTGTGTTTGCACATTCTAACTTACCCATTCACTATATGAGTGCAGGCCCATCATGTGTACAACCTGAATACCAGAATACCTTTTTTGAATTTCAAATATTTCTTCTCATATTAACTTAAAAAGCAAGTTATTATTTATGCTAATAAGAATTCAATACATAATACCCCGCAAAAAAAAAAAAAAAAAAACAAGGAAAGTTCATGTAGATGGTTTACTAAGTAGTAGAGAAATTTCAGTTAGCACTTAGCTAAGTGATTAATCTGTATTCGGTTCAATCATCCAATCACGTGCAAGTTTTTTCTTATCATTTTCCTTGAGCATGATTGAATATTCAGAGTAAATGTACCCTCATATTATTGCTGTACAGCAGAGGTAGGCAACCTTGGCCCTCCAGCTCTGCTGAAACTACAACTACAACAGCTGGAGTGCCAAGGTTGCCTATCCCTGTTGTACAGTATGCTAGGTGAACGTTCACTACATCTTTAGTAAATGAACCTCAGTTATTCCCCAAATCAGAGATAATTACAAGTACCAGAATTTGGGGAAGTCCCTTAAAATGAAGGATAAATAATGATTATGCATGAGTTTGAGTAATTTACTGTTTGTAGAAATATGTTTGTAATGAATTACGCATACTTTATCTCATTGATAAGTATGTGTTAGATAGAACCTGTATACTTTGTCCACAGCTACACAGATTGGTCCTTCAGCCTTCGACACGTAGAATCAGAAAAGTCTGAATCCTATTGATTCTCTGGGCAGCAAGTGAAGTTTGTATAAGCAGCCAGACATTGATGAATGAGGCTGGCAGTAATCTGTATTTAGGCTACATGTAGGATTACTTCTGCTTCCTGTTAAATGTAGCTACATTTTTTCAAGTGTGTTATCACTAGGCAGGACATGGAAATATTTAAAACAGTGTTCATCACATTTTTGTTCCCTGAAAGCGGTTGTATACTGAAAAAAATAAAAAACCTGCAAGACAAAGGCATAATGAGCTAGTATGCATCGCATACTAGCTCATTATGAAATGCTTACCTTAAAACGAAGCCCCGACACGGACCCCCGGACACCGCTGTGGGAGCTGACATGCTCCCTCGGCATCTCTTCTGTGTTCGGCGGCTCCGGCGCTGTAAATGGCTGGAGCCGCGAGGACATCACTCCCGCGCATGCGCGCAGGAATCATTTTCCGGCAAGTGCCTGGCATGGAACTTTGATGGTCCGCCGGACCTTAAGAGCGCATGCGCCGCTAGCATCAGCGGCTGTATGCAGGGCAAATATCTCCTAAACCGTGCAGGTTCAGGAGATATTAATTGTACCTACAGGTAAGCCTTATTATAGGCTTACCTGTAGGTAAAAGTCACAAAAATGAGTATACTACAGCAAAAAAAAAAAAAATGCTGCAGAAGTGCTCGTTGTTCCCATTGAGTAACAATAAGGTTTTGTTTCTTTCCATGTGCACTCTGGTTTCAATATACTAACTATGAGATGATGCTGCCCACAAAGACCAACAGTGATCACCTGCCTGGTCAGCAGCAATATGAAACTTGTATGCCTAAATATCCCTTCACTCAGAACCAGATTAATATCTGTTGAGGGCCCTGGATAGAATATTGTTTGGGACCTCACCCTTTGAATAGAGAAAAACACAGAAAAAACTAGCAGATTAATAATAGTCACTAGGCTCTCAGTTTCAGCAGTGGTCCTTAGGGGTATTTTTTAGCTGAAATGCTGGTCTGCGGTCCAGACTTCTAAGAAGGCCTTGACAGATCTTTTTCAAGGAGATTGCCTGTTTGGAGCTACCCTGGATGACATCATTAAGGATCTGACAGGGGGAAGAGTACCTTTCTTCCGCAGGCTACTAATGGCAAAGACCCTCATTGTAGACGTGGGCCATCCTTCTCTTCTCAGAGGACGTTTTTTTGTCCCTCAGGGTCGACTGACAAGGGATTAAACCCGTTCAGGGCCTCCTCTGGTGGATCCAAGCAAACTTGGTCTGGCAAGTTGAGAGTGGGCTTATCCAAACCCGTAGACAAGGCTCCTTCTGCATTAAAGTGCGCCTTCACCCATATCGGGGGTGGGATGATGTCTTCTCTGGTTTCCGGACCCGTGGACTTCTCTGGTACAAGACAAGTGGGTACACAAAGTCATAAGGTCCAGCTACAAGATCGAGTTTTGCTCTAACCCCCCCCCCCGACGAGGTTCTTTCCTCCCAACTTGCGCCTGTCCCCGGACCGCTTACAGGGTCTGTTTTGGGTGGTACAAGACCTGTTATTTCAAGGGGTGATTGTCCCAGTTCCGACATCGGAATGTTTTCAGGGTTTTTACTCAAACCTGTTTACAGTTCCTAGGAAGGAAGGCAAGGTGCGTCCAATCCTGGACCTCAAGGCGCTGAACTGCTTTGTGGGGGTGCAGAAGTTCAGAATTGAGTCCATTCGTGCGGTGGTGGCATCCCTACATCAGGGAGATTTTCTTGCCTCCATCGACATCAAGGATGCTTACCTTCACATTCCAATATGTGCCGGTCACCTCCACTTTGCCGTGGGAGAGGAGCATTATCAGTTTGTGCATTACACTTTGGTCTTGCCTCGGGTCTTCACAGAAGTGTTAGCCCCATTGCTGAGTCTCCTACTGCTCTGGTGGAAAACCTGGAAATCACCATACGAACTCTGAGGGAGTTCGACCGGATTCTGAATTTTAAGAAGTCTGCTCTGGTTCTGTCCACAAAGCTGGACTATCTGGGTCTGACTCTGAACTCCGCCTTAGCCAGAGTGCTCCTTCCTCTGGACAAACTACAGAAATTGCAGGCTGGGATTTGTCTCCTGCTGTCCAGCAGGTGGTTATCCCTCCGTACTTACATGCCTGATGATGTCTACCTTCGAGGTGGTTCAGTTTGCACAGTTCCATACGAGGTCCCTTCAAAGGGAGATTCTGGCCAAATGGGACAAGACTCTGCAGTCTTTGGACAATCAGATCTGGCTGAGCGGGGGAACGAAAGAGTCCCTGATGTAGTGGCTTTGTTCTCTGGCTCTTGGCAAATTGCTCCTCCCCTTGTATTGGACAGTGGTCACCATGGATGACAGCCTGTCCGGCTGGGGAGGCGCCCTATGCAAAAATTCTGCCCAGGGGATCTGGACACTGGAAGAGTCCAGCCTACCAATAAATGTCTTGGAACTCTGAGCGATCAGACTGTGTCTGGAACATTGGACGGTTCGACTTCAGGGATGTCCAGTGAGCATTCAATGGGACAGTGTCACGGCCGTGGCTCATGTCAATCACCAGGGGGCACAAGAAGTGTCCTGGTGGCTCTGGAGGTAGCCGGCATTCTAAGGTGGGCAGAATGGTTTGTTCCAGCCCTCTCCGCCATACACATTCCCAGGGTGGAAAACTGTCAGGCAGATTACCTCAGTCAAGGGCATTGGACCAAGGGGAGTGGTCCCTTCATCAAGAGGTGTTTTATCAGTTGTGTCTACTCTCCGGTGGGGCATTCCTGAGGTGGATTTGTTGGTGTCCCGTCTCAAAAGAAAGATACAGAGGTTTGTGGGTTGATCACGGGAACTTCTGGGGGATGCCACAGACGCGCTGGTGGCCCCGTGGGGTCAGTGTCGTCTGATTTTCACCTTTCCTCCTCTCAGGCTTCTGCAAAGGCTTCTATGCAGGATTGAGGCCGAAGGGATTCCAGTCATCTTAGTGGCCCCGGATCGGCCTGGTCTTGGTATGCCGATCTGGTGAGGCTGGTCACCGACATTCCTTGGAAGCTTCCTCTCAGGGGGGATCTGCTGTCCCAAGGACCAATCTTCCATCCTGCTTTGACGGCTTGGCTGTTGAACGCTAGGTGCTGATGAATAGGTATTTTTCTGAGTCTGAGATTCCAACGCTGTTAAAAGCTAGGAAATATACTTCTAGGAAGATCTAACATCGCACGTGGAAGACGTTCATTGTGTGGTGTGAGTCTCTCGGGGCTCATCCTCATTCTTTTTCGGTGGCTCGAATTTTGACCTTCCTTCAACAGGGGGTTGAGCAGAAACTGGCCTTGAGTACTATCAAGGGCCAGGTGTCAGCCTTAGTGGTCTTCTTTCAATGGCCCTTGGCCACACACTCCCTGGTGTGTACTTTTCTTCAGGGACTTCGGCACTTGGCTCCTCCAGTGCGCTCTCCGTTACTGCCTTTGGACCTCCCTCAGAAGCCTCCCTTTGAGAATCTTTGGGATATTCCCCTGCTTACGCTGTCTCAAAAGGTGGCCTTTTTGGTGGCTATCACCTCTGCGTGCAGGGTGTTGGAATAGGTGGCGTTATCCTGTCTTTCACCTTACTTGGTGGTTCACAGAGATAAGGTGGTTCTTCACCCTTGTCCATCATTCCTTCCAAAGGTTGTCTCTGATTTTTCATTTGAATGAAGACATTGTGTTGCCTTCCCTGTGTTCCAGGCCGAAATATCCGAGGGAAATTGCTTTGCATGCCTTGGATGTGGTCCGGGCGATTAGGGTGTACCTGGCAGCTAGGGAGTCTTTTAGGAAATCAGATTCACTATTTGTGCTCACGGATGGGCCTCGGAAAGGGTTGTCCACTTCCTCTGCGACCATTTCCGGATGAATTAGACAGACGGTGATTTAGGCCTATTCCATCAAGGGCCAGGTTCCTCCTCTTCCTGTCAAGGCACACTCTACTCGGATGCTCAATGCCTCCTGGGCCTTCCGTCATCAGGCATCAGTGATGCAGGTTTGCATGGCGGCCACCTGGTTGTCAGTGCACACTTTCACAAAGTTCTATAAAGGGGATGTGTTTGCATCTGCAGGTGCTTCTTTTGGCCGCAAGGTTTTGCAGGCTGCTGTTTAGAGGACCTGGTCCTCTTTGAGGGTTTATTGTTTTTTCAGGTGAGCTCCAGTTGTTTTGGTTGAGCTCCTGTTTACCTGGTTGGCTATAGTTACCCTTGGGAGTTACTTTTTTGCTGTTCCCACACCTCGTGTTTAACACTGCTTTGGGACGTCCCAATGGTGAGGAAGATTAGTAGCTGTGTCTGTCAATGAACGAAAGAGAAAATGGGATTTTTCACTTACCGTAAAATCCATTTCTCTGATGTTCATTGACACAGCACCCACCCCTCTGTGGAGTTGTAATTCTTCTGACACTGCTTGTAACAAAAGTAAGTACCTATAGCAGAGAGAGGAAGCATACCCCCTGGGACTGTCCATAGGCGTAGCCAGACTTTTTTTCTGCCTAGTGTCCTACTCCTGTAGGGGGCAGTATAACCCAATGGTTAACAAGATCAGGAGCTGTGTCTGTCAATGAACATCAGAGAAATTGATTTTACGGTAAGTCAAAAAACACATTTTACTAGCAGAGTAAGAAAGGGTTAAAACCTCTGTCAGGAATGTATTGGTGTATGTCTTTATGAATGAGATTTCATCTCACTTCCTGTACATGTGACAGGTAGTCACATGGAAAAAGAAGAGAAATTCCTTTTGGTGGTACAAATACAACAGTCTCAAATGGGACACAGACATCACTTTATACTATTCCTGCTCTATCCAAAACTAAAAAAAATCGGAATTTGTATTTCAAATTATATATACAAAAAATTACCAAGAATTAAATAAAATAATATATAATAATATATATACAGTAATATTATTGTATTTTTTCCTAAGTAATTGCCTACTTTTGTGAGACAAAGAAATATACACTCAAAGAATTTTTGCGACAGTGAGAATGGAAAGTCAGCTTGCTAAATTGCTTGATTTCCTCATGATGGACTTGTATATGTATGCATGGCTCTGAACTCGGTCTTATAGTGGATTTCTTGTGTTTTAATATATCTGGGAAACAAATGCTTGTGGGATTAATGAAAAAGCTAGCAAACTTATGGCGTTAGTAAATCAGGGCCATGGAATGCTGTGCCAATGAGAACATTTTGTAAACAACTGTAGGTAACCATAGACATCAGTATACAGGCATGGCAAACATTAGAACTTGAATTGTTCTCAATGCACACAGTGCAAAAATTGAAATAGTGTGCAAACAGGACAAGGGAAGCAATTAATTCTTCATTATGAAAGTTCTCTGGCTGGATTGATAAAAACCAGTGTTGCCAAAAAACGGTTAAGCAAACATAGTGAACCATTCACAGCTCCGTTTCAGTTTAAAAAAGTAGTTTAATAAAAAGATGATTTATTTACATTATCTCATTGTAAGCTATAGCATATTTATGTGCTCATATTTACCTATTTTTATTTTAGATGGACCCAGTACAAAAAGCTGTGATTAACCATACCTTTGGCGTTTCCATTCCACCAAAGAAAAAGCAAGTTATTTCTTGCAACGTTTGCCAGCTTCGATTTAATTCTGATGTAAGTATCAATAATAATTGTGCTAACTGAGGAAAGTGTCCTGCAAACATTATACCTCTGCATTAAATGCTCAAACTGTTTAATCAAAATTCTTTCTAGGGTAGAACATAATTTTTTGGCAAATAAATATCTTCATCATATTTATGGCTGCTCTTACATTCTCTTAAGTAACGATATTTAGGGTTACATGCTCTGTGGCTACTCACATTTTGCATTGAATTTCAGAATTAAGGGGCCATACATAGACAAAAGCCCTAGGCCATGGGGTAAGACCTTGCACAAGTACCAAAAGAGAACACGGTGTTTGTCCCTGGCATTCCCGGAGTGGTTCTAATTTCTTATTGTATAAATGCCGGTTCACACTATAGCCATGTCAGACATTGCCATGTCTGTGCAATGCAAACTCAGCCATACAGATTGTATGGCTGAATTCCCATCACATTCGGACCAAAGTCATGCAGGACCCTTTTTTTTGGTCCGCAACAGAATCGGATCACATGGGTGTTCACACCTATGTGATCCGATTCCTGTCCGAATTGACAGTTCGCACTGTCATATGCGATCTAATCTGGGGGTGTCAATAACTTTGTATTGACACTTCCAGCAGTTTGCATATGGCAGTGTGAACTGCCTGCTAGTCGGGTGCGATGCGGGAACTCACAGTGGATTTGCAGGGTTCCCACATCACACCAGTGTAAACCGGCACAAAGAGTTGTATTTGATTACTTGGCTCAATATATATTGGCTTTTAGAGAATTGTCTTTGTTCTCATTGGATTTTGTAAATAATGTAGTGTTCTGTCTGGTACACACTGTAAAACATTGAGGTGCTTGCTGCACTAACTATGCTATGTAGTACAGTGATCTCCCGGCTGTGCTGATCAGATGCCGACCAGCTTCTGATTTTTTGAATGTACACACTGGCCGAATGTTGGCCGGTTATTTTTGAACTAGCCAATACCGGCCGATATTCAGCCTTAAGAATGTGTTGATATGCTGTTCTCATTCCTGTTAATATTTCTCAACCAAATGCATTACAGTACAGAGTGATACTTGTTTTTTTCTAGAAAAGCTGTAGGTTGGAAACTACTTACTGACTCATTTGATCTTTGAGGTTTAGTTTAATCAACATGTCACACTAGTGATTTTGCTGGTAGCAGCCTCATCTCTATAGCAACAGAATTGCGAAGAGTCAGCTAACCTCCGTTGGCATCAATCTCTTACTTTCTGACTTACCAAGGTGTCTCTCTGCCACTGAACCCTTAGTTGCTAGAGATAACAACTGAGATTCTGCCACAATTCAGATAGTGAAAGAGCAATATCCATTTGGAAGTTGTAGTTGCTTTCAATATTTCTGCCCCTGGTAGGGTGTTACTAACAGCAGAATAACCAATGTGACACCCCTTATGACCACATTGCTGACAGTCATTCCTATTGATAATTGACTGAATTATTTTTAGTTTCCGTGGGGTTATTTTATTTTGGGAAAAAGATGCTTCAGATAAGCAAATTAGCGGTCATTTTTTTGTCTGCCTTTTATATTTCTGATATATTTTCTGCTTCTATATGATGATTTTATCATAAAAGCTTTTATGGGGAATAATATGCTTTGGTACTTGGACATTTCACAGACAATACAGATATGTCAGCCTTTGTTTGTCTGTCGATTCAGTTAATAATTAACTCTAGGCAAACAGCCAACTATACTATTAAAATTAATAATAATAATAATGAAAAAGGTGTTGCGCTATCAATATAAAGTGCATAAATGCAATCAAGTAAGAAATTCATATACATCAAAAATTGTAAATAAGAATGTTTTAAAAAAACATTTATAAATAATGCAGTAAAGTCCATCAGAAAAAAAAAAGAAGAGAAGTGCTCTTGTGCAAAAAGTTCATTTATACTAGTGTATACTTTGTATCAACAAAAATCTATATTTCAGTGTGGATAGCAAAATCTTCAAACCCAAAAGTGTACACCCAACTCTCAAGCCGTTTACCAGCTACTTTGACCCCAAGATGGGGGTCTGGCTGCACTTTATCCCAGTATCTCTATGAGATGGATATCGGGAGCCAAGATTCCAGAATGGGTTACCATACAACCAGGATGTTCAACAGTGGGCTCAGCTACTCTGACCACAAGATGAGGTTCTGGCTGCACTTTATCCCAGTATCTCCATGGGATGGGTGGATATCAGGAGCCAAGATTCCAGGATGGGTAACCCATCCTAGAATCTTGGCTTCTGATATCCATCAATCCAATGGGGATACTGGGATAAAGTGCAGCAAGACCCTCATCTTGGGGTCAGAGTAGCTAGTAAGTGGCTTGAGAGTTGGGTGTGCACTTTTGGGTGTGAAAATTATGCTATACACACTGAAATTTGGATTTTTGTTGATACACAAGTATAAATTAACTTTTTGCACAAGAGCACTTCTCTTTTTTCTGATGGACTTTACTGGATTATTTATGAATGTTTTTTAACACGTTCTTATTCACAGTTTTTGATATATATATGAATTTCTTACTTGATTACATGTATGCACTTTATATTAATAGTGCAGCACATTTTTCATTGTTATTATTATTATGTATAACTTTTATGTGGACATTTTGTGAGTGCAGCTGTCACTGAGAAATTATTCTTTTTTACTATTTGGTGACACTTTTGACGCAAATTATTTTTTAGTATACTTTTAAAATACACCTTTAATCTTCAATCTTATGCGTTCGGTAATTGGGGTACACTTTCATAGATCTCCTGAACTAGCTTTATTCCAGAAACTGGAGGTTCCAAAGAACACTAAACGGTTTATTCTGTATAAGCCTTTAGCATCCAGGATAACTAATGCAAAATACTGGCAGCCTGTGGTACTGCTTGAATAAGTCAAATGCAAGCTTAACTAGATTATGGTTAACAATAAACTTACCGGTACCCTCCAAAACAACAATACAACATTTGACAAGACGGGGGATCCATGTATTAGATATTTATCAACTAGTGAATCCTGGGGTGGTTCTCCTCTCTTTCTTTGCCGATACAAGCAACACTTTCCCTTATCTTCTCTTTACTTGTTTTTTTATGCTACGCTTTCATGTATCCTGAATAGGCTGACGAAGCTCCCCTTATTATTCCCAATACGGATGCTTACATTGCCTACTTGGAACCACATTAGGAAGTAAATCTTCCACTAATTTAACCAGTATGAAATATATTAATATATTCCTGTGCTTAGAAATCCATCTAAAATCTCTATGACAAGAGAAATGTAGACCTAGTGGAAAATTAGTTCTACATTTTTGAAGTTATACTGGTTTCAATTTTATATGATTATTTTTATATATGTTTTCAATTATACTTATACTTGCTGTGGATGCTGTTTTTTGGCAAACAGGGAAATAAAAGCAGGAGAAGCACTTCTAAGTATAGCATCTTAAAAACATTTATTACCGCACTAAAAAAGGGGCCACTCACATTTTCGGACAAAAGTGTAAGGCTCATAATCCTGGTGAACATCAGCTGCCCAAGAGCGCCCAGGATCCGCAGGCAGGAAGGCTGACACAAGCTGGGAGGGGAAGAGTGTAGAGTGGCCAGAATTCTCCTGTATTGCAGCTTTTATTTACTTTTATTTCCTTGTTTGGCATGTAGAGTTGGCTTCTACTCTTGGATGAGCTTGCCCTAAGTGTATCTCTATCACAATGTGGTCTTCTTAAAAATCCTTTATGTTGAGGCTATCGTTCACTTCAGTGCAACTGCAATACCTCTCCTGCTGTTTTGTATTTGAGAGATTTTGTATGTACTTTATTTTTTATTCTCCAAATAATCGGAAAAATTTGAAAAAAAAGAATATTGATATCTAAAATACACCTTTAGAAGGTGTTTTACTCACAAAAGGATTAGCATTTCTGTTCATCCAGTCCCAAGATACAGCCCACTCTATCAAAACAGCAGAGCCAGGTTGTGACCTGACTTTTCTCTTCTGCAGTCCAGCAATACATCCTTGTTTCCCTACCTGCCCCAGCTTAGGACCGGAATGTGACTTAGCTCTCTTCTCCTAGCAGCATGCTACTTGCCAACTCATATGCACTGCAACAAAACTGGCTAGCCCTTAGCACTGCTCCTCCTGTCCAAGTCGAAGTGCTGCTTTACAGGAGATTGCAAGAGGATGATTCCAAGTTAAAGTGGAATTCCAAAGAAAGGAAAAATGTTCCCTTGCAGTGGGACTGCAAGGGTTAAATGCCCAGGCACACCTATTTCATCCTACTACAGAGTTCTGTGCTCAGGCATGAATTTCACTCACACTGAAGTGAACTATTCCAGACCACAAGTAAACTGTGCCTGGGACTACCTCTTCCAAGTGGTCCTGGGCATGGTATGCTTAACCATTCTCGAGCATGGTTTGGAACACTCACACTACACAAACACACTGGACCAAAGGGGATGATCCGTGTCTATGTATGGTTAAAACTTCCAGTGTGATGGAAACCTCATTTACCCAATTCTTCTGCTCCCACAGGCTCTTCCAGTCTGAAAGATCTGTCCCCGCAGCATCTTCATCCCTTTGCTCTGGAGGCCCTCTGATGTCATCAAGTCTTGTGCAGAACCCATAACCCTGCACTGGACATGAGGACATTGACGGAAAGTCCACTGCCAGAGCATAGGGGAGTGAAACAGAGTGCTATCTACTAAGGGAATGTAGAATCGGGAAAGAAAAACTGCTTTTTGTAGCCCTCTAGACCAACACAAGCATTTAACTCTTGAAGAGAGGGAGCAGCTCCACTGCAAAAGAGCATTTTTCCCCATCAGTGAACATCTAAATGCTTTTTTTCTTTAGATCTGCCTGGAGTTCAGTTTTAAATGACAAATAAGGGCTGTGGTTTCTCTCCCTACAAAATATAAAGTATTTGTTTTATATAGATTCGATCTAAGCCCTTTACAAATACAGCACCTACAAGTTGGCACACAGTTCGGTTTTGTACTTGGGAAACTTGTAACCCTTATATGTAAAAAATATATATTTTTTTTCAGCTCCAGTGTAATAAAATGCTACTACACAAAAACATTGAAGTTCCATTCAAGTCCTTACTTGGTGTTGCGACTATGTTCAGACTGTTGTGTCAAAGACCGTAGTGTTTGGCAAGCGGAGTAGATGCATTAGGCTGGGTTTATCAGCTGTTTATACTAATGCCAGTTTATAGGCGCGCCCCAGTGACTATGCCAATATTTATCCTGTCAGCTCTACCAAATGATCTTAGATCTAATAAGGATTATTCTTAATAGCATAAGGAATCTGTGTTTCCATTGTCACAGATACTCCACGACCATGCATGTAAAATTCCATTTAAAATGCCATTTGTTTTGCCAGTTAAATAAAAAAAGCAGAACATTGTAATGAAAGGTAGAAAGTACAGTTTGGTACCTATTGATTGTAATGCATAATAGTCATTTGATGTTTTGACACGCAGCCAAGTGTCTTACTGTCTGCATGTTATGTGTATTAGCTTTCGGATGAAAGCATGCTAGATTAAAAGATGTTTGAGGCTTCAGACATCCTTAATTAAATCTAATTTACATAATGATATATTTACCGCAAGAAGAGTAAGAACCAGCCTGAATTTTAGGGATTTACCCCAAAGACCATTTGTACTTTTTCATCTATCGCCCTCAATCTTTAGGCCACAAAATACCATTCAATGGTTACTGGACATTTTTAACCAGAGGTCATTGATACCTAGGTGTCCAGACCAAATTTAGCAGTCTTGTTTCACTTTATAGTTGCTCTATGACTAATTTGCCTGTCTAAAAATGCTTACATTTTTATTTGAGCGTAAAAGGGATTTATTTGATCACATGCTCAGATTTTTATGACATAAATTTGGTTTTTGTAATTTTAAAGTTTAATTCTAAAGCCTAGAGGTTTTTTATTGTCATGCATGGCAACCTCCTATGATTATGTGTGCTTAGAGGAAACGGGTTTGGAACGTCATTCATGCCATCTACTTCTGTATTACATGCCTAAATTCATTGGTTGCTTGTAAGTGTTTTTTTGGCTTTTATATTATAATAAAGTCGAGCAGTTTTACACTATGTCAGTCTTATCTGGCTTCCTCCATGTACAATTGTGAGAGATTTATGGCTTTCGTTGTGATACTATGGCTACCTTCCTGATATCCGGTGTTCCAGCCTTTGTATTGGAAGTATACAGCAATACCAGCCCGTATGGCCCATATACTATATAGTATCTTGGGTCCATACTCTCCGGTGAGCGCAATTTATTGATCTTTGGTGTGGGGTCCCCTGGCACGGTTGAATATCACTTTTGTATTTGGGTGCACACCTATCATCACTACCTGGGACTCTCTTTATGAACTTTTTTCAGTGGCTACACTTGATCACCTCATATTTCATTTGATCATATATCATTTATTTGATTTGTGTATTCATGTATGGTCACATGATGTTTGTTATTTTGGTTTAGCGCTGCAATTTTCAATTTTTTCCATTTTTTCACTCTGCAGTGTAGTTGAACATCATGGGGAAATGTAGTTCCAAAACTTCTGGGGTGCCAAGGTTCGCCATCACTGCTGTAGAGGAACTGCTCTTGCAAAGTGCACAGTCTTTTTGCCTTTTGCAAATTGCCCCCTATGCGTAGCATGTAGTATTGTGCTGCATTGCAATAAAATGTATGCCTATGTCATTTTATTACATGACACACCAGCCCGTTGTGTCAGCAAGGATTTTTGGCCTATCTTTGCATTGGGATTTCGTTGGGCAATGCTGTTTCGTTTTTAGCATAGTTTTTTTTAGAAGCACTGATTTATTACATGCAGCATAAACGCCAGTACCAAATATTTATTGGTGACAAAAAAATTCTTACAGTTTACTATGCTGATAAAGAATGTGATAAAAACTTACTTCTGATACTTCTGTTCCAGAAACAACTTTCAAAAGTGAACTATTGTTACGTGCCTTTACAGATATTCGGTTGCACCTCACTACGGTTTTTGCAAGTGTGCATTATCTTTATTCAATGGAGGTCACATAGGACTCCGGTATGTGGGCACTAAGCTCTTAATTCACTCATAAATATTTCAACATTTTATAGCAATTGCTTTTGATACGTTTTAAAAATTGGCTCAACTGTCAATTACGACAAACTACAATGTTACATTATGCATCAGCGACTAAAGGAAATAAATATAGGTTACCTATTACGAAGGAAAGAGAATCTCTTTATCCCAAGAAGAGAGATCGACTCATAGAGAAGAAATCGGCATTCTGCCTCAATGTGTCATCGTGAATGAATCACCTCACAAGTTGGTATTCATTATAAATCTGAACCACTAAATTATTCATTAGTATTGTAGAGCTCATCTTATGACCCTATCTAACACATTTATTACATTTTACATAAAGCCCTGAAACTATGACACACATAATGGCTTTCTGAGATGATTTTAAGTTTGGTTTGAACGAATGATGGAAGCACAGTGAAGCCAATTACGACAATGATTACTGCAGACTGTCAGCAGAGCTGTCTGTATGGCTCTCAGAGGGGATCTTGTGTATATGAATATTGTAAGTTTGCTATAATAAATACGCCACTTTTCAGTTGTCTGAACGAAATGAACGAAACATTTACAGTAGGCAACTGGATAAAATTGTTTTAAAATTCTCCCTATGTATTTTTTCGAACTTGCAGGTCTCCCAACATTCCTAGAATCATTTACTTACCAGCATGCTTGTCTCAGTCCCCGGGACACTGTCACCCCTGCCCTTGGCCCACACTTGATATGCCCGCCTTTTGAGGTTGTCTTGCCCAGATCACACCCGCTTTCCTTGTGGCCCTGCCCAGATCACGCCTACTTTTTGGACTGTTCTGCCCTTAATGATGTACGAATAATTCACTTGTGGTTATGATTTTCTCATCACCCAATACCGTTTTTGAGTCACAGTGCATGCTCAGTTACTCAAATAAGGGTGATCCTGTGATCTCAGGACAAAACCCGAAACACAGCATCATTGTGATAGGGAAGAGTCAATTCCAGGCTGTTGGCATCTATGGAATTAAAATCAAGACACTGCACATGCTCGCTTCATCTTTGTTTCATCTTTGTTTCTTTCTTTAGTTCCAACACCACCTTAATCTGCTATTTGGACACATTTGGCAGCATTTGAGTGTGCCTGTTTTCAGCAATTCCCTTCCCTTTGGCCTCATTCACACTGGTCTACTAATCCATACAACTGCACAAAGCATGGAAGTCACAGGTGTACAGTTCATTGACCTGGATGGAACAAGAAAGTACATACAGGCATACCCCACTTTTAAGTACACAATGGGACCAGAGCATGTATTTAAAACAAGAATGTACTTAAAGTGAAGCAGTGTCATTTTTCACTTCTCAATGCATGTAAACACATAGCTCTATGGGAAATCTTGGTCAGCTTGACATGGCACTGCACATGGCTTTAACATTTAACATTGGCGTCTATAGGAAATCTTGCTCAAATTGACATTGCACAATTCCCGAACCATAAATTACAGGGGAACCAAACTTGGGGAGCACGTTAAGGGGACTCAGGACTAAGACATGGTAGATTACCTAGGCAAGCTGGCCAACCCCAAAATCAGATATGTTTTAGTCCTGGGTTCCCTCTGGGTGCTCCCCAAGTTTGGTGTCCCTGTCACTTATGGTCCGGGAGCAGTGCCATGTCAAACTAACCAAGATTTCCCATAGACATCAGTGTGAAAAACTGGGAGCAGTGCCATGTCAAGCTAACCAAGATTTCCGAAAGACCCCAATGTTAAAGACCAGGAGCAGTGCCATGTCAAGCTGACCAAGATTTCCCAGACCCCAATATGTTCATACTCGTGAGTGTACATAAAGTGAGGGTACTTAAAGCGGGGGTATGCCTGTATCAAGTAGACCCATAAAAAACAAACACAAGAGGGTGTCTCCATCTAGGTGTAGTGATTTGTTAAAAAGCATAAAAGACAGTTAAAATGCACTCACTAGAAAGAGGTAGATCAAGGCTTGTCATAGACCCAGATAGACCTCCATAGGATCACCGCGAGGCTGCAGAGCTCAGCAGGCATGTGACTGATTGAATCAAAGTTTTTGAAAGAAGTGCAGCTGTCAGGCTGGAATATAAGCATCAGCAGCTTCCAGAAGTGACAAGATGGCTGCGGCTCCAAACAGCACCTCTCTCAGCTGGGTGATGACAGGAAGTGGAGACAGGAGGGCCCCTTTATCAAACCATAGGAAGGAGATTGGCCAAACAACAAGTCTTTATATACTGTAAAGAGTGGAGAGGGGGCAGGAGTAGGATGCCAGTACTATTAACTTTTGTTTATCCAAAAATTTATGCTAGGCACTGCATGTGTAGCACTGCATAGGGCCTGCTGTAAGATGACTTGTTGGGCCCCCTCTGATAACCAGCACACAGTCACTTGGGGAACAGTTCATTTTTTTATTGGTTGTGCTTTTTTTTTTTATAATTGTCGCTCTTTTTTGTTTATAGCGCAAAAAATAAAAACTAAAGAGATGATGAAAATTCACCAAAAGAAAACTCTATTTACGGGAAAAAAGGACATAAATTTTATTTGGGTACAGAGTCGCACGACTGCGCAATTGTCAGTTAAAACAACGCAGTGCCGTATCGCAAAAAATGGTCTGGTCATTAAGGGGGTAAAACCTTTCGGTCCAGAAGTGGTTAAAAAAGGGTGCACTCACATTTAAAATTGTCTTCACTGACAAAAGGCTTACAAGCATAAGAATCGTACATGAGCTTGTTCCGACTCCGTCAGTGGAGACACTTTTAACCACTTAAGCCCCGGAAGATTTTACCCCCTTCCTGACCAGGGGGTATTTTACGACTCTGCACTGCGTGACTTTAACTGACAATTGTGCGGTCATGCAATGTGGTACCCAAACGAAATTTACGTCCACTTTTTTTCCACAAACAGAGCTTTCTTTTGGTGGTATTTGATCACCTCTGCGCTTTTTATTTTTTGCGATATTAATAAAAAAAGAGCGAAAATTTTGCAAAAAAATGACATTTTCAACTTAAAAAATATCCAATATACTCAATTTATGTATTTTTTTTTGGCCAAAATGTATTTAGCTACATGTCTTTGACAAAAAAAATTCAATAAGCGTATTTTTATTGGTTTGCGCAAAAGTTATAGCGTCTACAAACTATGGTGTAAATACTGAAATTTACGCAGCTTTAATTTCTGACTGCCTATCTCATTTCATGAAGTGCTAAAATGGCAGGGCAGTACAAACCCCCCCCCCCCCAAACTACCACTTTTTGGAAAGTAGACATCCTAAGGAATGTTCTGAGAGGCATGCTGAGCTCATTGAATATTTCATTTTTTTGTCACAGGTGTTTGAAAAATGACTTTTTTACACAAAGTCGTCATTGAAATGATATATTGCTCACACATGCCATGGGTATATGTGTAATTACACCCCAAAATATATTCTGCTGCTTCTCCTGAGTACAGGGATACCACATATGTGGGACTTTTTGGGAGCCTAGCTGTGTACGGGTCCCCAAAAACAAATCACCACCATCAGAATTTCAAAGGGCGTACATTTTTCATTGCATTTTCTCACTACCTCTAACGGTTTAGGAGGCCCTGAAATGTCAAGATACCACAAAACCCCCCCAAATGACCCAATTTTGGAAAGTAGACACCCCAAGCTGTTTGCTGAGAGGCATGGTGAGTCCATGGAATATTTTATATTTTACCACAAGTTTTGGGAAAATTACTATTTTTTCTTTTTATTTTATTTTTTTACACAACGTTGTCACTAAAAGATAAAATTCTCACACATGACATGGGTATATGTGGAATGACACCCCAAAATACATTCTGCCACTTCTCCTGAGTATGGGGATGCCCCATGTGTGAGACTTTTTGGGAGCCTAGCTGTGTACAGGACCGCGAAAACCAATCAACACTCTCAGGTTTTCTAATGGCGTAAATTGTGCATGTCACCTCTGCACTACCTGTCACAGTTTCGGAGGCCCTAAAATTCCAAGATAGCACAAACCCCCCTCAAACGACCCCATTTTGGAAAGTAGACACCCCAAGCTATTTGCTGAGAGGCATGGTGAGTCCATGGAATATTTTATATTTTGCCACAAGTTCCGGGAAATATATATATATATATATATTTTTTTTTTTTCACAAAGTTGTCAGTAAATGAAATATTGCTCACACATGCCATGGGTATATGTGAAATGACACCCCAAAATACATTCTGCTGCTTCTCCTGAGTACAGGGATACCCCATGTGTGAGACTTTTTTGCAGTCTATCCGAGTACAGGTCCCCGAAAACCAACCCCCACTTTCAGGCTTTCCAAGGACGTAAATTGTTGATTTCACTCCTGACTACCTATCACAGTTTCGGAGGCCCTAAAATTCCAAGATAGCACAAAACCCCCCCCCAAATGACCCCATTTTGGAAAGTAGACACCCCAAGCTATTTGCTGAGAGGCATGGTGAGTCCATGGAATATTTTATATTTTGCCACAAGTTCCGGGAAATATATTATTATTAATTTTTTTTTGTTTTTTTTACACAAAGTTGTCAGTAAATTATATATTGCTCACACATGCTATGGGTATATGTGAAATAACACCCCAAAATACATTCTGCTGCTTCTCCTGAGTACAGGGATACCCCATGTGTGAGACTTTTTTGCAGTCTAGACGAGTACAGGTCCCCGAAAACCAGTCCCCGCTTTCAGGCTTTCCAAGGGCGTAAATTGTTGATTTCACTCCTGACTACCTATCACAGTTTCGGAGGCCCTAAAATTCCAAGATAGCACAAAACCCCCCAAATGACCCCATTTTGGAAAGTAGACACCCCAAGCTATTTGCTGAGAGGCATGGTGAGTCCATGGAATATTTTATATTTTGCCACAAGTTCCGGGAAATGTATATATATATATATATATATATATATTTTTTTTTTTTTACACAAAGTTGTCAGTAAATGATATATTGCTCACACATGCCATGGGTATATGTGAACTGACACCCCAAAATACATTCTGCTGCTTCTCCTGAGTACAGGGATACCCCATGTGTGAGACTTTTTTGCAGTCTAGCCGAGTACAGGACCCCGAAAACCAATCATCGCCTTCAGGCTTTCCAAGGGCGTAAATTGTTGATTTCACTCCTGACTACCTATCACAGTTTTGGAGGCCATGAAATGCCAAGACAGCACAACCCCCTCCCCCCAAATGACCCCTTTTCGGAAAGTAGACACCCTGAGCTATTTGCAGAGAGGCATGTTGAGTGTTTTGCAGATCTCACTTTTTGTCACAAAGTTTTGGAAATTGAAAAAAGAGGAAAAAAATGCATTTTCCTGTTTTTTCTTCATTTTCCAAAAAAAATGAGAGCTGCAAAATACTCACCATGCCTCTTAGCAAATAGATTGGAGTGTCTACTTTGCAAAATGGGGTCGTTTGGGGGGGTTTTGTGCCATCTTGGCTTTTTATGACCTTCAAAAGTGTGATAGGTAGTAAGGAGTGAGATCAACAATTTACGCCCTTAGAAAGCCAAAAGGTGCGCATTGGTTTTCCGGGTCCTGTACGCGGCTAGACTGGCAAAAAGTCTCACACATGGGGTATCATTGTACTCAGGAGAAGCAGCAGAATGTATTTTGGGGTGTCATTTCACATATACCCATGGCCTGTGTGAGCAATATATCATTTACTGACAACTTTGTGTAAAAAAATAAAAAAAAATAAAAAAAAAATTTTTCCCGAAACTTGTGGCAAAATATAAACTATTCCATGGACTCACCATGCTTCTCAGCCAGTAGCTTGGAGTGTCTACTTTGCAAAATGGGGTCATTTGGGGGGGGGGGGTTTATGCTATCTTGAAATTTCAGGGCCTCTGAAACTGTGACAGGTAGTCAGGGGTATAATCAGCAATTTACGCCATTAGAAAACCTGAAGATGTGGATTGGTTTTCGGGGGCGCGTACACAGCTAGGCTCCCAAAAAGTCTCACACATGTGGTATCCCTGTACTCAGGAGAAGCAAAAGAATGTATTTTGGGGTGTCATTTCACATATTCCCATGGCATGCATGAGCAATATATCATTTAGTGACAACTTTCTGTAAAAAAACAACAAAAAAAAATAATAATTTTCCCGAAACTTGTGGCAAAATTTAAAATACTCCATGGACTCACCATGCCTCTCAGAAAAAAGCTTTGGGTGTCTACTTTTCAAAAAGGGGTAATTTGGGGGGTGTTTGAACTGTCCCGGCATTTTATGCTCAATCTTAGCCACACATCACCCACTCTTCTAACCACTTGAAAACCAAGCCTTTTCTGTGCCTTTTGTTTACATGAAAAAATATTTTTTTTTTACTAGAAAATTACTTTGAACCCCCAAACATTATATATTTCTTTAAAGCAGAGGCCCTATAGAATAAAATGGTGGATGTTGCAAATTTTTTTGTCACACGGTATTTGTGCACAGATTTTCCAAACGCAATTTTTGCGAAAAAAATACATTTTTTTTTTATTTATTGCACAAATACACTATATAATTGCAATTTTTTTGGTAAAATTTAAAAGATGATCTTATTCCGAGTTCTTAGACACCTAACATGACATGCTTTAAAAATTGCGCATGCCTGCGCAGCGGCAAAAACATACGTACATTTTTAAAAACCTTTAAAAGTCTCTATAGGTTACCACTTTAGACTTACAGAGGAGGTCTACTGCAAGAATTACTGCACTTGATCTAGCGATCGCGGCGATACCTCACATGCATGCTGCAATTGCGGTTTACATATGACACTAGACCAACGCTTGCGTGCACCATTGCGCGCAAGCACGGGGGGAAAGGGGGGGGCTCAATTTTTTTTTTTTTTTTTGCTTTTGCTTTTTTATGTTATTTTGACACCTTTCCTTTAATTTTTTTATTTTAAATCATTTTTATTGTTATCACAGTGAATTTAAATATCCCCTATGATAGCAATCTGTGGTGACAGGTACTCTTTTTTTAAAAAATTGGGGTCTTTTAGACTCTAGATCTCTCCTCTGACCTTAACGCATCTGACCACACCAAAATTGGTGTGATAAAATACTTTCCTAATTTCCCAATGGCCCTGTTTATTTCTGGCGAAACAGAAGTCATAAAATGCTCGTAGCCTCCGGCATCTTAGGCCATAGAGATGATTGGAGCCATTCTCATCTCCAATTAGCTCTATGGTTAGATAATTGAACCACCGGCTGCACTCTCGGGTTAACCGGTGGGAAAAGAGAGCCCGAGAAAAACCACGGAAGGCTGCGGAAGGCGGCGGTGGGGGGGGGAGGCCCCTCCCACTGCATGTAAAAGCAGTCTAGCGGCCAATTACCCGCTAGGATTGCTTTTACATGTAAGCCGACCGCTGGCTTTAAAAAACTATACCAAGATGATGCCTAAATCTGCAGGCATCATCCTGGTATAACCACTCAAAGTCCAGCAACGTACCAGTACATTGCTGGTCCTTGTTTGGCATATAGGTTTTTTTTTTTTCATGCAGCCTGTGGGCTGAACGAAAAAAAAGAGAACCTATCAGAAATCAGCACAGGAATAATGCGTAGTATTACTCATCATTAACCGCCCAAACAACCACCCACTGAATTTAATGATGGGTATACACGACACTATCCACGTATACCAAAATAGGGTTATAACTGCAGTGCTGAAATCAGAAAATCACCACAGCTGCTATCAGCAAAGGTATCCATATATGCTGAGCGCAAACACTGTTTGTGTCAGAATATATAAAATCAATGCGTGGTAGCCGACGAGTACCTGCAAGAGAAACAGGTCACAAAAGAATGAAAAAACAAAGTACATTAAAAAAGCACATTAGGAAGAGTAGAAGGACATATAAAATGACTGACAACAACAGTTTTTGGATTCTCATCATTAACCGCCCAAACAACCACCCACTGAATTTAATGATGGGTATACACGGCACTATCCACGTATACCAAAATAGGATTTTAACTGCAGTGCTGAAATCAGAAAATCACCACAGCTGCTATCAGCAAAGGTATCCATATATGCTGAGCGCAAACACTGTTTGTGTCAGAATATATAAAATCAAAGCGTGGTAGCCGACGAGTACCTGCAAGAGAAACAGGTCACAAAAGAATGAAAAAACAAACAAAGGACATTAAAAAAAGTACAGTAGGAAGAGTAGAACATATAAAATGACTGACACAACAACAGTTTTTGGATCCTTTTATTTTTCTTTCTAACTGTTTCTTGATGCCTTGATTTGGGACTGCGATCTTCCAGCTTGGGTCTCTCAAAATGTCGATGGACATCCAACATCCTTTGAGACCCTGTGTTTGTGTGCCCTACACTGTGTCATGCTGTACCCTACACTAATACTCCACTAGTGTATGGTAGCGCTCAAAACATTCCCCGATGCAGAGACCAGGTTGGTCAGGACATTTGGGACAATAATAACGGGTGTCACGCCTAAATCCGCGCCTGCTACACACACGACATCTTCTTTGGGGCCATCTTTGGGTAGGGGTACTCGGGAGGACATGTGAAAAATGCCTCTCATGCAGCCGGCTCACTGCATCTGGAAGGGGAAGTTGGGCAGGCATGCCTCCTGGGTACAGGTAGGCAAGGATGATCTCTTCCTGGAATTCCCGGAAAGATCCAGTTCGTCCTGACGCCCTGTATAGGACAAAGGCGTTCAGCAGCATCAATTGGAATAAATAAACAGACACTTTTTTGTACCAGCGTCTGGCTTTACGGGCAACTAAATACGGCGCCAAAAGCTGGTCGTTAAGGTCCACCCCTCCCATATTAAGGTTATATTCGTGGACACAGAGGGGTTTCTCCATAACGCCAGTTGCCGTAGGGATTTGGACTGTCGTGTCTGCGTGAAGGGAGGACAGAACATAAACATCCCGTGTATCCTTCCACTTCACCGCAAGCAATTTGTCCGTTTTCAAGCAGGCTCTCGCCCCCCGACTAAGACGGGAATCTACAAGCCGTTGGGGGAAGCCCCGGCGATTAGGTCACACGGTGCCACATGCGCCAATTTGTAATTCGAGCAGGTGACTAAATAGTGGCACGCTTGTGTAAAAGTTGTCCACGTACAAATGGTACCCCTTTCCGGATAAGGGTGACACCAAGTCCCAAACAATCTTACCGCTGCTCCCTATGTAGTCTGGGCAGTTGGGGGGCTCCACACAGCTATCTTTTCCCTCATAGACCCGGAAACTAACTGTATAGCCTGTGGCCCTGTCACACAGTTTATACAGCTTGATCTCGTACTTGGCACGCTTGCTGGGGAGGTACTGTTTCATAGCAAGGCGGCCAGTAAATTTAATCAGGGACTCGTCAACGCAGACAACTTGTTCAGGGGTAAACAAGGCTGCAAACCGCTGATTGAAGTGGTCTATGAGGGGCCGAATTTTGTGGAGCCGATCATATGCAGGGTCTCCCAGAGGACGACAGATTTCATTGTCGCTGAAATGCATAAATCGCAGAATTTGCTCATATCTCGCCCTGGACATGGAGGCAGAGTACATGCGCATATGGTGAAGTGGGCTAGCGGACCAATATAGCCGCACTTCACTCTGTTTAGTTATGCCAATGTTGAGGGAAAGGCCCAGAAAGATTTTAAATTCGGAAACCGTTATAGGATTCCAGCCGAATGGTCTGGCAAGGTGCGAATTTTGGTTGGCGGCGATAAATTATTGAGCATATAAATTTGATTGATCCACAATAGATCTGAAAAGATCTTCTGTGAAGAACAGCTCAAAAAAGTTCAGGGGCGTAAAACCAGCTGTCTCCACGTGAATTCCAGGTTGGGCGGTGAATGGGGGAAGTACTGGCGCTGTAGAATCAGTGGGTTGCCAATTAGGAAATCAGGGAGGGCACTATGGGCTCTACGGGCCTGTCTTCGAATACGCGGTGGCTGCGGGCCACTACTTGTGCTAGCCACCGCACCAGCTTCAACTGCACTTAGGGGACTCGCCACCAGGTGTTACTGCAGTGCTGGTTGTACTAGGTCCAGGGTGTACTAGGCAGCTGGCGCTTGCCAGGTCGCCAGAAGGATGAGCGGCACTAGTAACCACACTCTGCTCCATACGAGCACCCTGCGATTCCTGCATCTCCACAACTCCAGAATGGGGTCGGGTACGCCTGGGTCTAACAGGGACCCATCTGTCGTCAGAGCTATCTGTCAGGTAGCCGCTGCCGTCATCTGGTTTGTATACTGACCCTGATTCTCCCGGCGAGGCTTCCCCATCGCTCTCACCTGACATGGTCATTATACTATAAATAGCTTCATCACTGTACGAACGTTTGGACATTTTGGTAACTAAATTTACCCGTACAGTGATGCGACTCACAGGTAATAAAAGCACCTGGTTGTCGAAGACTATTTCAAGCGCTACCAAAAAAACTGCTAATGCTAGCAGGGATCAGGCCTGACTCTGCTAACACAGCGGTTTTGTGTGTTGTGTTTTTTTGCAAGTGACAGTAATCTATTGATTACTACACATGCCTGGGTGAAAGGGTTAAATGCAGGTGCTGGCAGGAATCAGTGCTGATCGTGCAAACACCGCGTTTTGGGAACCCTAAACTATGAGGGCGCTAGTATAGTTCTGATCAGATCAGATATTGATCTGTTCAAACACTATACTAGAAATGGAAGTGTATGTGCGTGCGTGCGTGTGTGTGTGGTAATCAAGGGGTTATTTCTAAACTATGCGCCGGGGATCTGGGGGGGGGGGGTGGCGGGGACCCTAAACCTCCTTTGGGAAAGAAACTAGCTAGCTAGCGCAACCTCAATTCACAATGACACTAATACAAAATACAGTAAAAACAGTATATTATGTGTGTATTAGTGCTAATGTGACAGAGGGTATAGGGGTTAACTGGATGTGATCAGGGGGGGATCAGGGGGTTAAATCTTTATTGGAAGGGGCTGGCGGGTATCCTACGATGGCAAGCGCTAAACCTGGTCACAAGTCACACTTATACGGGTATATAGAAAATGCTATATACTGTATACAGTGTGTGTTGTGGCAGGGGGTGTAGGGGTGATCAGGGGGGGGGGTCACGGGGTTAAATCTTTATTGGGCAGGTGGCGGGGACCCTAAACCTCCTTGGGACAGAAACGTAGTCTACGCTAATTCTGATCACAATCACACTAATACAAAAACACTGTATATTACGTTTGTATTAGTGCTGATGTGACAGAGGGTGTAGGGGTTAACTTGCGGTGATCAGGGGGGGGGGGTCAGGGGGGATCAGGGGCTTAAATCTTTATTAGGGGGGGGTGGCGGGTAATTCAAGTGGAAAAGGGGGGGCCGCAAGCGCTACACCTGACCACAAATCACACTTATACGGGTATATAGCAAAATGCTGTATACTGTATACGGTGTGTGTTATGGCAGGGGGTGTAGGGGTGATCAGGGGGGGTCAGGGGATTAAATCTTTATTGGGCGGGTGGCGGGGACCCTAAACCTTCTTGGAACAGAAACTTAGTCGCCTGCGCTAATTCTGATCACAATGACACTAATACAAATATACAAAAATACCGTATATTACGTTTGTATTAGTGCTGATGTGACAGAGGGTGTAGGGGTTAACGGCGGTGATCGGGGGGGGGTCAGGGGGGATCAGTGGGTTAAATCTTTATTAGGGGGGGTAATTTGAGTGGAAAAGGGGGGGTCGCAAGTGCTACACCTGTTCACAAATCACACTTATACAGGTATATAGGTAAATGCTATATGCTGTATATAGTGTGTGTTGTGTCAGGGACTGTAGGGGTTAATCGGGGGGGGCGATCAGGGGTGAAATGTGCCTATCTAGCTGTGTGTGGTGTGCTTGGTGCAATTACTCACAGTTAGAAGTGCTCTCCTCTCACGCTGGATCCAAAAAGACCGTTGTGAGGGGAGGGCACATCTCCTCTAAGCCTGTGTTTACATTACACAGGCTTAGAGTGCCATTTGATTGGGCAGGACCGATCAACAGGTCCAGACCAAAAATGATTGGCCTGGACCTGATGACTGATCGGTTCTGAACCCAATCGAGCCATCGGCGGCGGCGGGGGCGCGTGGGAGCGCGCACAGGGCCGGCAGTAAGTGCTGACGTAGCCCTACGTCAGTTTGCCTGGCCGGGGCTGGGTGCCGACGTAGATCGTCATGCGCCAGTCGGAAAGTGGTTAAATGTGAGTGCACCCTTTTTTAATAAACTGGAAACATTTTCAAAAAAGGTTTTATGCTATGCCGAGTTTTCTCTCCTATGTTGGGATTTCCTTCTTCTAAGACATTCCATGACACTAGCAGAGGATTGCACAGATTGCACACTAAAGCTGAATACACACTATACAACTTTTGTTGTTAGATTTCCTTTAGATTTACCTTCAACTGTGTAGTGCAAGGGAATGCCTGATTGCATACAAATTGAAAGCGTTTAGATTTGACCTCCTATTATATGGTTTTGGTAAATCTAAAGGAAAAAGTCTAAAGACAATTGTATAGTGTGTATGGCCCAGAAGAGATTCTGCAGGTGATTACTCCCTATAAAGGAAAACGCTTGCTTGCTGTTTCATAACATTACCAGCCATTAGATCTGGTGAGTGATCTCGATTATAGTGGTGGTGGATAATTCACATGGTGTGGCGGAAGCATATATGAAGAGGGAAGTTATTTGCAAAATAGCACGTTGTTAATTTGGAACACGCTTGGGAATTGGATGAAGTGTACTTAAACACATTGTTTTTGGACAGTTTTTATATATATTGCCACATATGTTTATAAATGACTATTAGGTTTATATTGGCACTTAAGCACTTTCGGAAGATTTGAACATTTTTAGTTTTATTTTCACTTGTTTTCACAGCATTGGAGAACTTTATTGGCAGTCCACTGTTGTCTTTTTGATTTTTTTGGATATATTTTTGTTTTCACTTTTCTGATACAAATATTTTTGACATAGTGTCAGCATTTTTTATGACATGAGAGACTTCATCAGAACATAAGGGCACTTTTATGTATCAAATAGTTACGATCATTATACGTATGTATGAGCACCTTTGTATAGCGCTGTCACTTTATATATACTAGATTTTTTATTGAGACCTTCTCAATAGGATAGCAGCAGTACAGAAACAAGTTTAATCAATCTCTTGGCGTGGTCACCTTTGTTATATTATAGGCTTCCATTAGATTGGTCAGGTTTGGTGCATTTTCTGAAAGCGTAAGTCCTGCATGCAGGAAAACTGCCTAATAGAGGTCTATGGCAAAGTGCAGGTAACCTGCATAAAACCGCAGGTACAGGAAGTGGGTCGCAAGAGCAGGGTATGATGGAGGCTATGCCCCCCCCCTGTTCCGGCTGCTCCACTCCAACGCCCCACAACTTCACATCTCTTCACATCTCTTACTTTCTACACCTTCACATTACCCCTCTTCACTCGCCATTTTTTCGTTGGGATAAGGCAGCTGGCTGCCCTTTCCATCACACATCCCTATAACAATATCTCCTCTTAAGGGGAAGAGATCAGGTGAGATATGATCTTCCCCCACACACCTCCTTCATATTAACCTTCTGATGAGAAGAACCTCTTCAACCCTCCTCAATCACAAGCATCAACTGACCGCTTTCATACGCAGTAGTACCCGCTCTAGGAGCTTCATCACTCTTTTATATAACTATCACTCTATCCCCCACTCTCTTCTTACCTATTCTCCATTCCCCAGTTCTAACTGTCAAGTTATGTAAACTACTGCAATGTTAGCTAAATCTGCATTGACAACAATCAGTATCTACAGTATATTCTGTTCTATATGTACGTGCCTACAGGTACACACATTAAGTTTGGTCCATGAACCTATATTGTTTCACATGCTTTACGGCTGTTCTACTGGATTATGCTCCTTGTATTACATATTCTTTATTTGTACCGTATTGTAATAAAATCAATAAAACTCTTCGCATTAGTGTGAAAGTTCCCTTAATGATTTACTAAACATCCAACTTGTTTTGGAGATCCTTCATCAGGGCTCAGTAATGTTTACAAGCCTTTAAATAGACTCATGGAAGAAGGTGCCAGAGAAATCTTAAACTTACGACTTGCAAAGGATTTAGATGGGGGAGAATTATGCCAGTGAAACAGCTGCCACAAAGAATAAGAATTCAACTTGGAAATACATGGTACAAATGCTGTTAGCTGGAGCATCACCAGGATGGCAATAGTGTGACTGTGTAACCTACAGTGCCAGAACCTAATGCATGGAATAAAACCAACCCAAATACCAACACAAAACCCGAGATGGATGTAAGTTTAGCTAGACATCTCCAGGCTTTCCGCTATTAAGTAACTATGAAGCTGTGGTGGGGTCCTTCAACTATTTGGCCCACACTTTATGGTATTTGGCAGGACATCCCCTGTTTGCGTAAGTGTCCTTATATAATAGGAGATTATTAGTAATCAATTGTTTCCAGAAGGAAATGGAAGGTGGAACCTGTTTCTTTCAATTTAAGGTGATAGCTTATCTTGTATAGAAAAGAAGGAGGCTAGCAAGGGTTTTTTCCACCCTGGTATGGAGAAGATTATCAACAAATTCCAATAGACAATTTTCAATGGCTTGAGGGACTGGTGTCGATGTGTAAGTATTAATGCTAATTAGTACATCCAACCAAAAACGTGTAAACTAAGGGCAGGTTACTTTTTGAAAAAATATTGAATGATTTTTGCATCAGAAATACAAAATATCATAACAGAAGGCTAACAAGCCATCAGAGAAAAGGAAAGAAAATAAAATAAAATACTATCACACAATATGGGTATACAGAGGACATTCTCCTAGGGACTATCGAGCCCAAGAGAGGGATTTGACTATGTGGCCAAAACTATAGAGGATGTGCTGCCAGACCTGGAGGAGACAAGTTATTTTTTATGGAAATGGATAAATCAACATCCTTGTTGCCTACTATTTATGCAGCTATTTTCTCTGTTTGACTGTTTTATGAGTTCCAAATTATAGATGCAGAAGAACGGTTTGTGCTATTGTAGATTCATTTTAATTGAAGCAAATAAACTTATCAGTAATGAGGTGCTGACATGGCAGACATCCCATTCGTATTCTGGTGACAGGGGGTGGTAAAAAAAAATGTTAGCCAAGCTCAGGAGCCAGTCATTCGTCACCAATAAACACTATGATAAATAGCACTTCCATCCATCAGATAGCTTACATTTGTCTGGTAAATAAGAGTAGTTCGATTGTTTGTTCAGTTTGAAGAGTAGTAAAGCAGATATGTGGTAATTAAAAGCATAAATCTCAGGAAGTTGTGGAAAGGAATTCTGTACTTGGAGACAGGACTGACAGAATGATAAACATTTTTTCATCCCGTGGGCTTCCATTAGCTGCTTTATAATGAGCAAAATTCTGGACATTTCCTACCTGTTTGGCCTTTTTATTGACAGAACTCGATGCATTCACTCTGAGTTTTATTTGTCATAGAAATTTGCTATGGCATACTTTTTTTTTTTCCGAAATACTTTTTTTTAACATGTTTAGAAAGTAGTCAACAAATTTGAATTTGCGTCGTAATCAGCGTAAAGTTTGTTTAACCAGTTCTGAACCGGAAGGATTTACCCACTTAATGACCAGGCAATTTTTTGCGATACAGCACTGCGTTACTTTAACTGACAATTGCACGGCCGTGCGACCCTGTGCCCTAATAAAATTGATGTCCTTTTTTTCCCCATAAATAGAGCTTTCTTTTGGTGGTATTTGATCACTTGTGCAAATTTTATTTTTTGCGCTATAAACAAAAAAAGAGCGACAATTTTGAAAAAAAATATATATATATTTTTTACTATCTGCTATAAAATATTCCTAATTTTAAAAATTTTAAAAATCTATTTTTTTTAATCATTTTAGGCTAATCTGTATTCTGCTATATATTTTTGGTAAACAAAATCCCAAAAAGTGTATATTGATTGGTTTGCACAAAAATTATCTTGTCTACAAATTAGGGGAAATATTTACGTAATTTTTATTTATTTTTTAAAATTTATTTACTAGTAATGGCAGCGATTAGCAATTTTTAGCGGGACTGCCACATTGCGGCGGACAGATTGGACACCTAACTGACATTTTTGACACTTTTGGGGGGACCAGTGACATTACTACAGTAATCAGTGCTAACAATATGCACTGTTACTGTACTAATGACACTGGCAGGGAAGGGGTTAACATCAGGGGCGGTCAAAGGGTTAAATGTGTCCCTAGGGGATGCTTTCTAACTGTTGGGCTTGCTGCATGAACACAGAGACCTGTGTTCCTGAACAAGAGGAACACAGGATCCCTGTGTTCATAACTGTCATGGACTTGCAATAGTGGTTGGCAAGCTTACCTGTCCCTTCATGTCTGTATTAGAGGTCATACTGCACTTCTGGTTCCTTTTTATCACCTCTACTTCCTGTTCCTGCCCCCCACAGGTCATCACAGGAAGTCTATATTAACCAGTGCACTGCAGGTCTGCTTTGCTGTTCAACAGTGTTTGTTCCTGTTTCCTGTTTGCGGTGTGCTTGATCTACTTTTCTGTGTACCGACTTTGGCTTGTCTCTGACTATTCCTGTTTGCCAGTTACCCTGGCCTTTGGCCCGTCCCTTGGTTACCCTTGTCTGCCTGTTACCCCAACCTCGGCTTACCCATCACCATTCCGTGTGTCCTGAGTGGCTGCTTCCCTTCTCTCCCTACGGAGCGTGACCTGGGGGACCCCAGGGGCTGCGACCTGGGCCCAGCTGCAGCCAAGTCCATCCTCACCACTAGAGGCTCCGGTGAACACCTGCTGGGTCTTAGACTCCGCGCCCTGGGGAATCTTGGGCTCACGTTTCGGTCCATCCGTAGCAGTCTGCTATCAGGTTCACTACCTTGCGCTGCGCCCCTGCCTCCAACAGGGTGCAGTTGTCACCTGGCCACAGGTGACCTGACAATAGCTGACAGAACAGCAGTCTGCTGTGTTTACAATGGCAGACCACCATTCTGTCTCCACAGGGAGCGATAGTGGGTGCCCGGTTGCAATCGCGGCCGCTGGCCCCGCTGATCAGCCTGCCCTGTGGCAAATGGCACGTATGCTCCTGCTAGCGATCCCACAAACGATGTCCAGGTATGTAGATTCACGGAACAGAGTCGACCTGCCACAGTAAAACTACAGCGGCTGGTCAGCAAGCGGTTAATCAGTTCAACCAACATACTGGTTAGAGTGATATCGATGATTTTTATTTTTTATTTTTATTAGGCTGAACTATAGCTAGACAAAGTCACAGATTTTCCTAAAGTGGATGTAAACAATGAACATCTTTTATGTGCTCCCTTTTGGTCTGTTAAATATACCTTTAAAAGTATTTTTTTTTATCTGATAGATAATTGCAAAAAAAAAAAAGGTCTTGATCAAATCAGAAAATTATAGCCGTCCTGATCTTTTTGTACAATTCCTCTGTTATCTCACAGAGAGTAATTATCTCTGTGTGAATTAATACTATTAAAAGTTACAATTCCATATCAATCTACAGCCACTGTCATTTTCAAAAACTATACAAAAATTTCAATGTAATTTGGTAACCTGGGGATGTTCTGTACATCACTGGTGTACGTAATTCTCCCAGAATTGTCATATCCTGCTTCTGTGACCGGCCAACTGACTTTATCGAAAGTCATCCCTCTGCAATGGGAATTCCAATTTTGAGGGAGTATTCCCATAAGGCCTTTCTACTAAAAGAGATTAAGATGATTCAGCTTTTTTCATCAGAACACTCAGCGTGCACAAGGTGATGAGAAGGAAGGCTGACCCTACCATTCAGGAATCAGTATGGAAGGGACATGGTGAAACAAACAGCTATTTCTTCCAAACAGAACAAGGTAGAAATCTGCTGCAAATTTTGTTAAAATAATTGCAATTTTTTTTTCCTACAAAAGTTGAGTGACAGTTTTAGTTTTTCACAAGTGAAACATATTTTGCTTTAAGCAGAACAAAAAAACAGCAGCTTCTACTGAAATGCCAATGTTCAACCTCGAGCTGTCCTCCACAGTAATTCCTTTCCACCACTAGATGTCCTGCTTCTTCCAGGCCTTTCAACCGACTTTCTAGAGGCAGTGTCATCACTTAGCATGGACAGCACTCTCGCGTCATTACATGGGCATCATTCAAAGCCAGAGTAGTATGGAATGGCAACTGCCAAGAGGAGTGACCTGAAAACACCTGCCAGAAGGTCCTTAAAGCCTTCTCCAAAAAGTAAATTTTGGGTATCTCCACTTTTATGGCCAAATTAGGATAACCCCTACTTTATACTTCCCATTCACACAGCGTACCTTTAAAAATATTTAAAGGAGTTGTAAAGGCAGAAGGTTTTTATCTTATTGCATTCTATTCATTAAGATAAAAAGCCTTCTGTGTGTAGCAGCCAACCCAGCCCCCCTAACACTTACCTGAGCCCCATATCTATCCCTCGGCCATCCAGGACTCTCCCATCTAATTGGCTGAGACACAGCAGTGGCACCACGGGCTCCTGCTGCTGTCGATCAACGTCAGTTAGCCAATCAAGAAAGAGAGGGGGCGGGGCCAAACGGCAGCTCCGTGTGTCTCAATGGACACACGGAGCTGAAGCTCGGCTCAGGTGCCCCCTTAGCAAGCTGCTTGCTGTGGGGGCACTTGACAGGAGGGAGTGGCCAGGAGCAGCGAAGAAGAACTCGAGAAGAGAAGGATCTGGGCTGCCCTGTGCAAAACCAACTGCACAGAGGAGGTAAGTATAACATGTTTGTTATTTAAAAAAGAAAAAAAAACACAAGACTTTACATTCACTTATATACTTGCTTCTTACCTTTTTACTTTCTTTCTTTCTTTTTTTCTGAAAACGACAAAACCAAAGTTTTCTCTTTCTATGCAAATTGTTTACTATCATTAACCCTGTGTGTACTGTGCTGCCAGATCTCTTTATTAGTTGTAAATTTGTGCTGGCAGATCTCTTTTTTTAGTTGTAAACTTGAATTTTACATTCTGCACTTTCCCTTAGTTTGTCCCTATAATTGCACTCTGAAATTGTTCAGAATAATCTGCTGTCCTATTTATAAACCTTCTCCAATGAAACAAATAGAAGCATTAAAAATCTTATTTTGAAAATGTTTTTTAGGTATGCTGTGTGGACAGGAACACATAAGCATTTAGTTAGCGGGTTCTCAAATTTAACTGCAAAAGTGGAACTACATTTTTAGGTCAGTAAAATGTATTGTTTGTACCAACCAGAAGCTACTATATTATACTTTACACTTTGTGATCAGTTCCTAAAGCTCTAACTTTGATTCCTAAAATAGTTATTAATAATCCTTACTCCATATTAATTGGCTTTAAACCCCCTTGAGGTAAGGCAGTTACTGAATGAGAGAAGTTAATTAAACTGAACATTTCATGTTCTTAGAAGAGCACATCAAAATGTATTTCCTCCTGTGGAAATCACTTTGAATTTAGTTGTCAACACCCTTCTGCATTTCGTTTTTTTCTTTTTGCCTGAAAGTTTGTTGTCCAAAGCATGTTACTGTATACCTGAATGGTAATGGGCAAAATGAGGATGGTTTGGCTTAGCAATTTCTTACTATATTAAAAGCACTGTATATTTTAATCCAGTAAAAAAAAAAAAAAAAAGTAATATATTGTAGCTTTCCAGTACTTACTGTAGCTGTGATGGTCGCATTTGTTTTCTTTTTCCTTATTTTCTTTCCTATTTTAACCTGGTGATTCAGCTAGTAACACATTTCCTGTCCTGGGGTGACAATACTCACGCACAAGCAACATTTTGAATTACATTAAAGCTATATTAAAGCCTTGTTTTTTTTGTTTTTGTTTTTTTAATATTAAACATATTGTACTTACTTGCTTTGTGCAGTAGATTTGCACAGAGCAGCCCTGATCCTCCTCTTCTCGGGTCCCACGCCGGTGCTCCTGACTCCTTCCTTCTGCTGGGTGCCGCCACAACAAGCAGCTTGCAATGGGGGCACCCAAGCAGGCACTCTCTCGAGCCACGGCTTTGTGTGTCCATTCACACAGGAAGTCATGGCTCAGCCACGCCCCCTTTATCTTCTAATGGGCTCACGAGCTGTGATTGGCAGCATTGGCTCCCCCTGCTGCCAAAAGCCAAACAGAAGTGTGAGTCCCCAGAGAGGCAAGGCTTTTATGGACATCACTGGAAGGAGAGGGGGCTCAGGTCATTATTGGGGGGGGGGGGGCTGAGGGCTGAGTTGCTGCACACAGAAAGTTTTTTTTTTTCATTTTAAAGTACAGGATGCATTAAGTTTTAAAAAAATGTCTGCCTTTAAAACCACTTTAATATGTTAATTCCTTTATGAGACTTTGATGATTATGTTTAGATCAACTTTTATTGTCTTTTGTTTTTGTTTTTTGGTAGATGTTGGAGAGCTAAACCACCTATATCTCTGTCCCGTTGCATTCTCCATAATATAAAATAAATAAAATCCCACAAGCCCCTTAAAATGAACCCAGGAGGTGTGAAGATCACCAAACCTAAGCTCAGAGATCTCACTAATAGATTCCCTGTGATATATAATACATTGTAACAGAAATAAGAATTATTTTTCCAGAATTTCTATATTAAATTGTAAGAAAATTTCCAGATTCTTCCAAAAACCATCGGTTTTGGGTGGATTGACTTTTTAATAGATAACTTGTTTCCATTCACATTTTGCCCGATTATTGCAAACTCCTTCAGAGTCAGAGATGAATGGTCCATTGTTATATCTCTAGAGTGCTATAGAGTAACTAAAATAAAATGGTTGAATGTAATCTATTAATCTACCTGGCGCAGACATTGCTTTAATGATACAAAGTACTGTGGGAGCTTCTTGTGCTGAGACCACCTAAAGCATATTTGGTGAGAAAAAGTGACAGCAGCAGTTTACAGATTTTTATTTCTTTGTCTTCTATCTCTCTTCTTTCTCTCTCCTCTGAAATGTACTCTGTATCTATACCTATACCTCTATACGTGGTTTTAAACCTCTGCCTTATTGTCTCTGGCTTCTTTATAGCTTACATCTTTTTTTACATCTCTCTATTCTTTCTCCTATATTCCTCTATTTTATGTCTCTCTTCTTGGCTCTGTGCTTCCTCAATATCTTTCACACTTTATTTTTTACTAAAGCTTAACTTTAGGCATATATAAAAGATGCAAATAAATCCCATCTCTGAGAAAATCCCATACCAGTTAAGAAAAGCAGTTGAAATTTAAGCTGAACTCTAGGCCTTCGCCACCCTTCCACCCTTCTCTAACTAATTGCTGGAATTCAAAAGCAATGAATTACCTAAATTCTACAGTCATGTGACACTCTAGTTGGCGGGGTTCTTCTTTGGTATCCAATGTCACTGCCTGTATGACGTGGACATTTTCTATTGGCTATCCAGTTCCAGGGTCCTCTCAGGATCCACAAGCGAGTCTGCAGGAGATGACCCCAGCAAAAATAGATCAAGTAGTTTACATTCTTTCCTTTTCAGGCTACCATAATGCAGCACTTAGTGTGACCTATCACCAGTCCTGAGCTTTGCCATGTTTAGACCACTGCAAATACCAACTTTCTATTCTAATTAAAATTATTCTAAATTATCACCTTGTAAAACAACCCATTCCGTTTTAAATAAAAATGAAAGGCAAAACATTTTTGTATAGATATTAAAAAAAAAAAATATATATATATATAAATACATTTTTTCCCTTTTTTTATCAGTGATCACATTCCCTCTGTTCTCAGCTGGATAAGAGCTGGGGGAGGAGAAACAGCAATGCGCTGAGTTTCCCAGTGACAGGCTGTGCAGGAGGGGTGTGTCAGGACAAGTCTGATCATTGGAGGAGAGCAGGCTAAGTTCTCAGCATAGATAGAGAACTGACCACGATTTGTCCTCCTGCTTAGCGTGGTCAGTTTTTAATAGGAAAACAGGGGAACTGGCAGGAACACCATGGATTTCACACAAAGAGAACTGGAAACGTTGTCATACAAGTACTTAATACAGCAGGCATATATCAGGAATATGAAATGTTGGGGTAATAAAAGCTTGAAGGCTGCCTAGATACCCAGGCCAAATTTATATATATATATTTTGTCAACAATCCCATTTGATCACTATGGTTGTCAGAAGATATTATGTAATACACCTCTATATTACATAGTCCTCTATGTAATATAGAGGTGTATTTATGAGAAAAAAAAAATGCAAAGTTATTCATCCTGTGAAACAGCATGTGCATTCTTTCTATGCGAATGCCAGCTAAATCAAATGTTTGTAGGCTATTTTCACTTGAGATTGTATGTTCTTCATTCCTAAGAATAGTGTAAATCAGGAAAATACTGTATTATGGCCACTAGCTGGATCTGATGATTATATGATTTAAATACTTTTTTACTATGGTTGCCAGCTCCATATAGTGGCCATATTAGTGCTGTAGTGTTTTATTTTTTTTTAGAACTACACTCATAGTGTTATTACCTCTTGGTCCTGCCAGTTGCTTTGTTGATTTTCTACTTCCACTCCAGCAGGTCAACAACTCTGTTTGATTTGCAAGGAAATCACTGCAGCATTATCACCTTGTTTTAGATCAATTTAAACTAATTAACCACTTACCGCAAAGTGACGTATGGGTACGTTGGCTTGCTTTACGGGGTTATGCCAGGATGATGCCTCTAGCTAGAGGCATCATCCCAGTACCGTTGTTTAGAGCCAGCGGTTGGCTTTCCAGCGGTAACTATCGATGTGGCTCAGGAGCCGCTCGATCGTTACCCCGGCGAGCGGGAGGGGACATCCCCCCCTCCTGCCGCCTTCCGCGGCTTTGCCCCGGTCTCCCGTCCCACCGGGAGTCCCGAGCACCCAGCCGGCATGTCCGCCGGCTGGATGGAGTCCCGATCTAAGCCAGATGAGGCTTTGATCGGGTCTCCGATGACGTAACCCGGAGGCGGCATCCATGACGTCATGTCCGGGTTACTCTGCTGCTAAAGGCAGCAGATTCAAAAAACTAGTGTATTCAAAAATAGAGTTTTGTGCGTTTTGAATACATGGAAGTGAAGTGGAGGGGGTCCAGGGTCTTTTAGACCCTCGATCCCTCCATAAAGAGTATGTCATCGGAAGGCCACGCTCCTAATGGCTATATAACAAGCTGCAGAGACCGGAGACCGGCATAATCACTGGGGACAGCATCGGAGGAGGACCGGAGGAAGAAGAAGAGCCGAGGGCAAAAGAGCAGAAAATTGGACAGCAGAAGGGCGGACAGCAAAAGAGCAGAAGACAAGAAGAGCGGAGAGGAGAAGACCAGAGCAGAGAAGTCCGGATGAAGATTTTTAATAAACTTTCCAGAACGTCTCCTGTCGTTATTTACATACACTGCCTTTTATGGGGTGAATGGGTAGGGGTACAATGTACCCCCATACCCATTCACATAGGGAGGGGGTCCGGGATCTGGGGGGCCACCCTTGTTAAAGGGGGCTTCCAGATTCCGATGAGCCCCCTGCCCGCAGACCCCCACAACCACCGGCCAGGGTTGTGGGGATGAGGCCCTTGTCCCCATCAACATGGGGGCAAGGTGCTTTGAGGTGGGGGCTGCAGAGCCCCCCCTGCCCCAAAGCACCAACACCCCCCCATGTTGAGGGCATGTGGCCTGGTATGGTCCAGGGGGGTGGGGCCGCTCGCTCATCCCCTCCCCCTTCCGGCTGCGTGCTTGGATAAGGGTCTAGTATGGATTTTGGGGGAGACCCTGTGTCTGTGAGCCTTTAAGTAAGTAATAACATTCGGGAGTGAAACCATAGAGGTGGAAAGAACAAGAAAACCAAGTATGTACTAGACTTGCTAAAATCTTTCCTAATACTTCCAAAATGTGTTTTAAGGGCTGTGGGCAAATTACAACATTTGGTGGACTTGCCCCAAAGTTAATTGCTACTGGAGAAGAAAAGTAACAAGAATAATAACATTGATAACTAATATTATTATCCCCAAGTATGCTTGCACTGCCCTATTAAATGAACCATTTGCTGATATTTCCAGACACTCTCAGGCACGTTTTTTTTTTTTTCATATATTCTTGGCTGAAAAAATGTCCATAGCAAAAGCCTGGAAATCAGCTGAGCTCAACATGCTACAACAATTAAAAATAATTTCTTGGATCATGTACCATGAGGAAATGGTCAACATTTTAAGAGATGAACAGGAAATACTTATGAGAGCCTAAAACCCTGATATAAGCTACATGTGATCCCCTAACTCCGCCTGGCACCTTGGGAGGGAGATGGCGGTGGATGGTTTGGGACCTCAGCTTGGGGAGACTTCTGTCTTCTTTCTCTCCTTTTCAATTCCTCCTTTTATCCTTTCTTTTGCTAAACCTAAATATACAGAAGCTTTCAGCTCTCCTAGTTAATGGTCAGCAGCTGCTATGGCCAGAATAATATAATGTAGACTACTTAGGATAATGCCTTCAACAATATTCCTGGGATAACAGGCCATTTTGTGCCTGGCCTTGCTTTTCTATATAACTGAGTAGGACATTTCAAACTTGTAGCACCCCTCAAGACCTGTACCTCACTCACTCTCTTTGAGCGCCTAGTGCCGATTCATAAAGCTTGTTTTCTTTTATCATCTAAGCCTTCAAAGGTCTTTACTTTGCTGTTAGTGATACAAGTGCTTCCATATTGACCCTGTCCATAGACCTTCCCTTCTTTTCACCAATGAAGGCTTACTTGTATCACTAAGGCTGGCCATAAATGGAGTGATTTTCTTTCCTGAAACCACAGGTCATCCCTGCAGAGAGAACACAGTGATTATTGCTAGTGGATATAACAGCTGCTAGAAATAATTGCATGTAAAATCTGCCAGGCTAGTTGTACCCAATTGATCGATCAATCAACTTGGGTACATTCAGTCTGCCCCTACATGGTTCAAAACTTGGCCGGTTCCTGATGATGCGTCTGAGATTCAAACTCTCTATGGATAGCTTAAGAGACTGGATGTGCATCACCCATTAACCAATATGAGTAGAACGTTCATATGAATACTAATATACAGAACTCAGCACTATAGGTTTGTCTTTTTTATTATGTACATCTGTAATATACCTCGATTTTGTATGCTAGTGTCTTAGAGATGTGAGATCAAGAGATGCATGTTTGTGACACTTTTTTTAATCAAAACAATAAAAAAGATTGAAATAAAAAGGATTGGAACTGAAAGCATAGGAGGAAAAGAGGGCAAAGATAATTCCCCGTGTGCTTTAATGATTTCTTATTCTTATCTGCTTTCTAATCTTTTGGTTTATTCACTTTTCACCTTACTGGTCACTTTGACTTTCTTGTTTTATGTGGTGGAGCAAATTACAAATGACTGCTTCCAGTCAACGTGTTAAGTTTCTTTTGTGCTCTTTTTGTATCCTTTCTTCTTGCTTTTAATTATGTGTTTATGTTTGGGCTAGAGGGACCGAGATGATCTAGGCTGACATGTCATTGTAGCATAGTGATGTTCCTGGCATAAGTTCCTTCAGTCTTTAATTACCAGTCAGGTCAGTTTTCTCACATCTGCGGAGTGACACGAGCAATGAATATTAAATTATGGCTTTGTTTCATCTTCATGTGGTTATTGTCTGACTTGTAGGGCTTAGTAAAGGCTGAAAAACCTTCAGCTTTCTCTCTCTTAACTCTGCTAAAGATAAAAACCACAACTTTGCCTAACACATTAAAACTGTAATCTGTAATTTCACCTAGGAGGTTCCAAATTAACTGGAAAGTGTCATACTCCATTTTCACAGTTTTGTAATTTTCAGAAGACTGTGATAGCAATCAGAAGGAAATTGTGACTAGGCTCTGTGAGACATAGTCAAATAAGTGGGCATGCTGGGAATATGAGCTAGGACATCAAAAGATGTTTGCCTCATATCCAGTTCATGTTGCTGTATTTGAATTGACTGGTTTTTACAAGCTGTTTTGCCTACAGCAACCTATCAGATTTCACAGTTCTTTTTTATGGAAAGATTAAACAAGAATTCCCATTGGTCATTGTGGACAACAAACCCACTTTTCTGCAAATTTTGTTTTTTTCTGGTTCTAAAATATCATGGATAAGCCAGAATGGGGTTGATTTACTAAGACTGGAGAGTGCAAAATGTGGTGCAGCTCTGGGTAGAAACCAATCAGCTTCCAGGTTTAAAAGCTTAATTTAACAAACTGAAGTTAGAAGTTGATTGGTTGGACGGAGTCCGTTTTTCTCAGCGGGGGATCGAGCCGCCGATCCCCCGCTGAGCAGCAGGAGGACAGCTGTGTCTCTGCGCTGTGTGCGGAGACACAGCTGTCAGTTCCCCATGCATCTCTATGGGGGAAATCGGATGGGAACGGACCGTCAGTCCGTTCTCACCCGATCCCATCCGATCCGCTGGACGGATGGAAAATAGGGTTTCCATCCGTCCAGATTTGACGGATCGGATCGCGTGTCAGCGGACATGTCTCCGCTGACATCCGATCCCCCATAGAGATGCATGGGGGGACCGTTCAGATCCGCCAAAAAAACGGACAGGCGGATCTGAACGCTCCGCCTGTGTGAAAGGGGCCTTAGTTTCAGTAAATCAACCCAAATATGTAATTTCAGCTCCATCCCAAACTACTTCATGGCCTAAATGAAAGTGTATCTGACCCCAAAAATAAAAATGAATCATCTTAAAGCTAACCTTGTCTGATGTCTTGAATGAATTTGTTTTCTTATTTTGTTTTTTTTTTTTTTCTTCAATATTTTCACCTGGAGATCCTGCGAATAATCACTTCCTGTCCTTACATAGCTATGCTCACTGCAATTCACTGTATCTTTGGAGGGAGCCATGGTTGCCACCCACGTTGGATTTCACACATGCCTGCTTTTGTTTATCTATTACATGGTGAATCTATGGAATTAGTAGTTTACGCAAGAATCTTAAGGTCCTTTTGTGTTTTTTTTTTAGATCTTGCATTTCTGGCAAGATCAACAGGTATTTTCTGCACTTGCTAAAAATGTTCTTAGCCTTAATAATTTAAAATGGAAGCAGCCACCACATCAGAGGACTGACAAGCTGAAATATATTAACATTTGTGATTTTTTGGGGGTTTTATTTATCTTTTAAAAGAGTTGTATTTATAAAACATTTGTTGGAAGAATGTCACACACATTCATGCAAGCAGAGTGATTTTGTTCTGTATTTTCTGTGATAGATTAATTCTTGGTCCAACTTTGGTCCAACTTTGATTCGTTTTTTAAGGTCCATAGACCTCAAAATTACACAGGCATTGCTTCAAGTCCAGTCAAAATAGCTGCAAAAAATTGTGTCAAAATTGCGCGACTTTTAGGCCTTAAGCTGGCCATAGATGATTCCATTTTCTTATTCAATTTCCTTTATATTTACCTTAAACTATGTAGTGCAAGGGCCTGCCTTGCAGCATATAAATTGAGTGTTTAGGTTTGATCTCATATTATATGGTTTTGGTAAATCTAAAGGAAAAAAATGTATGGCCAGCCTTGGGAGCTAAATGGATTTCTGGCAGATCAACTGATATTTTTCTTTACTTGCAGGGTCTTTAATAGGGATATAATATAGGGGAATGTGTATGAGTATTGCAGAGATGTACAGTATTTTTTTGCACTAAGGGGTCTATGTATAAAGATGTTGCTTTCTTAATGTTGCACAAAAGTCACAAAACAATACCTGTAATGTTCTATCGATCTACAATCAATATTGTATCAGTTCTGTATAGCAGTTCACTCTCTGCATTAGCTGATTCATTACACTGTCAGTGGTGAGCACAGGAATAGTCATACATTGTGCACAGTGCAGAGGACTCCTTTGTATTCTGTTCTTTTCTGGTCAAATATTTTCAGCCTATAGTGCAGTGATGGCGAACCTATGGCAGGCGTGCCACAGCCGGCACGCAGAGCCCACTCTGTGGGCACAAGAGAGCCGCCGCCACTGCCAGCACTGTGACAAGGGGAGAAGTGAGCGTGGGCTGTCCCACGTTCCCCCGTGTATTTACCCAGCTCGCCCCCCTTCTTCTGTCAAGCACCACGTGACAGGGACAGAGCGGTGCTTGCAGGGATCGCTGTCCATTCTGATTCCTCCTGCCTTCCCAGTGGCTGAAACCAGGGACCAATGAGACTGGTATTATTTATGACTTTTTTATTTGAATGCTGAGACATTCACAAAGCTAATTTTTTATACAAAGACCCCTTAATGTCCGTAAGAAACCCAATAACTTGGGCTCCCCAAACATACTGCTTACAAGTAATACTTAATAATTCTGCTCTTTCATTTATACCCATCATTATCACTCTACGTCCTGTTATCTCCAATTTTATTTAAAAAAAAATCCTCTTCCCTCTTCCTTCCATATTGGTGAAACACCACTTCCTCGAACTCAATCTTTCTAAAACTGAGTTTGTAATCTTTCCTCCTTCCCGATTCCCTCCCTAAGACTATACAATTGGGATCAACTGTACAACCATTGGTCCCTCCACTCATGCCAGGGTGCTAGGTGTAAATTCTAGACTCAGACCTCTCCTTCAGCCCCCCACATCCAATCACTTGCTAAATCTTGCCGCCCTAACCTCCGCAACATTTCCAGAATTCACCCCTTCCTGACTAATGGCACCACAAAACAACTTATTCACTCCTTGGTTATTTCCCACCTTGACTACTGCAACTCCCTCATCACTGGCCTACCTTGACACAGGCTATCCCTCCTTCAGTCTATTATGAATGCTGCTGCTAGACTAATATACCTTACTAACCAATCCGTGACTGCTGTCCATCTCTGCCAATCTCTTCACTGGCTTGCCCTACCCCATTGTATAAAATTCAAAATACTAACCACAAAATACAAGGCCATCCACAACATTGCCCCCAGCTACATCACCAACCTCATCTGCAGATATCGCCCAAATCGTCCTCTCAGTTCCTCCCATCCCAGGACCTTTCTGCTCCCTAGCTCCCTTGTTACCTCACCCCAATGCTCGCCCCCAGGACTTCTCCAAAGCTTCTCCTATCCTATGGAGCTCCCTGCCCCAGTCAGCTCCTCCTACCCTGTCTGCCTTTAGGTGTTCCTTGAAAACTCACTTATTTAGGGAAGCCTACCCCGCCTACAACCAAGAACTGTACTTGAGTCACTTCTATCAGATCATTCCCCACAGCTATTACCTTTTAGTACCACCTCCCCCTCCCTTTAGATTGTAAACGTCATTCTCCTCGCCCTCCTACTCCTTCTGTATTAAACTGTATTGTAATTGTACTGTTCCCCTTGATATTGTAAAGCACTGCGTAAACTGTTGGCACTATATAAATCCTGTATGCGTAATATTTAAAATGTTTATTAAAAGCCTTTATCATATGTTGGCTTGACAAATGTACTTCACTCCTCTGTGGTCTACCAATAACCAGACTGGCATCAGTCCAACCTTTTATGAACTCTGCTACTTGACCCATTCACCTCTCCTTGAGTGCCATTCTTCTCTGTCAGTCCTCCACTGGCTGATAATTACATTGAAAATATAGTTGAAACTGCTAAATTCACATGAAATCTTTAGGTGTGGTATTAAAACTCATCTTCCTAAATTAGGGGGCTCATCTTTGGGCTTTGTTTTACAGTGTTTGACATGCATTTGGAATGCACTTGAAATGCAGGTCGGCATAATCACATTGACTTCAACTGAGCAGTTTATATGTAATTTCAGGGGTTGTTTTCGACCTGCTTTGCATTTAGTTGAATTTACTTAGGTACAGCATGTCCTTTTTGGATGTGTTTGAACTGCAGGTAAGGGAGTCAGATACATTTTTTTTTCTTTTTAAAAGCTGTTTGCTATTCAAACACATGCATTTGCAACTGAATAGCAAGCTCAACTTTTGAAAAGAACACTCTTCAACATGAGCCATAAGTTGGTTCAAGTAGCTAATAAAGTATGAGTTTGAATATTATCATAGTAATTTTAAACCTCTGAAAAGAAAAATGAACACAGCATATCCTTCTATATTGTGCACTTTCCTCAATCCAATGCACTAAGTGGGATTTCTAGCCTTTTTCTTCTACCTCCTGATCATTTATACCAATACCAAGTAGTTCCAGGAGACAGCCTTGCCCCCCCCCCTTCTCCAGCCACAGCTGTGCATTTTTCCTTTGAGACTGTGTGTGTGGGGGAAGTCTATTCCCTCCACTCAGATCAAAGATTACACTCAGCTCCCTGCTGTAATCTGTGCAGGTTGTGACATCTTTTTTTTTCCACTTGTTTTGTGATGTCATTTTCTTGCCCCCTGCCTCTGGAAGCTCGGAAATGCTGTATAATCTGAGCACTTTGAATATCTGTAGAGAACAGAGAGCTGCAAAACAGGTACAACTTATTTAGAAGGATTTGTTTTATCAACTGAGGCTAATTGTTTCAGTGGGTACATGCAAACGTTTACAATCACTTTAAAGTATTAATTACATAACACTACAAGCAGCTCGGTGCTTTTTATGAGTATATGAAGACTTTAACCGCTTGCCGACCACCGCAAGTAGATATGCTGCGGCGGTCAGCCCCGGCCAGGCAAAGTGACGTGTATATATACGTCACTAGCCTGTGACCGGTTTGTGAGCCAATAGCGCGCGCGCGCGCGCCCGCTGAGGCGTGCGCCTGCCCCGGCTCGTTCACTGGAGAGTCCGCGCGTGTGACCGGCGGACCCGATGTCCGCCGGTCACACTACGATCGTCGGTAGAGCGGGAGAAAGGCGGGCGGCTTATGTAAACAAGCCGCCTGTCATTCTCCCCTGTGTAAAAACCGAGATCAGACGGTTCTACTATGTAGAACCGTTGATCTCTGTTTTTACAATAGTAGACCTGTCCCACTACAGTTAGAAACACGCCCCTAGGACACACTTAACCCCTCCCTCTCCAATACAGTTAACCCCTTCCCTGCCAGTGTCATTTTTGCAGTAACAGTGCATATGTATAGCACTGATTACTGCAGTAATGTCACTGGTAACCCCAAAAGTGTTAAAAATGTCAGTCAAGGGTCCGATCTGTCCGCCGCAATGTCGCAGTACCGCAAAAAAAATCGCAGATCGCCACCATTACTCGTTAAAAAAAAAAACACCAAAAAAGACAAAAATCTTTCCCTTTGTTAGTAAATGCGATAACTTTTGCGCAAACCAATCAAAATACGCTTTTTGCGATTTTTTTTACCAAAAATATGTAGCATAAAACAAATTGGCCGAAAATGTTAAAATATTTAGATTTTTACATTTTTTTGGGGGGAATTTCATATAAAAAAATGTGAAAAATATTGTTATTTTTCAAAATTTACGCTCTTTTTTTGTTTATAGCGCATGATCAAAAAATCGCACAAGTGATCAAATACCACCAAAAGAAAGCCCTGTTTGTGGGAAAAAAAGGACGTGAAATTTGTTTAGGTACAGCGTCGCACGACCGCGCAATTGTCCGTTAAAGTCACGCAGTAAAAAATCCCAAAAAACCCCCTGGTCAGGAAGGGGGTAAAATCTTCCGGGGCTTAAGTAGTTAAAGTCCATAGTTTGGGCACATGAGCAGTTTAATATGCAACCCATAAAAGTTGCACTGTAGAGCCCTATTATTTTTAATTTTGGTCCTGCTTAGGAGGCATTGTCATTGTTTATACTATTTTTCTCCCTGATGCAAACCATTGTACAAATGCTACAAATGCAGAACTGGTAAAAAAAGTTGGCTAAAAATGGACAATGCATTTATGAAAACTAGCATTGAGCCCAGTCTAGTGTACCCCACAACAAGTTGTACAAATAATACTGCTGTCCATTGTATTATAGATAATTTTAGTTTTCAGGCACATTTTGTTATTTCTTTCATAAAATAATTAGAAATAACTGATCCACTAAATTAGAGCTGATTCAAGAGAAGGAGCCTATCAAGTCTAGCATCAGAACAGTGTTTTTATTAGAAAACTCTACAGAAGAGAAGACAATACACCAATCTGGTTCTAAAAGTAGACGTGAAGTTTATCTGTGGTCAAAATGTAAAATCTAAAAAAAAATCAATATTGATTTCCTCGTTATATTTTAATAATTTATAGCCTACTCCTATTAATCTGAATGATCTTGCAAACCACGTTTGCATCATTGAAATCTCTGACTCATAAGGGTTGATTTACTAAAACTGGAGAGTACAAAATCTGGTGCAGCTGTGCATGGCAACCAATCAACTTCAGCTTGTTCCTGATCGGATGCTCCATGCTTCCCTATGGGGTAGCGGGTGTCAGCGGAGACCTGCCTGCTTATACCCACTGCTATCCGATTCCGATCCTGTCCGTGAAATCCGGACAGATGGAAAGCCTATTTTCCATCCATCTGGAGGATCAGATCAGATGGGATCAGATGAGAATGGACAGGCGGTCCGTTCTCATCCGATCTCCCATAGAGGACAGCGGGGATCGGCGGATCGATCCCCCACTGAGCAGAACGGACTCCTTCGGGCGGTGCTTTGACAAAAATGCAGAGCTGCAGCACATTGTGTACTCTCAAGTTTTAGTAAATTTACCCCATATTATTATATGACCTTTGAGTAGGCACTGCTGTGTCACACATTACACAGAGCATGCCTTCTAAACTACATAGGTACTGAGAGGAGCAGCTTTAGGAGGCGGAGTCAGTACAGGAATTGCTGCTTGCAGGCAGCAAGGAACCATGGGATATGTAGTCTTTTGAAAATAAAAGTAAATAACAGGGGAGAAGCTGAAAAGCATGCAGGGAATCCAGAATTATGTAAGAGATGATCAGCAGGCAGGCATCACAACATAATAGGATTTTTTTCAAGTAAACTTATATTGGGTTATTAAAAATAACTATTTGTATTGATATTACAATGCTGTTGTTATAAAATGGAGTTTGCATGGTCTCACCATGCCTGTGCGGGTTTTCTCCTGTTTCCTCCCACACTCTAAAGACATGCTGGTAGGTTAATTGTCTCCTGTTTAAATTGGCCCTAGTATGTGTATGAATGTGAGTTAGGACATTTAGACTGTAAGCTCCTTAAGGGCAGGGACTGATGTGAATGTACAATATATGTAAATCACTGCATAAATTGTCGGCGCTATATAAGTACATGTAAAAAATAAATAAATAAATGTATGCTGTGACCATATATTTTCTTTAACATCCACTCCAGGCGCAGTTTAGCCCTAAGAAATCAGCTTTAGCAGCAGCTTCACATGAAAACTGTCACCACCACCCAAGTAGTGTGTTTAGCTGGGTATACAGTAGTAGAATTTCAGACAAAAATTCGTACAACAATTCTTAATAAAATTTATATGAAAGTTCTTGAAACCTTCAAATGTCGTTCAAAATTTGTTCAATACGTTTTTTTGCTTTTAAAATTTGATTTTGGAATATATGGATTTTCCTGAACGCAAAACCCATTTTATAAAATTGTACATTCGAGAAAAATTTTCCATCCTGCACCTTCAAATTTTCTCTTAGTTTTCTGAAAAATTAATATCAATTTGACCAAATGAATTATTAGAAAAAAAACAAACGTTCTTAGAGCAAAGAATGTAGAACAAAATTTACTAGTGTATACCAAGCTTTTGGCATGGTGTCAGGAGAGTAATATAGCCACTTTGTTTAAACATTAGCTGTGGGGACAGCAAACAGGCTGGAAAAAAACTGATTTAAGAAAAGACTTGAAATCCTCTTTGAACACTTCAAACTCTACTCCTCCAGCACCCTAGATGGAGGGAGGTATATGAATCTTACTAGTTCCTGTACATTTTTACACTATCCATTAGAGACCTGGTAAAGGGTTTCTTATGCATTTTATACAATGTACAGGTAAAACTTGAAAAAGAAAGCCCATCCAACGATGCTTTTAGGAGTTTAATTGGAAAAAAAAAAACAAAGCAAACAGCAGCAAACATCTAACTTTGTGGCTTTCAGCAACATGAGTGAATCCTATGAAGATTCACTTTTTACCCTAGAAGCAGTGGATGTTGGAGGTTTTTTTTTTCCATGCTGTGGATAATTTAAAACAAATATAAAAAAAATTATAATTTTGATCTATATTTGCTACAGGTTTGGGGGAAACCACAGGTCTAACGATAACCATATGGACCACTTGCTATATATTTTTCTACATTCACTCATCTCTAGAAATAGAAGTCACTATTAATAAATTCCATAGCAGAGAGAGCTAGGAATGAAGCAAAAGCTAATGCAATTAACAATCTTTCATTAGTTGTACAACAAAGTACAACCAGCACTGACAGCAGTAGAAGTTTCAATTAAAGAAATTTGATTTACCTGGAAAATAGTAATGAGTCTTGAACTCTCTGTACAATGTGCCTGCAGATTTGCACCTACAATTATCTCGTTAATCTCCTTAAATTCGAATTTCAAGTTAAGGGAGCCTAAACCATTGTTGGAGTACAGATAAAAGAAATAATTGTGTTTATGATGGTTTCTACATCCATTCATTGGATCTCATCACGACTCAGATAACATCACAGATGGTTTTTAGAGGTTCCGACCTCTAGACTGTTGCTTAGAGAAATGAACTCTGGAGCATGCTAAGATCTGAAAAAAGGGGGCTACCATCTCAACATATACTAACAAAACAATACTTATACACTGCCACCTGTTTTCTACCACCACAAATGTTCAGCTGCTGCTGCCACCTATAACGTGTTCCCACACTACCACTATTAATTGCACCAAATAAAATGTTTAGCGCTGCTGAAACTAAATATAATAGTACACTATCCTCATAAACAACAAATATATAAAGAAATGCTAAATATATGTGTAGCACCCTCCTAGATAGGTGCTATAGAGTGAGTATAGTTTTTGGCTCTATCAGAGAAGCAGCAGGTAAATTCTATATTGCACTCTGCTTAACAGAGAGCAAGACCTGTGAGTTAGGTCTGCTCAGTGTGCCCAGTGTGTGATTGATGGTCTGAGGGAGTGTCCCCTCTGTGCCCAATGGGGAGGCACGTTGGACAGTGGAGGAAACCTGGCCAATGACACACAGGCTTCATTACAGCCCCAGGGATTGGCACAGACAGTTGTCTCGTGCATTGTGGGGTGGGGTATATAAAGCCAGGGGCACGTGTGGTAGAGGTCTTTGGCGGGAAGCAGAGTCCCAGAAGGAGGGTGGCGGCTGCCTCCTCTTCTGAAGTGGATTTTGATGTTCACAGGCAGTCAGCCTGGTGAACCAGCAGTGTGGAGTTAAACCAAGAGGTCCAGTAGAGCTAACTTTGGAGTTGGGGCACTGCGAGAATCTGGAAAGCAGTATGGTGAGTACAGAGGATCTTGCCCAGTGGTCTGCCCAGGAAGGGGACCACTTCGGGGAGTGCAGTCAGTGGACGGGTGTCGGCTGGTATATAGAAAGAGGGTGCTAAGTGAGTGCCCTGAAGAGAAAAACAAATAGGAACATTTACCTCATATTCATCTAGTGGCAGGATGAAGCAGTGGCCTTGCCGCAATTTCAAGGTAAAGTCCTCAGAATTGTGAATAGTTCAAACGTTGGAGTATACCACTCATCACTTCTCCCATCCCAATATAGAATAAAAACAACAAAATAATAACCCCTAGACTGATCATTGACTGAGCCAAGAACGTAAAGTGATAAGATTTCTGCATACAGTTGCTACGGGTAACCCAGGGGAATCCAGAAAGTGTGAAATTCCAGCAGCTGTTAAGGGAGCAGTGCTACAGATGTGAGATGAATATGCGTGTAGTGCTCTCTTTCATGCATAGAAACATAGTAAATCAATATTCACAACCACTTAGTGAGTATGTATGTGAGTATGTAATCGTGCCTCTCCAATTATTGCAAACATGTGTACAGTTCATCAAACAGTAATCATAGTTCACATACAATGTATCTTCATACTCTTAAAAAGATGAAAAACTTTTTAATGTTGAAGGGTAATGGCTTCACAATCTGAGCGCTGCAAAATGTAATCTCTGCAATCCAGAGCCTCTGTGCTGTGTGTGCCCCCACGGTAAAACATTGACCTATAGATGAATATACAGTGGGTGTAAAATAATCAAATATTGTTGCTTTGCAGCCTGAAATGAAGACATATTTTTTGTTTTATTCAACTAAAAACTGTTTTTGTTTATCCACTCAGTGAAATTCATAACATCCAAGTGAAAGATATAACACCATGTCAGGAAAAAAAAAACAGAATTGCTGAGTTGGAAAAAGGATCACTCCCATCCTAAAAATGACTTGTAAACTCAATCAGGTGTAGCTAATCACCTTCTCAATGGCACAGAAAGCCATTTGACTTCCAACTGTGATCAGTTGTGGTCATTTTGATTAGCTCAGTACGAAAAGAGCTTTCCTGGGGCATTTTAGTCCCTGGTAGTGCAACTGAAGCAAACAATCAACTATGGGCGGCAAGGCACTGCCAAAAATATCCCTGGGATAAAGTTGTGTATAGGCACAAGTCAGGTGATGGATACAAAAAAATGCCAAAGGCTTTATAAATGCATAGAAGCAAAATGAAGTCTATTTTTTAAGAAGTAGAAGGTATTTGGAACAACACAAACCCTCCCTGGATCAGGAGGTCGCTCCAAACTGAATGAAAGAGCTAGGAGGAAACTGGTCAGAGAAGCTACCAAGAGGCCACCAAGAAGCAACTTTGAAGCAGTTGAGTGGTCATTGTGTGCATGTGACAACAATATCGCACATTCTCCACCGATGTGGCTTGTATGGGAGGGTTGCAAGAAAAAAGCCACCCCTCAAGAAAGCGTACGTTGAGCTTTGCCAAAACGTACCTTGAAGATTCTGAGGCCACTTGGAAAAAATGTGTTGTAGCAGATGAGAATAAAATTGAGATAATTGGCCTCAACACCAAACGATTTGTCTGGCAAAAACCCAATACAGCGCACTATCCAAATATTAAAATCTAAAGATTGTGATAAAAATGACTTCAGATAATAACTGAGAAATAAATGAAACTAGAACTGGAAATTGTGAATTATTGGCACTGGGAAGGAGATAGTTCTTCATAATGATTATGCCTGAGCAAGTAGGCTCTATTCTAATGGCCAAAATGTAATGATTTCAGAAAATGTAATAATTATGTTAAAGTATAGGAACATTTAGACTTTCTGTCAAAATTGTATTGGTGCCATTGTCCCCACTGATGCTGTAACTATGTAACAATTGTCATACCTAAACTTCAGCTTTAAATAAATATTGATAATTTATTCCAGCGATAGATAAAATAGATAGGCTGCTCAAAAACTTTAGATGCCCATAATGTGTTGGGGAACCACGGATGTGCCTATCATTTGAAGAAAAACTTGCAGTGCCGTAATGATGGTGGGATTGGAGGCCCACCACTGTCATTTCTTTCTTGGGCCCCCTTACAGTGTACTGTTTTAAACTTATCTGAAAACAATATCTAAATGCTATGCTTAGCCAAATATAATTATATGCCTATTAGTCCTTTTATTTTTATTTACAGAAATTATTTTATGATATGCTTTATATAGATCTATCTATATAAAATAGCTAAATAAAGAAGAGGGAAAATCATTTTACTTTGATCTCAACATGAAATATACCTGGGGAAGCTAATAATACATGTTAATGAACTGATTCTTTTCATATTGTGCAAAATAATTACATGAGCACAATAAAGACACATCGCTATCTTTGGACATCTCCCATGCGAGTTATTTTTGTGATTTCCTGTTTCATTTTACAACATTATCTTGCAGTGCTAATATTCATTCTACAGTATACATATCTTTATATCACAGGACAAATGTAATACAGGAAATGCAATTATGCCAATTAGAGCATTGGTCTGATGATTACATTTCTCGCAACATTGTTCCAAGGGAATATCTAATTTATTTATGGCACGTTAGGATATACAAATCACATATAATGAAATCGACCATTTAGAAATCAGATAATTTGGGCTTACACTAATGCTAGTAATTTTATCCAGTACAATCCTGTTCAAATGAAGGTATGCACAATGTTTTATGAACCATGTATTGTTTATTATTAGTGTACCTATCCTAACATGTAAAGTGTTTGTAAAGGCTGAAGTTTTTTTTAACTTAAAGCGGAGTTCCACCCATTTTTAATAGGTTGGAATACATAGATCTATGTAATCCTCTTTAAACGGCTTTTACCAATGGAATTTTTTTTTTTTTGCTAGTAAATACCTTCCAGAAAAGGTATTTAGTAAATACATTTAAAATAAAATAAATCTAAATAAATTCCAGAAATCTCGCAGTAGCTGAGCTGTACTGAGCCGTGCCTGCCCCGCCTCCTCTCTTTGAGTTGTATTGTATGCAATGTATTAAGGCCGTTCTCTGCCCCGCCTCCGCCCCGCCTCCTCTCATTGAGTTGTATTGTATGCAATGTATTAAGGCCGTTCTCTGCCCCGCCTCCGCCCCGCCTCGGATTTCTGGAATAGAATACATCCCAGCACACACTGCGAATCGCCGAATGACATCATCGCCGATCTGACCCGGAAGTGAGGAGAGGAGGAATAAAGCAGAAATTAAGGTATTTAGTAGCAAAAAAAAAAAAAAGTTTCCATTGGTAAAAGCCATTTTAAAGGGGATTACATAGATCTAAAGTTCCAAAAATGGGTGGAACTCCACTTTAATGCATTCTATACATGAAGGTAAAAAAACATTTTCTATTTAGCACCCCCTACTAATACTTACCTGAGAGTGATCTTCCTCCAGCAGTGTGCACAACAGCCTCCTCATTGGCTAAGACAGAAGCGAGAGCCATTGGCTCCCCTTGCTGTCAATCACAGACAGTGAGCCAATGAGGAGAGAGAGGGGGCAGGGGTGGGGCCAAGCCACAGCTCTGTGTGTGAATGAACAGGCAAACTGTTTGACCTGGGGACACTTGGCAGGGGGAGGGGCCAGGAGCGCAGGAAAGGGAGGAGGATTGGGGCTGCTCTATGCAAAAAAACTTTTGACTTTAACCACTTAAGCCCCGGAGGATTTGGCTGCTAAAAGATCAGGGGGTATTTTGCAATTCGGCACTGCGTGACTTTAACGGACAATTGCGCAGTCGTGCGACGCTGTACCTAAACGAATTTGAAGTCCTTTTTTTCCCACAAACAGAGCTTTCTTTTGGTGGTATTTGATCACCTGTGCGATTTTTTGATCACGCGCTATAAACAAAAAAAGAGCGTAAATTTTGCAAAAATAACAATATTTTTCACATTTTTTTATATGAAATTCCCCAAAAAAAAAAAGTAAAAATCAAAATTTTTTAACATTTTCGGCCAATTTGTTTTATGCTACATATGTTTGGTAAAAAAAATCGCAAAAAGCGTATTTTGATTGGTTTGCGCAAAAGTTATTGCGTTTACTAACAAAGGGAAAGATTTTTGTCATTTTTGTTGTTTTTTTTTTTAACGCGTAATGGCGGCGATCTGCGATTTTTTTTTGCGGTACTGCGACATTGGGGCGGACAGATCGGACCCTTGACTGACATTTTTGACACTTTTGGGGTTACCAGTGACATTTCTACAGTAATCAGTGCTATATATATGCACTGTTACTGTAAAAATACACTGGCAGTGAAGGGGTTAAGTTTATTTTAGAGGGAGGGGCTGTGTGTGTCCCTAGGGGCGTGATTCTAACTGTGATTGGCTGTGGCTTGAGCTGTAGTTACACTGATCAACGGTCCTACATAGTAGAACCGTATGATCAGTGTTTCTACACAGGGGAGAATGACAGGCAGCTTGTTTACACAAGCTGCCTGCCTTTCTCCCTCTCCCCCGACGATCGCAGAGTGAGCGGTGGACATCGAGTCCACCGGTCACGTGCGCGGGGGGGTCCGTGACCGCGCGGGAGCGAGCGCGCGCCACTGGCGGCGCGCGCTCGCTCCCCAGAGCCTCACAGGCTAGTGACGTAAATATACGTCACTTTGCCTGCGAGGGGCTGACTGCCGCAGTAAATCTACTGACGGCAGTCGGCAAGTGGTAAAGTAATTGTAAAGTCTGTTTTTTTTTTTTTTAAATAACAAACATGGTATACTTACCTGCTCTGTTGCAGTGGTTTTACACAGAGCAGCCTGGATCCTCCTCTTCTGGGGTCCCTCTTCAGCTCTCCTTCCTGTTGTGTGCCCCCACACCAAGCAACTTGCTATGGGGGCAGCCGAGCTGAGCTGCAGCTCCCTGTGTCCATTTAGACATGGACCGGTGGCCCGATCCCACCCCCTCTCTTTCCTCATTGGCTCACTGACTTTGATTGACAGCAGCGGGATCTAATGGCACCACGCTTTCCTCTCAGCCAATGAGAAGGGAGAGTCTCAGACAGCCGGGACACTCCTGCAACATCGCTGGATCAAGATAGGTGCATGTAAGTATTAAGGGTGCCACTTCACACTGAAGGCTTTTTTTATCTTAATGCATAGAATGCATTAAGATAAAAAAGCTTCTGACGTTACAACCACTTTAATATCACTTTACCTGTGAGAGGTGTTAAGGCAGGCACATAGAGGTGTCTTCACATTGATTACTTATCTTCAAAATACCTTGTAACCAAAATACCCAAACCATTTCTATCAATTCAATCTAATGGTTTAGCTAATTCACCACATTAAATAAGCTCACTTTTGCATGCCAACATTATGGAAACAATCAATGCCACCAAGAGCCATGTTGTTTTGGTAGAATTTAATCCTTCGGTGTTCCCTATGCTATACTCTATAACTGGTTTATTTGGAAGAGTGAGTCGTCCATTTGCTAAGCAAACAATTATTTATGTAGAAGTTCAGGAAATATGAGACTTGCGTTATTATTTGCAGAATTGGCATCAATTTCCCATTTTACCAGTCACTGCAGACATACTGTACTTTGACTGCAGTCCAAGTAAGAGGGCTTTTCATTTTAATAATTTTGGGAAGCAGGCTTGGGGTGGAAAAATGATCAAATGCTCACGTCACATGAGCTGGCATTTTAGGGCACATGATCTGACTAACTTGACTGACATCAAGGCCCCAGTGTATGTTGCTACAACTCCAGGATATGTGACCTGGATTATGCTTTATACAACCCTGAGGTAAGTAATGGCTTTTCTACCTCTAGAAATGACCAGCGCTATGGTGTATGTGAGAGGAATTATATGCAGGCGTAAGCTGCCACCAACCTACCCCTGTGAAACCTCTTTCCTCCTTTTTCTACCTCTAGCTTGCCCCCTAATTCCTGAACAGCCTATTAAAGCATATCTAGCAACTGTACAGTTTAGGTCTGCTGTTATTTGTTATTTGGATCACAAGTATGATGACGATGGGAATATACTATTAAGAACTACAGCTAAGTCACAAATATTATGGTTTAAAATTAACTTTTTCATTATATATATATATATATATATATATATACACTGTATATATTAAATAGACCTTGCCCAAATGTATTTATGCCAGAAAAACAGAGGTGCACTACAAATTTTAATAGAGATTCTGTTTATTCAGTTTGTGATGTGTTTGTGTTGTTCCCCATTAAATTCATTGCCCCATTGTGTTGTAGTAAAACATAAAGAAGTAAGCCTGATTTGTTCTCCTTTGTAGAGCCAAGCCGAGGCACACTACAAAGGCAGTAAACATGCCAAGAAGCTCAAAGCACTAGAGTCAACGAAAAATAAGCAAAAAACGGGTTCGCTCAAGGACAGCGCCAAGGCTATTACAAGTGCAACGGCCAACCACAAATCAGGTTAATAAAACTGTTGTGTTTGTACTTCACATTTTTTTTTTGCCTTATCTAAAGTTTATCTGTGTGATACATCTCAGCATGTATGTGTGCATGTGTGTACAAAGCCTAATAAATGTCCAAAATAATGTATCTGAGAGTTTAAAATAAAGCCAAATGATTTTTCCATTTTGGATAGAGTAGTGAGGGGTTAGAACTCCTACTTTGAATTGCTGTATGTGTCCCTGCTAGGGAGATTCACTCTATCAATTTGTCCTGGTGACCATTGTCACTATTTTGTAAAAATCTGTAAAAGCCAAAAATTTGAGTTGTCACCAGGACAGGGATAGAGAGTAAACCTTTTAATAGGGACGTCTAGAAGGTATTTTACTCACTTTGGAGGGATTTAACAATTCTCAACTTTATCCAAAATGGAAAAAGTATGTCTTTAGATATATTTTGATATGTCAATATTCAAAACAATGTTCAGGAAGTGAATAATTTTGAAAGGTCAGTCCTCCCAAAACTGATATTGAGATTTTTACTAGATGTTAGAGAATGAAACCATGTGACTACTTCATATAATGCTCAGGAACTCTAATGGTGTTACAGTATATGTGTGTTTGGGTTCCTTAGGCTGGCCATACATTATACAATTTTCTTGTGCAATTTTCATTTAGATTTACCAAAACCATATAATATGAGGTCAAACCTAAACACTTTCAATTTGTATGCAAACAGGTAGGACCTTGCACTATATAGTTGAAGGTAAATCTGAAGGAAATTAAATAAGAAAATTGTATAATGTATGACCAGCCTTTAGCTGGATACATACTATACAAATTTTGTTGTCAGATTTCCTTTAGATTTACCTTTTCTATATAGTGCAAGGGCCTGCCCGATTGGATACAAATTGAAAGTGTTTAGGTTTGACCTCATATTATATGGTTTTGGTAAGTCTGAAAGAAAAAATCTAAAGGAAATTGTATAGTGTGTATGGCCTTTTAGTCTGCACACCTGTCGTAGTCATAATGAAGAGTCTAGACCAGTGATGGCGAACTTTGGCACCCCAGATGTTTTGGAACTACATTTCCCATGATGCTCATGCACTATGCATTGAAGTTGAACATCATGGAAAAATGTAGTTCCAAAACATCTGGGGTGCCAAGGTTCACCATCACTGGTCTAGACTCTCCCTCTTGGATTTTGTATTTATTTTATATTATGGAAAATGCAACAGGTTGAGCAGGATGCTCAAAACTTCCAGGGAGACAAGACATAAGAAAGGATATAAGACATACTGTATAGGAATTCTGGAGCCAACTCAGCCAATCAGTATTCACTTAAAACAAAATATAATTTTCTGGGTATACAAACTTTTGAAACTATGAATCTTTTTAAAAACATGATTAATCTGAAATCTCTAGAATAAAAATATCAGTTCATCACATGTACTTCAAGACATCATTATTCATGCATTCTTCCTTCGTTTCGCTTTTCCTTTGTTTGCATAAGCAGAGGTTACTGTCAAGTATAGGCAAGGTAACTTGCATAGTATATGCAGACAGGCAGCTTCTTCATGTAAAAAAATCCTTCCTTCATACTGCTGGATAATGCCAAGTGCAGCAACCTGCAGAGGTGGGGGACTTGAGTCACATGACTTGACTTAAGTCAGACTTAAGTCACCAGTTTGAGGACTTGAGACTTGCTTGACTAAAATTAATAAAAGACTCGACTTGACTTTGACTTGGTATTCATGACTTGAGACTTGACTTTGACTTGAGACATATGACTCGAAATGACTTTACTTTTTTTAAGTTATTAAATATTTGCATTTTCTCAAAAGCAAAATGAATGTGCCTGTTATGTTTCTGACACCACAGTCACTTAAAACACCTCAGTGTGTTCTGATTTTTAGGACACTGGCTGTTTAACAATGGAAATACTTAACATGTTTTTAGTGACTGTGGTGTTGAAACATGACCGGATTAAGGATTTTGAGCTGTTTGGGCATTCAACGCGTTTCTTTAATATGCCAAGAAAAAAGAACTAAGCAGTTTTGTTAATGTTGAAAATAAAACAAAACCTTTCCTGACCACTGACTTTTAACTGATTTAAAGGTGGAAATGGAGTAGATCAGTATTTTGACTTTAATGTGACTTGACCAAAATAAATGACTTGACTTGACTTGCTTGACTTCTAGCAGGGACTCGACTTGACTTGCTTGCTTTTCGCCAAAGTAACTTGGGACTTGCTTGAGACTTGAAGGTTAAGACTTGAGACTTGCTTGTGACTTGCACATGTGTGACTTACTCCCATGTCTGGCAATCTGTCAGTGTTGCAGGGGTTAACAGCAGTTGCTGCTAGTGTGAAGGACTTGTGCCTGTTGCCCTCCCTTTCCTGTCCCTTCTGCCATTACAGAATATGTAGTAATATTGTCCCAAAATGCAACACCAAAGGAGAAGTGGATGAATGACAGGATCTCCCCTGCCTATGCACAGAAATTGTTGCATTGTGGGACAGTATTACTACTAGCTGTGTAAATGGTGGAGGGTGCAGAAAGGGGTGGGTAAGCCGCAAAAGTCTATGACACTTAAAGCCGTGGCCAGAAGATTGCCACTCCGGATAGTAACCAGTGGCATGAAGGAAGAATTTCTGCATGAGGTAGCAACCTGCAGACATGCATATCAAAACTGGTAGCTAATATGTTTGGAACTGTATGCCTTCACCCCCCAATAAGAAAAAAAAAAAATTACAGACTTAATAATTGACATTGGCCAGATATAAATTGTAAGGTGTGGCTTATTTGTGCATGTCTAGCGACAGGCCATGCTGGGGGTAAGCACTATGCATCATCAAGGTTTTTCCAGCATCAGAAATCCTCACTAACTCACTCCTGAGTGCCCAATTGTTTACCTATCTCTCCATGCCCGTATTTTAAAGCCAAACCTTTCTGCAACATAATGTTGTCCAAAATATTCTGACATTTTATATAAGCAACATTATCTACAAATTACAGTTCTCACTAGGTTTATGCAGGCATTTATTGGTTTTAAAATGTCAGACAGTCATTTCAGGATTCAGGCTGTGAAAAAAAACCAAAAAACAAATGTAGTTTTGCAGCTTAGGAACAGATTTTAGGCTGTTTTTAAATATCTTCCACTGGAGCAAAATTTGTCTTACAGCTGTGTTTTTGATGAAAAGTATTTTTACATATCTGTGATTTGTTCATTGTAATTATACAATGGTGTATAGGCATGCTACAAAATCAACTGCCTTCAAAGCATGAAAATCTGCTATAGCAGCATCTTTAGCCACTAGCAACTAATTAGAGTACATCTAAAGGCTTCTGTGTTGCAGCCTAAACAGGTCTTAAATCCTTTTACTCTGTGACTTCTTTACCTCTATTGGACCAACTAAATCCCCCTTTGTGTTTCATTTGCTCCCCCTCCCAGCCAATGTGGCTCACAGTGGGAGGGCTTCAGCAGCACAGCCAATTCTGCCAATCCAGAAGGCACTGGGTGGGACTGGGTGGGGCTACCGGCTTGAATCAGCGGCGAAAATGCTGATAGTCATGCTCTTAGCTGCAGAGTTCACGAAGGACACATGCTTTGAAATAGGCCTCATTCTTATCATGCCTGTTGGGCTGCTTTTCTCAAAGCAGGCCGACCACAATGGAAAGCTGAAATTTATTGTTTTTAATAGGCCCAGTTGACCTTAATGCTCAGAATTTTATTTAACACTGAATAAAAATGGACCATGTTTTATCCAAAGTAGAGATCGACCGATTATCGGCAAAGCCGATATATCGAGAGCCGATCTGCACTTTCTCCGATATATATCGGAATCGGCCACCAAGGTGACAGATAATGCCGATATTTCGGGAGAGTTCTTGTACCCGAGTGATGCCTGCAGCTAGAGGCATCACCCCGGTACCGGCGTCCATAGCCGACGGTCGGCTGTCTTGTAACGACAACCGATGCGGTTGAGAAGCCGCTCGGCTGTCATTACAAGGAGCGGGAGAGGACGTTCCCCCTCCCACCGCCTCCTGAGGCTCGCCCGGGCCTCTCCCCCTGGGAGACCCGGGCAACCAGCCTGCACGGCCGCTGAAGACCCGATCAAAGCCACATTCGGCTCTGATTGGATCTCCATGCAAAAACCCAGAAGTGATGTCATGAGTGACATCACTTCCGGGTACTGTCTGGCGCCAGTTTAAAAAAAATGACAAACTTGGCGTTTTGAATGCTTTTAAGCGCAGAGGAGGGGTTTGGGGTCTTTTAGACCCCCAGATCCCTCCACAAGAGTACCTGTAAATTAAAACAAACATTTTTTTTTTAAATGTACAAAAATATTGGCCGATACCGATGTGCATTAACCAAAATATCGGTATCGGCAACGAAAAACCGATATCGGTCAGTCCCTAATTTAAGGATAGCACAATGTGCTGCAAAACGTTATCATGAGTCACAGAGCACTGCAAAGCACATTAACAAAAAGTTATGTATTATTGCTCCTCCTGTAAAAAAAAAGGTGCACATCAGCACAAGGCATTAACAAATTGCACATCAGGGCACCACAGTGCATTAAAAAATGTATGTCAGTTCCACTTACTGCATGCCAATGCATGCTAAATGCAATAGATTAGAAATGGTGTGAATCCAGCTTTAGTTTTACCACACATGTTATAGTTTAACTGTACAATCTCCTTTAGAGTTACCAACAACTATATTGTGCAAGGGCCTGCCTGATTGGATGCAAAATTATTGGATAGTTCAGGTGCAGTGGGTATAGAAAATAATCATCCCTCTTTAAAATAATCACATTTTGTTGCTTTGCAGCCTGAAATGAAGAAAGACACAGTTTTTGTTTTATCCAGCTGTAATTACTAGTGCAACTTATAACATACAAATGAAAGATATAACACCAACATGTCAGAAAAAAAAAAAATCAAAAACAGAATCACTGAGTTGGAAAAAGGATCACCCCCTTATGTCAGTATTTTGTTGGACCGCATTTTGCTTTAATTACAGCCTTTAGTCTGTTAGGATATGTCTCTACTAACTTTTCACATCTAGACTTTGCAATTTTTTTCCACTCTTCTTTGCAGAACTGCTCACATTCAGTTAAACTTGATGGCGACCGTTTGTGGACTGCAGTCTTCAAGTCATTCCACAGATTTTCAATAAGGTTTAAGTCTAGGCTCTGACTAGGCAATGCAAGAACATTCAACTTTTTCTCCTTCAACCACTGTGTAGTCATTTTTGCTGTGTGCTTTGAGTCATTATAATGTTGGAAGGTAAACTGTCTTCCTATTGACAACTTCCTGGCAGAGGGCAGCAGATTTTCCTCAAGAATTTGATGCAATTTTGCCCCGTTTATTTTTCCTTTTATCCTGACAAGTGCTCCAGTCCCTGCTGCAGAGAAACACCCCCATAACAGGATATTACTATCTCAATGCTTTACTGTAGGAATGGTGGTATTGGATGGTAAACTATATTAGATTTCTGCCACACATATCGTTTGGTGTTGAAACCAAATAATTCAATTTTAGTCTCATATGACCATCCTAAATGTACCTTGAAGATTCTGAGGCCACATAGAAAAATATATTATGGTCAGATGAGACTAAAATTGAATTATTTGGCCTCAACACCAAACAATATGTCTGACGGAAATCCAATACAGCTCAATATCAAAATAACACCATTCCTACAGTAAAGCATGGAGGTGGTAATATTCTGTTATAGGGGTGTTTCTCCGCAGCAGGGACTGGAGCACTTGTCAGGATAGAAGAAAAATGGATGGGGCAAAATATCAAAATCTTGAGGAACATCTGCTTCCCTATGCAAGAAAGTTGTCAATGGGAAGGTTTACCTTCCAACATGACAATGACCCAAAGCACACAGCAAAAATGACCACACAGTGGTTGAAGAAGAAAAAGGTGAATGTCCTTGCTTCTTGCATGGCCTCATCAAAACTGAGACTTAAACCCCATTGAAAAATCTGTGGAATGACTAAAGACTGCAGTTCACAAATGGTCACCAATAAATTTAACTGAACTTCAACAGTTCTGCTAAGAAGAGTGAGCAAATATTGCAATGTCTACATGTGCAAAGTTAGTAGAGAGAAATCCTAACAGACTAAAGGCTGTAATTAAAGCAAAACGTGGTTCAACAAAAAACTGACATAAGGGGATGATGCTTTTTCCAACTCAATGATTCAGTTTTTAAAGGGGGATCATTCTTTTCTATACCCACTGTAGATCTGCATATTATATAGTTGTGGTAAATCTAAAGTTGATTGTACTAAGATTGTACAATTTGTTTATAACATGTATGGTAAGGTTTAAGTAGCAGTGCAGCAGCGTTGTTACCCCAATTACAGAAAGCGTAATGATATGGACTTATAGACGAATCCCAAATATGTCATTTTTTTACATAGTTACATTGGTGCAGCTTGGACCACTTACTGTCACTGACTTCTGAACTGTCAGTCACTACTGACCCCTGATCTCTGTGTCACTTACTATTGACCCTTAAACTCTGTGTCACTGACAACTGGGCCCTGAGCTCTCAGTCACTTAATACTTACTCCTAAACTCTGCACCACAACTGACCCCTGACTCATTACTGACATGTGAACTGTGCATCATTTACTACTGACCCCTGAACTCTGAGTCACTTACTATTGACAGGGAGAATGCACAGGTAGGCTGGCTGCACTTCAACGATGTTGCAGATTAAAACTTGAAGTTATTGAAATCCTCAAAAACATATAAAAACAGCCATCCTAGCTCACTGGATGGACACATATACATGTGCATCCATGTGCTTACGTGTAAAATGATTAAGCACATGTCTGTGTGAAATTAGTTTACTGTCCTCCGTCCATCCATGGAGCTTGGATGTCTGTTTTTATATGTTTTTGAAGATTTTGTACAAGTTTTAATCTAAAACATCTCTGAAGTGCGGCCATCCTACTTGTGTGTTCTCCCTGCTGCTGTGGCCACAGATTGGGCCGGCACTGGCTGATGTGTGGAGAGGGGTTTTAGATACATGAACCTGCCTGGAGCGGTTTTCTTTCTACATTGTCACTTACTATTGACCCCTGAGCTCTAAACCATTTACTACTGACCTCTGAACTGTGCATCACTTAAAACTGACCCCTAAACTCTACGTCACTTACTGCTGATCCCTGAACTCTGTGTCACATACTACTGACCCCTAAACTCTGTGTCACTTACTACTGACCCCTGAACTCTGTGTCACATACTACTGACCCCTGAACTCTGTGTCACATACTACTGACCCCTGAACTCTGTGTCACTTACTACTGACCCCTGAACTCTGTGTCACATACTACTGACCCCTGAACTCTGTGTCACTTACTACTGACCCCTTAACTCTGTGTCACTTACTACTGACCCCTAAACTCTGTGTCACTTACTACTGACCCCTGAACTTTGCATCACTTGCTACTGAATCTAAACTAGCATAATTTTCTACTGACCTCGGAACTCTGCACCACTTACTATGGACCCCTAAAATCTGCATCACTTACTACTAACTCCAGAGCTCTCTGTCTATTACTATTGGCCCCTGAACACTCCATCACTTACTACTGACCTCTAAACCTTGCAGTGCAGTGCGCACTTAGCACAAACACAGCACATATGCGGCCCCACAGATGAAGACCTACTTCCAAGTACGCTCCTTGGGACAGGGTTCAAGATGCAGACACTGGGGTGCCACATAGGTAGCAATAACAAATTTGACTAGCACATGGTGTGCGTAATCAGAGTCTTTTATTTGTTATAAATAATCAACATTTTGGAAACCAAACACTAGCTCCTTCATCAGGCACAGTGATCTCATCACTGTTGAAGGAGCTAGTGCGTGGGCTCCTAAAAGTTGCTTATACACGGTGAATGAATGGCTCCAGTTGAGCACACCATATGCTAGTGATATCTACAAATAATTTGATGCTTGAAAGATGGCCCAACCACCATAAATTGCTATAGTACTCAATTGTGTTAAATTGGAGTGCACTATACCTTCCTTTTTTACATTAGTAGCAATGGGACAGCTTTACCATGGACATTTGTCTACCAAAAAGCAATCAATATAAATCATGATAAGAGTAAAAAATTGCATTTACTATGTTGCTAGTATACAAATAGTTTTTTTCTTAAATAATCCGACAAGGTAAAGTTTATTTACCTAACAAAAAATTGCAGGTTTTGGAATTAGTATGTCCTTCCATTAAGTGCCTTGGGTGCACTTCTAAAAGAACTCACAAAAAAGAAACACAAAGTAAAATTATCACACTGATGCGCTAACAAAAGATTATTTTTTTTCTTCACTTTTTATAAACCTCTCTGACATGCTATCTGTGTCTTTCAATGGTGGATATTATGCCAAAAAAAGTCTGAGTGTTTATTTTTCCCTGATAGAAGTAATAAATCCTTTGGAAAGAAGAGAGCTTTATATTCTTTTCAAGTAAAGCCAATCAACAAAATACATTTTCTATTCTACCCTGAGGAAGAGGAGAGTAATCATTCATTACTCACTAGGTGTCCCATTAAGCATAGAGGCATGACAGTAAAATGGAAGTCTAAGTCTGACCATTTCCTTGGAAACGGAGAGAGCACAATCATCTGTATTAAATCTATCCACAAAGGAAGTGTAGATTTCCATTATGTCGGCACATGTAGCTTCCATGCAGAATGAAAGAAGAAAATAGCTAGACAATTTCTGCAAGCGTGCAACTCTCCAAAGCTGTAGTGTCAACACACAATACTGCTGTACTGCACATACTATTATTTGTCGTCTTCCCTCGCCAAGAGGAAAATCACAGCTTCCTCTTACTTCCTGTATCATTTCTATTGTTAAAAAAAAAAAATGGAAGAACTCATGAATTGTTTTTCTTGGGAAAGAGACAGTGTTTGTATGTCATTTTATATTATTTGTTATAATTCCTAAAGTAGAAAAACTGTGATCGCTGACAGTGAAATACTATATTTCATATTCTTTACTAGCAGTAAAAAAGCTTTAGGACAAGCCAGCACTGACCTCCGTAGCTGCAGGCATTGTTGAGCAATTTATCCTCTAAATTCACAACAGAAACACTAAGATCATTCAAGTATTTCTCTCAGCAGCTCATCCCACCATGTTACTCCCCCTTCAGATCTCTTGTTTTGTGTTTACTTTAGTGTTTAGAATACTGTGATACTACCAATTCACTGCTTAGAGGGGGAAAGTATGGTGAGCTGGGTTGCTGAGCCCAAAGTCCTTTCTGCTGTATAGGTACGCTCTTGCACACTACAGCTTGAAAAATGAAGCCCATTGTTTACAATGTACCTGTACACACAGTCATGTAAACAAGCACTGTTTATTCAGAAGTAAAAAAAAAATCTAGAAAAACCTGCGTTCCCGGTCAGTATTTTGTGCCCATATGCACAAATGTGCATACATATGCACGTAGGTGAATACGCAAATATGTACGAATATGCGCAACATAAAAAAACTTGAAAATACATACAAAAATGCTGATGCTCAAACATCAGTACCATGTGCAGGAGGCCTAAACTGTATGTAACCTCAGCTTCATACAGTTTATAGCCTTATGTTCCAGAATTTCTCATCTTTCCCCTGGAACAAAATAGAATCAGACTAAGCGGTACTCAGTAAGGGTTTGTTTTAAAGTTCATTTCCAGGTTTACTGTATCTTTTACTAGTTTATTTGGAACAGGCTGGCTCAAACAAACTATGTTCTACACCAGTGTTTCTCAACTTCGGTCCTCAGGACCCACTAGCAGGCCAGATTTTAAGTATTACCTTGGGGAGATGCAGACTAGAGTACTGCAATCACTGAGCAGCAAATTAGATCACCTGTGATGTAATTTAGTTATCTTGCAAACCTGGCCTATTAGTGGTTCCTGAGGACCGGAGTTGAGAACCACTGCTCTACACTAATAGTTGTGCCCACTGGGCAAGATATATGAATTTTATGTAACCTCAGCTACATACGTTATACAGCCTTGTGTTTCAGCAGTGAGATGAGAATTTCTCATCTCACACTCGGAACAAAAAAGAATCAGGATGAGAAACGCTTAACCAATCACAAGCAGCTTTGTATTCTATGAATGAATACAAAGCTTCCTCTGATTGGCTGAGGCAGATAGGTGGGCAGATGAACATGTGCCTGTTCATTTGTGAGATCAGGTACAGATGTTGGGTAATAGGACACAATAGATATCAGGGCTCTGCACAGGCCCCTTAAATTCATGCACACAAAATTTGTAAAACCATTGGGTTGATTTACTAAAACGAGAGAGTGCAAAATCTGGTGCAGGTGCGCATGGTAGCCAATCAGCTTCTAACTTCAGCTTGTTCTATTAAGCTTTGAAAAAAACAAACAAACCTGGAAGTTGATTGGTTTCTATGCTGAGCTTTGCACACATAAGCCCAATCATTTGAAAGGGATGTCTGTACACATTTGGTGCACCTTGGCATCAAGCCAGGAGACATAGGGTACAGCTACCCCAAGGACTCTAAAGGCCTCTATACATCAATAGCAATTGGCAAACATTATGGTGGATTACACAAAGATTGGTTTGCAACATGCAGACCACCCTGTTGAATCACTACTGGGAGGGGGGGAGGGGGGGTTACTACTAAGCTGCTGACCACTCTGTTGGATGGGATGCAGCTATATAGGAAGCATAGACTATTTTTCCTATATTGATCTCTGAAGTAGAACTATAGGCAAAACTTTTTTTCTTTCATTTTGGATAGATTAAGTTAAAACTATAACCCCTGTCAGATTTTTTTCGCCATCTGTGTCCCATTGCGGAAATTTCCCGTCACTGTCCCATCTCCTAACAGGAAGTGAGAGGAAAACCCTGCAAATTCAGGGTATTCCTTGGGGACCCCCAGCTCACCAAAACAAGTGTCCCCATGGGAGGATTTCCCCTCTATTACTTTTCTGGGGACAACCGAAAATTTGGGATTTTCTTTTACTTTTACTTTCACTTTCAATGATAATGGTAAATAGGACAAATAGAGAATGTGAATCTCCCTAATGGGGACACAGATAGCAATAAAAACTGACAGATGTTCTAACCCCTCTCCACTCTATCCAAAACTAAAGAAAAAAGTTTTGCCTTTACTTATACTTTAAGGAAGAGTGTTAAATTAGCATTTTTCATCACAGACATATGATGTGTACTTCCGGTACATACTGTATACATCCTAAGCGACGGTTCACACTATATCGATGTCAGACATCGCATGTGATTCGCACTGCACTGCTCTGCAAATCACATGCGATATCTGTGTGATGCAAATTCAGCCATACAGATTGTATGACTGAATTTGCATCGCATTTGGACCAAAGTCATGCAGGACCCTTTTTTGGTCCGCACCAGAATCGGATTGTATGGGTGTTCACATCTATGCAATCTGATTCCTGTCCAAACGGACAATTCTCACTGCGATATGCAAACTTTTCTGGGGGTGTCATGAACTTTGTAGTGTAAACTGCCTGCGAATCGGGTGCGATACGGGAGCCCGCAGTGGATTCGCAGGGTTCCCGCATCGCACCAGTGTGAACCAGCACTGAATCTAGATATGATAGATGTGTTGCTCAAGAGCAAGAGATCAATGAAAGGATACATCATTCAATATTTTCATAGGATGTTAAATCTGCCATTTTCTAATTATTTAATGGAAATTTGAGTTAAGATTCTTAACTACAAACATATAACTATATAAACCCAGATTGGAGCAATCATCCAACAATAAAGCCTCATGCACACTGGATGTTTTTAAAACGTCAGTAGAAAGCTGTAGCTGTAGAAGGAGTTTTTCAGCTTTTTTGCAGTGGTGTTTTTCAGCGTTTTTTAGCTTTTTTCAGCTGTAGTGTTTTTTATCTTTTTTTTAATATCAAAACTATACTCAAAAACGTTTCAGCGTTTTTAAGCTTTTATCACAGTTAGAGCGTCTTTACAGCTGAGTAATTAAGTAAGTAAGTAAGTAAGTAAGTAGTTAGAGTGTGTCCCATTTAAAAAAATAAAATATACTCTTTATAATACACCCTCTCTGTCTTCCGCCGAGAGTCTTCAACAGATGTACATAAGACATAATTATTATACACTCCCTTACATTAGAGATGTAAAATCAGGCTACTCTCCTGAAAATGGCAATGCACAAAAAGGGAGCTGTCACTCAAACGATACTGAAAATGATGAGGTGTGAACCTGGTGACACTGAAAACAGTGAATTTTCAGGATAAAACTTTTGTGTTCTTTATGAGCATAATTTTCTGCAATCAAAAAGCCATTAAATGTAATTGGAAACAGTTTGCTTCAAACAAGAAAAAACAAATTACACTGTGTCATGTGTTGTGACTTCAGACTTCTCATTTCTGCATCTTTGCTGGAAAACTGATCAATCTGTGAAAAAGTCTGATTATTATTAGACCATTTATAAGCAAAGTACATGTTGCTTTCATACAGACAACATGGTTTATGCATTTTTTTGGCCTGTAGATCTCATCTGTCTTTGATTTAAGAGAAATGTATAGTCTTTTAATGATCATTATATACAGGGGTCAAGTCCTGGGAAAAATAAGTGTGGGAACTCACCGAAGATTTCTCCCCATCACCTCAAAAAAAAAAAAAAAGTGTATGTGTGTATATATATATATATATATATATATATATATATATATACACACACAGTATCTCACAAAAGTGAGTGCACCCCTCACATTTTTGTAAATACTTAATTATATCTTTTCATGTGACAACACTGAAGAAATGACACTTTGCTACAATGTAAAGTAATGAGTGTACAGCTTGTATAAAAGTGTATATTTGCTGTCCCCTCAAAAAAACTCAACACGCAGCCATTAATGTCTAATGGCAACAAAAGTGATTACACCCTTAAGTCAAAATGTCGAAATTGGGCCCAAAGTGTTAATATTTTGTGTGGCCATCATTATTTTCCAGCACTGCCTTAACCGTCTTGGGCATGGAGTTCACCAGAGCTTTACAGGTTGCCACTGGTGTCCTCTTTCACTCCTCCATGACGACATCACAGAGCTGGTGGATGTTAGAGACCTTCACTCCTCCACCTTCCGTTTGAAGATGCCGCACAGGTGCTCAATAGGGTTTAGGTCTGGAGACATGCTTGGCCAGTCCATCACCTTTACCCTCAGCTTCTTTAGCAAGGCAGTGGTCATCTTGGAGATGTGTTTAGGGTCGTTATCATATTGGAATACTGCCCTGCGGCCCAGTCTCTGAAGAGAGGGGATCATGCTCTGCTTCAGTATTTCACAGTTGATATTCATGGTTCCCTCAATGAACTGTAGCTCCCCAGAGCCGGCAGCACTCATGCAGCCCCAGACCGTGACACTCCCAACCCCATGCTTGACTGTAGGCAAGACACACTTGTCTTTGTACTCCTCACCCGGTTGCTGCCACACACGCATGACACCATCTGAAACAAATAAGTTTATCTTGGTCTCATCAGGCCACAGGGCATGGTTCCAGTAATCCATGTCCTTAGTCTGCTTATCTTCAGAAAACTGTTTTGGGGGCTTTCTTGTGCATCATCTTTAGAAGAGGCTTCCTTCTGGGACGACAGCTATGCAGACCAATTTGATGCAATGTGCGGCATAAGGTCTCAGCACTGACAGACTGACCCCCCACCCCTTCAACCTCTGCAGCAATGATTTCAGCACTCTTACGTCTATTTCCCAAAGACAGCCTCTGGATATGATGCTGAGAACGTGCACTCTACTTCTTTGGTCGACCATGGCGAAATCTGTTCAGAGTGGAACCTGTCCCATTTAAACCACTGTATGGTCTTGGCCACCGTGCTGCAGCTCAGTTTCAGGGTCTTGGCAATCTTCTTATAGCCTAGGCCATCTTTATGTAGAGCAACAATAATTTTTTTCAGATCCTCAGAGAATTATTTGCAATGAAGTGCCATGTTGATCTTCCAGTGACCAGTATAAGAGAGTGAGAGCGATAACACAAAATTTAACACACCTGCGCCCTATTCACACATGAGACCTTGTAACACTAATGAGTCACATGACACTGGGGAGGAAAAATAGCTAATTTGGCCCAATTTGGACATTTTCACTTAGGGGTGTACTCACATTTGTTGCCAGCGGTTTAGATATTACTGGCTGTGTGTTGAGTTATTTTCAGGGGACAGGAAATTTACACTGTTATGCTGTTATACAAGCTATACAATCATTACATTACATCAAATACAGCGGGTAGTGTTGAGGTAAAATACACAATTTACGTCATTAGAAAACCTAAAGGTGGGGATTGGTTTCGGGGTCCCGTACACAGCTAGGCTCCCAAAAAGTCTCACACATGTGGTATCCCTGTACTCAGGAGAAGCAGCAGAATGTATTTTGGGGTGTCATTTCACATATACCCATGGCATGTGTGAGCAATTTATGTTTTAGTGACAACTTTGTGTTAAAAAAATAAATAAATAAAAATGTAATTTTTCCGAAACTTGTGGCAAAATATAAAATATTCCATGGACTCACCATGCGTCTCAGAAAATAGCTTGGGGTGTCTACTTTCCAAAATGGGGTCATTTGGGGGGGGGGTTGTGCTATCTTGAAATTTCAGGGCCTCCAAAACTGTGATGGGTAGTGAGGAGTAAAATAAAAAATTTACGCAATTAGAAAACCTGAAGATGGTGATTGATTTTCGGGGTCCCGTACACAGCTAAGCTCCCAAAAAGTCTCACACATGTGGTATCCCCATACTCAGGAGAAGCAGCAGAATGTATTTTGGGATGTCATTCCACGTATACCCATGTCATGTGTGAGAAATGTATCTTTTAGTGACAACTTTGTGTTAAAAAACAAATAAAAAAAATTGTAATTTTCCCAAAACTTGTGGCAAAATATAAAATATTCCATGGACTCACCATGCCTCTCAGCAAACAGCTTTGGGTGTTCACTTTCCAAAATGGGGTCATTTGGGGAGGGGGGGGGGTTTTGTGGTATCTTGACATTTCAGGGCCTCCTAAACCGTTATAGGTAGTGAGAAAATGCAATGAAAAATGTACGCCCTTTGAAATTCTGATGGCGGTGATTGGTTTTCGGGGTCCCGTACACAGCTAGGCTCCAAAAAAGTCTCACATATGTGGTATCCCTGTACTCAGGAGAAGCTGCAGAATATATTTTGGGGTGTAATTACACATATACCCATGGCATGTGTGAGCAATGTATCATTTCAATGACAACTTTGTGTAAAAAAAAATATATTTTTTTTTTTAGTCATTTTTCAAACACCTGTGACAAAAAAAATGAAATATTCAATGAGCTCAGCATGCCTCTCAGGACATTCCTTAGGATGTCTACTTTCCAAAAAGTGGTAATTTGGGGGGTTTTGTACTGCCCTGCCATTTTAGCACTTCATGAAATGAGATAGGCAGCCAGAAATTAAAGCTGCATACATTCCAGTATTTACACCATAGTTTGTAGACGCTATAACTTTTGCGCAAACCAATAAAAATGCGCTCATTGAGATTTTTTTGTCAAAGACATGTAGCTAAGTACATTTTGACCAAAATATACAACATAAATTGAGTATACTGGATATTTTTTAAAAGACAAAGTTGATAATTTAATTTTTTCTCAAACTTTTTGCTCTTTTTTTATTAATATCGCAAAAAATAAAAAGCACAGAGGTGAACAAATACCACCAAAAGAAAGCGCTGTTTGTGGGAAAAAAAGGACGTAAATTTAGTTTGGGTACAGCATTGCATGACTGCGCAATTGTCAGTTAAATTCACGCAGTGCCAAGTTGAAAAAAGGGCTCTGGTCTTTGAGCAACCAAATCCTCCGGTGCTTAAGTGGTTAAGGAACATCTGCTGGAAGCTTTTAGACATCCATCTCAACTTCCAGAACAAGCAGCTCACCTGTACCTTCTTTTAGACCTCTTTTAATAAACCTTAAAGCAACGTAAAAATTTACTTACTGTCACTAAAGCTCTCAGGAACCATAACGTGCCTCACAAGTGGAGATACTCCGCCAAACTAGAAATAACCCACCAGGGATCAGTCTACCGTATCAACTCTCTAGAAAAGGGCCTTAGCTTGCTGCGCAGATAGGACATCATCCTGGCCACACCTCCGCCACAGCAATGACCACCGGTCCCTTCTAAGCAATCTCCAGAATGGCAAACCGTCAGACACAAGTGGAATACCTGAGGATTACCTATAAGGCATCCGACCGCTTTAATTCATTAGCTCCCGGCAGACAAAGGTGTGTTGAGATTACACTCCTTACCCTACATGTGTGCAACAGCAGTAGCTGTAGTTATCCCTCCTTATAGCCAAGGAGGAATTGTTTTTTTACGATTCGCAATTCTTTTATTCTTTCTGCGCCAAGTTCTTCATTCTGTTTTATCTCCTGATCTACATGGGACATTAGGTACACCTTCATCTCTTCACTCAAGAGCTCATCCACTCTTATGGCTTCTTACACAAAATTATTATCCCACCCCTCGCTATCTTCTAACAGATGGATCCATCTCCTACCTATCGCTCTACTACATGTCCAAATACATCTCCAGGATCTAGTACTCATCTTATCTTGCTTTAACACCTAGTCATGGGATTAAAAATTCTATCACTAAATGTTAATGAGTTCAATCATCCTGCCAAGAGGAATTTAATGTGTAAAGAAGCTCTACAACATGGAGCAGACCTTCTGTCTATCCAAGAGACGCACTTTGCCTCCAACACCATGCCCAAATGCTTCCACAACTCATTTCCACACATCCATTTTTCTTCAACCACACTGAAAAAAAGGAGTGCTACTGGCTGTTAAAAATTCACTTTCCTTCGACCTTAAAGAATCCCTCCTGGACCCCGAGGGCCGTTATATCATTCTTCTCTACTATATTAGCTCCCACCCATACACCTTGATGAATGTGTATGCCCCTAACGCTCCCCAACTCAGATTCCTCAAGAGATATTCAAGAAAATTGGAACTATTCAACACAGCAGCCTCATCATTGGGGTGACTTCAACTTGGTTTCTAACTCTTCGTTGGACACTTCTACTTCAGGTAAAAGATTACCCCCTGAACTAAACAACCTCTGTCATACATTCAATGTACACAATGTATGGGGAAGTCATCATGATGACGAAGGGGACTACTCTTTCTTTTCTTCGAGACATATGTCATACTCCAGAATTGACTTCTTCCTAGTAGATAAATGGACCTTGCAGTGGACATCCTTATGCTCAATATCGAATATCACATGGTCAGACCATGCTGCAATAGACATAACAATTGAGAAGAATTCCTGCCCTAGAGTTTCTATATGGCGATGTAACAATAGGATTATTCAAAACCGAGCTAGCTGACAACATCTCTCCAAACATTTAGAAGAATTCTTTCAACTCAACACCTCTTCTGTCACAAATGTTTTCTCACTCTGGAATGACCATAAGGCTTATGTACTGGGGCTTATTATTCAACCATCAGCCCAAGCTAAAAATAAACTTAATAAGGACCTCAACGACCTGCTAGAAACCATTCACGTACTTGAAACCCAAAACAAACTTTCCCCCTCCAATTCCACTTCATTAAATTTAAATAGTCTACAACACAAACTCCGCTCACTATTTGTTCTCAACATGGCCAATACGTGAGACGCTTAAAGATTTAACACTATGCCCATGATATGATAATAGAGCTGGCAAACTATTAGCAAATAGACTTAACCTCCCTGGCGGTATGATTCTGTCAGGAATTACATACCAAAAGCGGTACAATTCTTTTCATGGAAATTTGGCGTTATGTATTATAGGCCTACAATTCTTAGTAATTACTGACTTAAACCTGACCAAAACAAGAGTCTAGTAGACATCCCAGATGTGATAAATTTGAAACACAAACGCATGAATTATAATCGAATCAATAATATAATTTTATTATATAATATATATATAATAAAATTATATTATTGATTAGATTATAATTCATGCATTATATATATATATATATATATATATATATATATATATATATATATATATATATATATATATATATATATATATATATATATATGTGTGTATATATATATATATATATATATATATATATATATATATATATATATATATATACACACACACACACACATATATATATATGTAATATATAACGCACGCATGAATTATAATTGAATCAATAATATTATTATATATATATATATATATATATATATATATATATATATATATACATATATATATATATATATATATATATATATACATATATATATATATATATATATATATATATATATATATGCATATATATATATATATATATATATATATATATATATATATATATGCATATATATATATATATATATATATAATATAAAATGTGTTATGTGTTTGGTGCAACGTTTTTTTTTTTTTAAATTTCCCTCCCTAGTTCCGCTCCCATGCAGCATTGCTGCTGCAGGGAACGGAACTAGGAAGTGATCATACCGATGGAGGACGGAGGAGCGGCGGGACTCTCGGCTGGCGATCTCAGCAATGAGAGATCATCGCTGGATCGCCAGGAGAAGGTAAGAGAACACCGCTGCGCTCTCTGCACATCCACCCCGAACGTGACTCGGGGTTACCGCTCCTGATAGAAAAAATCAACCCTGAGTCACACTCGGGATTACCGCCAAGGAGGTTAAAGCCCGCAACACAAAGACTAGGATACCCTATATTTTCCACCCTTTCACAAAAAAGAAAATCACCAACCCCCAAGAGATAGCTAACGCCTTCTCTGATTACTATGGGGCCCTCTATAATCTGAAAGAGGATGCTTCCACTCCCTACCTTCCATAGCTTCTATTAATGACTTTCTTAGTAATCTTAAACTACCAAGTTTGTCCTCCACCCAACTTAGCGAGCTTAACAAACCCTTTAATAATGTCGAAATTATCCGCGTAATCCGATGTACCCCATCAGACAAGGCACCTGGCCTAGATGGGCTCTCTAATTAATATTTTAAATGCTTCACAGACATTCTGGCACCACAACTTATAAAGGTATTCGAGGAAGCAGCATTCAAAGCATCATTCCTTGAGGAGATGTTGTCGGCTAACATTATTACCCTGCCCAAACCAGGCAAATCCCTGCATATTTCTGCTAAGTGTAGGCCGATTTCACTTCTGAACTCTGACGTAAAAATATATGCCAAATTACTCACTTCACGCCTTTACAATATCCTCCTGTCCTTGATACAGCCGAAACCAGCACGGCTTTGTAAAGGGCAGACAAACGTCTGATGCTACCAGATGCATTTTAGACATTGTCCAGTTTGCATAAAAATCACAAACGCCTTCTCTGATTCTTTCCCTTGACACAGAGAAGGCGTTTGACCGAGTACACTGGGGATACATTACCAAGTACTACAAAAATGTGGATTCTCTGGTCCAATACTATCAGCTATTTTATCTCTATAGTCTACCCCCTTAGCGTCAATATTTAACTTAGCTATTAAACCTCTAGCAGAAGCAATTAGATCACACCCAAACATATTAGGCTTCTCTTTCCACTCCCGCCCACATGTAATAAACCTCTTTGCAGATGACATAATTCTAACTCTAACTAATCCTTCTATGTCTTTACCACATGCCCATATATCTTACTATAAAGTGAATTTCTCTAAATCAGTAATACTAGATCTAGGCCTACCCAGAAACACCAAAACGGAACCTATCTAACAAATTTCTATACTCTTGGTCAGACAAGGGCCTTCCCTACCTAGGCATAACAGTAACTTTCCCATCAACAAAGCCCAATGAAGCTAACTATAAACCCCTTATCCAGAAACTGAAAAGGGAACTCCAGAACTTCCCTAAATGTGATACCTCTTGGCAGGCAGAATAGCAACCTTTAAAATGACGATTCTTCCACAAATACTCTATGTCTTCAAGTCTCTACCTATTCCTATTCATGTGCAACACTTACAATCATTGTCTTCCATAATGAAAAAAATCATCTGGCAAAACAAGAGAGCACATTGTACATACACACACCTCATCAAAAACCAAAAAGTAGGTGGAGCTGTCTTTGTAGATATCCAAGACTACTGGACAGCCTCACAACTCACTCAATTAAAGCAATGGTTCACCACCTCCCCTGACAATCTATGGGTAGATATTGAATCAGCTCTACTCAATTCCACAGACCATAAAGCCACATTAATAGCTGATAACTGGGTGCGGACTAACATTTCACTCCTCTCTGACACAATCAGGGCAACCTTTATAGTGTGGAGATCCCTAACTAGAACAGAAATATCCAAACCATGCAACACCACAGTTCTCACTCCTCTTTCCTCCCTAGAATATCTCATCCCACACCTATCAACGAGGGGCTGGCAGGCTGCTAGTATCAATTACATAGAGGATTTATATACTCAAACCCAACTTAAATCAATGCAAGATCTACAACTTTCTTACAACATACCTTTAAAGGACTTCCTTACTTACATACATATATCATCATTTCTGAAATGTCATACCAGACCCTCTATATGGGTTGATCCCAAGGCCTCGTGGTATCTCATGAATCCTTCACCAACCCCTAGGAGGATCTCCCATCTTCTATTCCTTCTTAAGCAACAAAGATTCTCTAAAACCACTCCTATGTTGAAGTGGGTATCAGACTTGCAAAAAACCTACTCTAAAACTCAATGGGAAAAAGCTATCAAAATCTCCCATAAGGTTACACATTGTATTAACCATTGGGAACTGCTCCAAAAAATAACGTCCCGCTGGTATCTAACACCAACTAGACTAGCAAAATTTTTCCACACCCACTCCTCTTAGTGCTGGAGAGAATATGGGAACATTGGATCCCTCCTCCACATATTTTGGTCGTGTAGGAGCCTAACAAGTTACTGAAACAAAGTCTTCCAACTCATCTCACATGTGACGGGAATTCTTATCAAACCAGAACCAGACCTTGCCTTCCTTTGTCTAGGAATATATACATTTCCTAAAGAATTTAGGACTATAATCACTGTCATTTTACTAAGTGCCAAAACGCTTATCACCAGACTTTGGAGATCAGACCTAGCTCCGAATATTTCATACCTTATAAACCATGTTAACCATGTTAAAATAATCTTTGACCACATATTTTCTAAAGCATGGAGTTATTGGATCCATACTTATCCCTCATGACACAGATTATATTGTAACCTATTGTATTGGTGTCCACTTAGCTGACTATTATGTACCTTTAATGCGAACACTCGCTAGGAATTGTATATCTATGCCTTTAACTATGTCCCATTTACTCAATTTTTCATATTTCTCAATGTTGTTCATTGGGTATCATTCCAAAAAACAATAAAAAGTATTGATAATAAAATGCTGAACAAAAATGTTTAATTGTTCTAACAATTCCTGAAAGCTTTACCTAGATATTGGGAAAAGGGTGTCCATTTGTTTCATGCTTGTATTGTCAAAAGAAAAATGCATGTGTGTAAAAAAGCAGAAAAAAAATAAAGAAAAGGAAAAAGAGAATGCTTGGGGATTGGCATGTACAATACATGTATTATATTGGATAGATATTAGCTGATAAAAGTAGTTTGATATGTGTAGGAAAAAAATATGTGTAGGAAAATATGAAATATAAATAAAAAAAGATAAGATTGTGTCTGTATACTGAAATATTTGTGTATGTATATGCATTATAAATAAGCATGCCCTACGTGCCTAAGGCTAGTTACTGTACAGCACTGGGTTTGTGCTATTATTAGAGTTATTTGCTTTGATTTCCTCTTTAGGTCCTTGTTTTATCATAATACATTTCTCAGTGTACCAAAAAGCCCTTTTCAACAAATCAAATTTCACATTAGCAGCCCCCGAAAAAAGACCTGTATGTCATTTCTTCATTTTACAAGATACGAGCATCCTTTATAGCATTAGATGTAAACATACTTATGGCAGATCTATAAATACTGCCACTGCTGTTAGCACATCTAATTTCAGCTTTATATTAGCACATGTTCTGAAATGATTTTCAGCCTGTACTGATTCTGTAAAAGGAAATGAATATAAATGAATTAAAAATGTAAAATTATAGGTATATTATTACAGCATGGTATTATGGAGAGAGATACTGTCCTACGCACAGGCAGGACTGTATTTACTATTATGGCACTCGGAAGCCACTTCCTGTGGCAGTATGGTTACAGGAGATACCATACCATATACAAAGGAAAACATATAGTTTAAAGCTAAGATCACAAGGAAGTCTATGTGGGACACTTACTATTTCAGAGAATGTATAAATAGCACCATAATATTAGTTTAAGAGTCTAAATTGATGATTTAGGCAGTTACTCAAAAAAAAAATAATAATAATAATCCCTCTGGGTGATCAATGTACATTGTAGGTAAGACAAATATATTTTTTAAAATATATTATAATCACCTGGTGTACTCCCAGTGTTCTGAAAAAAGTTGCAGGGTCTGCATCACTTTAGAAGTACTAAACCCTTGGGGAGTATAACTTTAAATATCACAGAGGGTGCCTAAAATTGGACTTATGTCTTAGTGCAGATTTCTGGGAAAATCAGTGAGCCTATCACGCAAGTAAGAAATTACATTTCTGGGGTAGTGTTATACACCAATGGTAAACAGAATGCCCCCAGGTTACCATATTGAACTGAATTTTACAGAAAATTACAGCAGCGACATATTGAAAAGGAAAGGCCATTTTTAATGCCATTAAATTACAACATAACTTATAAAATTGAAACAGAAATTGTATACGCTATACAGTACACCCTTCGCATTTTTGTAAATATTTTACGGTTCATCGGTTTAGACATTAATAGCTGTGTGTCAAGCTATTTTGAGGGGACAGAAAATTTACACTGTTATACAAGTTGTACACTTACTAGTTTACATTGTAGCAAAGTGTCATTTCTTCAGTGTTGTCACATGAAAAGTTATAATAAAATATTTACAAAAAGGTGTGGGTTGTACTCACTTTTGTGAGATACTGTATATGTTGTTTATTTGGTGTTTATTTGGTTTTCAATGAAAGTGGAGTTATCCCTTTTCCCTAAATTTGTAAATTAAGATGAGACATGATAGAACACCCAAGGCACATTGAGGGTTAAGAGCAGTCCCTCTATATTGGTTTTTCGGCTGCATGTGTTTAACCCCTTGAGGCTGACGCCTCCCGGCCATTTAGGGGTTTTAAGATACCCGGGGGGGGGGGTTGGGTCTATGATCATGTGACTTTTGTGATTGGCTGTCACGGTGGTCACATGATTGGAAAGTTTTCGATCGCAAGTAGCGATCGGGAGCTGTCAGTTAGCTGCCAGTAACTGTGGCGGGAGCGCCCTCTCGTCACAGCTTTGTTGGCAATGTGGTACCCAAATATGTGGCCACTCAGCGGCAAGGCCCACCCAACAGGTTAAAGGAAGGACTCTACATTCGCTGAGAGAAAAGTTTTCTGATGGCTCATATTTTAAAGCAATTGGTATCTGCTGGCTTGAAACATAGGGGTTTATTTACTAAAGGTAAAGAATCTGCGCACTGCATGTGCAGTTGCTCTAGATCTGAGGGGAAGCTCTGAAATGAGGGGAAGCTCTGCTGATTTCTATCATCCAATCTTGTGCAAGCAAAAATTCAATTTTGTTATTTTCCTTGCATGTTCCCCTCACATCTTTAGCAGCTGTACTTGCAGTGCATAGACTATTTACCTTTAGTAAACCAACCCCATAGACTTACTAGCCAGGTCCTGCAAGACATCTGGTATATGACAGCTACCAACCAAAGCCATTGGGCTCCACAGAACAAATATAGTCAAACGATATTGAACTGTAATACTCAAGATCTTGCAGCCCATATCCAGAAATTTCAAACTGGGGTGCTTGGCAGGCATTATGAATGTATGCAGAGTGCTCCTCAACCACCAGGGTAAAAAATGGGACACTATACTGATTGAGAACTGCTGCTCCACACTGATTATGACATTCAGTTTCAATCAAATGCTTATGTAGAAGTCTGCCTGGCTGGAAATCTCTGATAGCGTACAAAATATCCTTTATGGGTGTAAAGCATCCAGCATCCTTGTGAACCCAGAATACACCTCTTGTATAAAAGGCATTTTCCAAAGCTTTATATCATAAGAAAACAATAGGACAATGGGTTTACTGGATGCATAACTCACAGGTACATACACATTGTTTGGATTGTCTACTTTGATGGTAAAATAATCTTAACCTTATCAAATATTCTGCTTGTTTACAAGCAAATCAATCCAGCAGAAAGATTGCTTCTCGCATTTTCTATGCCTCTTGGTTTTCTTTTCAGATGTAATTTATATAGGTAGCATTCAATCTAATTTTTCACTGCACTGCACAGTTGTTTTATAAGTAGGTGCTGTAACTGACACCCATTACCTTTTTATTATTCAGAATCTGAGAAAATAAGCGCCATCTTTTTGTCTGCCTCATTACAGTAACCTATCACGCTTTGCTTCAATAAACGCCCAATATTAGATCATGTTGAATTTTGTGGTTTAGAAATACCTCTGCATGTCACTGGTGAGCTCCATATACTGTCTGTCCTGTCTACTTCATGTTAATTGTGTTGACTGAGGTAGCAGCCAATAATAAAAAAAAACAAAAAAGGCCAAAATGGACCAATTTTTAGAGGCAGTACAAAAAGTGATGTTCATGCAATGTACAGCGATTTGTCTGAAGTAGCTGACATTTGGGGGGTGAGAGATCACAAGCATTAGAAAAGAGTAGTGGATCAGCATTGGGGCAATGTGGGTGACTGCTTGGGGCTTTAGGCTCTTAGAAGGCTTTTGCCTGTCCATGCCACTGTTGCTGAATCTTAGATGTAGGAAGTTTGCTTAACAAAAACTTTATATAAAATGACACTCGAAAAAATATCCTTATTCTTCAAATATAATCCATAAATATTCATAGGCGGTCTGCCTATGTAAACAAGGGAGATCGCCATTCTGACAGGGAAGAAGATAGAGATCTTATGTTCCTGCTAAGCAGGAACATGGATCTCTGTCTTCCCCCAGTCAAAGCATCCCCCACACAGTTAGCAAGCACCCCCTAGGGACACATTTAACCCTTTGATTGCTCCTGATGTTAACTCCCTCTCCGTGATTAGTACAGTAACAGTGCATATTTTTAGTGCCAAAAAGTGTCAAAAATGTCAGTCAGGTGTCCAATTTGTCCACCGCAATGTCACAATCCCATTACAAATTGCTGAACGCCAGCATTACCAGTAAAAAAATAAATAAAATAAAAATGCCGTAAAAATATCCCATTTGTAGACTTTTGTAACTTTTCAGCAAACCAATTAATATATGCTTATTGGGATTTTTTTTTACAAAAAATGTGTAGCAGAATACATATTTGCCTAAATTGATGAAGACATTTGATTTTTTACATTTTTTTTATTGGATGTGTTTTAGCAGAAAGTAAAAAATATTTTTTGTTTTTTCAAAATTGTCACTCTTTCTTTGTTTATAGCGCAAAAAATAAAAATCGCACAGGTAATCAATTACCACCAAAAGAAAGCTCTATTTGTGGGGGAAAAATGACGTGAATTTAATTTGGGTACAGTGGTGCACGACCACACAATTGTCAGTTAAAATAACACAATGCCGTATCGCACAAAATGGCCTGGTCATTAAGGGGGGTAAAACCTTCCGGGGCTGAAATGGATACACACTACACACACTACACATCCCATAGTCCCTTGTCCATCTAGGCAGCGAGCAAGAGAGGGTGACTATGTTCCTACGTACAGTGGGACCATGCAGTACGAACATAGCCACCCTCTAACAGGAACTCAGATCATAACAGCAAATGGAATTTTGAGATTTGGAGGAGACTGAGAGCAATATAACGTTTTTTTTTTTTTTTGTTAAAAATACATGCGTAAATTGCTTTTTTTTTTTTATTTGTGTCACTTTAAGGACTTTGGACATACCTCATGAACCCAGGTCCTCTTCCAACACCAAAAAGTAAAAAAAATAGAAACTGGGGATCCTTTAAAATTTAAATCAATGGATGTATTGTGTGCACTTTAACTTGTGACCAAGATAACACCCAAAATGCCCCACCACAATCAGGTTATGGAAACATCACTTTGAATGTATTCCATGGTAAATCAAACAGCACAATGCAATGTAGAAAATTCACCAGCACCTAGAAAACAATGGGGTTGATTAACTAAAACTGGAAAATTCAAAATCTGGTGCTAACAAAATAAAAATCTTTTTGAAAAAAAAAATAAAAAAATCTGGTGCAGCTGAGCATAGATCCAATCAGCTTGAAGGTTTGTTTATCAAAGCTTAATTTAACAAGCTAAAGTTAGAAGCTGATTGGCTACCAAGCACAGCTGCACCAGATTTTGCACTCTCCAGTTTTAGTAAATCAACCCAAATGTCTCCAATAGAAAAGATCTCTTCTACAGTAAGTATATCTGTTAAAATAGAGACTACATGCCATCATGAGAAGGTTGCCAGATTAAAAATCCAGGGAACTAGAATTCTGTGTGTTTTACATCCCATATGGCTGAAACACAAGAGCCGTGAATTTATGAAAGAAGAGTTCAAACTAAATGTATATAGGCAGAGTCCTTGATTATTACAATTCACTCTCTTAATCCAATTTTAGTTTGGTGCAATTAATGTTTTATAGGGTGCTTTGTTCTTTTAAGTAAATGTTTTTTCTTAATTAAGCATTGTGATCCCAGTATATTTGATCCTCTTCCATCCTGGTGAACCAGCAGCTATTATACCAATGACATTGTCAACATTAGGGTAATAATATAAAGCTAAGAATATCCAACTGCGCTAACCAAGTGATAAATAAAACAAATTGAATAAAATAAGCTGCTGACACCACAACTGGCACTCGTTGTATAAATTTAGGAGAAAAGCAACGTACATACTAAACCATAAATGTGACACAGTGCAATTGGCTATCACAAAAACAAAATATGGGGATGTGAATCATCCAATCTTAACATACAAAATTAAGTAAAATTGAAGAAAATCAAAACAGTGAGTCCAGTGATTAACACATTAGTGCATGTGAAACATAGTCCCAAGTGAAGACATGGCATCCACATTTCTTTGTTACTGTTATAACATTTTGCAAATAAATACTCTCTCTATAAATGTAGGCCTAAATCTATCCTGCTACATTTCTTTGGTGAAAATAACCCAAATCAGTGTACGTTATTTAGTCTGTAGAAAGGTTATAAAGTCCACAAACTCTGGTTATGTATATCTGAAGATCGGTCAATCCTGCTGTACTGATGGCCTACCCCATTTCTTGTCGCCCGGAAATGCCAGGAGAGTTGAAAAATCCCCCAAATTAGCCCTTTTTAGAAAGTTCAAGGTATTTATTAAGAGGCATAGCAAGTTTTTTGAAGTTGTAATTTTTTGCCACAATTTTTGGAAAATGAAGATATTTTTTTTCACAGATTTTTGTTTTTCACATACTGTCACCAGTGCAGAATCATCATATAACTGGTGTGGTGGCGATCAGGGACATTGACTGGTGACAGCATGTAAAGAAAAAAAAAAAACAACAGCTAATATTTTTTTAAACTTTTTAACTATTTCTTTCTTTCTTTTTATTACATTTTCTTTCTTTTTTTACTTACTGTGACTAGAGCAACACAGTGTTACCATAGTAACACATTTTTTCAGTGACAGTTATCGAAATTTCCCCTAACTTTGGAGATATTTACTTTCACTTCCTGTTCTGTTGTAAAAGTGGGGTGGATCCCACGCAATGGAAAATTATATACAGAAAAAGGAGTTGCTGCCTACCCAGAAAACTTCTCAACAAAGTGAGAAGCCAGAAAGAGTTAATGTGTTTGTATGGGCAATGGCGCTACTCAGTAGGGTTGGTACAAATGGTTATGCACTATATACAGTCAATGTATTAAAATGAATGTTAAATATAAAAGTGCTGTAGCCCACCCATGAAATACAACATTTATGTATAACAAATCAATAAGGTGACATGTGCATCAATAAATTGTTAAAGTGTTTCAGTGCAGTGAAATCATGTTGGTTATACATATACACTGGTTGAACAATATTCCAAATATCACAAATGGCGAAATGTGCAAAAGGTGCAAAAAGTGCAAAGTCTTTATCTTGTGCCTTTTAAAGGGAAAAAAAACAGAGCAGTGCTGATTGTAGACGGATTCCCTCTATAACATAAGTCCAGTCTTGTAAATTACACCTATGGAAGGTGCTATGTGCAAATAAAGAAAACGTGCAATCCAATACATCAAGTGTAAAAAAGGCTATGGTGAAAGCAGAAGACGTATCAGTGTTGTGATATACTTTGCCCTTTGCTGTGCACTTTTTTCACCTTTGCACATTTCGCTATTTGTGTTATTTGGAATATTGTACTACCCGTGTATATATATAACCTACCTGATTTCACTAGACTGAGTCACTTTAACAATTTATTGATGCACATGTCACCTTATTGATTTTTTATACATAAATGTTGTATTTCACGGGTGGGCTACAGCACTTTTATATTTAACATTCATTTTATATATGGTTTTAATACATTGACTGTATAGTGCATAACCATTTGTACCAACCCTACTGAGTAGCGCCATTGCCCATACAAACACATTAACTTCCTGTTTGGTGCCTTGGACAGGAAAATTAGGCACCCAGATGGCAGGAAAATGACACAGGGTTTCATTCATTCCTTATTCTATCTATAAGTTAAAAAAAGTTTTTAGTTAAAAGATTCTTTAACCTGACTTAGAAAATTGTGAGAACGGTTGATTAAGCTTACATGAGATGCCTGTGTTTCTGCTAATAAAATGGGAAGAACTGTTGAGGCTAATAAGGGAAAGCAGCCTTATTTGCTCTGGTGCCCATAGGCAAAAGCCTGTTGTGCTCAGTGGTAAATCCAGCTTTGCAAATTGTGCATAAATTGATTTACATCTCAAGTTTCTGTGATTTAGAGACTTAGCATTGACTTGCGGCCTGCTGAGACTTCACAACAGCTTCTTGTTCGCATGGTTCACTTGCAAATTTAAGAAACAGAACTGAGTTCTTCTGTTTCCCTAACTCTATCGCGCTGATCGAACACCTCGCACCTGCAAGAGAAAAACACACTCAGGTCTTTAAATAACACACTGTCTGTAATCTTATGTTTGAGCTCGTGGGCTTTCTAATACTGCAATGTATGGAGAATAAAACAAAAATTGAGTTCTCACTGAGCTCTTTGTTGACAGAATAGAATGCATGCAAACACACACTTTTCTATTCCATTTGCTTTTACTGCAGAATGATTGCTTTCCATTTACTTAAGGTGAACCTGTTCAGTTATTTAATTCCCTTTCTGGACCAAGCCACCAACTTAGTCATCATAAAAGCCAGTGTTGTATATTAGGTGTGCACAGCCTATTGCATCAGGGTGTGCACCCCCCCAAAGCTCAAACATATTTTCGTGTGTATGCATGTGTATATATACTGATGGTGTCAACAGAGCAATGGCCGGTGTCAGTTGGGCAGCGATTGGTTTCAGTAAGGCAGTGGACAGTGTCAGTAGTTTTTATTTTTACTATTTTTCTACAATTTGTTTTAGGAGCCCCATCAGGGGGTTTTGGTGAAATATCAGGGATCTAAACAGGGGGAATCTGCACCATACAGGGTGGTTAGTGTGTGCTCAGGCACACCTGGCACACCCTGTGCGCACACCTATGCCTTGAATAAAATCATTAAAGGCAAAACTATAGTTCTTTCTCAGAATGTACACATTATAAAGCATATCTAAACCCCCAAAAAACTAAATTTAATTCACTACAGCTTACCAGCCCTTGATGTGGTGGTGGCATTTGTTTTCAATGTTCAAGCCAATAAAACGTACACCAGTTACAAAAAATACCCCTTGCTCTTGCCATAAATGCAGTGTCCTTGTAATTTCCTGTGAGCCAGACAGAAAGCAAAACAGTCTTATATTGTATCTGTAAATTACTAATATCTTTATCCCCCATGGAATGGAAATGAACAGGCATTCATACAGTGCATCCAGAAAGTATTCACATCGCTTCACTTTTTCCACATTTTGTTATGTTACAGCTCTATTCCAAAATGGATTAAATTCATTATTTTCCTCAAAATTCTATAAACACTTCATAATGCTTACGTGAAAGAAGTTTTTTAAAATCTTTACAAATTTCTTAAAAATAAAAAACAAAAAAAATCACATGTATATAAAGTATTCACAGCCTTTGCTCAATACTTTGTTGAAGCACCTTTGGCAATAATGACAGCCTCAAGTCTTTTTGAGTATGATGCTACAAGCTTGGCACACCTATTTTTGGGCAGTTTCTTCCATTCTTCTTTACAGGACCTCTCAAGCTCCATCAGGTTGGATGGGGAGTGTTGGTGCACAGCCATTTTAAAATTTCCAGAGATGTTCAATCAGGTTCAAGTCTGCGCTCTGGCTGGGCCACTCAAGGACATTTACAGAGTTGTCCCATAGCAACTCCTTTGTTATCTTGGTTAGGGTCATTGTCCTGTTGGAATATGAACCTTCTCTCCAGTCTGAGGCCCAGAGCACTCTGGAGCAGGTTTTCATCAAGGATTATATCTGTACATTGCTGCATTCATCTTTCCCTCAATCCTGACTAGTCTCCCAGTTCCTTCAGCTGACAAACATCCCCACAGCATGATGCTGCCACCACCATGTTTCACTGTAAGGATGGTATTGGCCAGGAGATGAGCGGTGTCTGGTTTGGTCAGGGTTTCCCCAGTCAAGGAGCTGACAGGACTGTCTGTCCCTTTATATTCGACTGTCATCCTATCCAATCCGCCAGATGGATGGGGAACAAATGACCCATCCATTTGTTTTTGGTGGATAGGATCAGATTGGAAGTCAGCAGGTGTCACACTTGACTTAACATTATATTTTTCTTGTTAATCCCCACACAGCTTTATTATCTGCAGTAAAGCTTGCACTGATTGCATCCCTTGTAAAAACTGGGATATTTATGGGAAGCTTAGACATCAATGATATCCTAATACAGATCATTACTCATCAGTCAGTGACATCCAGATTATTTTAAGGGAAATCTTGATATGCCCATAGAATATGTTCCTTGAAATATGTAAAGCTTTTCTAAAAGCAAGTTCATCTCAGAATGGCAAGTTATCTTTGAGATTTCACAAGTAGTCTTGTCTCCATACGGAAGAGTTGGCTCCAGTGAAGCAGGAAATAATCCTACTAACTGATCACACCTGTGTACATCTTGTATGCATTGCAATAGTATGAGAACATCTGGCAGTCACTTTACTTTTCTTACAGGGTTTTCAGGTCACCCAGAGTGGAAAAAAAGCTGACTGATAAATATTAAATTGCTAAATTACACAATGAAAACAGTTCTTAATGTATATCAAAAGCCAACAGTTTTTTTTTTTTTTTCATTTTGGATAGAGTAAAATGGTTAAAGTCCATTAGTTTATTTTTTGTTTTGTTTCTTTTGTCCATGCCCCATTTGAAAGATTTACCCTCACTTTCTATACACAAGAGAAAGTCAGAAGAAATTCTCAAAAGTGAGGGAAACCTTACTTTTGGGGGGGCCCACAGGTCTGTAGGCCACAGTTCCCACAGAAGAACTTGAGCACACTCCAACTTCTTGGATTCGGAGTGCGCACAATGCCTGTCTGAAATCAAACAGTTTGTTAGAAACTGTTCTTGGGTGGAGCAAGGAGAGTTGGAAGCAGTGGACTTTGACCTTCAATCTAGGGACAGAGTGGTGCTCTGACGTAAAGGTGCATCCTATAAAAAAAAACTGAGAGTCCTACAACAGCCTATTCCAGGTAATATCCAGAGACCCCCCCCCCCCCAAAAAAAAGGAGACACCTACATTGTAAACTCATCATACCTATTGAGACCCACAGAGAGGCTCATTAAGGGCTTTTAAAAGAACCTGGTAAAGTTTATGAGCCACAATAGTATCTGCCACCAGAGATTCAAGGGTGATTCCTCTCCAGTCTCCAGGACACCCAGGAATAGAAACTGGATTCTGACAATATTACACAGACCAATAGTTACCAAGTTCAAGTTCATGCTCTTGGAAGCCCTCTTGCCCCCCTTCCACGGATGCTCGTAAAGACAGAGATACGTTGCCTCTTGTTTCAGAAGATGGAACTGGGACTCAAACCCTGAGGCCCTCTCAGAGACCTAAGTTTGGGAGACCCCTGTACATTTTGCACAGGATGAATTTGAATGGTCTGCAAACTTGGCAAGGATAGCATGTTTAGGTGGGGTGGAGTGCAGTGGATTGTCCATTTATCTAGTCCTGAGCATTGAGACATTTTTGTACTGCTCTGTGTTCATTATCTATTATATCTATTATTTTTCAACCTGAACTCCAGGAATAAAGACCATGTTTTAGATATTTGCCTTGTAAAAATTAATTATTCGTGTGAGGCTGCTGCTGTGTTATGTAAGACTTATAGTTCCATTACTTCTGTAACTAGTATAAGTGCTGAACTTCCGGAGCTAAAACTTACAATTCTGACTCACATACAAGGATGGTGGGTCAATCAGATTTTATCTCCTCCATTCATAAAAGTTTTATGTTCTTTTTACAGAATACAAGGCATTCTGTAACATTGAGAATACAAGGCATTCTCAATGAAGGGAGAGGGGAACGTGTAGATAAAGGTCATGATCTCCTCTTGTCCAACCACAGACTACCTTTTATTCTGTAAAAAAAAAAAAAAAAAACACTGTTTTGAGAATGTGCAACATGGAATGCATTGCATTTTTACAGAGTACACTACTGCAATTCAGTGGTGTGATCGGACTTCATTGCACACACAGACAATTTATGTAAAGCAAATATAAAAAAAAAAATGTTTTCCTGAAATTCAGATATAACTATATCTGGTGTTCAGGAGCAAAAATCTCACAAATACTGATATATTCTAACACTGAGCTGCTCTATTTAAAGCCTGATCACAGGATAATTGCATGTTCTGTGTCCAATCCTAGGGCAATCTAAAAATGAGTAATGCTCACATTATATTCTGCTGTTGGAGGCTGTACTGCTTTAATGAGACTGCAGATTGAGAACTCTGTGCTTAAAATTCCTTTGGCATGTTAACAAATTCTCTGACTTTTATCTATCATTTCAGTTGTTTTCATAGGACCAGATAATAGTGAAACATAAACTTTGAGTTTAAAGTATTAAAGATTATTTCCATCTAAATACATATTTCAGCTAAATTGATATTCAAAGTCTGCAGAGCAAAACAATATTATTTATTCCTTATTTCGTATTATTATAATTGCACCAGTATTTGAACTTTTCACTGTGCGTAATTGGTCACAATACATGGTAGGTTCATTGTCATGTGGAAATTATAGAATAACGTACTGCTGTGAACATTCCACAGGATAGCTGCTGACTACTGTAGATTGAACCTAAAATTATTAATCTTACTAGTATACCACTGTGGACACTGAAATGCTTTTACACACTGACCTAAAGTGGTCTAGTGACTTTTCTAAAAAAGTAAATAGATGCCCAGACTGAAAAGAAAAGCTTTAAGGCTCCATGCACACTCGGTTTTAAAAAACGCGAGTGTTTAGCATTTTTTCTGCCAGAAAACTCCAATCAAAAACGCAAACCAGAAGGGGTTTTTTTTCCTTCCGCTAAACGTTGAGCTTAAAATCAAAATATAATCGTCCTAATGTGTATGGACACATAGGATAACATTGAGCTGCTTCTACAGGCAAAACACAAAACTCCTGTAGAAGCAGTGTGCATGGACTAAAACTTACTCCCATATACTGCTTATGTTGCTAAACTCCACTGTATTTTAGACCTAAACTTGCAGAAAATTCTTCTATGCCCAACACCTCTAGAAGTGTCAGATGAAGGCTGCCTCCACTGCATTGTATGGTTTCATCTACTCTACCGGCCCTTACATCACTACAGGACACGATGATGGTGTACATGGCGGTAGAAAAAAACACAGAGTACATCAGAGGGGACCAGGTGTCCACCATACCTGAAAGCATGCTAGATGTTTTAGATCAGTGGTCCTCAACTCCGGTCCTCGGGACCCACTAACAGGCCAGATTTTAAGTATTACCTTGGGGAGATGTAGACTAGAATACTGCAATCACTGAGCAGCAAATGAGATCACCTGTGATGTGATTTAGTTATGTTGCAAACCTGGCCTGTTAGTGTGCCCCAAGGACCGGAGTTGAGGACCACTGCTTTAGATCCCTCAGTAAGCTCATCTCTTGAAGACAGTGGAGCTTGGTAGAGAAGGTGGTGGGAAGATCGGCTTCTTTTTACTTTGGTAAATAGCCACAATGTTGTTTTTGAAGGCCGAATTGAAATACACACTTTTGGTGCCATTGTGGAGATCACACTGCTGTGACCAGAATGTGAAGTATTTCATATTCAGCCTCATCTTGTTCAGAGATTTTCTGCTTTGGGATAGGAATTTTGGCACCATGAAACTGAGAGTGATCATTATTGGGGTAGTTTAATTATGCTACCTATTATTCTGGAACAAATATTAGGACAAGAGTTCATGTTTTTCAGACTTCGCCATCTGCATACTTGTTCCAGGGCAATAAACCATTAGGAGGGGAAGCCATAATCATTAAGTCCTGGGGCATACACCTTATAGATAAATGAATCACAAGCTCAATATAAAATAAAATGTATGCAGCAAAATTAGCTGTCCAGGGGTGGACCCCTATTCTTTACAGAAATCATTGGATGTTTTTGCCTTTTGTTTTTTTTTTTGTGTTTTTTTTTTTATAAATGGTAAATGTTAATACTGGCATGCATACTCTTTAATAAACAATGTGCTAAATGGATTTACAAAACTCAGATGACACGTAAAGGATTTGCTAAAACCTCATACAGGGTCAGAAATCTTGGGATCCCTTACTACATGCTTTTTCTAGCCCAATACAATTGATTCATGTTAATTTGCAATGGTTAAGAACACCGCTTAGTTTGTAAAATACTCAAAAAGTACATGTAACATGAATGGCTAGCAGTAACGTGTAACATGAATGGCTAGCATTAGATGCATATTGTCCATTGTCTGCAATTTCAACAGATTCAGACAAAATTCAGGACATCTGCTGGCTACAAGGTCTGCAATAAATAACCATAGATCCCATCTGTCATTTTTCTACTGCACTTTATAGACTGAAAACAAAAATGGCTTGTTGTTGTACTCAACAAGATGACTGTCACATTTTAAACTCTTTTTAAAGCTCGCAGTTGTGCACATTTTTTATTTTTTTTTTTAAGATTTGTACTGTTTTAATACGGCTTCAATGACCTCAGGCATACTGTTTTAGTAAATGGCACTGTTCACCTTTCAAAATCACATCAGTGGCACTATACACATTGCTGAATTTTCCTCTAACCACTTGACCTCCGGAAGATTTTACCCCCTTGATGACCAGAGCATTTTTTGCTATTCGCCACTGCACTATTTTAACTGGCAATTGCGCGGTCATTCAAGACTGTAAACAAATTCAATTTTAATCATTTTTTTCACACAAATAGAGCTTTCTTTTGGGGGTATTTGACCGCCACTGGCTCCTTTATTTTTCACGATTTAAACAAAAAAATATGGGAAATCTTGAAAAAAAAACAACAATATTTTTTACTTTCTGCTCTAAAAAATATCCAATAAAAAATAAAAAAATTAAATTTCTTGATGAATTCACGTCAAAATGTATTCTGCTACATGTCTTTGTTAAAAAAAACCCAATAAGTGTATATTATTTGGTTTGTGTGAAAGTGTCTGGTATAGATACTGGAATTTTTAGTTAGTTATTTTGTTATACTAGTAATAGCGATGATCAATGACTTATAGTGGGACTGTAATAGTGGGGTGGGCAATCTAACACTAGCTGATGCTGGCTCGGGGGTACACTAACTGTTTAACTGACACTGTCATCAATAGTGCTACTAATACAGTGTAGTGATCAGCAGTGTTGGGGGTAACGAGTTACAAAGTAACTAATTACAGTAACTACATTACTTTTTTTGGTAACTAAGTAAAGTAACTAATTACAATACTAATATTGGTAAATACACTACTTTACTAGGCTATAGGAAGTAACTTCACTACTTTACTAGACTGTAGGAACGCGCTTTCCTGCGTTACCCAAGCCGTGCGATACAATCGTTATTTCGAAGAATAGAGAGGGATGAAGTTTATGACTTTTTGTTGCACTTTATGTTTTATTCTGTTTTTTCAGGTTTTGTTCTCATGTTTCCCAAAGCCTGTGTTTATACAATAAACTCTATGCAGAAAGAGTGTCATGTATCTTCTTCTACACGGTCAATTAAGAAAGAGGAAAGTAAAGTAATAAGTAGTGAAGTTACTTTTCAAATGCAGTAACTAGTAAAGTAATCTCATTACAATTTACAGAAGTAACTAGTAAAACATTTTTTGAGTAACTACCCCAACACTGGTGATCAGTGCTAATACTATACACTGCCTCTGTACTAATGACACAGGCTGGGAAGGGGTTAACACCTAGGGGGGATCGAGAGGTTAAATGTGTGCCTAACAATGTTTACTGTGTGTTATGTGCTGCTTTTACTAAGGGATCTTGCTGTTTTTTTTTTCCTGCCATGCAGGGAATACAAAAACAGCAAGTTTGCCTGTCAATTTTTGGACCTCTGTGCTGTTTACAACACAGAGCTCCCTTCCCTGAATGATGGAGCCGATCAAAGGGTCCCAGTGATCAATCATTGCCTGGGACCCGCAGATTGGCTTGTGCTGTAATAAATCACAGAACAGCTGGGGCGGCGCTTGCATGTGCCCCCTACCCGGAAGCGATGATCACATATCAGATACATAATCCAGCACAAAGCGGGTGCCCTGCAGCGGTATATCTTCTTTAGACAGTCGTCATGTGGCTAGCGTTTACAGTATATACACAAATCTTGTTGTGCATTTTGCTTTTAGATTACTAAAAGAAGTAGGAGTTGCTTACCTTATATACCCAATCATGCGCAAGAACAAAATGACAAAACAGGAAATTTGCTTGCACATGATTAGATGTTTGAAGTGAACACAGCTTTGCCTAATTCACTAAACTAAGTGAACATTTTTTTTGTAAATATATATATATATATATATATATATATATATATATATATATATATATATATATATATATATTCCTTTAGTAAATAATTCCAATTGGCTCTAAAAGTTATGTGTAAATCGGACTTTATGCAATCTAGTTAATATTGGAATCGTCTTGAACATGTAAAATGTTCGTTAATCTAAAGTCGTTTTTACATGGCATTATGTCATTTGGCAAGGCATGTGAGTGGGAGTGGAGTCACCCTCCCTGCTGTTTCCTGTTGTGAATCACTTCTGTAGACAACAGGATATAATAATGAAAGGTTCTCTAGATAATCAGTATGACATAGACAAAAATGGCATCAACAAGCCTAGCATTAGTGAATAAGAGAAAATAGCCTCAGCTATTCAAAGTTACTAGTATCATACAGCTTCCAATAATGCTATCCATTGGGGATACGATTTCCTGGTTAAGACAGGGAATAAATGTATGCCTCCTATTATTATCTTCCACATATATAAAGCTGTAACTAAGATGTACAGCTGCCTCCAACACTTGAGTCTGGATGGTGCCCTTCCCACCATGCACCACAGTAGGGAACCCAGGTGCCTTCTTGTGGGAGTTGAAAAAAAGTCTCAAACATTGGTGGTCTGTACTCTTGCTTTGCAGCCTTGAGTCATAAATTTAAAACCCACCGCTATCAACATGGAATTTGTATGTTGTCATCATAGTTGCATGTTTTGACTCCAGTTCTGGTTTCCTCACACAACCCAAAATCACACTAGTTGATTAATTTGCACCTCACAAAATGACCGCAGACAGTGTATGCAGGACCTTATTTAAACTTTTTGTCCCCAAGGCCAACTGTTCTTTGCCGCCCTTTCAACCCCCCACCAGCTATCTAACCTTATTCTAGCCATAAATATTTAGATTCCTCTTATTCAGTCCAGCAGGCTAAACAAGAAAAAACACTAGATTCCTCCATCCACACTATACAGAATCTCCCCTGCTGACTAATACATTTAGGGTGCAGCACCTACGGCTGTCTAAATACCCCAACTATCACTGCAAATTTGTCAAACCAGGTAGTGCCAAAAGGGCCACCCATAGCTCAAAGCTAAATAGTGGGGAAATCTTTTAATGGGTACACTAATTCTGGATTCCCTCACTTTGACGAGCATAATGACAAAGGTTTGGATCCTCTGTCAGGATTTCCTTGCAGCCCACACTTTCATGAGGGATATTACCTCACTGTCTATCCAAGTAATGGGTACCATGGGATAGTGCCATCTTTGTCCTATTGGGTACATTTTCCCTTTACAACTGCAAGTAAGGAAAATCCCCTTTCAGTTGTCACCAGGCCAATCATCCCAAATGCAAGTTTTCTTCTATTTCTATTTTGCTAGTAACTCAAAATTTTTAACTTCTCTCATTTTCAATTTTGGTGACAACGGTCACCAGAACAATTAGAGGTAATGTCCCAATTCAGGACACAGACAGTAATAAAATAGCTGACAGAGATTAAACTCTTCCCTCCTCTATCCAAAACTAAAAAATATTGGGTTTAAAATGGACCCCCTCCCCCTTTGATATTCTGAATAGACAATTAAAATAAACTCAGTCCGAATAAGTAACTTACTACTTATTAGTGCCATGATTGCTTTTTTCATTTGTTGTGTCTGATCTTCCCTATTACCTCGCTCCTTCTCCCCTCTCCCACACTGCAATTTTAAGAAAACGATGTATTGTAGGCCGGCATTTCTTCTGGGTTCCCTTTGCCAGCCCACCAATGATGTGCGCACAAAATACTGCGCTTGCGCACTAATACTAATGCATCTGCTTTGATGAAACAAAGTCTAACAGTGAGATCCTGTGATATTTTGTGAAATCTTGTTGTGAGCTCTCGCAGCTTTGCAATAAGATCTCCCGAAAAGGCAGTGGTGACATAGCATTGGTGTGGCCTGGGATATGTCACCACTGTCTAGAGCAGTGATGGCAAACCTTGACATCCCAGATGTTTTGGAACTACATTTGCCATGATGCTCATGCACTCTGCAGTGTAGTTGAGCATCATGGGAAATGTAGTTCCAAAACATCTGGGGTGCCAAGGTTTGCCACCACTGGTCTAGAGGAACCCAGATGTTTTGAATAATAGGTAGTCAAATAAAATTATAAAAAAAAAAATAGTGATGGAAGATTGTTGAACAGCATGCTTATTAGCATGCAACAGTGGATTACGTAATTGGGGGTGCGAAAGTAGGAGAAGAAAACGTACAGAATCTTGACAATAAGCATTTATTGAGACAGGAGTAAACAAAGTAGGGGAAAAAATAAACTGTAAACAATATTATTGGTGAGATTTATTTCCCTTCCATTCCTGAAAACAGACCGGAGGTGGAATTACTTACAGTACTTAAACAAGCCCATAAGTGTAAAAAAAGACTAAAACATGTCGCTTCCTAATAGCCGTTTTGAAGTCTTGCAGCCTGAGGGTTTACAATCATGAAATTTTACATGGTGTAAGTGCTAAACATGTAAAGCAAACTGGCAGAATTTCATCCCCTGACAATTAGGATAGGAGCCCTTGGGGACTTTGTGTGGCATTCCATCTTCACGTTATTTGCATTCTGTTTTGTCTGCTGGGCATTAATTTTTACTGAAGTAGAAGAAAAATGTCCCCATGGAAGTTGAGACAAAGTGGCAAATAACAAATGCACACGCTGCTTCCTAGCTAGAGCTCCAGCTTGTTTATCATATGGATCTACAACTGTACAGGCTGAACTGCCTCTAAGGAATGGCTGTCTACTAATAAACGAATGTTTAATGTTGTTTCCGGTCAGTCCTGGCTATGCTAACATTCCGTATGTCCTTGAGCTACAATTTTTGGGTCTTAAATAGATTATAAGTTATTTGCTAGGGGTATAATATATATATATATATATATATATATATATATATATATATATATATATATATATATATATATATGTAACTTACAAAAGTGAGTACACCGCTCACATTTCTTGAAAATATTTCATTATATCTTTTCATGTGACAACACTGAAGAAATGACACTTTGCTTCAATGAATAGTAGTGAGTGTACAGCTTGTATAACAGTGTAAATTTGCTGTCCCCTCAAAATAACCCAACACACATCCATTAATGTCTAAACCACTGGCAACAGAAGTAAGTACATCCCTAAGTTAAAATGTCCAAATTGGGCTCAAAGTGTCAATATTTTGTGTGGCCACCATTTTTTTCCAGCACTGCCTTAACCCTCTTGGGCATGGAGTTCACCAGAGCTTCACAGGTTTCCACTGGAGTCCTCTTCCACTCCTCCATGACAACATCACAGAGCTGGTGGATGTTAAACAGAAGGCATCCTCTACCTTCTGTTTGAGGATGCCCCACAGATGCTAAATAGGGTTTAGGTCTGAAGACATGCTTGGCCAGTCCATCACCTTTACCCTCATCTTCTTTAGCAAGGCAGTTGTTGTCTTAGAGGTGTGTTTTGGGTCGTTATCAAGTTAGAATACTGCTCTACAGTCTCTGAAGGGAGGGGATCATACTCTGCTTCAGTATGTCACACTACATGTTGGAATTCATGGTTCCCTCAATGAACTGTAGCTTCCCAGTGCCAGCAGCACTACTTGACTGTAGCCAAGACACACTTGTCTTTGTACTCCTCACATAGTTGCTGCCACACACGCTTGACACCATCTGAACCAAAGACATTTATCTTGGTCTCATCAGACCACAGGACGTGATTCCAGTAATCCATGTCCTTAGAGTCTGCTTGTCTTCAGCAAACTGTTTGCGGGCTTTCTTGTGCATCATCTTTAGAAGAGGCTTCCTTCTGGGACAACAGCCATGCAGACCAATTTAATGCAGTATGTGACGTATGGTCTGAGCACTGAAAGGCTGATCCCCCACCCCTTCAACCTTTCCCAAAGACAACCTCTGAATATAATGCTGAGCACATGCACTCAACGTCTTTGGTCGACCATGGCGAGGCCTGTTCTGAGTGGAACCTGTCCTGTTTAACCGCAGTATGATCTTGGCCACCGTGCTGCAGCTCAGTTTCAGGGTCTTGGCAATATTCTTAAAACCTAGGCCATCTTTACATAGAGCAACAATTCTTTTTTCAGATCCTCATAGAGTTCATTGCCATGAGGTGCCATTTTGAACTTCCAGTGACCAGTATGAGAGAGTGAGAGAGCGATAACTCCAAATTTAAAACACCTGCTCCCCATTCACACCTGAGATCTTGTAAGACTAACGAGTCACATGACGCTGGGGAGGGAAAATTGCTAATTGGGCCCAATTTGCATATTTTAACTTAGGGGTGTACTCACATTTGTTGCTAGCGGTTTAGACATTAATGGCTGTGTTTTGAGTTATTTTGAGGGGACAGAAAAATGTACACTGTTATACAAGCTGTATACTCACTACTTTACATTGTAAAGTACATTGTCAGCATCAGGATTACTCCAGTAATATTACATATTACAGGGCAGACATATGCATAGCATATTATATGCAGACTGACCATTAAAACTTCACCTTTATAATAATAAAAAAAATGCTAGTTTGGATCTTTTGGTTTATAAAAATTCTACTGCAGGTACAATGAGGAGAAATTAAAGGATGGCGCTCAGGTGTGTTAATAGCTGATAATTACCCCAAAGGAGACATAGATAAATGATCCAATAAAAGTTTATTCCATGAATCCAAAGATAAAAAGCAATGTGTTAAATGAGTGATTCCTCCTACCAGTCCATGAAGTCTCTGTATATCACTGCTGCCTCAGCACGACTCCCTGATGTGAATCCCAGGGAAAGGAGAAAGCTGGCAGATGGAGATGGCATAGAGAAGCGGGTCCCAGCGGAGATAGGGGCTCACACGGTCCGGTGTGCGGCCGCTTCCTGGACCGGAGCCCACGCTGTGCTACGCTGATGCCCGCTGTGAGCGCCGAGGGATCGCACACTGATGACGTCACCGCTATCAGCGCTGTCAGCCGAGTGTGTGTCCGGACAAAGCTACCAATGTAGCGAAACATGTCGTTGTGGCAATCGGGAGGCTCTGTAGAAGCGAGCGAGCATCTTCCTCCAAGCTCCCCGTCCTTCAGGTGATTCCCCCGCCGGCCGCGGACACACACTCGGCTGACAGCGCTGATAGCGGTGACGTCATCAGTGTGCGATCCCTCGGCGCTCACAGCGGGCATCAGCGTAGCACAGCGTGGGCTCCGGTCCAGGAAGCGGCCGCACACCGGACCGTGTGAGCCCCTATCTCCGCTGGGACCCGCTTCTCTATGCCATCTCCATCTGCCAGCTTTCTCCTTTCCCTGGGATTCACATCAGGGAGTCGTGCTGAGGCAGCAGTGATATACAGAGACTTCATGGACTGGTAGGAGGAATCACTCATTTAACACATTGCTTTTTATCTTTGGATTCATGGAATAAACTTTTATTGGATCATTTATCTATGTCTCCTTTGGGGTAATTATCAGCTATTAACACACCTGAGCGCCATCCTTTAATTTCTCCTCATCACATCTACAAGCTATCCAATACTTAGGATTGGGCGAACAGTGTTTTTATGGATATTTGTGTTTTACATGTTTGCATGATATTTTCAGGAAACTACCTGTTGGAGTAGCGCCAGAACTCTTTCTTTGAGCTACTGCAGGTACAAACATATCTTGGTGACCACCATGATCAGTACAGAAGTTCTGAATTTATTTTTCCACCCCTCCCTGTACTCACATAAGCCAGATAGTATAAACAAATAAACTTAACCCATGCTTACAGTAGCAATATATAGAAAAGTGAAAATGTAAGAGCAGCTAGCACAATTTACTGGAGGTAAATGATAACATAATATATACACAAGTGCAGCACTTCAAGTAAAAGTTAATGTAAATAGTTCCAATGAAAATCAGAGTAAAATAGTCCAGAAGTGCAGTTCACAAAATCCACAGTGCCATAAGAAATCCTCCACCGACAGTATTACACACACTGACCTTTACCGTCAGGGATGGACCACTATTCTCACAGCGGTCAGATACACCTTATGTGATTTACAGGGATCACACAACCACTGAATGGTAACCGTCCTCCCGGTGAGAGAAGCAGATCCTCAGTCACAAGGTTAGGCACATTGGGATCAAAATCAGCAAGGAGACTTAGTGTGTTCCACGTTTATTAAAACAATAAAATGCACTCACTAAACGAACAGCATAAACTTGCATGTAAATCAATGAATGCAATGAGATGATTCCAACCAACAATATGGCCGACCTCTGTGAGCGGTGATGTCACACAATCCAGCTCCACCCAACGTGTTTCGCCATACAGACGTTATCAGGGGCATGGCTTTGCGCATGTACGACACTTTTATATGCAGAGGAGGCCGGAAATCGGCTTCCCTATGATTGTGCACCAAATGTCAAAGAACAGGCTAAACCACCAGAAACTGGAAGGGATGCCACATAAAGCCCTACACCAAAACAAGGTGTTCATTTCATTGGCTGAAACTGACGCATGAACTAGAATATCTAAATGGCTTATAAGCTGATTAGATATTCTAGTCTGTGTGTCACTTTCGGCTAATGAACCACCTTGTTTATGTGTAGGGCCAGATGTGGCATCACTTTCCATTTCTAGTGGTTTAGCCGTTCTTTAACATTTGGAGCGCAATCTTAGGGAAGCCGATGTACTTCTCTCACCGGGAGGACGGTTAATATTCAGTGGTTGTGTGATCCCTGTAAATCAGATAAGGTATATCTGACCCCTGTGAGAATAGTGGTCCATCCCTGATGGTAGGGGTCAGTGTGTGGAATACTGTCGGTGGAGGATCTCTTATGGCACTGTTGATTTTCTCAACTGCACTTTTGGACTCTTTTACTCTGATTTTTATTGGAACTATTTACATGAACTTTCACTTGAAGTGCTGCTCTTGTGTATATAAGCCAGATAGTGATCAGCCAACTGATTTTATTTACATAATTTTGAATTATGTAAGACTAATCCTTGTGCTGTCTGCGCTGTTCATTTTTTACAGAGAGCACTGCGTGTGAAGAGTATATTGTCTTGATCGGTATGTGATATTAATACTGAACGAAAATAGCTGGGAAGCAGAAAGAAGTTAAAAAAAAAAGCATTTCAATAAAGATCCTTGTGTATAAATTGAAACTGGATTCTGATAAAGGCGATCATAAGTGATCTAGAACTGGTGTCATGTCTCCACTTCAGTAATGGGACATGGACCCAATACTGTCAACTCCTGCTCCTTTAGAATTGCAATTGCCAGGACAGAAGAGCTGGCATTTTTGTAGAGAGAATGCTCAGACCATACTTTAGCAAACTCAATGAAAGAAACATGTAATTTTTTTTTTTATAAGATAATGCAGTAAAAAATATATACTAGACTGGGATAAGGGGTGGATGGGGAGCTCATCAGAATTTGAAAGCCACCTTTGAAATAAGGGGACTACCAGATACCCCCCCCCCCCATGTGAATAAGTACATTTACATGTATTCATTCGCTTTGTGAGGTAGGTTATCTGGGGGTCTCGGGGGGATGTCATTAACTGAGTTATGACATCACAGGAATGTCCATTTTTGGTCAATGATGCCACCACACCTTTGTCACCTTTTGTGGGGCCCCCAAGAGATGTAATTTAGTGAAAGGTTGTTGTAGAGATTTTTTTTTTTTTGCATGATTGATGTGGATCCACATTGGATGTCAACAAGCGTCGGAATGTTTGCTTACTAAAATCACCACTTCAATTGTAAAATCCAATAAGATACTCCCAAAAATGTTAAAATTACAGGCATGTAATTATCCATCACATTCTATGAACGGGACATCCTCACATTTCCATCCTCAAAATGATGAGTGGAAGTACTCCTTTAGCTGGTACACCTTAGCTGATGCATTTAAAGGGACAGGTCTTCTTCCTCAGAGCTCTGGATCTGTCTATAAAGCATCCTTACACAGTGTCCTTGATGGTAATAGGCTGGTTGGACAGATTTGCCTTTGCCAGGACAATCTTTGTGCTACTTCCCTGTCTCTCCTCATTTGCCATCTATGGGGCCTTTAACTGCAACACTCATGAAACCCAAGTATTTCTGTTTAGTATAGAAGCTGCACTTCAAATAGCAAGAGTTGGTCAGAACATTCACAAATGTCTGGCTGCTCTTTGATGTCTATAATAATATAATAAAAATCAGACAGATACATTAAAATACATTATAAGTATTTTCTTTTTCCTATTTTATTTCAGGGAAGTTAATTGTATAGATGCACAGTTCGATGTTTCTGAGTTTCCCTTTGGTATTGTGAATTAGTCATCTGTTTAAATGACAAGGATGTTGGGACTTTTATGTGCAAAGGAGAATAATCAAGCAAATTATACTGGTGCTCTGATCTCCTACTGATGGATGAATAAGACCACTTTTCCATTCCAAACAAATTTGGTCCACCCTAATTGCATGTAAATGTCAAACGTCCCTTCTAATGAAAGCTTGCAGGCAATATTTACAACTTGTGTGTGGTTGGTGTCTAAACTATTTCTACATACGGACGTTTGTCTTTTTCTTTCCCTCCAGGTGACGAGGAAAGATTAAAAAGCATCAATTCCGTTAGTCACAGCATGACAGAAATAAGATCATTCATCGCCAAGTCAGAGGTGGCAATAACAGCCGTGATACCCACAACACTGGTGAAAGGCACTAATGGCAGCGCAATCACTATTTCTGAATCAGAAGAGGAGAAAGCCAAGAAGCTACTGTATTGTTCACTATGCAAAGTAGCTGTCAATTCTCTGTCACAGCTGGAAGCACACAACACAGGTAAGTCTGCCATATTTTTACTAAAAACCGAGGGGCACTATAGACTGACTCCAGAATTTCACCTCTTTGGGTCGCCCAAAGCAGCTCTATTTGTGACTCCCACATTTTCCCGTTCTTCTGGTATTTTTTGATTTTTTGATTCCGCTCCTCCTTGTGCTGGCCACACTTCAACAAGTCCTATGAGGAACAGGTTTTTATTTGCCACTTATTAAATAATGAGTCTCTGATGAGTCTCTGAGTCTTAGGTGGTATTATTAGGAGCTCCCTTCTTTCTACGCACCTCCTACATCTCTGTAGAGAAATAGTGTTACTGATTATGCTTATACAGTGGGTATAGAAGAGAATCACCCCCCTTTAAAATAATCATATTTTGTTGCTTTGCACCCTGAAATGGGGACAGGCACAGTTTTTGTTTTATCCAGCTGTATTTACTCAGTACAACTTATAACATCCAAGTGAAAGATATAACACCAACATGTCAGAAAAACTAAAAAAAAAAAAAAATCAAAAACAGAATTACTGAGTTGTGTCAGTACTTTGTTGAACCACCTTTTGTTTTAAAGTGATTGTAAAGTCTAGTTTTTTTTTTTTTTTCAATAAAAATAACAAGCATGTTATACTTACCTCCTTTGTGCAGTTGGTTTTTCACAGAACAGCCCAGATCATCCACTTCTCTGGTCTCCTTTTCAGCTCTCCTGGCTCCTCTCTCCCTTTGAGTGCCCCCACAGCAAGCAGCTTGCTATGGGGGCACTGAGCCGAGGCACAGCTCTGTGTGTCCATTCAGACATGGAGCTGTGGTTGGGCCATGCCCCCTCTTTATCCTAATTGGCTAACTGACTTTGATTGACAGTAGCGGGAGCCAATGTTGCTGCTTTCTCCTAGCCAATGAGGGGGGGGGAGTCCCGGACGGTTGAGACAGTCATGGACATTGCTGGATTGAGAGGGGACTTGGGTAAGTATTAGGGGGACTGAGGGAGGCTGCTGCACACAGAAGGTTATTTTACCTTAACACAGAATGCTTTTAAATAAAAAAAACCTCCTGACTTTACAACCCCTTTAATTACAGCCTTTAGTCTGTTGGGATATGTCTCTACTAACTTTGCACATCTAGACTTTGGAATATTTATATTCAATAAATATATTACATTTGATAGTGACCGTTTGTGGACTGCAGTCTTCAAGTCATTCTACTGATTTTCAATGGGGTTCAAGTCTGGGCTCTGACTAGGACATGCAAGGACATTCAACTTTTTCTCCTTCAACCACTGTGTGCTCATTTTTGTTGTGTACTTTGGGGTATTTCAGGCTGTAAAGCAACAAAATGTGATTATTTTAAAGGGGGGTGATTCTTTTCTACACCCACTGCAATAGGTGCAGCTCTATACCAAATATACTGTATGTGCAATGTAATCAGAATTTCACTAAAATAAAGTGCTCATGGTCAAAACCTTATTTCAAATAATAAAGTGCTAATTTACCAGTCTATGGTATCACAAAAGTCTTTTCTTCTTAGATGCACACAAAGTGCCAGTTTCATCAAAAACTGTGTGCTTGTCTCCTCATTCACAGTCGTGCGTTTCATCTGTGTGATGTCTTTAGAGGATCGGTCCTATTATTTGTAATAATGTTGTGAGCATTTGCCACTGTCTAAACAGGAATTGAGGACCACAGTGGCTCTTGGGACAACGTGGCTTTTTCATGTGCTGGAAGTAAAGCACTGGATATACTTCTCTTTGTGCTAGTAGGGTATCTCACAGGACAGTATTAAGGGAAGACATGTCCATTTTCTTTCTTTGACCCTTCAGGGTGCCACTAAGTATTTTTTTTTTTTTTTACCTTTTGCATTATAGGAGAATTGTACTCAGAGAAACAAAAAAAGGCTGCCATTAGTGACCTCTCCTTCTAAAAATTCTGGTTGGCTGTTTTTTTTTTCATTGACTTTATTAACTGACCTCTAAATATGCAGTGGCCAATCACCAATCATCAGCATTCTCACACTGGAGGAAGGAGAGTGAGTTCCATGCCCCCAGTGCCTGTAAAAAACAGATATTTTCTTCCCTTTCTGGCAGCCAAACGGAGCAGTAGGAGAACAAAGAGAAGATACAGTAGGTACGTAGAGCTGGTAAGGACAGCAGGAATAGTGTATCTATGGGCAAAATGTATACATATGATGCAGTCTGTCAGTAGTATTAACATAGTGAGGGAGATTTACTAAAACTGGAGCACTTGGAATCTGGTGCAGCTATGTATGGTAGCCAATCAGCTTCTAACATAACTTAGGCAATTATAAATAAAGCATGGAAGCTGATTGTTTTTTTAGCAGAGCTGCACCAGATTTTGCATGCTCCAATTTTAGTAAATCAACCCCAGTGTTTATTGTTTTCCTTAGTATAGTTTTATTAGCTGTCGATCTGTTATTTTCCACATCCTCCCTCAAGTAAAGGGATATTAAAGTGATTGAAAAAACAGAAGATTTTTTTGTCTTAATGCATTCTATACATTAAGATAAAAAGCCTTCTGTGCAGCAACCTCCTCAACCCCCCTAATACTTACCTGAGGTCCATCTAGATCCAGCAATGTTGCAGGAGTGTTACGATTGCCCAGGACTCCCCTCCTCTGAGGCTAAGACAGTTTTGCGGTGCCATTGGCTCCCACTGCTGTCAATCCAAGTCAGTTAGCCAATGAGAAGAGAAAGTGGGCAGGGCAAAGCTGGGCAACGAGTCTGTGTCTGAATGGACACACGGAGCTGTGGCTCAGCTCGGGTACCCCCATAGCAAGCTGCTTGCTGTGGGGTAACTTAACAGGAGGGAGGGGCCAGGAGCACTGAAGTGGGATCCAAGAAGAAGAGGATCCAGGCTGCTCTGTGCAAAACCACTGCACAGAGCAGGTAAGTATAGCATGTTTGTTATTTTACTAATTAAAAATAAAACAAGACTTTACAATCACTTTAAAGCTTAAATCCAGCTAACACTTTTCAAACTGTTAGAACAAAAACATTTTTTTTTTTTTAAAGGAGAGTTAAAGTATGGCCAAAGCTTTTTTTTGGCCCTACTTCTCCTATGGATCACAGGAGTGCAGTTTGTTCTGTACTCCTGTAGCCCGTTTTCAGCTAATAGCAGGCTAAAGTATGCTGTCGGATTATGTCACTCAGCCGGTCCAGGCTGGGGAAAGATCATGACGGTACAGTCAGGATCCACCCAGATTCTTGGACTAGCAGCAGGCTGTAACTCTCTGCTGTGCCGCTGGGAGACTGAGCCAGCCACTTCCACCCCCTCCATAGCCTAGCGATCCAGTGAGCGCTGGAGGGGCAGAGTAGAGAGTCGGTGACTGACAGTCACTGCTTGCTGCTCAGAATGGAGGGGGGAACTGAGTGATCAGCGGTCTTTGACTTCTCAGTTCTCAGTTTGGATCGATGCTGCATCCAATGAGGTTTTTTGTTTTTATGTAAACCCGATACTTCTCTTTTAGGGGTGAAAATATATTTTTATTAATGTAGAAAAGTTTTAACAATAAACAAATGAAGTATTACAGACAATTCGGGTGTATAGGATCCAAAATTCGAAAAAAAATAAAATCCAACAGCAGGAAGCATAATTGGAGTTTAACAAATACAGTTTCATATTAAATAATTGGGAACCATGAAGCCATACATATATAGAGTTAAAGAAACCTGTTATACCGGAGAAAGCTTTTGGCTATCCCTCATAAGAAGATGTAAAAGAAAAAAAAACAAAAAAATGAAAAAACTGTAAGACATCAAATAAAAAGGTCTGTAAAAAAAAAAAAAAAAAAAGAATTAATCATTTTTAAGTATAAGCAGGGGGAGTAAAAGATAGAAAAAAAGGAGAGAGGGAAAAAAAAAAGCGAAAAAAGGAGGAAAGAAATAGAAAAAGTATGGAGCGGATATGTCAGCAACAGGTGTGACCAGAAATGTGTGGACTGACACAGAGAATATTAGACATAACTAAGGTGTAAAGAATTTAATTTATTTAAAAATAAGTGAATAACACAAATGTAAACGCACCTCCAGAAAACTATAACTGTGTAAATCCAACCAGATAACCAAACAATAGTGACACACAGCAAATAACTGCTCAAACCAAATATATACAAAACAGGATAAATGAATAATAATTGTAACAGAGCCGGGGTCATACACGGGAGATCAAGCAGAGGGAGCTGGGAGCAAGACAGAACAGAGAGAGGGTTACAGGAGACGGAGTAAGCAAACAGGAAGGAAGGAATCAGGCTGCAGGGTCAGAATCAGAGTCCAGGATCAGGATACAGGGACACAGGAATGCAGGTCAGACGCACATGGAGACAATACCAAGGCAGTGAGAAGAAGCATACACAGGGTTTAAATATACTTCCTGCAACCAGCATCAGGTGATGACTGATTGCATGAGATGTTCGCTTCTGACTACTGAGAGACACCCGCTGGTGGACACTGGAACTGCAGCCTATGGATCTGGGAGCTACAGTGCCACCAGCAGGTGAGCTCTTTCCTGACAGGATATTAGGAAAGATAATAAACTATAAGTAATGCACAGCAATAAACAGTAGAGCCATAAACCGGCAAGGGGAGGGACCAGGGGAAGAACCAGGGAAGGCCATGGGCAAGCTCCCAAAATTACAAGTCAAAAAAGTTTTTAGTAATTAGGGAGAGAAGAGCATATTTTTAAGGGAGTCAGAGGAGGAGAAATGTGACAAAACAAGCCATAAGGCCATACATTTAGGCCAACATCTCCTTTGTGCGCATAATGTCATTCATGGTTGAGACCCAGGCGGCTAAAGTCAAAATAATGGAATAAGCTGACGGGCAGCCGAAAGAAAAAAAACGCAGTAGGCTCCTGCTTTGGACAGCAACAGAACCTGGCAGCATGGAAAGAAGAGAAATTTCTGGTGTGGGTCTCAAAGCGGTCTCATAAATTTTTTTATAAACCAGAAATACCTGATTCCAAAAGGGTCGGATCCTCTCGCATTACCACCAGATATGAAGATAGGTCCCAGTCGCTCTGCTACACCACCAGCAGGAGTCCGATATGGAGGGGAAAATGTTATGTAATGTCTGTGGATCCCTTTACCATTGTGATACAATTTTAAAGTTCTTTTCTTGCGAGTAACATGAGATGGAGGACTTATGCGTAAAAAAAAAGAGGTTTGCCATTTAGCATTGGTAAATGTCTTACCCAAGTCCCTAGACCAGTGCATGTTGTATGTAGGCAGATCAGTTTGGGTGAGCGTCTGGAGCAAACAATAAAGGGAAGATAAAAGATGGCCAGGGATTTCTTGCAGAACACAGATCCGTTCCAACTCCGTAGGTGGCCTATGTACATTTGGGGAGAGGGATAAGGTTCTGAAAAAAGATGTAAGAAAGTTTACCAGTTGGTCGTATCATTGAATGCGACTGCAGGAGGCCGATGAGGGTGCACAAAATTAAGTGCGACCTTGCCAAGAGGCTTGGGTAAACGTTCCAACCGTAGAGGCCCCCTCTCCAATAGGGAAGGCCGGGTTATCAAATGATGGTGTGAGTGGAGATGGATCCAAGTGGAGAGTAGAACAGAGACCCCTCATATACCATAGTTTTAGTGCGGAGTGTGTCAGCGGGGAAATGGAGTGCAGGTGAGATATTTCCTGGCAATAGCCCCAAAGAAGGGCCCAAAGATCTACTGGGGAGAGGTCCTGTTCAACCATAATAGAGGCCTTCGAAAAGGGTTAAGGAAACCATTCCACAATGTGAGTCATCACATTGGCTTTATGATAGAGTTCGAAGTCCGGGGCGCCCACTCCCCCATGATATTTTGAGATGGTAAGCAATTTGTATTTAACTCTAGAAAGGCCCCGATTCCAAATAAAATGGATAGAAAGAGACCGTAAAGAAGAAAAAAACGATTTAGGGACTTGGATAGGGATGGTTTGGAAAAGGTAGAGCAATTTAGGGAGAATGTCAATTTTTAAAGTACTAATATGGCCCTTCCAAGGCAATGAGGAATTACCCCATGATTCCAGATCTTTTCTAATATGGGATAACATAGGAGCATAATTAAGAGAAAACAATTTAGATAAATCAACTGGAATCATAATCCCTAAATAGGAGATGCCCTTGGATTGCCATTGGAAAGATTAATTAGAGCGAAGTTGGCACATCCTAATATCCGATAAAGATACATTGAGAGCCTCAGTTTTTTAGAGATGTTGAGTTTGAAATGACTAAACAACCCAAACCTAGAGAATTCATGGAAAAGAGAGGGGAGGGAGGTATGTGGGTGTTGTATGTAGACTAACAAATTGTGAAGATGGGGTGAGGATACTTCTCATTTAAGTTTTATAATAAATAATGACCATTGTAAGCAACTCTGGCAGTGTTTTATAGTTACTTCCACCCCCTCCATCTGTCATATTTGCAGGACAGATTGGCCTGTTACAGGAAGTTGAAAAATAACAGTTCTACAGGCAGAATCAACAGGTAATACAACTATGTAACAGGGGACCTTAATTTGCCCATAGTTGCACTTTAAATAGGTATTAAACCTGTACATAATTCATTATGCTTCTTTCCACCAAGTTCCTTGTAACTAACATATGAAAAAAAAAAATTTGAGATTTTGCCTTTAACAACTTACTTTTTCTATTGTGAACATTGAAATGTTGTGCGCATCTTTTCAGACTTTTGGTTGGGGACGCACACTGTATAGTTGAGTGACCCTCTGCCTCCCCTTCCACGATGCCTCTTGTCCTATCAAAAAGAGTATGGGTGCTCCATGACCTTGGCCTTACTGATGCCCCCCCTCAGTCACTGTCATACAACTCATTAGGGTAGTTGCTTTCAATTATAGCTTTTTTACTACCTGTGCATGTGGCAGCATGGAGCATGTTAGGATGTGGTCCTGGCCAGGAAGCTGTACAACAGCATGGCCACAATAGACCTACAGTGAGACCCTGTAATGTACCTATAGATGGAAGTGAGCTTTCTGGCATTTCCAATTGCATTTTTTATGCAGAAAAAAATAGTTTTTCGACAAAAAAGTAATCCCGGACAAATATAATGGGCAGCATTCTGCAACATTTCACTTTTTGGATCTAAGATTTACAAACATCTTAAATGAATTGCCTTCCTGGACAAAGCACAGGTTAATTTTTTAGACACTGAATTAGCAAGATAGTCACATAACTACTTTTCTGAAGGTGGGAAGCAATGGCAGTCTACATATTTCTCTAAATACAGGTCTCCTTTATGTTAATAAATATGATATCTTATTCACTTAGATAGTGGCTGTTATGAATTTTTTTTAGCCTGTTTAATTTTTTTTAATTGTTTTATTTACATGCAAAATTGGTCAGCTTGGTTTGCATTTTCAGTAGATGTCATTAATCGCAGCTTTTATATTTTTTCTTGTACATATTTCCTATGTTTGGAACATTTTTCAACTGAAAAGCATTCTTTGACTGTGAATTGGCAGTTACCTCTTTACAACTATAATTACACATTTCCTTATCATGCACAATGGGGAACTGGCACTGAAACAACACTGGTCTACTTTTCCCCCTTTTAGGCTCTACACATGTACTGCAAAAACTAAAGAAAATCAGATTTAATGTACCATAAAAATGCTGAATTTAAGAAAACTGTGAATGTGGTAAATACCTTTTCACAGTACTCTGGATATTTAATCCAGCTGGACTTAGGCAGCTATAAATACACAATTTAATACACAAAGGCATTCATTTAAAACATGTTAATTGTATTTTCAAAAATTTAGTAGAACTGGCAGTGGGAAGATCACTGCTGATTTTTTATTTTCCATCCACAAGCTAAAGCCAGGGAGGTGACCTAGCTGTATTGCCTAAAGCCTCGTACACACGCACCGATTTTTGGCCGTAAATTTTCAGCCAATGTCCGATCGGCCGATTGTCGGCTTGTTAGTATGATGCTTCCGACAACCGACTGCGACTTTTCTGCCAAACAAAATCTGGTGTGCATGCTATAAAATTTTTGTTGGCCAACAGCAGAACGGCCGATTGTTCCTCAGTCAGTACAGATTTCGGCCGACAAAAATGTGATGATCAAGACTGGGCATGCTCAGAGAAGAAAAAACACACGAAAAGTAGACCAGAACATGACATCACTTCTGCAGTTGGTTGTTGTTGGCCGACAAAATTCGTGTGCAGTCTAGAGCACATTTCAACCAACACAACAACACTGGACAAAAGACGGCCGATCAGTTGGCCAGCAATCGGTGCGTGTGTTCGAGGCTTAATTCTAGTAGATAGAAGTCAGGTTATAGGTCACTGCTGTCTGGGATGTCTCCATTAACCTCAGGACTGCCTGGATAAATTTACACATTTTTACCAGTTAAAATAACTCCTATATATGCATTTATTTATGTGTATTTAGCTGTTTTCCTGGAGATCCACTTTATGTCATTTTGTTTTTCAAAACTAAATTCACATCATCGTTATTATAACCCTGTGTAGGTTACATGAATAACATATTCCTAACAACTCCAACTTTTTTGTTAAGGTTCTAAACACAAAACAATGCTCGAGGCACGGAATGGTGCGGGTCCGATAAAATCCTACCCAAGGTCTGGATCCAGGCTAAAACTTCAGAATGGCAGCAAAGGTTCAGGATTACAGAACAAAACATTTCATTGTGAAGTCTGTGATGTTCATGTAAATTCAGAAATCCAGCTTAAACAGGTACAGTCTCCTTAATGTTTTTTTTTTTTTTTTCTTTTTTTAAACAAATTCAATATTAAAAGGATACTACAGTATTCTGGGAATTTACACCCCCGTTCATAAGATCATGGTTTCATAATCAATAATTTACTTTCCATTTTCTGCACAAAGACTACTGCCAGATTATATTATTTGTGATGCCTGTCTTTGTTAACCTGTATTTTATTTTACTTGAGTCAATCTTTGTTCATTTTATTTTACTAACAAGACTTGTCTTGTATTATTTCAGCACATCTCCAGCAGAAGACACAAGGACAGAGTAGCAGGAAAACCCATGAAGCCTAAATATAGTCCATATAACAAACTTCAACGCAGTCCGAGTATCTTAGCTGTAAGTAATACAAATAATTTACAAGGAAACAGTAGCACATTTCCAGTGAGCCTTATTCCGAGCCATTAAAGTTTTTCTATAGTAGAGTAGATGTCCCTTTTTTTAATTGCTACCTGTGTACCTGCCACTGCCTGTGTACCACATTTCTCTTTGTGACCATACAATTTTCACATGTTTTCATCCTTGGTTGCATATTTGTACTGCTGTTCTCCTGCAGCCACTTTCTGTCTACATAAATGCACTTCAGGAGGTTTCCGAATTGTGACAACAGTGGACCATGTCTTTTTAATGTGGCCACTTTCGGCCACTTCTAATCTTTACCAGATGAACATGTAGTAGTATGACAGTGCAGGAACACAACTGGGAGATAAATGTGCATATCCTACTCTATCCTATTTATTTATAGAACTTGTATGAAGCCATCAATTTACGCAGGGCCTTACATAAATAGTGCACATCCACATCAGTCCCTGCGCTCAAGGTGCTTACAATCTAAAGTCCCTAATTCACATTTATATACTACGGCCAATTAACATACCAGCATGTCTTTTGAGTGTGGAAGGAAACCAGAGTACCAGGAGGAAACCCATGCAGACACGAGTAAAACATGCAAACTCCAGGCAGGTAGGACCCTGATGCTGCTAGGCAGAAGTGCTAACCACTTAGCCACTGTGCTGCCCACATGTTCACATTTGAAAATCATGGTGATATTACTGACCTTATCTGATGGGTGACTATAGTAAAGAATGTCTGATGAATTTCTGCCTCCAATTTCTTTCCCTTAGACTGCTGACTTAACAATGCAAGGACAATCCCCGTGCTCCCTCCTTCTTGTAAGCATGTTCTCTAGGTTGGGCCTAATTGGCTTCTAGCAATTACCTTCTGGAGTCTGATATCAATTTTGACTAATATATATAGATAAACATATATATATATATATATATATATATATATATATATATATATATAAAGCAGAATTCCCACCAATTGTGCTGGATGTGGGTCTGTCTGGGTTACTGCTAACAACAACAAGCACAGAGAAAACACACATTACCAGTCCCTGCGCAGATCCTGGAGATTGATTCTCAAGCTAGGGAATCTTGTAATATGGCCTGTGGTGAAACACATGAATGAAGCGTGGCAGCTCTCCTAACCCTCCATGGGATATGAGGCAAAGCAGCTGTACAAAAAATAAAGGAACAGAGCGCACACCGCCCTAGTGTAACACCATCTATTTGAAGTTAATAGAAGCCATAAAAACAGGTACTCACAAACAGATAGGAAGTCATGCATGGAAATAAATATCCCCCGATGATGTTTACAGGGCTCTCTCCTCCTAGCCTCGGCGGCTCAGCTGTTCATCCTGCACTAGTCAGTGAGTATCGTACGGCTAAGCCAACCGCCTCGGATTACTCAAGGAGACTCGATGTGGTGAGCCTGCGCACGGTCCAGCCGCCGCCGCACACCCTCCAAGAGCCGGATGCTATAGCCGCTCAGAGAAACTGACAATGCGGTTAAGCAGAGGGAGACTCCACGATCGGGACCCAGAGCTCAGCTCAACCTTCTGTCCTCTAGGCTGACTGCCCAGGACACTTTCCTCACGCTGTCAGGAGGAGTGACAGCCTTCACCCCCCTCCTGGGACTCCCGCCAAAGACCCTCTGTCATGTGCTCCCCTCAGACTTATACCCCATCCCAGGATGCATTGTGGCAGAATCTGCCGCCTGGGATAGTTACAAGCCCTGGTGTGCTATTGGTCAGGTTTCCTCCACTGTCCAATAAGAGCCCTCATTGGACATAGTGGGGAGACTCCCCAAGCTCAACAGGCACACCTGGGAAACACATGACAGCCTAGCTGAATAATCAGACCCCCCTGATAAGCAGACATGGCCTCCCCTATGGTTTTCCTAGCACCTACCTGGGAGGGTGCTATATATATATATACAGTGCCTTGCGAAAGTATTCGGCCCCCTTGAACTTTGCGACCTTTTGCCACATTTCAGGCTTCAAACATAAAGATATAAAACTGTAATTTTTTGTGAAGAATCAACAAGTGGGACACAATCATGAAGTGGAACGAAATTTATTGGATATTTCAAACTTTTTTAACAAATAAAAAACTGAAAAATTGGGCGTGCAAAATTATTCAGCCCCCTTAAGTTAATACTTTGTAGCGCCAGCGCTTTTACGCCAAACATAACGTTTTGCATTGTTGCCAAAAAGTTCAATTTTGGTTTCATCTGACCAGAGCACCTTCTTCCACATGTTTGGTGTGTCTCCCAGGTGTCTTGTGGCAAACTTTAAAGGACACTTTTTATGGATATCTTTAAGAAATGGCTTTCTTCTTGCCACTGTTCCATAAAGGCCAGATTTGTGCAGTATACAACTGATTGTTGTCCTATGGACAGAGTCTCCCACCTCAGCTGTAGATCTCTGCAGTTCATCCAGAGTGATCATGGGCCTCTTGGCTGCATCTCTGATCAGTCTTCTCCTTGTATGAGCTGAAAGTTTAGAGGGACGGCCAGGTCTTCGTAGATTTGCAGTGGTCTGATACTCCTTCCATTTCAATATTATCGCTTGCACAGTGCTCCTTGGGATGTTTAAAGCTTGGGAAATCTTTTTGTATCCAAATCCGGCTTTAAACTTCTCCACAGCAGTATCTCGGACCTGCCTGGTGTGTTCCTTGTTCTTCATGATGCTCTCTGCGCTTTAAACGGACCTCTGAGACTATCACAGTGCAGGTGCATTTAGACGGAGACTTGATTACACACAGGTGGATTCTATTTATCATCATTAGTCATTTAGGTCAACATTGGATCATTCAGAGATCCTCACTGAACTTCTGGAGAGAGTTTGCTGCACTGAAAGTAAAGGGGCTGAATAATTTTGCACGCCCAATTTTTCAGTTTTTTATTTGTTAACAAAGTTTGAAATATCCAATAAATTTTGTTCCACTTCATGATTGTGTCCCACTTGTTGTTGATTCTTCACAAAAAAAATTACAGTTTTATATCTTTATGTTTGAAGCCTGAAATGTAGCAAAATGTCGCAAAGTTCAAGGGGGCCGAATACTTTCGCAAGGCACTGTATATATATATATATATATATATATATATATATATATATATATATATATATATTTATATATATATATATATACAGGTTTTTTTTAAATTAATATGTAACTGTGCTCATTTGTGTTTTTTAAACATCTAAAATGAAGTTTAGCTTTAACTGGATTAACTGAAAACCTAAAGGCAATGCCGAAAAAAAGGTATTAGAAAGCCTAGTATGCTTTGTGACATTAGGGAGCCCTGTAATTGTTTTTTTAAATAAAATTAAGACTTTATACAAATAGTTACAAGATATTATCGAACATAAATTGTTACAAGGCATTATCAAACTACAATTTACACTGTTGTATAATGTGAAAAAACAAAGTTGCCAAAAACCATTAGAGTTCGCCTTTATCTTAAAACATTTTTATTTGATTTAGTTAATTTAAAACCACAATAGTAGATTTATGCAAGTGGTTATGCAAGGAAATGTGTACTATGAAAATTTGTAGGCTCCCGTTACTGGCCTCCTCCTCTTTTTTATTCTTTTTTAGAATATGTAAATATTTTGATGGAAATGTTTTAGCAAGATAGGATAGTGAGTCCTGTAGAGAGGAAGGGTCTGAAAGTGTACAAAGAGCAAATGACTCCTGCGCTTGAGGGGTGCGCCTTCTGTCCATTTCTCTTTTCCAGTGTCTGAAAGTGTACACCAGGGGTCTTCAAACTATGGCCCTCCAGTTTTTCGGGAACTACAAATACCATCATGCCTAGTCATGTCTGGGAATGTCAGAGTTTTACAATGCCTCATGGGATGTGTAGTTCCACAACAGCTGGAGGGCTGTAGTTTGAGGATCCCTGGTGTACACCTACTGTCATTCTGTCTAAATAACCCAAAGGGCTCTGCTGATCTTATGTCATGGTAGTATCATGTATCATATGTTTGTTCAAACAATAAAGATTTTATATAAATAGTAAAAAAAGAACACTTTAAATAGTTTAAATGACTAAACTTAAAAACATTAAAATAACACAGACTCAAAACCATTATAGTTTTGCTGTACTGCAACTTCAAACTGAGCAGCACAAATCCGATTTGTATTGCTCAGTATGGTTCTTAGGGACTTGTTGTGAAATTGCCATGGTTAGATCTGCTTTCTTCAATTAAAGATTTTAAATAAATTCAGTTCTAAACTCACATAGTTATAGAGTACATATAGATGCGTGGATTTTTCTGATTGTACAAAGGAAAGGCTGGGCTGACCAACAGAGCCCACAACTCTCTATGAACTGAAGTAATTAAAATAAGAATGGTGAAATTTTTCTGACAAGGTTATATTTTTCTATGGGCAATAAAAGACTATTAATTAAATCTGCGCCCTTCCCAATAGTGTTTCTCTGCAAAATCTTTCGCGCAAGCAAAATTTGGAAAAATATGTTCAGTTACTGATAGAGGAATAGTAGTCTTTTAAAATAGGTATACTCATGATAGAGACCAGCATAATAATATTCTTGCCTATATACTGTAGATTAACATTTTTGCAAACTTTTTTTTTTGTACATGGGGGCACCTGAAGCTGATCATTAAGTATGCAAACTCTGCTTACTGCTTAGTTGTGTTATGCCTCGCTGACCACCTTATATCACTGAAAATGGACTTCCTAAACCTGCTTACAGTTTGGCAGACGTAACATTCCAAAGCTATATGTTCTAGGGTTTTTGTTTTGCTTTTCTCCAATTTTCACCATTTTTGCACACAGTTAGATGTTCTTTGTCCTCTAGTATGGAGCTCTCTTTAACATCAACCTTTGACACCAACACTGCCTCTCTTCTTCAATCCTCCTAGCTAGCAAAACAGCTAACGTTCTGAACACCTTTAATCCCCATTTTCACTCTACTTTTGGTTTGGTTCGTTTTATTAGATGTACTTGTGGAGGGAGGATTTCAGAAGAGCGGCAATTTTAAAAGGATTCCAAAAATAAGTTAAAGCGGGTGCCCAGTCTAAAGTTAAAAAATTAAAAGTCAGCAGCTACAAAAACTGTAGCTGCTGACTTTTAATAACAAAACACTTACCTGCTCCAGGATCCAGGGATGTCCTTACCCAGCCGGATTCTTTGCTGGGCATCGTCCCTGGCATCGGCATGCTAACTGTGGGTAGCTGGCTATTGTAACCAACGGGTTTTTAAAACCTTTGGAAACCGACCCAAACCCATCATTAGACACTTTGCTGTGATCTTTGAGGATATTTGAGAATGAATAACTTCATAATAAAAGCAGCTAAAGAAGTAAAATGTAACCTTTGTTTAAAATCCCCAGCTCCCTTTTCTAACCACTTTGATACATTCAACTGTGCCACCACCAGCCACTGCATACATTACTTCCTCTAATGGCTACTGCTTTCTGCACCATCTGCAGCCCAGTAAAGATACCAGGCTGACCATGCCTGCAAAGCATATGTCCAATAGATTTGATTGGGACATTGTTCTTGCGGTTATTTGTTTTTAAACCAAAACCTTACTTTCAAACCACAAAACTGCTATCAATATTCAGTGACAAACTTTCTTGTGTACAATAAAATAAAACAAATGTAACAGTCCCAAATGACTATAGTTCAATTAGTAGTGCTTTCTTCTTTCAGATATTTTTCCCTTTAGTTTATAAACATAAAAAATATAGTCCAGGCGCAAGTAAGAGTCGCGAGGATGCGAGTTAAATGTATATTTGCGTGCTCCAATATTTAGAGCTCTCCAGGAATCTATGAGCTGTGTGTATTCAAGTTCGCACATGTAGTTTTAGAGAAAGATTTAGAGTTATGGTTTTGTTTACTACGGTCTAAGTTTGGTTGTACAACTGAATTAAAATCTCCACCCAATATCATATGTAGTGAATGGTAATGTTGTAGTGTATCAAAACATTGGGTAAAGAATGTTGATTGAGCATCACTAGGTGCATATAAATTTGCAATAGTCATTTCTCTACCTGTTAGGTAACCTTTGATAATGACAAACCGGCTTTCAGGATCCTTGTTGGACATCCATGGGGAACGAATGATGGAGGAAAATTGCGACACCTTTAGTTTGGGAGGAAGAAAGAGTAAAAAGTTTGATTATATGCTTTATGAAAGAAAGTAGGATGTTTATCCTTCATAAAGTGGGTTTCTTGAAGTAGAATTATCTTTGCATTTAATTTTTTATATTGTAGAAAAGCTTTCTTCCTTTTGTTTGGGGAATTGAATCCGTGCACGTTATGTGAGATTACTTGAATTGTCATTTTGCATATTTAAAGTTTGGAAGCCCAACTTGAAAAGGCAATATTTTATAAGTGGTAAATAATCATCTACATCATGTATCAAAAATGGTGTCCAACAGGCATAACAAAGAGAATCATGGAAAGAAGATCCTTCTAGTTACAAATCTCTATAAAAAATAAATTGTATAGTACCACTAATCTACATGTCAAGTATGTTATGTGTTTTAACAAAAACCTTTAAAAATAAAAATGTAAGCAACAGTAGAATGAAAATTATGGGGATGAAAAAGGCTTTTAATAACGGGTTGTCCTGCTGCCTGTACAACAAATCATCTTCTCCAACCAACATATCCTGGTGTATCAGATGCCTGGTCTACCACCATGCACAGATATTCCATCCGCCAGCTCCCACATCCCTACTGTGTCCTTTAGTGATGTAGGAGTTGACAAATGGAACCACAGAGCTCAGTGGGGGACCAGGAATCTGACACACACTGACGTGTGCAGAGCATTCTTCAGACAGGAAGATTCTTCGAGGACAGACAGATATTAAAAGACTACTTTTTCAAGCAGCTTTGGTAAAGTGCCAACAGAGTGCCTATAATATTTAACATCTGTACAGCCCAATCTATTCAACCAGAACCATTAGGGATTGGCTGGCATGTTTAATATTTATAACAAGAAGTTTGGCATAACCCAATGAAAAAAATCTACAGTGGCTTAAGGGAAACATTAAAAGACCAAGCTTCACTTTGTAAAGTGTGGCATGGATGCAGCCAGGCGGAAAAACAAAGGAGCAGAAAGAGCTTAGGGATAGAGTTGAGCGGACACCTGGATGTCCGTGTTCGGCGGGTTTGGCCGAACTTGAAAAAAAAGTCCGGGTCCGTGTCCCGGACTTTTTCCGAACTTTACCCGGACACCGAACCCCATTGAAGTCAATGGGGACCCGAACTTTCAGGCACTAAAATGGCTCTAAAACACCAATGGAAAGGGCTAGAGTGCTGCAAATGGCAGCAAAATGTAGTTAAGAGCATGGCAAGTGCTCTTAAAAAAATTCCCCTTTAAATTAATTTTTTAATAGCAAATTAGAACAGCAATCTGTAGTTAAATATAGCTGAACGCTGCACACAACAGACTGATAAAAATAGATTTTTTTCTCCCTCCTCCTCCTCCTCCTCAGTGGGCTCAATTGAGGGCAAAAAGACCGTTCACTGCACCACCCCCCACACAGCAAAATCGATGTAGACTGTCCCTGCCTAATCGCCAGCCTGGCCCTAATATGCTCAAAAAGATCGTTCACTGCACCACCCCCCACACAGCAAAATCGATGTAGACTGACCCTGCCTAATCTCCAGCCTGGCCCTAAAATGCTCTAATAACTTTCCCTGCCTGCACTCCGACCTCTCTCTGCATTCTTTTCAGACACAATTTTTCACAGAATCACTGTCTTTCCCTAATCAGCAGCCAGCACGTATGATGTGTGCTCTGTCCCTAAACTACAGCAGAATGACGCGGCGCGCTGGGGCTCTCGAACTTATAAAGACATGGTCACATGCTTCAGATGGCCAATCACAGCTACTAATACATTAGTAGGCATGGCTGTGATGGCGCACACCAGTTAAACGCTTGTTGATTGGCTGTTGAAAGCGCGCCATTACATACAAAACAGGAAATAAAATGACCGAACACGGATTTTAAACCCGAACATACAGTAAAGTTTTCGGGTCCGTGTTCGGGTAACAAAAATCCAATTATTCAGTACGAACACGAATAATACAGTCCGTGTTCTCTCAACACTACTTAGGGATAATGGAGTTGATTTACTAAAGGTAAATAAGTAGTTCAGCTTGCAAGTGAAGTTGCGCTTTGCAAGGAGATTGTAACCAGAGCTTAGTGAAATTTCACTTTGGAAAGAATGTCCAATCATGTGAAAAAAAAAAAATACAGCATTTTGCATGCACATGGCTGGATGATGGAAATAAGCAGAGCTTCAAGTAACAGTAAAGTCTATTTTGTATTGAAAAAAAAAATAAGATTCACTTTCCTGCTCTATGCCAGCATATTGCAAAGAGTGGTGTCTTACCTCCTCTTTTTCGGTACCCCCCTGGTGCTGTCCACACCTCCTCATCTTGGAGTGCCCCCTTAGCAAGCCGTGTGCTGAGAAAGCACCCATGCAGGCACGCTCCTGAGCCAGGTTGTGTGCATCCATAGACACAGTGCGGCTCGACCACACTACCTCCTCCCAGGATTTGACTGACAGCAGCAGTAGCCAATGGCACCCACTGCTCTCAGAGTCTCCTGTGAGTAGGAGAAGAGAGGAGAGTGGGGCAGAGGTGGATCGTGAGAAGACTCAGGTAAGTGTTAAGGAAATAGAGGGGGCTTGACAGGTATTGGAAGGTTTTTTACAGGTAAAACCTGATTTAGTTAGCTCTGGAGCAAAGTCCTTTGCAAAGTGCAACTTCCCTTGCAAAGTGAACAACCTATTTGCTTTTAATAAATCAACCCCAGTGTCTCTACACACTTTTGTATGTGACCCTGTGAGGGCCCTTTATAATTTGTTATTGGGTCCTTTGTATTCCAGTATGACACTACTAAACCTTTCAAAGCTGAAATCTCCTTTTATGTACATTTTGTTTAAATCAGCATAGCAGTATTTCTGGTCTAGCAGTGATTGTAGTTAGAACAGAGGTACTCAGTAAAGATAATAGGCAGCTGCTGTACTTTTGTATGTAATGCAGTTGATATTACACATCTGATTGTATTGTGTAAAATGTTATTTAAGGTGCTCTTACCTAAATTGAAAATACATTAACTAATGCGTTTCATACTGGCATGCAATTTGTTTAAAACATACTCTTGATAGACTTTCCACTGCATTTGGGAGCAAAAAGAAAATGTTCTATATCGTACAGCTACAGCAAAAGAATCTATAATAGCTTTGACTGTGGCTAGCCACTCCTCTGTGCTCTCGGCAGGGGTCAAGTGCTCCAATCAGCAACCCGCCGTACCAAACTCTGTTCTAAAAGAAAATGAAAAAAAGATGCAATCAGGCTTGTAATATAGGAGGGCATGCTGAAAGAGCTTCTGCAATTTAGAAATAAAGTAAAGGTCTTTACAAGCACGGAAACACTGTACTTCTCAAGTGCGAGCACCTCTGTCATTTGCAATGTACATTCGGTTTTAGCCTGGCGGTTCACTGCTTGAAGAGGGAGAATATTACACTTACATACAATTCATTCTGGTCATGAACTCTTTAGTTAATGCTTCTCACTTGTTGATGGCCTCATTCATTTCGCAGGGAAAAATGTTTTTCTCATCTACATTGGTCATGGAGAAATAAATGTCTATCTAGAAAGTAAATATGACTTACACCACCAAGTCCTCTGTCAAAAGTGATCATGCCCGCTTTAAAGTGCAATCAAAGCCAAAACTTTTTTAGTGTTGAATCCTGTCATTTTTTTTGTCTGTGTCCTGTTAGAAAGATTTTCATTTACTTCCCACCCTTACCCAAAGCAGGGGCGGATCTGGGGTGGGGGGGGGGCAAAGGGTCAATTGCCCCCCAAAAATGTTACCTACTCCCAGTACCAAGTTCAGGCTCCCAGTGTCTCTCCCAGATTTAGCAGCAGGCCAGCAGTGGCGGCAGTGTGGAGAAAGCATCTGTTGTTGTAGTACCGCCGCACCTCTAGCCTATACTTCCCTGCAGTGCACTGGTTGCTATTACCGCCTGGCGTCTAGCAACCAGTGACGTCACGACGGCCCGAGGAGGAGTAGAGCGAAGCCCCAGCATTCAGAGCGGAGCCTTCTTCCCCCCCCCCCCCCCGTGCGTCTAGTGAGTGTTGGCTCCACCTACCTCCTCCCTCCAGCTTCTTCAGGCTCCAGCACAGTAAAAGATGAATGCAGCTGTGTGATGCTGGCTGCCTCCTTATCTCAGACTCAGTCTCTGTTGCTCCTCCTCCCCCCCACCAAAGCACCATAGTATTACCTATAAAAGTGAGTACAATGATACATGTCTAAAATCACAGAATACAGTCAGGTATGGATGCCATTATTTATGAAAAAAAAGTGCTGCCCTTTTAGTATTGACATTATTGTCTAGTTCAATCATTTACCACTTAAGGACCAGGTCTATTTCTGACACTTGTTGTTTACAAGTTAAAATCAGTATTTTTTGCTAGAAAATTACTTAGAACCCCCAAAACATTATATATATATATATATATATATATATATATATATATATATATATTTTTTTTTTTTTTTTTTTACCAGAGACCCTAGAGAATAAAATGGAGATTGTTGCAATACTTTATGTTACACCGTATTTGCGCAGCGGTCTTACAAATACGATTGTTTTTGGAAAAAATACACTTATGGGAATAAAAAAATAAGAAAGCAGTAAAGTTATCCTGATTTTTTTCTCTAATGTGAAAGATAATGTTACATTGAGTAAATTGATACCTAACAAGTCATGCTTCAAAATTACGCACGCTCGTGGAATGGCAACAAATGTTGGTGCTTAAAAATCTCCATAGGTGTCACTTTCTACAGGTTACCAGTTTAGTGTTACAGAGGAGGTCTAGTGCTAGAATTATTGCTCTCGCTCTAACAATCACACATGTGTGATTTGAACACCGTATACATATGTGGGCGCGACTTGCGTATGTGTTTGCTTCTGCGCGCAAGTGTCACTGTTTTAAACAAGGTTAGGAGGTTAGGACCGTATAATACCCTAAATACAGTTCTGTAAGCAACACCTTATTTTCTGGCTGTGCCCCTCCCGAGACTAGACTCTGGATCTGCCCCTGACCCAAAGTAAGGGGAAATCCCCTATTAGTTGTCACCGGCACAGATGTCCCCATTGGAAAACCTTCTCTCCCCTCCTGTTCTGGTGACAGCCGGAAAATTGTCATAGACTGTCAACGCGAGAAAGGTTACCAGGTAAAAAGGCTAAAACTCTCCAGTAGGGACAGAGCGAACAATGAAAACTTGACTGCTTTCAAAGAGTCTTTTCAAGGTACCATACAGTATATGTTTCAGTTATTTAGGTACAGTTGTGCTCATAAGTTTACATACCCTGGCAGAATTTATGATTTCTTGGCCATTTTTGTGAGAATATGAATGATAAAACCTTTCTTAGTGGTTGGCTGAAGCTATTTATTATCAGTCAACTGTATTTACTCTTTTTAAATCATAATGACAACAGAAACTACCCAAAAGAGCCTGATCAAAAGTTTACATACCCCAGTTCTTAATACCGTGTATTGCCCCCTTTAACATCAATGACAGCTTGAAGTCTTTTGTGGTATTTGTGGATGAGGCTCTTTATCTTCTCAGATGGTAAAGCTGCCCATTCTTCCTGGCAAAAAGACTCCAGTTCTTGTAAATTCTTGGGCTGTCTTGCATGAACGGCATGTTTGAGATCTCCCCAGAGTGGATCAATGATAGTACATCCCATGCGCAGCTTCCGGGCTGATGAATGCAAATTTAACTCCAGTTTTTTTGATAACATACTGCATTCATCTTACCATCAATTCTCACCAAATTTCCTATGCCTTTGTAGCTCACACATCCCCAAAACATCAGCGATCCCCCTGCGTGTTTCACAGTAGTAATGGTTTACCCTTCATCATATGTCTATTTGACTCCTCTCCAAATGTAGCATTTATGGTTGTGGCCAAAAAGCTCAATTTTGGTCTCATCACAAAGTTTGAGGCTTGTCTCTGTGCTGTTTGTCATATTGTAAGCGGGATACTTTGTGGCATTTGCGTAGTAATGGCTTTCTTCTAGCAACGCGGTCATGCTTTCTTCAAGTGCCTCCTTATTGTGCATCTTGAAACAGCCACCCCACATGTTTTCAGAGAGTCCTGTATTTCACCTGAAGTTATTTGTTGGTTTTTCTTTGCATCCCGAACAATTTTCCTGGCAGTTGTGGCTTAAATTTTAGTTGGTCTACCTGACCGTGGTTTGGTTTCAAAAGAACCCCTCATTTTCCACTTCTCGATTAGAGTTTGAACACTGCTGATTGGCATTCTCAATTCCTTGGATATATTTTTATATCCCTTTCCTGTTTTATACAGTTCAACTACCTTTTCCCGCAGATCCTTTGACAATTCCTTTGCTTTCCCCATGACTCAAAATCCAGAAACGTCAGTGCAGCACTGGATGAAAGATGCAAGGGTCTGTCTGGAGTTCAGAAACTCATTGACCTTTTATACACACACACTAATTACAAGCAAACAGCTCACAGGTGAGGATGGTTACCTTTAATAGCCGTTCAAACCCCTTTGTGTCAACTTGTATGCATGTTATCAGGCCAAAATCAATGTCAACTTTTGAACAGGGTCATTTGGGTAGTTTCTGTAGTCATTATGATTGAAAAAGAGTAAACACAGTTGATTGATAATAAATGGCTTCAGCCAACCCCTAACCATGAGTGAGGGAAAAGTTTTTGTGTTATCATTCATACAGTATTCTCGGAAAAATGGCAGAGAAATCATAAATTCTGCCAGGGTATGTAAACTTATGAGCACAAATTTATATACAGTATTGTGCAAAAGTTTTAGGCAGGTGGGAAGACATGCTGTTAAATAAGAATGCTTTCAAAAATATATATTTTCATTGTTCATTTGAAACAATGCAAAGTGAGCAAACAGAAGAAAAATCTAAATCAAGCCAATATTTGGTGTGACTACCCTTTGGCTTCAAACCAGCATCAATTCTTAAACTTGCACACCTTGCACACTTACACTCAGGGATTTTGTAGGATTAGAGTTAGAAGTACGATTAACCATTATACCAAGCGGGTACTAATGCTTATCAATTTCAAATGAAGGAACAGCAAAATGTGGTTGTGGAAGACCGGTTTATGTCACAGGTCATACACCATGGCGAGACTGAGCACAGCAAAAAAGATCGTTATATTGCATCAACAAGGTCTCAAAGCAGACTGGTGATTAAAGATGCGCTGTTCAATCTCTTTTGAGTGAGCAACATTGAGGACCATAGATGCAGTGGTCTGCCAAGGAAACGTAATACAGAGAAAAGACATACCTCCGACATGGAAACAAGGCTATGCACGAAAACATAGGAACTTGAGTGCAGAAAAATGGCAGCATGTGCTCTGGACTGATGAGTCAACATTTGAAATATTTGGCTGTAGTGGGAGGAATTTTGTTTGCCAAAGGGCTAGAATGTGGTACAATAATGTTTGTACACAGGCAACAGTGAAGCATGGTGAAGGTTCCTTGCAAGCTTAGGGCTGCATTTCTGCAAATTGAGTTGGAGATTTGGTCAGGATCAATGGCGTCTCAGTGCTAAGAAATACAAGAAGATACATATCCATTATACCATACCCTCCGGAAGGGGTGTGATTGGCCCTAAATGTATTCTGCAGCAGGACAATGACTCCAAACATATAGCCAATGTCATTAGGAACTAGGAGCCCTGGAATTGATGGTTTGGCTCACACAGAGCCCTGATCTCAACATCATTGAGTCTGTCTGGGATTACATGAAGAAACAGAAGGAATAGAGGCAGCCTACATCCACAGAAGTTCTGTGGTTGGTTCTCCAAGATGCAGAGTTCCTATAAATACTGTGTGCATGTGTACCTAGAAGAATTGATGCCATTTTCAAGGCAAAGGGTGGTCACACCAAATATTGAACTGCTTGCTATAAAGAGGAGATGCACATAAATTTTACTACTTCCAAAAAGGTAGTTCTTGGTGCCTGGGCAATTAATCTCTGGGTCCAAATATTTTTGTATAGAGGGGGGAGGGACACACGGGGAATCCAGGTGTTCAGCTTTTAGGAAATTAGCAAACTACCAGCAAAATGTTCACTAATGTATTATATGCTGAATCAGCTTATGATATCTTCTATTACACACTGGCCTTATTTTGTATTTATTGTTGCCAGTACAGATGTGCTTAAAGGGCAAATTAAAGGCAGCATGTTTCCTTAATAATTGGACTGTAACCAGTGTTCCTTATAATCCACTGCTGCATAGGTTGGGTGATAGGACCATGGGGGAAAGGAGGCAGTGTAAAACAGATTGGCTGTACAATATGCCTAGGTTAACTTTTATACAATTAGAGCATTTTAATGCATATTAGAAAACCTGTAAAAAATGGTCCTAATCATCAAGGCCAGTACTTTACTGGGAATATTAGGCATTCTTTACTTACAAAGGCATACTGAATGGTCTGTGGCTCTAAAAGTACACAGAATCTAATGTACCCTGAAACACTCTTAGCTGAGCTAGGTGACCAGGGCACATGACCAGGTGGGCTGGAAGGATAAGAGAGGATAATTTTAATGGGTAGATTATAGGAATGAGGTCAGGGGGTGGGAAACAGTTGGTAAAGCCAAAGGACCATTCTGGTATTTGCTGGGGTTTCGAGTCCAGGGCTGGTTGCAGCATTTCCCTCTGTTTTATAACCATTTTTGACTATTTCAAGGTAAAATAACATTTCTATCCTTTAATGGGGTCAGAGGCCACGTTTGAAGTTGCTAACATTTTGTTAGCAGATCCTCCCCTTTGTATGCAGTCATACTTTGGGAAAATAATGTCTTTTAAATCTAAGAAGCAAAGCAAAATCAGATAAACACTAGCCACGTCTTCTCTATCTTTGGCTTTCAGGTTCATGCGGTACTCTTTGAAAGCAACTATACAGGATTGGCATACTTGATTATATATCTTGACCTTAGGAGTGCTCAGCTGTGTCTGTTTGTTAGAACATTTAGTCTAGTGTGAACTCTGAATCCTGGCTTTATCACATCATCATATATTAACATGCTGGGTAATGGCAGGCTACGGCAGAGGGCAACAGACAGAGGAACGGCATAAACCCTTTGCAATTATATGAGAAAAGGGCCCATCTTCCTACTTCAGCTCCTTTTCAGACAGGTCAGGAAGAAACCATAATTAAATTTAAGGTCCCATTCATTTCCACTGTTTGCTAGGTGAGGTTATTTTAATCAACGCTATATCATGAAAGTGGCAGATCCTTGAGGTGTGTGAAACTAACAAGCAGTGACTCGCAGCATTTGGAGGACTGAGATCTTAGAAGATGATGAGAGAGCAGTGAGCAATCACTACTGAGTCACCCTGTGTCATGCCTTGTAATTCCTAGCAGTGTGATAGGCAGCTGTCAGGCAGAGCACACAACTTCCAGAATGGCCTAGGTTATTATACTCCAGCATACTACATGTACAATGAATAATAAATAACCCTTTAGAGGTAAACTGAAAAAGGAAATTGAATTGGGCCCATCACATATCATTTAGGCTGAATCACCAAAGCAACACAGATGGAAGTATTACTCAATCCTCCTATGACCAGTTTGAGGGGAGTCAGGGCTGCCTGGATGGAAATACTGTATATACTCGAGTATAAGTCGACCCAAGTATAAGCCGAGGCCCCTACTTTTACCACAAAAAGATGGGAAAAATTATTGACTCGAGTACAAGCCTAGGGTGAAAATGCAGGGCGGCAGGCATGGTACAGGAGAATGCAGGGTGACTGGCATGGTACAGGAGAATGCAGGGTGGCTGGCATGGTATGGAAGAATACAGGGTGACTGGCATGGTACAGGAGAATGCAGGGTGACTGGCATGGTACAGGAGAATGCAGGGTGGCTGGCATGGTACAGGAGAATGCAGGGTGACTGGTATGGTACAGGAGAATGCAGGGTGGCTGGCATGGTACAGGAGAATGCAGGGTGACTGGCATGGTACAGGAGAATGCAGAGTACTGGCATGGTACAGGAGAATGCAGGGTGGCTGGCATGGTACAGGAGAATGCAGGGTGGCTGGCATGGTACAAGAGAATGCAGGGTGACTGGCATGGTACAGGAGAATGCAGGGTGTTTGGCATGGTACAGGAGAATGCAGGGTGACTGGCATTGTAAAAGAGGATCTGGGGTTGTGGGCATACTACAGGAGATGCAGTGCTGTGGGCATGGTACAGGTGGACCATGCCCGCAGCACTGCATCCCTTGTAGTATGCCCGCAGCCCTGCATAATGGCAGGTAGTGCAGCTGTTTCACTTACCTGTTCCAGAGGCGCCTTCATTTTAAAAATGGCGCCGCCTGGCGCCGACACGTCATTGCGCACGTGCCGCCACCGCTCGTATACTTTCGGCTATTCCCGGCCTCTCCCGAGCGGCGGCGGCGCATGCGCGGTGACATGTATGCGCCGGGCGGTGCCATTTTTAAAGCTTAAGCACGTCGGAGCGGCCAGGGACTTTTTTTTTTCTTGACTCGAGTATAAGCCGAGGGGGATGTTTTCAGCGCAAAAAAATGTGCTGAAAGACTCGGCTTATACTCGAGTATATACGGTAGCTGAAGGGAAAAGCTCAGGAACCAGTGACCCTTTAAAATATAGATTCCAGAAATCTTATGTTACTATTGATGTTTTCTTTTTTTGGTATCAACTCCTTCATCAGGGTTTGTGGTTTCTTGATGTAAAGAAACATGTATTAAATGTAGCTGCAAAAGGGGACATCTGACTGAGGTCACTTATGTGACTGATGCTAACCAATGAGGAGACAACTTTTAGAAGTATGGAAAAATGTATTGAAAAGAGAAGCTCGGGATTAATTTTTTCTTACGAGTCATGCTTTCCTAGGTGGATGCAGCATCGGTCCCCTGGCTCTAAGAGGGAGAACCGAGTGGTCAATAAATGCTAATCTCTCAGTTCTGTGGGGGGGGGGGGGGGGGTGGGCTCAGGCTCTCAGTAACCCGCTGAAAGGCTGAACCAGGTGCCGGTCCAAGCTCCTGGGTGGATCTGAATATATGGTTGTGATGTTTACTTAGCCAAGACCGGCTATGTGACGTCAGCCCACTATTGAAAATGAGTCACAGGAGTGCAGGACAAACTGCACCCCTGTGATACACAGGAGAAGCAAAGCCAGCTGAGCTTTGGCTGTACTTCTCCTTTAACCCAGTGTTTCTCAACCTTTTTCAGTTACAGAACCCTTTAAAAATATGCTTTAAATGTATGCAAAATCTTAAGGCACCTTAATGTAAAATGGGGTCAACCCATTACCTCAGAGACTTCCTGTCACATCAGAAACCCTCCCCTTTTACATCAGAGTTGCCCATATAACATCAAGGCCTCCTCCCTCTTTCTCATCAGAGTCCTTGGTCCCCCCTTTTACATCAAAGTGCTCAGCACCCCACGACTGCCATGTTCACATTAGAATCCTCTGTCCCCCATCCCCCCACTTTCATATCCATGAAATCTTCATTACATGACATCATGACAGGGCGGGAGACGAAGCAGGTGTAGACCGAGGCAGATTTCCATCCCCTTTGAATTCTCTGGAAGCCATGAATATCACCAGTCCTGAATTAGTGTCTTGCATTTCCATAGTACTGGTGGCTTGCCTGCCTGCACTATGGAAAGACTTGCCACTGTTCAGCACCCCTGACAAGCCCATACAGCACCCCAGAGTGCCACGGTACCCCAGTTGAGAAATGCTAATTTAACCCTTTACCAAACACAGCCCAGCACCCAGTAGATTGCTGTGGCATCAAAACAAAAAAAAAAACCAGAAACTTGCAGGGCTGGTAAAGTTACCCAGTTAGGAGCAAAGAGTCACTTTGTGTGGTACAACATACCTGTAATGACCGAGCCGATACAATAACCGTGTTTATTGCTATGCCACATCTTCACAGTCACTGCAAGTATTCCTCACTTTTGGGTGTTTGGAATACCTGCTCCCCTCTACACTCTGTGGTTTCTCCCACTGGCTCTTTTTCCACTACAAGACAATTGAGCTGATGGAAGCAGCCACTACGTGCAGTGGGGGGAAATGGGTATTGGATCCATTAGCCGGGTCAAATGCTTGCAGCAGCTGCCAAGAACAGAAGAAGCAGCATATCAACAAATGCTCTAACAGAGAGATAAGTAAAGTGCCTCTTCTATTATGGGTATGTTTTACCATACAAAGTGACCCTGTGCTTACAGGGTCACTTTAATGATAGATTTTAAAGGACAGGAAGGGGAAAACTAGAAGGTTGCACATGAAAGCAATTTATCTACCTAAAAATATCAAACAAATTCTGTATGAAAAGAAGTATTTTGGATGCCATTGTCGACGTCCATCAAAAAGTACTTCTTGACTGGCTGCTTCTGGCTTCTATACCTGCTGAGGGGAGGTCAGTATTGGCAAAACTCATATAATCTCAGCATAGGTTTCAGTTAAAATGCCACCGATTCTTTAACCAAATCACATTTCATGTTACTCAAATATAAGCTGTATATACAATGTTCAGTTCTTTTCAGTTGTAAATTATTAAAAAAGAACAAATATACTTCTAAAAATGAAGCGAGCATTAATTAAGTTAATCATTTTCAGTGTGATATTCAGCAAGTAATAATTGCTTCATTTAAAAGCTGTAATTAAATATTGTAGTTTAACAACATTTAGATTACACGTAGCATTTTATTAGACTATGGGTCACAGGCAGCTAATTTTATACGTAAAACGTGATGAACAAACGTGGAAGCTAATTTATTTTTATTTTCTGTCTTTTTCAAGAAATGAACACTAAACTCTGTATAAAATATTCCGTTTTTTTCTAGACCAGTAACTGACAACAAGAACTAAGTGTTAGCTCCCCAAAGTTTAACAGTATAACTAAACTTTTTTTTTTCAGTTTTGGATAGAGTAGAGACAGAGTAGAACCCCTGTCAGTTTTACTGCTGTCTTTGCCAGTTAGGGAGATTCACCCTTTCTGTTTGTCCTGTTTACTGTGATCACTGCCCACATTTTAGTTTGTCATCAAAATAGGAAAAGAGGAGAAATCTTCCAATAGGGGTACTAGTTCTGGAGATTCTGGTGACACCAAGGTATTCCATCACTTTGGAGGAATTTCTTTTTACGTCCTGTTTTGGCTATGGGGTAAATCTCCCCAATGAGACACAGATAAAAAAAAGGAGGCACCTGATAGGGATTAAAACCCTCCTCTACTCTATCCAAAATGAAAAAAAGGTTTTCCTTTAGTTGTTTAATTCACAATTAATGGTTGTAGCATACATTGGGCATCTGGTCATTCAGAGGCCTGCTAATGTCCCCTGACCATGAACTTAAAGAATATGTAAACCCAACCTTTGATGTTCCTGCTAGTCCCTCTGCTTTCCTATTAAAAACTGGCCACACTAGTCATGAGAGAACAGTGTGGTCAGTTTTCTAGCTGTGCTGAGAACTCAGCCTACTCTCCTCCAATGATCAGACTTGTGCTGACACCCCTCTCCCCCCTCCGCACAATCATTTACTGGGCAGATCAGTGTATTGCTGCTTCGCCTCCCCCAGCTCTCTGATCTCCTTATGCAGAGAGTATGTGATCACTTTTAAATCTAATATATATATATATATATATATATATATATATATATATATATATATATATATATATATAGTGGGGGAAAATAATTAATTGATCCCCTGCAGATTTTGTAAGTTTGCCTACCTACAAAGAAATTAAGGGTCTATAATATATAGAGACAGAATATTTATAGAGACAGAATATTAACCAAAAATCCAGAAAAAAACACATAAAACAAACGCTATAAATTAAGTTGCAGTTCAGTGAGTAAAATAAGTATTTGATCCCCAAGCAAAACATGACTTAGTACTTGGTGGAGAAACCCTTTTTGACGAGCACAGAGATAAAATATTTCTTGTAGTTGGTGACCAGGTTTGCACACATCTCAGGAGGGATTTTGGTCCACTCTTCTGTACAGATCTTTTCTAAATCCTTAAGGTTTCTTGACTCAACCCCAATAGTGAATAAATACCACCAAAAGAAAACTCTATTTTTTTGAAAAAAAATGATAAAAATGTCATTTGGGTATAGTGTTGCATGACCGCGCAATTGTCATTCAAAATGCGACAGCGCTGAAAGCTGAAAATTGGCCTGGGCAGGAGGGGGGTTTAAGTGCCCAGTAGGCAAGTGGTTAAGGTCTGGAGACTGACTAGGCCACTCCATGATTTTAAAGGGCTTCTTCTTGAGCCACTCTGTTTTTGCTTTGGTGGTATGTTTTGGGTCATTGTCATGCTGGAAGACTCATCCATGACCCATCTTCAGTGTTCTGGAAGAAGGTTCCCATTCAAGATTTTACAATACATGGCTCCGTCTATTGGCCCCTCAATGCGGCAAAGTCCGCCTGTACCTATAGCATAGAAACAGCACCAAAGCATATTGTTTCCACCTCCGTGCTTGACTGTAAGGATGGTGTTCTTAGGGTCATATGTTTCTTCGTTTTTCTTCCTCTAAACACGGCAAGTCAAGTAAATGCCAAAGAGCTCAGTTTTAATCTCATCTGACCACAGCACTTTCTTCCAATCTTTCTCTGAATCATTTAGATGTTTATTGGCATGACTGTACATGTGCCTTCTTGAGGAGAGGAATTTGCAGTGTTTGGAGGAAGAAAAATGCTGACTATGACCCTAAGAACACCATCAATACAGTCAAGCACAGAGATTTAAACATTATGCTTTAGGGTTGTTTCTCTGCTAAAGGTACAGACGGACTTTGTCGCATTGAGGAGCCAATGGATGGGGCCATGTATTGTAAAATCTTCGATGAGAACCTTCTTCCCTTAGCCAGAACACTGAAAATGGGTCATGGATTGGTCCTTCAGCATGGCAATGACCCAAAACATACCTACAAGGTAACAAAGGAGTGGCTCAGGAAGAAGCACAAGTGTCCTAGCAAGTATCCAGACCTTAATTCTATAGAACATTTATGGAGGGAGTTGAAACTTTGAGGATTTAGAGAAGATCTGTAAAAAAGAGCTGACCACCCTCCTGAGATGTGTGCAAAACTGGTCACTAACTACAAGAAATGTCTTACCTCTGTGCTTGCCAACAAGGGTTTCTCCACCAAGTACTAAGTCATGTTTTGCTTAGGGATCAAATAATTATTTTACTCACTGAACTGCAACTAAATTTATAACATTTGTATTTTGTGTTTTTTCTGGATTTTTTGGTTGATATTCTGTCTCTATCATTGAAAACATACCTATGAAAAAATGTATAGACCCTTCATTTCTTTGTAAGTAGGCAAACTGACAAAATCTGCAGGGGATCAAGTAATTATTTCCCCTACTGTGTGTGTATGTATATATATATATATATATATATATATATATATATATGTTTTGCTTTCATTTTTATTTTAAACTGAATGGGTTGTTTTATAAGTTGTTTCACTTGTACTTTAAAGGCCAACTCCAGGCGCAAAATTTTTTGTATATTTTAATCTTTAATTAGCACGTGAAAAATCCCTGCACCATCAGAAATGGGTCTATGATCAACACCGTTTCTAGTGTTGTGCCTTCACTTCTTCCCTCTGTTGTGCCGTTCACAAAGCAGAACCACATGGCTGCATGGTGGAAGAGATTACATGGCCCATGGCTGAGCAGACACAAACAGGGTTGCTTCTGAGGCTGCAGAACCTTTGAGTCACCGGTGTTCCAAGTATTTCTCCGCACAGCTACTTGTGTTTTGGGAACAACATGGTACAAGGTGAAAATAACCTTTTAGGTTTAATTTTCAGATAATGACTATGGCAGTCATCCTTGTAGCTCATGGAAATATTATCAGCAGGGAGCATTGATAGTTTCAAAAAACTATTAGATGGGCACCTTAAAGACCACAACATACAGGGGTATACAATGTACGGTTAACAGCAAACACACACACACATCATAGGTTGAACTGGATGGACTGGTGTCTTTTTTCAACCTCGCTAACTATGTAACTATGTAATTATTAGAATGGGATAATTTACAAGTGATAAAACTTGGAAAAATGATGTTGTTATAAATCTGATTATTCCTTTTGATGTTTGTTTTTCAGGCAAAGCTGGCATTCCAGAAGGATATGATTAAGCCCTTAACTCCGACCTTCCTTTCATCGCCTCTGGCAGCTGCTGTAACATCTGCAATCTCATTACCGCCTCGACCCCACAACTCACTGTTTCAGGGGTCGGCCTTAGCGCCTACATTTCTAAGACCAGCCCATGGCTCTATCCGTGCCACCACAGCCTCCATACTGTTTGCACCATATTAGCTGCGAAAAAAACAAAATAACAGCAAATGCGAGACAAAAGGACTAGAATTTTTAGATGCATAAAGACTCTTTGCACTGTTGTTGCTCCTCTTAAAAAAATAAAAATAAATAAATAAATTAAAAAAAGGGCCATCTTTAAAAAATATAACCGAAGAGCACACAGTTTCAGCCATTCTTTGCCATTAGCAAAAGCTCAGTGAACACAATCACTGGAAACGCGTATAGTCTGTGTTGTGAAAAGCAAGCTCTTTCTAAGCTCACCTAGGTTTGTTTTTGCAGCCTTGTCTGTGATCCCTTTTTTTTTTTTCATACAGAGTACAAAAAAATATGTTATTATTATTATTATAATTATTTTTTTGTCCTGGCAGACTTGAACATGGGGTTCTTCCTAGTCCTTTGGTGTAAATACTTGTTTGGAATCCAAATGTCCTTCTTGAAGTGTAGAATACATAAACTAAAAAAAAAAAAAAAAAAAAAGTTAAAGTGCTTTATTGTGGATAACACCAAATCAATGGCTACTATAAAGTATTATTCTCTGTGATCAACTTGTAGAGTCCACATGGGGATGTGTAGTATTGTTCTATATCCAAGTAATGTTGTGTCTTGTTTAGCTCTAGAATGTAGATGGTGTTTAACCAGTGGGAGGCAATTCAGCTTTGATACATTTTTTATTTCTCATTTTGTTTCCGTTTGATAGGTGATTCAAACTAGAAAAGCCATATTACATTATATTGTCATAAAGAGAGATTGTTATTTTGTTGCTTTTCTCATAAAAGTTCTAGAATATTGTCAAATAGCTCAAAATATACAGAAAATATTTATACCCACAGAGAGTTGATAGAAAATGTCTCTTTGGGTGGAAAAGTAATATAATATAAAGTTTGGTGAGTTCATAAAGTATCTTCTGTTTTAAAGCTGTTTTTTCTTTGTTATATTAAAGGTCACGTTATTTTGTGGCCCTCTAATGCAATAATGTACAGAGTATAAAATATTTATATGAATATCCATCTTTTTTTAATTTTTAGAAGCTAATTACAGCGCTGGCATTTTTCTGAAATTGTGTTAAAGAGGATGCAAACAGGAATTTTGAATTGCTTGGTTGTCAGAGCACATTAAACAATAGAGCACAAAAGAGAGCCTTTTCAAGCACAATTATTTAGAGCATTTTTTTTTTCAGCATTCATTAATGGTTTCAGTCTCTGTGTACTTTTTTTTTAATGTACCTTTACAATAAAACTCCTTAAAAAAGAAGTCTGCATGTTTTTGTACTGTAACATTTGTTGGGAGTTGTTCATTAAAATGTCCACTAGGTGGCAGCACAGTTATGACAATTTTTTACTACTATACTGAAGGACTATATCTTTTTGAAGGTTAGGCAAACCATGTTGATGCATTGAAAGCTTTAGATGAAAGGCAGTATTATATTGATCATTTATTTGAATGTGTATTTCAAAGGATGGTAATTATTTTCATAAATATACAGCTTTGATGTAGTGCCTATTTTATAGAGGACATATACAGTCTGTAGTGTCTTAAAATATATGTAAAGGAATACATACAGTACATGCTGCAGTCTGTCACTAGCATTAACATAACAACATAGTGTTACTACCTGTTGTTCCTGAGTGTAGATCTATTATTTTTAAAGTTCTGCAAAAAAAAAAAAAAAAAAAACAGCACTGTTTGCTCTGCAGTGGATCTGCACAGCAGTGTGGTCACCCTGTGGACATTTTAACCTTAAATGAATTGTGGTTTAAATGGACCTTATGTGAAAAACATATTAAACATTGACTCTGACACATTTTAAGCAGTTAAAGCAACAGGCTTTATTAGTATTAATGGCACAGCAGCACAGATTGTGCGTTACATTCATTGCAGTAGCACATGGAAAATATGTATTGCCACAACACACAAATCGGAACAAGCCAATGCCATTATAAGCAACCCCTTGGCAAAGTCATATAGTTTGACCCCAACTGCTGTAGCTGTCACTTTTGTTGGTCTGGTTAGACTGTGAATGTGAAGAAAAATATAAATGTTAATATAAAGACGTGAAATAATAGAATAAATTTATATACTAAATTTTAACATTACAGGTATTAACCCTATATCGTCACCATAATACAATTTATTTTGCTTCGGCGGTCCTGTAATGGGTCATATACAGTGGGGATCGAAAGTTTGGGCACCCCAGGTAAAAAATTGTATTAATGTGCATAAAGAAGCCAAGGAAAGATGGAAAAATCTCCAAAATACATCAAATTACAGATTAGACATTCTTATAATATGTCAACAAAAGTTAGATTTTATTTCCATCATTTACACTTTCAAAATAACAGAAAACCAAAAAATGGCTTCTGCAAAAGTTTGGGCACCCTGCAGAGTTAATATCTTGTACTGCCCCCTTTGGCAAGTATCACAGCTTGTAAATGCTTTTTGTAGCTAGCCAAGAGTCTTTCAATTCTTTTTGAGGTATCTTTGCCCATTCTTCCTTACAAAAGTCTTCCAGTTCTTTGAGATTTCTGGGCTGTCACGCACTGCTCTTTTCTATCCATAGATTTTCAATTATGTTTAGGTCAGGAGATTGTGAAGGCCATGGCGAAACCTTCAGTTTACGCCTCTTGATGTAATCCCCCGTGGATTTCGAGGTGTGTCTAGGATCATTATCCATTTGTAGAAGCCATCCTCTCTTTAACTTCAGCTTTTTCACAGATGGCATCAAGTTACCATCCAAGATTTGCTGAAATTTTATTGAATCCATTTTTCCTTCTACTCGTGAGATGTTCCCTGTGCCACTGGCTGCAATACAACCCCAAAGCATGATTGATCCATCCCCATGCTTAACAGTTGGGCAGAGGTTCTTTTCATTAAATTCTGTGCCCCTTCTTCTCCAAACATACATTTGCTCATTCTGGCCAAAAAGTTAAATTTTAACCTCATCGGTCCACAGAACTTGTTTCCAAAATGCATCAGGCTTGGCTATATGTTCATTTGCAAAGTTCAAACGCTGATTTTTGTGGTGAGGACGTAGAAGAGGTTTTCTTCTGATGACTCTTCCATGAAGACCATATTTGTACAAGTATCTCTTTATAGTGGAATAGTGTACCACAACTCCAGTGTCTGACAGATCTTTCTGGAGGGATCGTGCAGTCAAACGTTGGTTTTGAATTGTTTTTCTCACAATCCTGCAAGCTGTTCTGTCTGATATTTTTCTTGGTCTTCCAGATCTTGCTTTAACTTCCACTGTTCCTGATGACTGTCATTTCTTAAATACATTCCGAACAGAGGATATTGACATCTGAAAACGTTTTGCTATCTTCTTATAGCCTTCTCCAGCTTTGTGAGCGTCAACTATTTTCAGTTTCAGTTTTCTAGACAACTGCTTAGAAGATCCCATGGTGCTGATTGTTGGGGCAAGGTCAGATGAGTCTGGGCATTTAAAGCCTTTGAGATTAACATCACCTGGTCTTCCCAGACAATTAATGAGGACAATCCATGACACTGGCAGGTCTCAGCCTTGCAAAGGGGGCAGTGCATGCTATAAATTCTGCAGGGTGCCCAAACTTTTGCAGACGCCATTTTTTTGTTTTCTGTAATTTTGAAAGTGTAAATGATGGAAATAAAATCTAACTTTTTTCCATCTTTCCTTGGCTTCTTTATGCACATTAATACAAATTTTTACCTGGGGTGCCCAAACTTTCGATCCCCACTGTATTGTGCAGCGGCGCACCTTACAGCAGCTTTGAGTGCACAGACAGACTTTCTCTTGATATATGTTATTATGAGCATGCCTTTTATGTTGTGATGCTCACATCAAAATACTGAGAATGAGTGTCAGTCGGTCCTTTGCTTTACTATCTAATTTATTATCATTGGGGCTTTTTTTTTTGGGCTGGAACCACCTCTGGCTCAGGCCCTCTGCTTCCTGCTCACCACTAATACTTGTAAATACAGAAGTCCGGCTTCTGTGTTTACAAGTGACAGCTTGTCTCTCCCATTGGCTCCCCCAGATCTGACCTCCTGAGTGTCTCCCACTGAGTGCAGGATGGGGACAGGGGAGATGCAGGTTCTCGGGGGGGGGGGGAAGTGCTGACAACCCCAGTGGATGATCTCCATGCAAGTGAGAGAGGCAGAGCCACCTACAGTGTGCAGGGAAGTTCTAGAGCTGGCTGGGTGCTTCTGCTTAACACAGCAACAAAAGTAAGACATGGATGATGGTGCAGCTTTAAAGAAGGTAGGGAGAAAATGGGGGTATGGAGGGGAGCTTGCATGCAGAGGTCAGAGCTGAAGAGGGGTGGAAGTGAGATTTAGATAGGGGTTGCAGAGGTAAGCAGCTGTGGAAGAAGAAGGCTGAACTCTGCACTATGTACGTAACACACACCCAAACTCTGCACTCTATTTGTAAACCCCCCCACCAAACCCTGCACTCTGTATGTAATGCACTCCTGGTATTTAATGCCTCTTTAAAACCCGTCCACTGTTAGTAAAATTTGACCACACCCAATATTTGATGCGGTTTGGCATGTGTGTGGGGGTTAGGGTTTTTTTTTTTTTGGGGGGGGGGGGGTTGTGGTTGAGTTCCTGTACCTATTTTCTGAGAAGAAAAAGCCCTGACTATCATATATTACTATAGAGACAACTGAGTACTGTCCGTGATACCTTTTTTATCTGCACTAACATACAATTTTTCAGGACAAGCTTTCGGGGTATGTCCCCTTCTTTAAGATCCAAGCAGTACTGATTCTTGGATGCTTGGATCTTGATGAAGGGAACATACCCCGAAAGCTTGTCCTGAAAAATTGTATGTTAGTGCGAATAAAAAAAGTATCACGGACAGTACTCTATTGTCTCTGTCGCAAGTGCACTAATATGGCTACAATGACCTCAAGCATATGTTACGATCATATATTACTATTAGGACAATAGTATAAAACACAGGAAGAGATGCTCCCGTTGGAACTGGGATTTTTGAAGTGGCAATAAACTGGAGAATTAATTAAAAATTACTACATATTTTATTTAGTTCATTTAAAAATAATTATTAGGACAAAACATATTTAAACAGTACAAAACAGTACTTGGGTCGCGGCATGCTGACGTCATCCATGCATTCCAGGAAGTGAGGACTGGCGGACGAGCCGACCGGCCGGTGGCTCATTCAGATCTGCGCTTCCATATGCGTATACTCTGCATTTTATATGTAAGTGCATTACTTTGTGTTTTACATTAAAATAAAGGGTTTTACACTATGGAGTTTTGCATTTTCTCTTTATGATGGCAATTCCTTTATGATGGTGTATCTCTGAGGATTATTCTCTGCATGGTCTCTGAGTTATATTGGCTACCAGTTCATACCCAACATCATCTATTGTGATCAAGAGGATATTTTGGATGTCTCCCAGGTTGTTACCTTGTCTACAGGCTTGATTTACCATATTTCTGCTAAGAAAGCTAGTTATACTGGTGGTGGATACAGCACAGAGCGGTGTTAATCATTTAGCCCTCTTTTTCCATGGATTGGGATTTTTTGGACTTTATTCACATTATAAGTATATCGTCTAGTGCACAATTTTTTGGACTTATATTCTAACTCACACTTCACTGTATATTTAATTTGTTATTTTTCATATATCAATTTTGTGGTTCACTGAGTTATCTCACTTCAGCGCAGCTTGTTTTTTATATGTTTAAACAGTAGTATTAAAATTACTCCAACTTGGTATTCTGGAGACTAGTTGACATGGTCCAAAGTTAATAACACTTCTGGGAGTGATAATCCCAACATGTTTCGTCAACAAATTTGACTTCTTCAGAAGATAATGTATTATCACACATATGTTAATAAATTGATCAAGATCAATAATGCAGCATTTAAGATAAATTCGATCAATTTAAATGAAAAATGTATATATCAAAATATAAAAGTATGCCAATAAACAAACATTTAAAGTTTTAGCACAGTGCATATATGTGACATGTATAACAGGTTTGCAACAAAATGAATTTAAGATTGACAATGGGTTTCTTACCACTGTGCTGTAATAGGTCATATATTATGCAGTGGTGCAGCTTACAGCAGCTTTGAGTGAACAGACAGACTTTATCTTTGATATAGGTTACTATGAGCATGCCTTTTATGTTGTGAAGCTCACATCAAAACACTGAAATTGAGTGTCAGTCTGTCCTTTGCTTTACTATCTAATCAAAAGAAAGCTCTATTTGTGGGAAAAAAGGACATCAATTTTTTTTGGGTACATTGTCGCACAAACGCACAATTGTCACTTAAAGTAACGCAGTTTTGTATCGCAAAAAATGGCCTGGTCATTAAGGGGGTAAAACCTTGTGGGGCTGAAGTGGGTAAAGTGTTACTAAACCCAGGAGCCTGCATTTACTATATCTGGTCTCCCACAGTACACAAAACATGGGAATGCAATTAATTTAGAAAATATAAACTGCTAAATACCTTTTCTCATCAGCAGTATATAGCAGTCTTGTGACTTCTATCAGTGTCTGGTTATAGCTTGAAGGAGGAGTTTTCATTCTCTTCTGACTGTCCTATGAGACTGAAGGAACCCTGACCCTCTGTCTGGACATTTAAGAATGACCCTGTGCTGATCACATGCACCCTCCCAAGAGAAAAAAAAAAAAAAAAACTAGCGATACACACCAAACCAAGCATATGCAGCTGCCCCCAAAGCTCTGTTCTATCAGGAGATGAATTGGGGATTGTGGAAGAAGGGGAGGATCAGAGAAGACAGGATCAAACAGGTTTAGGAACATTTTAAGATGGAAAAGCTGAGTGTTGGATTAAAATATCATAGACTGTATCACAACTGTCCCTGATTTTAGGGACTGTCCCTGATTTGGACCAAAGTCCCTCTGTCCCTCATGCCTCCTCATTTTACCCTCATTTTGGTCTGATCTATATAGTTGTATATAAAATGCACTTGTTATCTTTCAAAAAGTGTTTCCCAGTGCAAAACCTTTCATCCAATTTCTAAAATTGCTGCATTTGTACATTTCAAAAGCCAATAAAAAGGAGTAGGAGTACTTGTGGATTTAACTTATCATTTTCTTTTGAATAATTCTCCCTAAAGGGGATTTTCCCTATTCCTGCATACTTTTGCCAATAGGTGTCCCCCATTCCCAGCTCAAAAATTTGGGAGGTATTCAATAAACTGTATGTGGTAGACATTTGTGGTAGCAACCAGATAATAAGGGTCTGTGCCAATGGGTTTTTTTCACATTATATCTATGAATATGCAGGTCATGAGTAAGTCAGATCCTCCTGTCCATTAATTCTGAGTGATCTCAGAACCATCTCAAACTTATATCAAACTGATGCCATTGACATAAGCCCAAAGCTGTCCAGTTAAAGCTTGTAGGAGGAGTTTTCATTCTCCTCTGACTATCCTATGAGGATCCAGGAACCGTGACCTTCTGTCTGGACAGTGCTGATTGGCCCTGTGCTGATCACATTCACCCTCCCAAGAAAAAGCAAGAAAAGAACAAAGGCGAAGGAGTTTTATTTCCATGTGCATTACAAAAGTGCATTAAGCTCCGACAGCCTTGGATCCCAAAACTGATGGAGTGCAGTAGAATTTTATAAAAATTCCGGGAGGAGAGCCCCATCACATAACATATATTAATAAAATGACATCCATACATGGATCGAATCTCGGCCGGGTCAGCAGGCAGGATAGATTTGATCTATCAGCCTGCCAGCTTCGCTTATGATTATCGCAAGCGACTGCTAAAGCCGCTAGCAATAATCACTGTCTTCTCCTGGTGGGGATGTCTTTGACTGCCCTAACCCCCCCCCCCCCTAGCAGGCCCGTCGCGTCAAGGCAGGCAAAACAAGCAATTGCTTGGGGCCACGAGCTGGCCTGGGGTCCCAAGACACAGACTGACATTATCCCAAAAACCCAAAACACAAACGCTGCGGCCGCACACCGCGCCTCACACACACAGGCCGGCCTCACAACACACAGGCGGCCTGTGACAGGCCGGCAGGCGGGCGCACAGCGGAGGAGCGGCATGACGTCACGCGGCGCCGGCTCGCTAGGGGGAGAGTGCGCGGCGGCGCACATCTGCACAGTGCGCACCAGCCCCGCCCCAGCCTAGGCGGCCTAGTTATTGTGCATTTTTTAATGTATATTTGATTTTATGGTCCAGTGGGGTTTTTTGCAAATGTTCAATTGTTGAAAATGTTCAAATTTCAAATATTTTTTCAAGCAGTATTTGCACTGTACTCATTTTTTATTTATATAAAGTGTGGGTGAACTTAAACTGCATGGCTATGCTGTGGTTCCTGTAGGCTTTGCGTGTGTGCGGGGGGGCCTCCATGTCCATTTTGCAAATTCCTCAAACAGCCCTGCCCACCAGGAGAAGACAATTGCCTGGCAGGAGGGATTCCCACATCAACACTGCCTGTGTTGTAAGGAGATCAAGCAAGTTTCTTTTCTGCAGCCACGATATTCGCTCTGTGTATGGCCAGCCTTACTTTCATCTTCTAGAAATGTTCATTGCTGGATTGTAGCCTCCATTGTTTTGTCTGAGACACCTGGAGAAGACAATAATGGTAAGGCTGGCCATACACTATACAATTTTCTTGTTCAACTTTCCTTTAGATTTACCAAAACCATGTAATATAGGGTCAAACCTAAACACTTTCAATTTGTATGCAGTCAGGCAGGCCCTTGCACTACATAGTTTAAGGTAAATCTAAAGGAAATTGAATAAGAAAATTGTATAGTGTATGGCCAGCCTAAGAAAAGGTACAGTACAGTGAATATAACAATAGGGCAAGTAAAGAAGAAAGTAATTTACTTTGTTTTTTTTTGTTTTTAAAAACCTAACACTTTCCAAATATACGTACGAGAATGTCTCATTCCTCCCATTTGATGCCAGAAGCCCAGATAAAGCTACAAGAATTTTCATTTTCACTTCATAAAAGGCTACATCTAAATCACAAGAGAACAAAAGAGAAATGCAGGTCTAGGTGGATTCAGCTTCATAAAGGAGATCACCCTACAACAGAGATTACAGTGATGGACTTTCCCTTAAGCAATAAGACCAAATTCTTCAGCCTGGCTGCATCTTCTCAATTCTGCTGAAGTAAGACTAAAGGATACAGGGCAGAATATGCTGTAGGACTGAGGCCAAATTTGAAAATGGTGGCCGTGTTGATGTGGATGACCAGGGGAAATCAGAGAACAAATCTGGACACTGCAGGCCAAGACTAAACTATAGGACCACTCTACATTGTTTTCATATAACATTTTCCACACAAGGCAGGCTGGCTTCAGAAACGTAATTAAAATGGTAGTAAACTGTTTGTTTATTTATACCAATAGGTAAGCCTATAATAAGGCTTACCTGTAGGTACAGTAAAAATCTCCTAAATGTGCTCTCAATGGATGATATGCCCTCCATTGAGAAAGCTGTGCTGTGGACATGACTCCTGTACACGTGCGCATGAGTAACATTATCGTGGCTGGCCCCATTGAAAGGGCCGAAGCCCATGAACCTAGAAGGAAGACCAGGTGATGATGGAAGCCCTGTCAGTGGTAACAGCGTGCCATTGGAGAGCTTCATTTTAAGGTGCATATTAACACAATATGACATTGCCTTGCAGGCAAAGCAGTAGTGTATGCTGGAAAATAACAATGCTGATGATGATGCAAAGCTGTACTCATATCATAACATAATGTAGGCACTATATATATATATATATATACATATATATATATATACAGTGTCTCACAAAAGTGAGTACACCCCTCATATTTTTGTAAATATTTTATTATATCTTTTCATGTGACAACACTAAAGAAATGACACTTTGCTACAGTGAAAAGTAGTGAGTGTACAGCTTGTATAGCAGTGTAAAATTACTGTCCCTTCAAAATAACTCAACACACAGCCATTAATGTCTAAACCGCTCGCAACAAAAGTTAGTACACCCTTAAATTAAATGTTCAAATTGGGCCCAATTAGTCATTTTCCTTCCCCGGTGTCATGTGACTTGTTAGTGTTACAAGGTCTCAGGTGTGAATGGGGAGCAGGTGTGTTAAATTTGGTGTTATCGCTCTCACTCTCTCATACTGGTCACTGGAAGTTAAACATACCACCTCATGGCAAAGAACTGTTGCTCTACATAAAGATGGCCTAGGCTATAAGAAGATTGCCAAGACCCTGAAACTAAGCTGCAGCACAGTGGCCAAGACCATACAGCGGTTTAACAGGACAGGTTCCACTCAGAACAGGCCTCGCCATGGTCGACCAAAGAAGTTGAGTGCACGTGCTCAGGATCATATCCAGAGATTGTCTTTGGGAAATAGACGTATGAGTGCGGCCAGCATTGCTGCAGAGGTTGAAGGGGTGGGGGTGGGGTTAGCTTGTCAGTGCTCAGACCATACGCTGCACACTGCATCAAATTGGTCTGCATGGCTGTGGTCCCAGAAGGAAGCCTCTTCTAAAGATGATGCACAAAAAAGCCCGCAAACAGTCTGCTGAAGACAAGCAGACTAAGGACATGGATTACTGAAACCACGTCCTGTGGTCTGATGAGACCAAGATAAACTTCTTTGGCTCAGATGGTGTCAAGCGTGTGTGGCGGCAACCAGGTGAGGAGTACAAAGACAAGTGTGTCTTGTCCATAGTCAAGCATGGTGGTGAGAGTTTCATGATCTGGGGCTGCATGAGTGCTGCTGGAACTGGGGAGCTACAGTTCATGGAGGGAACCATGAATGTCAACTTGTACTGTGACATACTGAAGCAGAGCGTGATGCCCTCTCTTCGGAGGCTAGGCCACAGGGCAGTATTCCAACATGATAACAACCCCAAACACACCTCCAAGATGACCACTGCCTTGCTAAAAAAGCTGAGGGCAAAGGAGATGGACTGGCCAAGCATATCTCCAGACCTAAATCCAATTAAGCATCTGTGGGGCATCCTCAAACGAAAGGTGGAGGAGCGCAAGGTCTCTAACATCCACCAGCTCTGTGATGTAATCATGGAGGAGTGGAAGAGCACTCCAGTGGCAACCTGTGACGCTCTGGTGAACTGCATGCCCAAGAAGGTTAAGTCAGTGCTGGAAAATAATGGTGGCTACACAAAATACTGACATTTTTGGCCACATTTGGACATTTGCACTTAGGGGTGCACTCACTTTTGTTGCCAGTGGTTTAGATATTAATGGCTGTGTGTTGAGTTATTTTGAGGGGACAGCAGTTTTACTCTTTTATACAAGCTGTACACTCAATACTTTTCATTGTATCAAAGTGTCATTTCTTCAGTGTTGTCACATGAAAAGGTATAATAAAATATTTACAAAAATGTGAGGGGTGTACTCACTTTTGTGAGATACTGTATATATATATATATATATATATATATATATATATATATATATATATATGCTTCTTGTAGAGCCATGCCCATTTTAAATGAATGCCCTGCCCCTAAAGCACGTGCTCTGCCGTCAGTGGCTTTCTGGGCACACAGAAAAAAAGGTGTCCCTAAAATGTTTTTTTGGGAATGTTGGCAATTATGAAATAATGGCTCGGCTACCTTAGTATTCAATGATGATTTGCAGAGCTAATATTCAATCTTCATATTGACAAACTTGTAAAACCTAAGATTTTTAAAGTTTTCTTACATATTTGGGCTTGTGCAAAGAAGAAAAAAAATATAAAATAAATAAATATATATATATAAAAAATATAAAATAAATAAATATATATATATATACACATACACAGTATATATATATATATATATATATATATATATATATATATATATATATATATATATATAAGTGTCCCAATCCTTTTGATATATATATATATATACATATATATATATATATATTATCAAAAGGATTGGGACACTTGCCTTTACACATGAACTTTAATGGCATCTCCCAGTCTTAGTCCGTAGGGTTCAATATTAGGTTGCCCCCCCCCCCCCTTTGCAGCCATAACACTTTTGGGAAGGCTGTCCACAAGGTTTAGGAGTGTGTCTATGGGAATGTTTGACCATTCTTCCAGAAGTGCATTTGTGAAGTCAGGCACTGATGTGGAAGACCTGGCTCGCAGTCTCCGCTCCAATTCATCCCAAAGGAGTTCTTTGTCTTTGAAAAATAGACGTATAAGTGCTGCCAGCATTGCTGCAAATGTTGAAGGGTGGGGGGTCAGCATGTCAGTGCTCAGACCATACGCTGCACACTGCATCAAATTAGTCTGTGTCTTGCCTACAGTCAAGTATGGTGGTGGGAGTGTCATGGTCTGGGGCTGCATGAGTGCTGCTGGCACTGGGAAGCTACAGTTCATTGAGGGAACCATGAATGCCAACATGTACTGTGACATACAGAAGCAGAGCATGATCTCCTCCCTTCAAGGACTGGGCCGCAGGGCAGTATTCCAACATAACGACCCCAAATACACCTCCAAGATGACCACTGCCTTGCTAAAGAAGCTGAGGGTAAAGGTGATGAACTGGCCAAGCATGTCTCCAGACCTAAACCCTATTGAGCATCTGTGGGGCATCTTCAAACAGAAGGTGGAGGAGCGCAAGGTCTCTAACATCTACCAGCTCCGTGATGTCGTCATGGGGGAGTGGAAGAGGACTCCAGTGGCAACCTGTGAAGCTCTGGTGAACTCCATGCCCAAGAGGGTTAAGGCAGTGCTGGAAAATAATGGTGGTCACACAAACTATTGACACTTTGGGCCCAATTTTTACATTTTAACTTAGGGGTGTACTCACTTTTGTTACCAGTGGTTTAGACACTATTGGCTTTGCGTTGAGTTATTTTGAGGCGACAGAAAATTTACACTGTTATACAAGCTGTACACTCACTACTTTACATTGTAGCAAAGTGTAATTTCCTCAGTGTTGTCACATGAAAAGTTATAATACAATATTTACAAAAATGTGAGGGGTGTACTCACTTTTGTGATATACTATATATATATATATATATATATATATATATATATATATATATATATATATATATATATCAATACATTTATAGATACATGTTATGGATCTCTGCATAGCCAATATAGGCCTAGGCTACCAGGGATGGGACATAGACACTCACACATCATTATGCTGACAGTAACATTTTCTTTTTTTAAGTTCATGTTTTATTTATTAAAATGAAAAAAAAAAAAAAAACACAAAAAAACAGAAAAAGCCACAGACAAAATGTGTTGAAACTTATTCAAAGCCCACTATGTTGAAAAGTCAACTGTTCTAGTTTCAAAATAAGATTAACTCTTGATCCACTTTTGTGCAATTCATTTATTAAGAAACAATGTTCTACTAAACCCCAGTCTCAAGTTAACTATCCAGATGTCGCAAAATACATCTACCGTATGTGAAATACATACAACATTTGCTTTATACAACTCCTTTCCAATATTGTACCAGTTGTGGGGCACCTCAAAAAGAAGATGGATAAGATCTCCAGGCACCTTACCACAATAAGTACAACCAGGATCATCCTGAAGACATGTTCTAAAAAGTTAATAAGCAGTTCTATACATCTTATGGACAATAAATAGCTAAGGTATTGGCAATACCGCTAATTTCTAGTCCTCTGACTGGTATATTACCAATGTCTTATTTTAAATATATTTGACCAAATATTTATGGATTAGACCATTATACACCAAAGAAATAACATTCTTTATACAGTCAGCTTTTGATATTTCCTCTATTATCGGTATTATACAACATAGGATAGGACTTTTTTTTTTTTCTTAAGACCTAATTGTATGACACAATTGCAATTATTGAAAAGAAAATATTGCTTTGGTATAGAAAAATTTTCCTGCAACTGCTGGAATGACTTTAATTAACCATTATGATACTATTGCATAAATCTTGTAACACTTGCAACTTTGCATTACTTAATACAAAGATTTATTCCAAAAGGGTGTAAAATAAGCAAGTCCCTTTATCCTTAATACATCCTTAACCATTCTCCAAAATGTACCCATCAGTTGGAGGATTGGATTCCTACCCTGTTTATAAAAATCAGCGTTTTCCAAAGCCCCCAAAGAGTCCAAGTCTCCCACATGGGAGGTTGACAACTGGTATAGGGGATAAGTACCCTTACCCCCAACCCAAAAAATGCTGTACATGCATACAGCTACATAAAAAAAAAAAAACATGGGGTAACTATTCTACCTTCATTAATTGGACATTGTAACATTTCAATACTCCGTTTAAGGAAATATTTTTAGATCCCCGCTGGTGAATTGTTAAATATATAGAATAGCTGAAGCATCCAAATAACCTCTATAAGAATAGACCTGCCAGGTGTGGATAGTGGAATTTCATACATACAACACATGTGTGCAAAATTTAGATATAAGTGGATTCATATTCAATTAAGTATTTTCCTTGAGGTGAGAATAAATTACAACACATAAGTATTTAAAAGAAGTAACATTATAGAAGTGACAGAGCTGGATAAAAGAAACTTTAGATCATTTATAGGTAGCGGTAATCCAATTGATAAAAAACCCAGAAAAGAAAAAAAAAATGTGGAAACAATGGGCATAGCAGATTCTAAGGATCTGCCAGCATCCCCTAAAAAAACAAAAGGACGTCATCTGCATATAGCACTATTTTTTTTTTCCATAGATCCTCATTTAAAATCTATGATATTTGAGGAGTGTCTAATTAGATCTATGGCTCTATAGCAGTTGCAAACAATAAAGGGGACAGTGGGTACCCCTGATGGATGCCCCGTTTTATTTTAAATTGAGACGATAAACAATTATTTACTCTAACTCCTATTAAAGATTCTAATATAAATATAGATCCCATTTAATACATTCAGGACCAAGGCAATCATTTTCCATTACTGTCCATAAATATGGCCACTCAAAGCTATCAAATCCTACAAGGACAGTAATTCTTTGATTCCTACATTATCTGGAGGATATTTGTAGATTTAAAAATGTTCATCTAATATTTCATACCATAGATTTGTTAGGCATAAAACTTGTTTGATTAGAATTGATAATTTTATGAAGTGCTGTAGCCAACGAATTTTGACTTACCATCCTTTGTAACTATTTCACTGTATATGGCAAAGTGTGTGTCTCTTTTACCCAAAGTATGGAAAGTTGATATTGATCTATCTGAGTTTGTAGCTGACCCTAAGATGAAAAATACAGGATCAACCAGGTATATTTCACTCTCCACAAAACAAATGCTTTAGCGGCTTTGTGAGTATGTACACTCTATTATACAGCATGTTATGAGAATTTTTCATTGTCTGGGTTTAATGACATTTTCAGGCTATGCATTTCTTGATCTAAAGCTTGTACTCTACTTTCCATATCACTTATCCTACTTTTCAAAGCCAAAAATCATTCTCAGACTGTCTTCAAATCCCATCCAACAAAAGTAATTTCTTCTTCTCTAATTGTGTCAATCTGAGTCTTTATTAAAGCAATTGAAGAACAGCTCTCTGGCATTGCCACTAAAACATCTTTCAGTATTGGCTCTTGCTCCCCCTGGGACTGGTCAATATTAGGTACAGAGATACAAGTAAATGTACTCACAATTTCTTAAGGCTTAACATCTGAAATCATGGACTGATTTTTTTCAGCTTTGGAGAGGAAGTAGGAGGTTCAGTTGGAGTTATAATTAAACTGCTCTGTGGAACATCTCTTTATTTTGTCTATGTGCAAATTACTCCAACCTAGCTTCTACCTCCATGCCTCTTTCATTGCCAGCATTACTGCTATGCAGCATGTCTGCCCCTGCATACAAAGTCCTCACTGGCATGCATGTCTCTTTTTTTCCGTCCTTTGGCATCTCAGCCAGTGCAGGAAAAACCATCTAGGGGAAAAGAGAGAGCAGTGGAGAGAAAGAGACAGACATAGCCTGGTAAAAAAGAGGGAGTCTCAAGACACCATAAGGCATTTGCAGAGTTCCACCAATCTCTACCAAGCCTTCTGACACAGAGAGCGCAACTTGGAGGAGGGGAGGGGCAAAGGACAGGCCCCAAAGGAAGTCAAAGTCAACTTCTTCCACCCTCGGGGGTCATAAATAAACTCTTGAATACCCAAACTTTTAAGAACAATTAGACGGTTAAATATACATCACAGAAAACTCCTGGAGAAAACAAACATGAGAGCACAAGAGTATTCTAGCATACCAAAAAATGTTATGCTTGCTGGCCATACACCGAATCTAACATGGATTGAACATTGAATGGAGAGATTCCCTCTGCTGGGATATTGTATTCTGACCACCACCGCTTGAAATTTGATTGGATCTGTTTGGTTTGTTTGATTTTTCAATCTAAAGATGGCAGGCTAGAGGGGGGTGTTAGGGCTACCTATGAAGTGAAATTTGGCAAGTTGATCACCAAGGTCATATGCACTTCCTTTTTTCTTGCCTTAGATCAGCCTGTCTCAGCCAAATTTCAGTAAAACCTCAGAGTTCCTCTTAAGGCTGCTAGGTGTTCCTTGAGCAGTGAGCAATGGCAAATGTATTTCCTACCTATACTGAGCACCAATGCAAGGGGCACTTCTACACTGACTACTACTGTTAGGGAATGCCACAGTCTTTACCATCTGCACATCACTTCTGGACAAATGAATAATGTAATTTTAAGATTAATATTACAATTACTACAGGAGGGTTTTAAAAATTATCTGTCCGGGGTGTTCCAAATATACTAGGTATTCCATATTATAGATTTGTATATATAAAACCTTTTACAATTCAGTGATCATACTAAAGTTCCACAAACTGTTGGTATTATTATTTTTAAAAAGAGTTCCCTGAAAAATAGGAGACCTGAAATATATATCGAGGGTTCCTCGAGGGATACAAAGCTTGAAGAAGGAAGCCTTAGTTTGTAAGCGGCAACAATAGCTGATAGCCCTTGCTGCTCCTTGAAAATCGATCTGTGATGGATCAATTTTCAGAGGCATTTGACAGGCAGTGAAGATATGATATGTCCTCTCCACAATGCCTGTTTTAACCCTGAAAATGTCTGCAAATCCATGCTGCATTACACGTGGTTTCGGGGAGCTTCCTTCTCCATTGCTGCTCTATTCATTTGATTTGGTCATGCTCGGCAGTGGCACTGCCCACCAAATGTTGTATGCTGTTTCATTTTTGCTGTGTGCAACCCCGAGCAGCTACCTTGATTAGGTGGGTGCTTGGGCCGCCAGTAATACCATGACAACCACCTGCTTTTACTGCCCCCCTTGACCATCCCTGTGAAGGAGCCCTAAAGGCATTGATCAGCTCCGTTCATGTTTCCAGTTTTAGCAGTTAGGGAATTGGGTAGAGGGGCTTGTTGGGGTCATGCAAAGGGTTCAGCAATCATTTTTTATTTTCACAAGCTACACCCAAAAAACAAAGCTATTCTCTTTTCACATCCCTCGCTAATTGTGTCTTGCCTTTAAATCTGAGACATCTTGCAGAAAAATTAACAGAAAAACAGATTTACAATTTTCAAATTGCACTGAAGTGAAAAGCAAGAGACAAAACACTTAATTAAATTAGTGTCAATTTAAAGCATCTCGCAATAAGGCTGTTTACAAACACTTTGCACAATTCTGCTTTCTCTGCTTTGTACTATATTTATATTCAAAACACAGAACACTCTAAATATTATGAGCAATATTTGCATATTAAATGGTGAGCACGTTCATCAAAGCTTTACTTATGGTTGTGGCATTGTGAATATTATTATGTGGATTTCAATAACAGGATTCAGATGTTGTTGATTAACACACAATATTGCATTGTATCGAGGCTTGCTTGCCAGAAGAAAGTCTCAGGAGATGCAGACAGCTGGTTAGAAAGTTCATTTAATTGCATAAAGAACTAATGCTTAACTAAAACGTTCAAAATGAATAACACTGCCTTGCTTAAATCAACTTTGTACGCTGGTATTTTATAGAAAAGGTCATGTGCGAAGGTTGAAAAATCATTATTTGTACAAAACCCCTGGTGAGGTTGTTTGACATTAACTGTGAAAACAGAAATGAAAAATCTGTCAATGTGTATATGTGTCCGGACAAAGGTGTTCAATAATTTTATTATTTACTTCATATTACTTTGTAGAATTAAAGTTTATCTAAACCTAGGAAAAAAATGTAATATATTGCAGATTACCAGTCCTTAAACGTGGTGGCTGTTTTTATATTTTAGTACTAAAAAAATCCTTTTGATCCTGCTAGACATCCAGTGTCCATTCATCATATCTACTTCACTTTCTTAAAGTTATACAATTTAAAGCTTTGTCGTTCCCCACTCTGCTTTTGAGGCTGTAGCCAGGAGGGACATTTTCTTCATGTACTGTGGTCATGCCTGTATTTTAGGTACAAGGAAATGGCTTTATGGAGACTTCATTGGGTCTCCCTAACATTACTTTTTGTATACAAAAAAATCTGCGTTTAGTACAATTAAATGAATATAAATAAATATAATAAGTAACAGGCTAGCAGCACTCATAAAATATCTGAATACTAGATATCTACAATATGTGAGTAAAATGTTGTGCTGTGCCTTTAAAAAAAACAATAAAAAAAGATGTAAAAATGAAAGTGCATATCAATGTCAAACTGTGGCGCTCAGCTGAGTAGGGGATGATGATGTCAGCGTTAAGCATCACTGTCTGATGCATTTCGTCACAAGGAAGGTTGTCCAGGGGCCAAAGGACAACATCCCTCATGATGAAAGGCATCAGTCAGAGCTTAGCGCTGACGTCATCATGCCCGCTCAGGCAATGGAGGGCTGCTACATGCTTCTCTTCATGCTATTTTCTTGTGAGTACCTTTCTGTTTTTAGGTTAAACAGTGGTTTTGTATACTACACTATGGATTGCTTGTTCTTTCCTCCTCATGCCTAAAGTGGTGTGTTATCTGTTATTGAGATCCATTTATTTGGATGGTCTCTATTTGCATTCCACAGTCCCCCGAGTTGATTGATAATGTGCAGTTAGGTCTCTTATCATTTGAGGTCTAATTGGTAAACTGCTTGTTTGGCTTTCTTGGTGGTGGATCACTGAAGTGGATGCACAGATAAATGCACATAATCATCCAAGTGAATTCTTGCACAGTGGATGCAAGAATACACTTGGATGATTATTGTTCATTGGACATTTATTCATGACATTTTGGACTTTTATTTCTGCATTTTGAATTTGTTGTTCACATTTAAATCACACAGTTTCCCATTGATGTGCACTTTCTCCCTAGCAACAGTTGGCCCAAGGTATGTGGTGTGGGAATGGTGTCTTACTTGCAGCTCCCTTCCCACTCCAAAAACAATTAAGAGCACTGTACTTCTATGCTAAAAAGACAATTTTCTCAATAGGAGTTTTTCCCCTCCCTCATTGACCGACTTTGCCCTTCACTTGTACCAATTTACCTATTCTAAAAGAGGCGCTCCAGAAGTTTGATAGATTTGGGTGCCCTGTTTCATTCTGCAAAGTTCCGTATAAGGCCCTGATTAACAAAAAAAGCCTGTACCACCACTAAATTTGAGCTGGCAACTGACATTTCAATGGAAACCTAAAAGGTTATATCCAGAGCTTGGAAATCTCCCACATTACCATTTGCTGTAGTCAGGCACTGGGTTTCTTGGGGTATGTTTTTTAGAAAAATGTAAGGCTATACAGACAGACACCATGAAAAACTCAAAAGATCTGGTAACCGGGGGTTGAGTCCTACCTTCCTTTTTCCTTTCATGAGGACTCTCTAACACTTCAAAACTAGAGCACCTGGACATCCTCCTTCAAGATTGAAACTTTGACTGACCTTGCCGCTCACTTTCACATAAACGCCAACCCCCCCCCCCCCCCACCTTACCTATTTTTCATTTTTTTTTAACTCCCAACCCCCCTTTACGTACCTGAGAGGAGGCTGAAATAATGAGGTTGGCCTCTCATATATGTCCAACCCAGGCCTCACTGAGTGGAACAGAGGGTGCCAAGGGACAGGAGGAACACGAGTGCCCGCAGATGTTGATTGGAAAACTTGCAGCAGAAGATGCATTCCCAAGGAGGCTGGTGGACCATCAGGTCAGGAACAGTAGCCGTGCTCAGTAGTCCAGCTGAGGTTAAAGGGGCACTCCAATTGTGCTGCAGACCTAGGACATGTGGCTTGTCAGAGCTCTTAGCAGACTTGAAGCAGGAACACTCAGCGGTGTGTAGAGCTTCAACAGCAGACAAGCAGGCAGGCACTTGAACAGGTCGGCAAGCCAAGAAAAGAGACAGAAGTGTGATCACAGGTTTAGCCAAGATCAACAACAGGCAGCAGCGAGGTACCAAATCATGAGCAAAGCGGAAGTCAGGAACAAAAGCCGGGTCGGGAATTGGCGACAAAGCAATAACATAATCCAAAATCAGGTCAGCAACATGGGGAACACACTAGAGGAACGCAGGACACAGAGAAGAGATGAAGACCAGTCGGCACCTGAGCATGGCAGGAGCATCCTTAAATAGTCCGAGTGGCGCCAACATGCCCATGCACATTTGTGTGCGCACACCTAGTTACATTTTGTGGAGAATGCTGTGTGCATAAGCATTTCTGTGTGCCAAACGTCTCACAGGAATTCCCTGACACTTCGCCAGCCCTCCCTTTTATTTTTCTTATTTCTTGCTGCATGTCTTCACAGACCTCTGGGCACCAAGCTCTTCAATTATAATTTCTATTGGTTGGTGCCTGTAGCTATATTGCCTAGTTGGGCACTTTTTAGCTCTGTATGGTCTTTACACCACCTCCCCCTGTCCTAGGTTGGGACAGAATTGTTGTTCGGTTGTTTAGGAGCTCTTTGTACCAATGCCTTATGTATTACTTACCTACTGTAACTACCTTGTATAAGATGTCTTTAAATGACTATGAATCTTACATGTGTCTGTACTACACAGTTTTTATGTTTTTTGGAAAAAAAAACAATAAAAAGGTATTTAATAAAAAAAAGAAATTTGCAGCCCATGGTTTACATTACCTCTTACAGTCTGGCTCCTGATGGACAGAAAGCCGGGTACTGCTCTGTATGTTATAGAAATTATTTTTATGTTCTATGGTTTACTCGTGTGCGACCAAAGAACATGCCTACAACAAAAAAAGACAAAAAACTATATTTCTTTGTTGTTATAGGTTTATTGTGTGAGTGATATATGTATGTCACAAAATGTTTGCCTTTTATTATAGTTTTTTTTATTGAAGGAATTTACATCCGAAAAAAGCCAAGTGTTCCTGTAACCTCCTGTGCAATAAACTGAAATCCTTTACTATATTATCTGCCTTACCATATATTGTGGTTTAATCTACAATACCCCCCCCCCCCCCCATGCTATGTAGATGAAAAGATAGAAAGGTTTTGTAATCCAAATCAAGAGAGCAACCTAGTTTGTGAATGCTGTTACTCCACAAATAAAGTAAGGCTGGGTACACATGGACTGAATATCAGCTGGTGTCAGTCAGTTCAACAGGAACCATCCAACATTCCGTGTTTATGTCAGAACACCAAGACACAGTGGGGAAGAGCGCATTTGTGTCGGTACAGCAATTTTTTTTTTGTTCAGCCATATGGGTTCAATGAAAAAACTTTACGTGTGTTCCCCACTTAAGCGAGCGCTGTCACAATAGGACAGAAAATGTGTTATTTGCAGAATTACCAGGCGAAAATTTTAGAAAGAAAACGAATGCAACTGCCACATCTAAAGACTAGAAGGTTGTATTATATTACATTTTTGTTTTGGGATATAGATACACTTTAATGTTTTTTTTTTATACAGGCTTGTTTGCGACAATGGGTCTGTTAGTGTGTGTACACACAATAAATCCAGAGTAAGGCAAAACCCAGTAAACATGCAGACACCCATATTCTTTTTAGAAAGTGAAACTGGCCTTCCTGATTCTTAACTGTCTGGGAAAAAATCTAAAAAGTGATCTATGAACATTGGTGTGTGCATTCTATAGCATTAGAGTGTGCACCCCAGAGCACAAACACACATGCATGTATATCAGCAGAGCAGAGGATGGTGTCAGTAGAGCAAAGATTGGTGACAGTAGAGCAGAGGACAGTGTCAGTAGAGCAAAGATTGGTGTCAGTAGAGCAGCGGACAGTGTCAGTAGTGCTTTTTTATTATTTTTTTTACAATATTTTTTTATTACTTATTTATTTTTAGGAGCCCTGTTTTGGGGCTTTGGTGAAATATCAATGGTATAAACAGACCCTTGTTGTCTCACTTTTGAGACAAAGAAAGAAACTGAGGAAAGAGATTTTCTAGTCCCTTTCTCTGCAGCAGTGGCGGCTGGTGCTCATAATTTTTGGGGGGGGGGGCGTAAACAGAAAAATGTAATAGGCATTGCTTTGCGGCAAAAAACGCTGTAAAAAAAATTGCGTGACTTTGAGGTCACAAAAATGTAATAGGCATTGCTTTGCGGCAAAAAACGCTGTAAAAAAATTGCGTGACTTTGAGGTCACAAAAGTGTGAAAGGGGCCTTCAGTAATCATGGTATAGTATTCCCCCCTCAATGCCGAGTGACCAGCGTGCCCCCTTTCAATGCAGAGTGACCAGCGTGACCCCTTTCAGTGCAGAGTGACCAGCGTGCCCCCTTTCAATGCAGAGAGACCAGCGGGTCCCCTTTCAATGCAGAGAGACCAGCGTGCCCCCTTTCAATGCAGAGTGACCAGCGTGCCCCCTTTCAATGCAGAGAGACCAGCGTGCCCCTTTTCAATGCAGAGAGACCAGCGTGCCCCCTTTCAATGCAGAGAGATCAGCGTGCCCCCTTTCCATGCAGAGAGACCAGCGTGCCCCCTTTCAATGCAGAGTGACCAGTGTGCCCCCATCAATGCAGTGACTAGCGTGCCCCCTTCAATGCAGAGAGACCATCGTGCCCCCTTTGAATGCAGTGACCAGCGTGCACCCTTTCAATGCAGAGAGACCATCGTGCCCCCTTTCAATGCAGTGACCAGCGTGCCCCCTTTCAATGCAAAGACCAACGTGCCCCCTTTCAATGCAGAGGGACTAGCGTGCCCCCTTTCAATGCAGAGTGACCATCGGGCCCCTTTCAATGCAGGGACCAGCATGCCCCCTTTCAACGCAGAGAGACAAGCGTGCCCCCTTTCAATGCAGAGTGACCAGCGTACCCCCTTTCAATGCAGCTAGACCATCGGGCCCCCTTTCAATGCAGGGACCAGCGTGCCCCCTTTCAATGCAGAGAGACCAGCGTGCCCCCTTTCAATGCAGAGTGACCAGCGTACCCCCTTTCAATGCAGCGAGACCAGCGTGCCCCCTTCAGTGCAGACAGACCATCGTGCCCCCTTCAATGCAGAGTGACCATCGCGCCCCCTTCAATGCAGAGTGACCATCGTGCCCCCTTTCGATGCAGTGACCAGCGTGCCCCCTTTCAATGCAGAGAGACCAGCGTGCCCCCTTTCAATGCAGAGTGACAAGCGTGCCCCCTTTCAATGCAGCGAGACCAGCATGCCCCCATCAATGCAGTGATCAGCGTGCTGTGCCCCCTTTCAATGCAGAGAGACCAGCGGGTCCCCTTTCAATGCAGAGAGACCAGCGTGCCCCCTTTCAATGCAGAGTGACCAGCGTGCCCCCTTTCAATGCAGAGTGACCAGCGTGCCCCTTTTCAATGCAGAGAGACCAGCATGCCCCCTTTCAATGCAGAGAGATCAGCGTGCCCCCTTTCCATGCAGAGAGACCAGCGTGCCCCCTTTCAATGCAGAGTGACCAGTGTGCCCCCATCAATGCAGTGACCAGCGTGCCCCCTTCAATGCAGAGAGACCATCGTGCCCCCTTTGAATGCAGTGACCAGCGTGCACCCTTTCAATGCAGAGAGACCTGCATGCCCCCTTTCAATGCAGTGACCAGCGTGCCCCCTTTCAATGCAGAGAGACCAGCATGCCCCCTTTCAATGCAGTGACCAGTGTGCCCCTTTCAATGCAGAGAGACCAGCGTGCCCCCTTTCAATGCAGAGAGACGAGCGTGCCCCCTTTCAATGCAGAGTGACCAGCATGTCCCCTTTCAATGCAGCGAGACCAGCATGCCCCCATCAATGCAGTGATCAGCGTGCTGTGCCCCCTTTCAATGCAGAGTGACCAGCGTGCCCCCTTTCAATGCAGAGTGACCATCGTGCCCCCTTTCAATGCAGTGACAAGCGTGCCCCCTTCAATGCAGAGAGACCAGCGTGCCCCCTTCAATGCAGAGAGACCATCTTGCCCCCTTCAATGCAGAGTGACCATCGTGCCCCCTTTCAATGCAGTGACCAGCGTGCCCCCTTTCAATGCAGAGAGACCAGCATGCCCCCTTTCAATGCAGTGACCAGTGTGCCCCTTTCAATGCAGAGAAACCAGCGTGCCCCCTTTCAATGCAGAGAGACCAGCATGCCCCCTTTCAATGCAGAGAGACCAGCGTGCCCCCTTTCAGTGCAGAGAGACCAGCGTGCCCCCTTTCAATGCAGAGAGGCCAGCGTGCCCCCTTTCAATGCAGAGAGACCAGCGTGCCCCCTTTCAATGCAGAGACACCAGCGTGCCCCCTTTCAATGCAGAGTGACCAGCGTGCCTCCTTCAATGCAGACAGACCAGCGTGCCCCCATCAATGCAGTGACCAGCGTGCCCCCATCAATGGAGAGAGACCAGCATGCCCCCTTTCAATGCAGAGAGGCTTACCTGCAGTGGCGGCTTCTCCTCAGTCCCCCGCGGCTCCTCGAATCCTCCCACCTCCTCCTCGGCCAATGGCATGCGTTCACCTTTCGGCCAATCAGGAAGCGGGTCTCGGACCCGCTTCCCGATTGGCCAGGAGGAGGATCCGTGTGACAATAGTGAATTTTCATTCGCTATTGTCACACAATGGGTGGGCTTGGGGCGCACTGCTCTGCGCCCCGGGTCCACCCTTTTCTGAAGCCTATTAGAGCCTACGCCACCCTCTGTGTCCAACACTAGGTGGAGCTATGACCTTTGACCTCTGAGCAAAAAACTCCTGACCTTTGACCTTTGGGGTGGGTCCATGACCTGTGGTGGGTCCATGATCCATTTCCTGTGTCAAAACCATCCCCTGTGTCATTACCGGCAATAGGCAACCCTAACCCTAACCCTCTGGCTCTAATCAGATGATTAAAAAAAAACCCCCATTGAACTCCATGCGTCAGGCGCCCCGCATGTAGATTAGGGGGCTGGACGCATGGATAGGGGGGGCGGCACCCCTGCGCCCCCAACGCACCAGCCGCCACTGCTCTGCAGCCTGCAGTAAACATAGTCCTTAGAGGAGAGGAGGGAACCTGGCAGCACTGCAGGGGGGAGACGGGAAGCAGGGGGAATTGGCACCGTATAGGGTAATTAGGATGTGCCCAGGCACACCCAGCACACCCTGTGCACATGTCTGTGTCTATGAATAGAGTATGAATAAAAAGGTCCTCCTCCTCCATATAAAAAGCAGTTTTCATGGAAACTTTTATGAACGGAGGAGGAAGACAGAAACGGTGGGCATTATCAGCACTACCCCTAATCCCACAGATTACAGTTTCAATAGTATGGAGGCTGGGGGAAGAGGACTTCTGATTTAAACTAGGGTAGCCAGCACCAGGACAAGGGACACTTATCATTAATTGTAAGAATGTAAGTATTGTCTCTTCTGCTCATTTTTTTCCACTAAACTTAGACTTTAATCTCTGCATATGAAAAGTTTTCACAGTAAGATATTACAAAATGTGGAATAGTCTTCCACAGGAACTGGTTTTTATAGATTTTGATGTATAATTGGAACTGCAAGAGTAATTATAATTTTACCCACAGGTTGCCAGCATCACCTTGTGCTGAGAATAAAATGTTGGGTGGAGTGCTTCTTTGACACAAGTACAATTAAATGATTTAGTCTTACTCTTTACAGATTTTTTTAATAGACCAAATTCATTTCAGCTGTAAAAACATAGTTAATTGAAACAACGCTTATTTAACCCCCCCCCCCCCCCCCCCCAAGGAACAGTAGTTGGAATAAATAGGAAAAATATCAATACAGCATGCATATCTTCTGAGTCTAATAAAGGTAGCAATGCTTATACAGCTTTATAGCTTCATTTCAATATAAAAGTCAGCTGGCGCTATTTGCTTCTTCCAACGTAATGTCATTAATTTTCTCTAAATTCAGAGCTCAATTTAGATAGTATGATGAGGCTGATAAAAGGCCTGCATTGCAAACGCAGAGTAATAATATGCCTTTCCACAGATTTCTAATATGATCCAACTTTTAGAAGATGATCATTAAATATAAATAAGGTCTAATAGTCTATAGGACCGTGAATATGCTTATAAAAGCACTAAACTTGAATCGTCAATATTTGTGAGATATACTTGGAAGGAAGATATTAAGGAACAAGTAAACACATCATGCTTTTAAACCAAACTGTAAAGTTTTATGTTGTTCTGCTGCCTATTTGCTTTTACAGTAATACCTTGGAGTGCGAGCATAATTCATTCCAGAAACATGCTTGTAATCCAAAGCACCCCTTAAGAAATAATGGAAACTCAGATGATTCGTTCCACAACCATTAATTTATATAAAAATGATTACGGCAATACGAAATACAGTCCAGTATAAAGTGTATGGTGTAAACAGTACATGGCCAGAGGTCCGGGGGCAATACGAGCAGTAGAAGGATCACAGTTTTAATGTAAAAAAAAAGTGGAATTAAACTCACAATGTTAAAAACAATATCCCGTGTTATGTCTAAACCACTGGCAACAAAAGTGAGTATACCCCTAAGTAAAAATTTTCAAATTGGGCCCATTAAGCCATTTTTCCTCGCTGGTGTCATGTGACTTGTTAGTGTTACAAGGTCTCAGGTGTAAATTGGGGAGCTGGTGTGTTAAATTTGGTGTTATCGCTCTCACTCTTTCATACTGGTCACTGGAAATTCATCATGGCACCTCATGGCAAAGAACTCGCTGAGGATCTGAAAAAAGGCTCTACATAAAGATGGCCTAGGCTATAAGAAGATTGCTAAGACCCTGAAACTAAGCCGCAGCACGGTGGCCAAGACCATACAGCGGTTTAACAGGATAGGTTCCACTCAGAACAGGCCTTGCCATGGTCAGCCAAAAAAGTTGAGTGCACGTGCTCAGTGCCATATCCAGAGGTTGTCTTTTGGAAATAGATGTATGAGTGCTGCCAGCATTGTTGCAGAGGTTGAAGGGGTGGAGGGGTCAGCCTGTCAATGCTCAGACCATACACTGCATACTGCATCAAATTGGTCTGCATGGCTGGCGTCCCAGAAGGAAGCCTCTTCTAAAGATTATGCACAAGAAAGCCAACAAACAGTTTGCTGAAGACAAGCAGAATAAAGACATGGATTGCTGGAACCATGTCCTGTGATCTGATGAGACAAAGATAAACTTATTTGGTTCAGAGGATGTCAAGCGTGTGTCGTGGCAACCAGGTGAGGAGTACAAAGATGAGTGTGTCCTGCCTACAGTCAAGCATTGTGGTGAGAGTGTCATGGTCTGGGGCTGCATGCATGCTGCTGGCACTGGTGACCTACAGTCGATTGAGGGAACCATGAATGCCAACATGTGCTGTGACATACTGAAGCAGAGCATGATCCCCCCCTTCGGAGACTGGTGCTTATACCAAAATAAATATGACTCCTATTTTTGTGTATACTGATTGTGGATTGCATGAGAAAGCGTACAATTTAATTTATTACCCACAATAAATGTTAGAGTGCACTGGACCATGTACAGCTTTACTGGTTAAAACCACTTCCCATTCATGATTGCTAGTAATAGGAGAGCAGGAAGCAATTCATTAGGATGTGTAATACTACTTTTATTACAGCAGCTTCAGAGGAATGTGTGGGAGTGTAAAAACCTGTTGGTGGGGGTCAGTGAAATACATTGGTGGCACAGATAATTTGCTGAAGGTGAGGTATTGGCTGGGTTGACATGTATTGGTGGCACAACTGATAAACCGATGGTGGAGTAGGGACTAGGTGAGGGTGGCACAGATAATGTGCCAAATGTGGTTTATCAGCTGAGGGAAATATATTGTTGGGACAGATAATGTTCCAAAAGTGGTGTACTGGCTGCGTGAGATATATTAGTGACACAAAAATGTGCTGAAGGTGGTTTACCAGCTGGGTGAGATATATTGATGGCAAAGATAATGTGCCAAAGGTGGTGTACTGGCTGGTGAGATACCTTCGTGGCACAGATAATGTGCTGAAGGTGGTGAACTGGCTCAGTGAGATATATTGGTGGCACAGTTCATAAACTGGCGGTGGGGTAGGGATGGTGGCACAGATAATGTGCTAAAGGTGAGGTACCGGTTGGGTGATATGCATATTGATGGCACGTTGGATGGAGAGCGTTTGTGAACAGCAGTTTTCAGTTCTTTCCACAGATTCTCGATTGGATTCAGGTCTGGACTTTGACTTGGCCATTCTAACACCTGGATATGTTTATTTGTGAACCATTTCATTGTAGATTTTGCTTCATGTTTTGGATCATTGTCTTGTTGGAAGACAAATCTCCGTCCCAGTCTCAGGTCTTTTGCAGACTCCATCAGGTTTTCTTCCAGAATGGTCCTGTATTTGGCTCCATCCATCTTCCCATCAATTGTAACCAACTTCCCTGTCCCTGCTGAAGAAAAGCAGGCCCAAACCATGATGCTGCCACCATCATGTTTGACAGTGGGGATGGTGTGTTCAGGGTGATGAGCTGTGTTGCTTTTACGCCAAACATAACGTTTTGCATTGTTGCCAAAAAATTCGATTTTGGTTTCATCTGACCAAAGCACCTTCTTCCACATGTTTGGTGTGTCTCCCAGGTGGCTTGTGGCAAAGTTTAAACGACACTTTTTATGGATATGTTTAAGAAATGGCTTTCTTCTTGCCGCTCTTCCATAAAGGCCAGATTTGTGCAGTATACGACTGATTGTTGTCCTATGGACAGAGTCTCCCACCTCAGCTGTAGATCTCTGTAGTTCATCCAGAGTGATCATGGGCCTCTTGGCTGCATCTCTGATCAGTCTTCTCCTTGTATGAGCTGACAGTTTAGCCATGCTAACAGCACATTGGAGAAGTTTCAGCACTAAAAGTTGTCAATGAACAAAGCTTACGTTTACTGTAGCAGCATCTGAGTATTGGGGTGGCTACTAGGCAGGTATATGCGGCACTTAGAAAAATGATGATCGCATCTATGTTGCAGCACTAGAGTCCCAGCGGTAGTGTAGCCAGCAGCATTATCCCTATTCTGCCCCTTCTCATCAGGTACCTTTCCCTAGGGCTAATTACACTGTCCCTATCCTGTGTGGATCCTATCCCTAAACGATCCACTTTGCAAATGCACGCCAATGGCAGTGGAGCACTGCTTGCCCTAACTAAAGATGGACGCCGAGGTCATCCAGTGTTGCAGTGTCCAGTCGCTGCTCCCATGATGACATCTATGAAGGTTTTAGAAGAACAAAGTTGTGCTCATCTTCCATTCCCTCTGTAGAACTGACAGACACACAGCACCACCTACAGAGGGGTGGGCAAACTGAACCTGCCTACAAGCCCATTGTTACCTGTTTAATTTGACATTAAAATCTCAAGCAATGGTGTCACCCTGCCTGAGTTCTCTTTCCTGATGACTAGAGAACACCCCCTTTCTTCTTTTCTATATCATAAGGGGGAAATGTTCTGTGTTCCAGCAAGGGGAAATGAGCGGGGCCAACAATACTGCTTCATATTTCAGTGCACCAGAAACTACTTTGTCTGATCATCACTGGAAGTAAGGAGCTCAATAGATTTGTGCAGGATCAAAAAGTTTTTTTTTGCACTTGCAGCTTTTTTAAGGAGACAAGACATGGGACATGTGTACTGCACTGTGCACTTTCTTTTTATTTTGCCTAGATATACAATTTAACAGTGCACCCTTTTACCAGCTGTTCTAAGTTTTGTACTCTTTTCTGAGCTGGCCTTCTAAACTGGTCTCTTCTGTGAACCATTTTGAGGAGGAAAGAATATAACCCACCCTGCTCCCAGATTCCTATTTCTTTGGCCTACTTTGTTTTGCAATTAAAAAAATGCAATAACTTTGTTGTAGCCAAGGTGAACTTTGCCTTTAGAGAAAACTATAGACAAATACAGGAGGAGGTACAAGAGCCACCGAGAGAAGGAAAGAGTAAGAATGCCAGGAAGCTTTTGGGGGGTTGAGATTGCACACTGTGCATAGTGCACCCCTGAACTCATCACTCTGTATGTAATTCATGCCTAAGCCCTGCACTCTTTACATAGCACACCCCTGAATGCTGAACTCTGTATTCTGTGCATAGGGCACCCCTAGGGCTGCACTCTGTACATAGCGCACCCCTGAACCCTTCACTCTCTACGTAACACACTCCTGAACTCTGCACATAATGTACTACTGAACTTTGCACTCTTTATGTAATGCACTCCTGAACCCTGCAATCTGTATGTAGTGCACCCCAGATACAACTGGGCCTTTTAGGGCAACCATACTACTTATGGCAGCCTGTGATGAAATTGAGTTTGACACCCCTGGCTTATCCAATATCTAGAACACAATCTGAGTCACTAACATGGATCATATATGCACGTCAGAAGTTGTAACTTCAATCCATTGGTACCTTGTTGGTTCTAGCCAAAAAGACTGGAGCAAGAGACATCTTGGGACAGAAAAATGGAGACACTTCTGTGAAATGTATTGACGTCAATGGTGAAAGCTATATAAAAGTGAATTTGAATGGCTCTAAAGCCTTAAAGGCACAATGGGCTTTAAAGTATACATAACGCCATACCTATTTCATTTTGGATAGAGTAAGGGAATGTTACTACTCCCTTTGTAGGCAGGTCTACTACTCGTGTATTTGACTCTAGTAACTCCCTTTATAGGTATCTTGGCCTAAGATATTGTTCTCTCTCACTGACTGTGAAAATCTATCCCTGCCGTGAGTGCGTGTAGGGATCTGTTAGATCCAGGAGCTGCTGAGAGCAAAGCTGTCCTTTGTAAACATTTGGAGGTAGAGGAATGGAGTTCCACCAGGTTCCAGGCTGCAAAACTGTGTGCAAGGGCCAAATTTGGCCCATGGACCTTGTTTTTGACATATATGGGCTAAGCTAAGTAAGACAACCAGCCAAATAGTATTTTCAAAGGTCTGCAATGGCATGTTGCAATTTTTCTCAGTACAGGTTTCCTTTAAAGAGCATCCAAACATCAGACACAAATACTGTGATGTACAGGAGGAATGTAATAGTCATGTTTATCCAAACACTTGCAAATGACCTTGATATATGCTAATATAAGCATTTCTAAATGGGGCCTCTGTATGAATAAATAACGGAAAATGAGCTTTGGTGCACTGACACTATTGTCATTCATGAGTCTGACAAAGAGGAAAGCACTGAGCAAATGCTTCTATATTTTGACTTTTTAACCTTCCTTATATATTTTTCAAAATATAAAAAAAAATGATAATGTAAATATTTTTGATCAACTCTATTAAAGGTTAAACATAATTATGAATTATGGCAGCAAAGTCCCCAAACGCCAGTCTTCTAAATGGGGTCACTGAGTAACATTTAAAAATAAAGCTGATAAAAACAACTGTTTATCAAGGACTTTTAGTAAAAAGCAATGATAGAAACATTCTGCATACATAAAAATAGCTCTGAAAGGTAAAGACAAACACCCAGTGGCATTTATTATATTTACATTCCTGTTTTATGTATTTTGAAGCCATTCTAAAGTTCATACACTTCCCTTGTAGAGAGCTAATATGTGGAATGCTAAGGGAATGGGAGTTTTTCAAAGAACGGATTATTCATATAAATGCAGAACTTTGGTATTAAAATGGCAGTACACTTACATTTTCAATGATAGGTGCCCTTTAACCCAAAGTACACTTATCATTGTTGCCTCCATCGCTTGACCTAACTTTTACCCACCCTCCTTCTCCATAGATTCAGACTTACCTTGCTCTGATGGCAACAGTTCAACCCAGGCTGTGAGAAGCACACACGGCTGCAATGTACACCCCCCCCCCCTCTGCTGCCCATTCACAGAAGCCTTTATTTTTTTTAATTAGTTCACAAAGGCTTCAGTGAATGGGCAGAAGGAGGGGAGGGCATAGCAGTTCCAGTGACTCTTCTCTTGAAGGAACTGAGACAACAGTGAGCAAAGTCAGGAAGCTATCTTTCTGAAACACAATAAACCTGTCAGATGTGAATATTAGAGATAAATGGCAGGCTCCTCTTTAGACTTAACTCATGGTATGCCTGCAGATTTTACAAAGTAGCTGAATTCCTGGAATTCAGCTTTAAAACAACAAAGTGATTCCCTCAGTTCACCACTCATCTTCCACCTCTTCACCACCTCAGTACTAAAAGTGCTCAAATCCAGTGCACTCATCAGATATCCATGTATCCAGCGTTTTTGCTACAGAAACCCCCAACTCAGTTGTTGCACCTCCACATTGGTAGTTACTAACAGGAATAATTAGGATATCACCTCCTATGATACCTTACAGGCAAGATCATGTAACCACTGCTCAACTTGCCCCCTCACAAGTGTTAACAGTGATCAGTTTTTATTTATTCATAAAGCACCCTCCTGAGTAGGTGCTAGGATTAGTGTAATATAGTTTTTGTTCTCCTGCTTAATAGGAAAATTGCTAGGGAAACTTACTTAGCTCACTGCTTAACAGAGAGCTGTGATTGATTAGTGTAGTCTGTTCAGTGAGCTCAGCTGCTGGTTGGGTCTGCCTCTGGCCTCCTCTGCATCCAAGTAAACTAGGAAGGTTCTGGAAGAATTGGTGCATGCTATGCAGAACACAGAATTAATATTAATGCCACTCCAGCCAATCCCAGGGAGGGTGGCCCTAAGGCATGCTAGGAGAGGGTATTTGTTCTTTGGAAGCACTGAGCATGAGGTCTTTCCCAGGTGTGGATTGTACCAGCCAAGAGAGAGGCTGCTGCCTTCCCTGGTACCTGCTGCCATGGGATCTCAGGTGCGTGACCTGAGGGCTTGAAGCTAGAGAGAGTGACCCTGGTTCTACAGAGAACTGGCTGAAGGGGCTGTCTATTAAAGATCTGGTCTGGTGTCACTTGGTAGTCCGAAGAAGGCTACCAGCTGGCCCTGGACATTTTGTGAGTACAGACAACATAAAGGATCCATAAACTTGTACTCTTAACCCCTTCTGGTGTGCTATTTAGCTAAGGGTCCAGACAAGGGAACACTGGCTGGTATTCTGAAGAGCTTTGTCCAGATGCAGCTGCTGAATATAAAATGCTCAGTTTCTACTACTTTTGGACAGCCAAATATAGAAGCAGTCTGCCGTAACTGGCTTGTGTTTTGAAGAGCTTTACCCTGCTACTACTACTAAGGGACTTTTCTCAATCCTAAACCTACTTTGTTGCTACTGTAAAGAAGAAGCCTTATATCTGCTATCAGCCTGGACTTAACCAGAGCTTAATAACGAGATCAGTTAGATGTCTTCATCTAATTGTGAATAGTTCTATTTCTTGGAGTATCCCAATAAATCCCTATCCAAGTTCTCCAAAAATAAAACAACAAACACAAAACCCCTAAAATGTTCATTAAAGACAAAGAGCGGAAGTGTGTGCCCCTGGTTGTATGAATTTACCTTGTGCTTTGATGCGTTGCAAAAAGGGAGAAGACCTGGGCAAAATATCAGCCACTCCTACTGGGGTAGCACTACATTCATGTAAAAGCTTTATCCCAAAAGGAAGAAAACTGTTTCCTGTGACTGCTTATAAAGTATTCGCTAGAGTTTGGCTTCAGTTTGCTAGTGTAGTTAAATCTGCTAGTACAGCTAATACTCCCCTTCCCCCAGACTGACAATGATGCTACCCAAAGGTGCCTCTCTTGCTCCTCCATCCAGAGTGTAGGCACTCTACTACAGGAGGTGTGTTACTGGCAAGATCACCTGGTGAAAACAGACGGAAACAAGCCTAAAAAATAAAACACATGCAGCTACCACATCTAAGGATTGGTAAGCTGCAATGTATTACTTTTTTGGTTTTGGAAATAATATTGCTTTAAGCACACTTTCTACAATTACAGAAAAATAGCTGTTGATCCTGCCCTTGTGTCCTTGTAACTTCCTTCCCATGGAACTGAAAAATCTAGCAATGTGATTAGCCTTTCTAGTTCCTAGTGAGCATTGTCTTGCTAGGACAGGAAGCGTGCAGGGCCACCAGCTGGAAATTATATAAAAAAGCTTGGAAAATAAAAACTACTGTAGCCGCAAAGTTTAAGGACAGGTAAGCTACTATATCATTTTTGGGGGGTTTTTTTTGGCTTTAGATTTGTTTAAAATACTGTGGTTGTCTAAATAGGAGAATTAAAAAAAACAAAAAAAAAACAAAACAAATCAATAGTATTATCTTTATACTTTGGGATCTACCACGTTTCCCCAAAAATAAGACCTAGCATGATTTTCAGGGAGGGCTGCAATATAAGCCCTACCCTGAAAATAAGCCCTAGTAAAGTCCTTATAAAAATATAAAATCTGTTTTGTAAAAAGATTATATAATGTCCAGTGCGTCTCCTTTTGTAACTTTATTGTCCAAAATACCTTATGACCTGCCAGACATCTTCTCCTCTCCTCCCGGGTGACATCAGCAGCCCGTCCCTCTGCAGTGCTCGGAACAGGGCTGGCGTCAGTGGGGATTTCGGTTCCTCCCTTGGCGGCGCTCGGAGTGGGGAAGAAGAGTTCCGGCGGGTCACTTGAGCGCCCAGCAGCACTGTAAATAAGTTGTTTTCGACAATAAAGTTACAAAAGGAGACACACTGCACATTATATAATCTTTTTACAAAATGGATTACATATTTTTACAATGACTTTACTAAGGTTTATTTTTGGGGTTAAAGATGTCATAATGATGACTCCTAAGCTGACGGGGGAGAGGGAGAGAGAAGACAGGGGACACAGAGGAGTAAATGACACAGCATAAGAACAGTGATGTCTATCATGCTTAAAGTATCAGGAGATTTTTTTTCCAGAAGAAGATGACATCACTGTATTTGTATAAATGTAGATTATTGTATATACCATAATTAAATAGGAGATCCCCTGAAAATAAGCCCTAGTACATGTTTTGTAGCCAAAATTAATAAGGACAAGAAGCTAAAGGTTCTGTTTTGAAAGAGAAATGTAAAAAAAGGGCAGAAAATTAGGACTGACAAACATAAGTTACAAGTTGATACTATTAAATACAAATTCATGCATAAATATAAAACATGTGATCTGAACTAAAGATTTGTGCTTTTTTAGGAAATATTGGGGAGACGGGAGTATCATAATATCATACTTATGCACAGCACATTGTCAGTCATCTTCATCCTTATGTTGGCAAGCAGATGTATATAGTTACATAAATATCTGTGAATTTTATATGCAAATTCAAGCAAGAAGTTAAAAGTAAAAGTTAAAGTTTGGGATATGGTACATAAACAGTTTCAGTGGTTATATTAGGCACTTTTATTGCCTCTCACTGGCACCAATTATGTTGTCAAAGGGAAAGGAGATCCTTTATTTTTACACTGAGATACACAAAATGGGACACATTGCAATTGAAGGATTTTATAAAAGGAACTACAGTTTGTGCACTACAAAAATGTGTTCATTATTAGTGGAATGGAGATATGGTCCAATATGTCACTTTATTTATTAGTTTTTTCCCAAAAATATTTTATTGAAATAAATGTTGTTCCCATACAAAATTTAGCCATGTATCAATTACAGAGTAAAGAGTCGCGTCTGTAAGAATAATGGATACACATAGTGTTCAGTGTACAAACCCGATTCCAAAAAAGTTGGGACACTGTACAAATTGTGAATAAAAACAGAATGCAATGATGTGGAAGTTTCAAATTCCAATATTTTATTCAGAATACAACATAGATGACATCAAATGTTTAAACTGAGAAAATGTTATAATTTTAAGGGAAAAATACGTTGATTTTAAATTTCATGGCATCAACACATCTCAAAAAGGTTGGAACACGGCCATGTTTACCACTGTGTGGCATTCCCTCTTCTTTTTATAACAGTCTGCAAACGTCTGGGGACTGAGGAGACAAGTTGTTCAAGTTTAGGAATAGGAATGTTGTCCCATTCTTGTCTAATACAGGCTTCTAGTTGCTCAACTGTCTTAGGTCTTCTTTGTCGCATCTTCCTCTTTATGATGCGTCAAATATTTTCTATGGGTGAAAGATCTGGACTGCAGGCTGGCCATTTCAGTACCCGGATCCTTCTTCTATGCAGCCATGATGTTATAATTGATGCAGTATTTGGTCTGGCATTGCCATGTTGGAAAATGGAAGGTCTTCCCTGAAAGAGACGACATCTGGATGGGAGCATATGTTGTTCTAGAACTTGGATATACCTTTCAGCATTGATGGTGCCTTTCCCGATGTGTAAGCTGCCCATGCCACACGCACTCATGCAACTCCATACCATCAGAGATGCAGGCTTCTTAACTGAGCGCTGATAATAACTTGGGTTGTCCTTGTCCTCTTTAGTCCGGATGACATGGCGTCCCAGTTTTCCACAAAGAAATTCAAATTTTGACTCGTCTGACCACAGAACAGTTTTCCACTTTGCCACAGTCCATTTTAAATGAGCCTTGGCCAAGATTAAACGCCTGCGCTTCTGGATCATGTTTAGATATGGCTTCTTTTATGGCCTATCAAGTTTTAGACGGCAACGGGGAATGGCACGGTGGATTGTGTTCACCGACAATGTTTTCTGGAAATATTCCTGAGCCCATGTTGTGATTTCCATTACAGTAGCATTCCTGTATGTGATGCAGTGCCGTCTAAGGGCCCGAAGATCACGGGCATCCAGTATAGTTTTCCAGCCTTGACCCTTACGCACAGAGATTGTTCCAGATTCTCTGAATCTTTGGATGATATCATGTATTGTAGATGATGATAACTCCAAACTCTTTCAAAATTTTCTCTGAGAAACTCCTTTCTGATATTGCTCCACTATTTTTTGCCGCAGAATTGGGGGAATTGGTGTTTCTCTGCCCATCTTGACTTCTGAGAGACACTGCCACTCTGAGAGGCTCTTTTTATACCCAATCATGTTGCCAATTGACCTAATAAATTGCAAATTGGTCCTCCAGCTGTTCCTTATATGTACATTTAACTTTTTCGGCCTCTTATTGCTACCTGTCCCAACTTTTTTGGAATGTGTAGCTCTCATGAAATCCAAAATGAGCCAATATTTGGCATGACATTTCAAAATGTCTCACTTTCAACATTTGATGTGTTATCTATATTATATTGTGAATAAAATATAAGATTATGAGATTTGTAAATTAGTCCATTCCTTTTTTACTCACAATTTGTACAGTGTCCCAACTTTTTGGGATTTGGGTTTGTACAATATACATCAGTTAAGCCTTGGCCTATACAAGCACAGAAATATGCAGCCAGTACCACTAAAATATATAGAGCTACACTATTAAAGGAAACCTGTAGGCTACCATTGCTGACCTCTCATTCTCAAAATGCTTACTGCCTGGCTGTCATGCTAATCCAATGGGATCGGTGTAAACATAAAGCGCCGCTCTGAGCTCATGCACAGTGGGTATAGAAAAGAATCACCCATTTAAAATAATCACATTTTTTTTGCTTTGCAGCCTGAAATGAAGACAGGCACAGTTTTTGTTTTATCCAGCAGTATCTGCTTAGTGCAACTTTTAACATCCAAGTGAATAATGTAACGCCAACATGCCAGAAAAAAATGTCAAAAAATTCAAAAACAGAATCACTAAGTTGGAAAAAGGATCAGCCCCTTGTTTCAGTATTTTGTTGAACCACTTTTTGCTTTAATTGCAGCCTTTAGTCTGTTTGGATATGTCTCTACTAACTTTGCACATATAGACTTTGCAATATTTGTGCACTCTTCTTTGCAGAACTGCTCAGGTTCAGTTATATTTGATGGTGACCTTTTTCAGGACTAAAGTCTTCAAGCCATTCCACAGAATTTCAATGGGGTTTAAGTCTGGGCTCTGACTAGGCCATGCAAGGACATTTTCATGTTTCTCCTTCAACCGCTGTGTGATTGTTTTTGCTGTGTGCTTTGGGTCATTGTAAAGTTAGCAGGTTAACCTTCCCATTGATTGTAAAGAAGGAAAGACCCCCAAAAAAGGGTGGGACTTTAAGGGTAACTAGTAAAGATCTCTCTTGAGAGGGATAGAATTAAGTAAACTATGCAGTTTATTGAAACAAGTGTGATTGTAAAAGGATCAAACAGATTAATTGTGATACATCCTGAATATTGGTACAATACAGTTACATATATGTAACTGTATTGTACCAATATTCAGGATGTATCACAATTAATCTGTTTGATCCTTTTACAATCACACTTGTTTCAATAAACTGCATATTTTACTTAATTCTATCCCTCTCAAGAGAGATCTTTACTAGTTACCCTTAAAGTCCCACCCTTTTTTGGGGGTCTTTCCTTCTTTACAATTTATCAAGGGATTATGGTAACACTCTATCTGGGAATTACCTACATACTTGTCTAGTAAACCTTCCCATTGATAACTTTCTGGCAGAGGGCAGCAGATTTTCCTCAAGAATTTGGCAGTATTTTTTTTCCATAAATTTTTCCTTCTATCCTGACAAGTGCTCCAGTTCCTGCTGCAGAGCAACACCCCATAACAGAATATCACCACCTTAATGCTTTACTGTATGAATGGTGTTATTTGGATGGTGAGCTGTACTGGTTTACATTGGTGTTTGGTGTTAAGGCCAAATGTTAAATTTTATTTTCATCTGACCATAACACCTTTTCCCATGTGGTCTCAGATTCTTCAGGGTGTGTTTTTGAAAAGGACATTTGTGACTGCATGTGGCTTTTCTTGAGGGGTGGCTTTTTTCTTGCAAATGTCACATACAAGCCACATTTGTGATATTATTGTCACATGCACACAATGACCACTCTTTGTCATAAATTCCTGCAACTGATTCAGAGTTGCTGTAGGCCAGTTTCCTCCTGGCTCTTTTATTCAGTTTGGAGCAATGTCTTGATTCAGGGAGGGTCTGTGTTGTACCAAATGCCTACCACTTCTTAATAATAGACTTCACTGTGCTTCTAGTCATTGATAAAGTCTTTGAAATTTTTTTGTATTCATGTCCTGACTTGTGCCTGTCCACAACTTTGTCCCGGAGATCTTTTGACATTGCCTTGCCACCCATATTTGATTATTTGCTTCAGTTGCACTATCAGGGACTGAAATGCTCCAGGAAAGCTCTTTTCATGCTGATCTAATCAAAATGACTACAGCTGTTCACAGTTGAGAATCAAATGGCTTTGAGTGCCATTGAGAAGGTGATTAACTACACCTGATTGAGTTTACAAGTCATTTTTAGGAAGGGGGTGATACTTTTTCCAACTCAGTGACTCTGTTTTTGAATTTTTTTTGAATTTCTCACATGCTGGTGTTAAATCTTTTGCATGAATGTTATAAGTCGCACTAATAAAGTAAATATAGCTGAATAAAACAAAAAATGGTGTCTGTCTTTGTTTCACGCTGCAAAGCAACAAAATGTTCTTTTCTATGCCTACTGTATATACAAATCAATGACTCAAAAAACTCTGCTGTTTGCTGTCTCCCAATGGACCCATCTTGTCGGGTACAGTATATCCAAGAAATGTATAACACATGCTGGGAGAAAGAAATGATCAGCTTCAGTGGCTTGGGAGGGGACACGATGAAGCCGATCTGACATTTTTTAGACCAGGTGGTCTTCCGTGGTGCTCTACCATGTTTTTTGGGCCTTGTAATGGAATGATTTCAATAGTTTGATCACTAACCTTGAATAAGTAGGCAGATCAGAAGCCCTGTAGGCTTGCAGTTTGGTAGTGCTCCAAGTATTAAATTCAGAGAATACCAGTCAGCTAGCATTTCTAGATCCCAGAAGAATGGCAGCCTCCATATTTCTCTCAGCACAGGTTTACTTTAAGGGGACCACAATATATCTTTTTTATAAGCCTTTCATATTAAAACTGAAATATAACATTCTCAACAGCAGCAGCTGCAGAGTAATTATGATCAGGCATTTTAATTCCAGGTTTATTTCTTCGTTGACATGTAATTAATGTGTTGAATTACAGCTTTGCATGGTTCACCAATGGTCCAGGTATGAAATTAAAATAACTCAGGCATCTAAATGTAGGTAATTAGCATTTGGTGTGGTTCACTAGAAGAGTACAGTTTTTTAACTAGTTCCAGTTCAGTACGCTTTCTCCGCAGGAAACAATTAATAAACATATTCAGGCTTCAGTGATAAATGTAACAGAGTCAATGGCCCCACGCTATAAATGATACACTTACAACGTATGCTGGGTTATTTTATGCTGAAATAATGAAAAGAACATTAAATTTATGGCAGGGAATATTACTCACTGCACATGATCTGAATATTTTGTAAATGTGCTTCATATTTAAATGATGTGAACTATAAACTGCTTTATTAATGTTATTGGTAAAGTCCACCCTACCGTTTAACCATTAAATATACCATGCCAAGAAATGTTTAATATAATGTAATCATATTTTGCAGAAATAAATGACTCTTGGTGAGAATGTAATTTGTTATGTACTGAGGAAGAAGCTGGCCCTTTTTTAGTGAAATAATATACGTACATTATCATTCATCAGAGCAAAACCACCAACTACCTATCGAGTGACACGTAAAAATTAGCAGTTAATAGTTAAAGTGATGCTTGCACTCCAGGCAAGGTCTGCTTATTCACCATGTGCCCCCTTTCCCAATGCCAAATGCGGCAAAAACTTGGTAAAAAAAAACCTTATAGAAAAAAATAATAATACTTATACCTTAAATGGGATAAAAAGGCACCAACTAAATATTTGTGTATTTAAAGTGCAGCTGCCCCTTTAAGCGGGAAACATACTAAAAATGTAAACAGTGTAAAGATAAGCGCTACTGCTTCCCAACAATCATATCAATCAGTATTCTATATTCAGAAAATAAAAATCATAATAATAATAACAGTGTTTAAATCTTCCAGTAAACATGAAGAGTAGATCATTCTCTAATTCATCTCTAATCCATATCCAAATCCATATAATCCTGGACACCGTAAATACTCCTGTGCAATGAAATCTTATAAGTGCTCCACCACGTGCAGAATAAATGCGCACTCACCAACCATATAGGGCCCCTTGGGACCTCACTCGCTTCTCAAATGACTTTCAAATGGGTGTAGATAAATAAGTGGAATACATCCACCATCACCAGGAACTCCAGCCCCGATATCCTCTCAGCCAAGCAGAATAGAATATTATTCTCATAGTGTCGTAAAAGGGTTACTAAACACAGGACCCTGCATTCACTATATCTGTTCTCCCACAGTACACAGAACACGGAAATGCAATCATTTTAGTAAATATAAACTGCTCAATTCCTTTTCTCATCAGCAGTATCTAGCAGTCTTGTGATTTCTATCAGTGTGCAGCCAAGCACTGGTTAAAGCTTGTAGGAGGTGTGTTCTGACTGTCCTATGAGACTGCAAGACCCCTGACCCTCTGTCTGGACAGTGCTGATTGGCCCTGGCTGATCACATGCACACTTCTAAGAAAAAAAACCCTATCTAGCAATACACACCAAACTGAGCATGTGCGGCCGGACTCCAGAGACTCTGTGTTATCAGGAGATGAATTGGTGGCAGTGGAAGAAGGGGAGGATCATAGAAGACAGGATCAAACAGCCTTTTTACACAATGCAGGAGATTAACCCCTAAGGTTCCACAGTGAGTATAAAAAGCATGCTTCACTGCATATACACACTGATTTTAATGTTGTGGGTTTAGTAATACTTTAATAGTCAAAGAATAAAAGTATAGAAAAGCGCACTCACATTTGTAAGGTGTTTTAGGCAGCTTGAGGCTTCCTAATCACACATTATGTGTGAAATGCAAAGAGGCTGCGCTGCTGCTAATACTTTCATCACTTCCAGTGGAGGCCAGAAGTCAGTTCCAGTGTATTTCTGATCCCTTGGAATGCACTGCATTGCTAGCAGTTCTGTTATTACATTCAGAGGCTGTACATGCTGGTGCTGCCTAATGCATACCTCCCAACTATCCCTGATTTCGAGGGACTGTCCCTGATTTTGGAACAAAGTCCCTCTGTCCCTCTTTCCTCCTCATTTGTCCCTAATTTTGGTCTGATCTATATAGTTGTATATAAAATGCCCTATTTTTCTTTGAAAAAGTGTTTCCTGGTGCTAAACCTTTAATTCAATTTCTAAATAGCTGCATTTGTGAACTTCGAAAGCCAGTAAAAAGGAACAGTATTGATTTTAAAAAAGCACCTCTGGGTTTAACTAATCATAATTTTTTTGATAATTCTCCTTTAAGGGGGGTAGCAAGGGGTGTGTCCTATGCCTACATACTTTTGCTAATAGATGTCCCTCGCTCCCATCTCAACAAGTTGGGAAGTTTGATAACGCACCTTACAGATGTGAGTGAGTTTTTATATGCTTTTAGCTGCCTGAGGATGGTGCCAAGTCAATGCATGAAGCAGCATTTGAAACAGAGCACATACGGTCCTAGTGACAACGATTTCACCAAACAGAAAGTGAGGGAAAATCTGCAAGCACACAGAAATAAACATCTGCCATGTTTTTTTTTTTTTCATAAAATCCAATTTTACTTTTTTTTTTTGCATTTCAGCACAGCTAATCTCATTCAGCTTCTTTCAGCCCCTTGCTATCTTTATACACTTTATCTTGCACTGGCTGCACACCATTGTTATAGACAGACTTTCTGAGAGTCACGATGGTGGATGATGTGTTTCTCCACAGCCACTTCTAATCTTAACCAGGGACATATGTGAAAGTGTGACACCGCAAAAACATAATTGGTGTACACCAAGCCGGTGTAAATTTATTGTAAAGCAAAATAATTCTGTTGATTACATTGACAATTGCTTGACAGTTGTCACATCATAATAGGAAGTGTCTGAATAAGAACCTTTGTGGCAGGATCACCGGGTATTCAGTTCACCAGTTGTGGGCATTGGGCGATCTACACATGCCCAAAAAACCTTCATCAAAGTATAAAGAATGTGTTCAGAAGCTTCATTGACCAGGTCAATAAACACTCTAGGCGGCCATACATGAATAGAAATTCAGCCGGTTTAACAGTGACAGGTCTGAATTTTGATCCTAGTATGGGACGGCTGGTTGTACAGAAGTCGATCGGGAGTCTGTCAGGTTTTTCCCAAATGATCAAGGCCATTGGCCATAGCTGATCAGTGTATTCTGTTACACCAACAATGAAAGTAGATAAAAGTGCTTTTTTTAGTTCTGATATTTATCCATATAATCTATGGATTGCATCAAAAACAAAGTAAAGTGATAATAAACCCTTTGCCCACAAGGGCAAAGCGTGCGGGAACTGCACATAGATTGCTGCATTTCCCATACCGCATTAGTGTGAACATTGCCTAAGCATGACAGAGTTTCTGAATAAACAGGCCCTTAGCAGATATGTAAAAATTGCTCTGGTCCATAGGGGTATACAGATGTAAGAGCTGAAGAAGATAATTTAAAACTGCAGCTACAGTGGGGATCGAAAGTTTGGGCACCCCAGGTAAAAGTTTGTATTAATGTGCACAAAGAAGCCAAGGAAAGATGGAAAAATATCCAAAAGGCATCAAATTACAGATTAGACATTCTTATACTGTATGTCAACAAAAGTTAGATTTTATTTCTATCATTGACACTTTCAAAATTACAGAAAACAAAAAAATGGCGTCTGCAAAAGTTTGGGCACCCTTCAGAATTTATAGCATGCACTGCCCCCTTTGCAAGGCTGAGACCTGCCAGTGTCATGGATTGTTCTCAATCATCGTCTGGGAAGACCAGGTGATGTCAATCTCAAAGGTTTTAAATGCCCAGACTCATCTGACCTTGCCCCAACAATCAGCACCATGGGATCTTCTGAGCAGTTGTCTAGAAAACTGAAACTGAAAATAGTTGAAGCTCACAAAGCTGGAGAAGGCTATAAGAAGATAGCAAAGCGTTTTCAGATGTTAATATCCTCTGTTCGGAATGTAATTAAGAAATGGCAGTCATCAGGAACAGTGGAAGTTAAAGCAAGATCTGGAAGACCAGGAAAAATATCAGACAGAATAGCTCGCAGGATTGTGAGAAAAACAATTCAAAACCCACGTTTGACTGCACAATCTCTCCAGAAAGATCTGGCAGACAATGGAGTTGTGGTACACTATTCCACTATAAAGAGATACTTGTACAAATATGGTCTTCATGGAAGAGTCATCAGAAGAAAACCTCTTCTACGTCCTCACCACAAAAATCAGCGTTTGAACTTTGCAAATGAACATATAGACAAGCCTGATGCATTTTGGAAGTTCTGTGGACCGATGAGGTTAAAATTGAACTTTTCGGCCGGAATGAGCAAAGGTACATTTGGAGAAGAAGGGGCACAGAATTTAATGAAAAGAACCTCTGTCCAACTGTTAAGCATGGGGGTGGATCAATCATGCTTTGGGGTTGTATTGCAGCCAGTGGCACAGGGAACATCTCACGAGTAGAAGGAAAAATGGATTCAATAACATTTCAGCAAATTTTGGATAGTAACTTGATGCCATCTGTGAAAAAGCTGAAGTTAAAGAGAGGATGGCTTCTACAAATGGATAATGATCCTAAACACACCTCGAAATCCACAGGGGATTACATCAAGAGACGTAAACTGAAGGTTTTGCCATGGCCTTCACAATCTCCTGACCTCAAGATAATTGAAATCTATGGATAGACCTTAAAAGAGCAGTGCGTGATAGACAGTCCAGAAATCTCAAAGAACTGGAAGACTTTTGTCAGGAAGAATGGGTAAAGATACCTCAAACAAGAATTGAAAGACTCTTGGCTGGCTACAAAAAGCGTTTACAAGCTGTTATACTTGCCAAAGGGGGCAGTACAAGATATTAACTCTGCAGGGTGCCCAAACTTTTGCAGACGCCATTTTTTTTTGTTTTCTGTTATTTTGAAAGTTTAAATGATGGAAATAAAATCTAACTTTTGTTGACATATTACAAGAATGTCTAATCTGTAATTTGATGCCTTTTGGAGATTTTTCCATCTTTCCTTGGCTTCTTTATGCACATTAATACAAATTTCTACCTGGGGTGCCCAAACTTTCGATCCCCACTGTATAAAAAGACTGAAAACAACTTTTGAAATTATATTATTGTGCTAAAGCTTATATGATATTTTACTAACTGGTACAGATCCACTTTAAAATATACCTAAAGCCAAAAAATGTTTTGATGCTGAATGGTTATGAAATAATACTCATCTGCAGGATTTTTTATTTCCCATAAGTGTCAATGGAAATCTCTCCAAAGTGATAAAAGTCCACTCTTTGGATAGCTGTCATTGGAAGAATGTCCTCTTTGGAAGATTTCCCCTCTATTTCTGCTCTGGTGACAACTCAAAACTTAAAATATTTCCCTCACTTTAAGTTACAGTGATGGTGTCTAAAGAACACATAGAGGGGGTAAACTAACCTAAGAAGGACACAGAAAGTAATAAAAACCTGACAGGGTACTAACTATTCACTAGGAATGGGCTGAACGGCCCCTTGTTTGGTTTGCACGAGAACATCTCGAACGGGGAAAAAGTATTAGATAACATGCAAACTCTATTAAAGTCTATGGGACACGAACATGAAAAATCAAAAGTCCTAAATTTAAAGGCTTTTTTAAAGGAGCAGTGATTTTAATGATGTTTAAAGTGAAACAAAAATGAAAAATTCCTTTAAATATTGTGCCTTGGGGTGCCCTTAATGTGCCTGTAAAGGGGACCATCTGTACGATGTATGGAGCCTGCTGCAGCAATACTAACATTTCTAAAGGAAAAAATGTCATTTTAACTTGCTCACAGCTTTAATGTATTGTTGGCTCCCGGTAATACAGATAAAAAAATGTAAAATACAGCATAGGGTCCCCCCCCCCCAAGTCGATACCAGGCTCTTTGGCCAATTTTTTTTTTAAATGGCGTGGTATCACCCCCAAAATCCATACCAGACCCTTATCCGGGAATGCAACCTGGCAGGTCAGGAAAGTGGAGGAAACAAGCGAGTGCTCCCTCCTGAACCATACCAGGCCACATGCTCTCAACATGAGGGGGGGGCGCTATGGGGCAGGGGGGGTTCTGTCACACCCTTTTTCCTTGTTGATGCAGACAACGGCCTCTTCCCGACAACCCTGGGCTGTGGTTGTGGGGGTCTGCGGATGGGGCTTATTGGAATCTGAAAGCCCCCTTTACCAGCCCCCCCAATCCCACCCCCCCCATGTGAATGGGTATCAGGTACATCGTACCCCTATCCATTAACCAAAAAAGTGTACAAAAAAAAAAGTGAGCGTTCCCCGAGAGCAGAGCTTTTTTTTTTCTTTTTTCAGGTCAGTAGGTGCTGCGGGTGGCCTGATTGCCATGGGTTTACATCGGGGGACACTCTTTTTTTGTTTTTAAATAAAGGTCTTGACAAAAACTGACTTGTGTGTTTATTTTTTTTGTATATTTATTTGGTGAATGGGTAGGGGTACATATGGGGAACCGGGATCTGAGAGCCCCCATGTTAAAGGGGGCTTCCAGATTCCAATAAGCCTCCCACCCGCAGACCCCCACAACCACAGCCCAGGGTTGTCTGGAAGAAGCCCTTGTCCCCATCAACCCAAAGCACCCTCCCCATGTTAAGGGCAAGCAGCCTGGTATGGTTCAGGAGGAGGGGGGGGGGGTGCTCGCCCTCCCTTTCCTGGTCTGCCAGGCTGCATGCTCGGATAAGGGTCCGGTATGGATTTTGGTGTGGCGTTCCCCTTAAAATCTATACCAGACCCAAAGGTCCTGGTATGGATCCTAGGGGGGACCCAATGCCGTTTTTGAATTTTGGCATGGAGTTCCCCTTAAAAGCCAATCAAGAACCAAAGGGCCCCCCCCAAGCTGTTTTTACCCCAATTATTTTTTCATTTACATTTTCTTTTTACAATAATTTTTTTAATGCAGCTCTCAGCAGGGAAGCCTTAACCACCTATTGACTGTGTGCTCGGCGGACGAACATCCCGCTAAGTGCAGTGAAAGTTCAGGCCAGACTTATGCTCAGCCCAAACTGTTCACCCATCCCTAGTGGTGCCTAAACACTGTAACCCCTCACAGTTACTCTTGCTGGGTGCAGGAAAGGGCCCTGCTGTTAAAATTAGGGAAAAAAATTTAAATGACATGCACCTGTCAAACAGGTGCACAAAAATTAGGCCTTGGGTGTTGGTGGTGTCTGAACACTGTAACCCCTCACAGTTACTCTTGCTGCGGGCAGGAACGGGCCCTGCTGTTAAAATTAGGGAAAAAATTGAAATTACATGCACCCATCAAACAGGTGCAAAAAAATTGGGCCTTGGGTGTTGGTGGTGCCCTAAATCAAAAACATTATTTGAAGCTAGCATAATAAAGATGCAGGAACAGGATAGGCAGTAAAGGCAGTCTTCAAGGGATCCCAGATCCCATAGCAAATTCAATCAGTTACATCAGCATCAGGGGCTTGATAGCTGCTTATTGATACAGGACTGACTCATTTTGATACATGTTAGCCGGTTAACGGAGTCTGTGGACAGACGCACTCTTTTATCCTTTACAAAACCTCCAGCAGCACTGTATGTCCATTCAGAAAGCACACTGGATGCAGAACAGGCCAGTAGCTCGATTGCATATTGAGCAAGTTCTGGCCAGTGGTCCACCCTCACAACCTAGTAACCCAGTTGATGCTCAGTTGGAATGGTCTCCAAGTCTGCTCTTGCCCCTAGAAAATTTTGCACCATATGATGAAGACACTGCTGATGGTTGCTTAAACCTAACAGCTCAGGGCGCTGAGGACTAAAGAATTGTTTAAAGGCATCGGTCAGCCGACTGCCTTCTCCACCGCTCGTCCTTTGACCGAATGAAGCCTCAGAAACACGTTGTCCAGAAAATGGTAGCCTCCCAGTGTCTGGAAAGGTTTTACACAAATTGGGGGGGCCCCACGACGTTTTTTTTCTTAATTCTGTCATGGGGTTCACCTTAAAAGCCATTCAGGACCCAAAGGGTCCCACCAAGCTGTTTTTACCCCAATTTTTTTAACCACTTTAGCCCCGGAGGATTTTGCTGCTCAATGACCAGGCCCTATTTTGCGATTCGGCACTGTGTGACTTTAACGGACAATTGCGCAGTCGTGCGACACTGTACCCAAACTAAATTGACGTCCTTTTTTTCCCCACAAATAGAGCTTTCTTTTAGTGGTATTTGATCACAAGAGCGACAATTTTGAAAAAATAACAATATTTTTCACATTCTTTTATATGAAATTCTCAAATAAAATGTAAAAATCAAAAATTTTTAACATTTTAGGCCAATTTGTTTTCTGCTACATATTTTTGGTTAAAAAAAATCGCAATAAGCGTATTTTGATTGGTTTGCGCAAAAGTTATTGCGTTTACTAACTACGGGAAAGATTTATGTAATTTTTATTGTTTTTTTGTTTTTTGTACGGCGGACAGATCGGACCCCTAACTGACATTTTTGACATGTTTGGGGGTACCAGTGGCATTACTACAGTAATCAGTGCTAAAAATATGCACTGTTACTGTAAAAATGACACTGGCAGGGAAGGGGTTAACAGTATGGGTGATCAAGGGGTTAAATGTGTCCCTAGGGGCGTGATTTTAACTGTCAGGGGACATACCTTGTGAAGTCATCACAGAGACATGCAATCCTATATAGCAGGATCACATAGCCTCTGTGATCACTTCAGGGAGAATGACAGACGGCTGTGTTTACATCAGCCGTCTGTCCTTCTCTCTCAGCTGCAAGGGGATCGCGAGTGGCCGACGGCCATCTGAGCCACCTGTCACACGTACTGGCTCCCAGACTGACGAGCGGGGGTGGGAGCGCACCGCTGGTGGCACGCGCTCTCCCCCTAGAGTCTCCTGAGCGAGCGATATAGTACTACGTCGGTTTGCCCAGGAGCGGCTGCCTGCCGCAGTAAATCTGCGGTGGGCGGTCGTTAAGTGGTTAATTTACATTTTCTTTTTACAATTATTATTTCTAATTCAGCTCTCAGCAGGAAAACCTTAACAACCTATTGACTGTGCGCTTGGCGGGCGAACATCCCGCTAAGTGATGTGAAAGTTCAGGTGTTAGGCGAGTACCTGAATGGACGATGTTCAAGCCAAACTTATGCTTGGCCCAAACCGTTCACCAATCCCTAGTGGTGCCTGAACACTGTAACCCCTCACAGTTACTCTTGTTGGGCGCAGGAACAGACCCTGCTGTTAAAAATTAAAAAAAACATTGAAATTTCATGCACCTGTCATACAGGTACAGAACAAATTGAGCCTTGGGTGTCGGTGGTGCCTGAACACTGTAACCCTTCACAGTTATTCTTGCTGGGCACAGGAATGGGCCCTGCTGTTAATAATTAGAATAAATAAATAAAATTACATGCACCCATCAAACAGGTGCAGAAAAATTGTGCCTTGGGTGTTGGTGGTGCCCTAAATCAAAAACATTGTTGGAAGCTAGCATAATCAAGATGCAGGAATAGGATAGGCAGCAAAGGCAGTCTTCAAGGGATCCCAGATCCCTAGCAAATTCAATCGGTTACATCAGCATCAGGGGCTTGAAAGCTGCTGTTGATCCACGACTGATTCATTTTGATAAATGTCAAGTGGTGGACAGACGCACTCTTTTATCCTTTACAAAACCTCCAGCAGCACTATATGTCCGTTCGGAAAGCACGCTGAAAGCAGGACAGGCCAGAAACTCAATTGCATATTGAGCAAGTTCTGGCCAGTGGTCCATCCTCAAGCCCCATAACCCAGAGGATGCTCAGTTGGAATGGTCCCCAAGTATGCTCTTGCCTCTCAATAATTCTACACCACATGATGCAGACGCTGCCGATGGTTTCTTAAATCTAACATCCCTTGGCTCTGAGGACTAAAGAATTGTTTAAAGGCATCGGTCAGCCGTCCGCCTTTTCCACCTCTCCTCTTTTGACTGAATGAAGCCTCAGAAACATGTTGTCCAGGAAATGGTAACCTCCCAGTGTCTGGAAAGGTGTTATACAAATTTTTCTTTAAGGCGTCCTAAAGATGTTTCATCCTTTGCTCCCTCTGCAAAGGCAGGATGAGCTCACCCTTGTAACGTGGATCAACAAGGGTTGCCAACCAGTAATGATCCCTCTCCTTGATACCACAAATCCTCTGGGCCTTTCGCAGGCTTTGCAGAATCAGAGAGCCCATGCCGCGTAAATTTGAGGAGCCATGAGATTCTGAGTCCTCTGGGTCACTAAGGATGACATTGTCAGGAGCAACCTCTCCCCAGCCACGTACAACTCCTGGGGATTCTGGGGAATGAAAACTATCCCTTGAAGACTAGGGATGATCAAACGGTTCGGGTCGACCATCGGTTCTACCTGAACATTGACTGTTCGAAATTCGGCCGAATTCCGAACTTTTTGCGGAAAAAGTTCAGAATTCGGCAACCAGAACCGACCAAAATGCAATGGGACAGGATCTGGGCTTTAAAAGCCCATGATTGGACCAGAAACATCAGTAAAAGCCAATTGAGGGGGCAGGAGGATGCTAGGAATGTGATTGGAGTGACTAGGGGGTCCAGAGGCCAATCAGTAGTGAATACGTCCCCCAGTATATAACATAACCCCGCCAAATCTCTAGCACTGTAATACAGGAACTGTGGAAGAGAGTGGAAGTGTCAGGATCTGTGTCATTACGTGGGTCACCTGCTGGTGGCACTGTTGTTCCTGGAACTGAGGGGCGCAGTTCCAGGGCCCACCAGCGGGTGTCTCCCAGCAGCTGGACTGTTCTTTTAATTAAGCTGCACCTGAGAGACACTAAAAGGAGGAGAATAATCATCACCACCCTTAGGGGTATTAGATAAAGCCAACTCTGCACAGAGCTGAATAAGTGGCTGAATCTCTTTGAACAAAACTCTGCCTTGGTCAACAAACGAGTGGGCCAGACGGATGCATTCCAACAACTGCTCGCTAGTGTAAGTTTTCAAAATTTGGCGACAATATTCCCTGTCTTCTGTTACAAGCAAGGAAAAATAAAAGACCTCCTCTGACTGCATCTTGCAACAACCAGAAAATTCCTAATTCCCAGGTGCAATCGATCTGATCGTTAGTGGCTTCAGTATTCTGTCAGGGATACCACATGCAGGCATCCAGCAAGGGTGATCAGATCAGTTGGCACTGTAACAGCAGGCACTGGATCAGGTGCCTCTTACTGAGCCTGTTGATCCAGTGCCCACTAATCCGGTGCCTCCTACTGAGCCTGCTGATCCAGTGCCCGCTGTTCTGATGCCTGTTGTTCCAGTGCCTGCTGATCCAGTGCCCACTGATCCGGTGCCTCCTACTGAGCCTGCTGATCCAGTGCCCGTTGTTCTGATGCCTGTTGTTCCAGTGCCCGCTGATCCAGTGCCCACTGATCCGGTGCCTCCTACTGAGCCTGCTGATCCAGTGCCCACTGTTCTGATGCCTGCTGTTCCAGTGCCCGCTGATCTGGTGCCTCCTACTGAGCCCGCTGATCCAGTGCCTGCTGTTCCGGTGCCCGCTGATCCAGTGCCTCCTACTGAGCCTGCTGATCCAGTGCCCACTGATCCGGTGCCTTCTACTGAGCCTGCTGATCCAGTGCCCGCTGTTCTGATGCCTGTTGTTCCAGTGCCCACTGATCCGGTGCCTCCTACTGAGCCTGCTGATCCAGTGCCTGCTGTTACAGTGCCAACTGATCTGATCACCCTTGCTGGATGCCTGCATGTGGTATCCCTGACAGAAAGCAGTTCTGTTACTCCTACTGCAAGAGTGTCATTTAGCAATTATTAGTGTGAGGAAAGGGATATCTAGTGTAGTTAGGGTACTATATACCACTATAGTTAGATTCAATAATCTAGTTTCTGTAGGGAAAGTGTTAAGTGTCAGGGTGAGCGTAGTGTAGTTTAGGGTGAACTGGCTCTGACTGCTATGCCAGGGTGACCAAACTCTTCCATGTCAGGGTGACAGCCAGAGAAAAAAGATTGTTTGTCTTAGAATTGCAGTAGAGCAGGGATGGGGTTCCGCTCCTGTCACACCTGGGTGTTTTTGTTGCAGGCGTTTATTGGGCATTTTTTGGGCGTCTTTGGAGGCAGGCATTACATCTGAACTTCTGTATAGGGGTATATGTACACACACACATATATGTATATATGCACATACACACATATAGGTGTGAAAGTAGCGGAACCCCATCCCTGCGCTAATGAAATTATTTTTCAAAAGTTCGATCATCCCTATTGAAGACTGCTATATGTTATCTTCTACATCCATGCTGCCACAATCCTCCTCCTCCTCTTTCTCCTGTGTGTTTTGCGGCCCAGCAGGAATGGTATCTGCACAAAGGAGGCCTTGTGAGGAAAGGAAGACCTCCTCTTCCCCCTGCTGTTCTGCCTCAAGTGCCCTGTCCATGATTCTATGAAGCGTGTGGTCCAGCAGGAAGACTAGAGGGATAGTGTCACTGATGCATGCAACATTGTGGCTCACCATCCTTGTGGCCTCCTAAAATGGTGACGGGACAGTGCATGTTAGGAACCTGTCAGGAAGGCTCTGGCAGTGGATGAGTTAAGACTCACAGGCTATTCCCGGCTCCACCCCTCTCATCTAGAAAGAGCTCTATTTAAGCTGGATCAGCACACAGGTTCAGTGCTGTCTTGTCTTCAGCTCCTGCCGTTGTTCCTGAACCTGTGACCTGTTTGCTGCTGATTTCCTGTTGACCTTTTGGCTTGTTCCTGACTCCGCTCGTCTGCTGCCCGCCCTGACCCCGGCTTGTTTGACCATTCTCTCGGATCTCCCTTGTCTGTTTACCCGCCTTCGGACCTTGATCGGTTCACCCCTGGTGGGGCGACCCTGAGGACCGCGACCTGGTATCCACACGCAGCGAACTCCATCCTCACCACTAGAGGCTCTGGCGAAAACCGGTGGATACTTAGACTCCGCACCTCAGGCTAGCCTGTGTCACTTACCTTGGGGGTTCCGTCCAAACTCCGCCCTCTAGCGGACATCGGGGCCTATCTCTGTCGCCAGGTTACCACCAGCACCCTAACAGTACAAGACAGCCATGTCGGAACCTGCAAGAGAGGCTTCACCGTTAGAGGAGATCGGCCAACACCTAGCAGCCCTGTCTCAAGCCGTGAGGACGCTTCAGGATGGCTATACACAGTTAGAGGGCCGATTACGCTCTGTAACCCTCACGGCAGATTCCACTGCGCCATCTGCTCCCTCCTCCACTGCCGCAACCGCAGCACCGGCCTCCAGCCCCACAGTAGTGATGCTGCCACCGGAACCTCGGGTCCCTACCCCTGAAAAATATTCCGGAGATCGGGGTAAATTCTGAGCGTTTCGCAATGCCTGCCAGCTCTACTTCTCCTTGCAACCCCGGTCCTTCTCCCTGGAGGCCATCAAGGTGGGGTTTGTTATTTCATTGCTACTATGCGGACCCCAGTCCTGGGCCCATTGGCTCCTTGAAGAGGGTAGCCCCCATTTGAACTCTCTATTGTCATTTTTTGAGGCTATGGCCCAACTCTATGACGATCCACAGCGATCTTCCACCGCAGAAGCTGCGCTACACGTTCTCCAGCAGGGGCGCAGACCCGTAGAAGACTATGTCACGGACTTCCGTCGCCTGAGTTCCGACACTTCCTGGAACGAGGCTGCACTCCGGTACCAGTTCCGTCTAGGCTTGTCCGAAGCACTGAAGGACGAATTGGCCCGGGTGGGCATCCCCGACGCACTAGAGGATTTGATCTCCCAGGCCATTCAAATCGACCGTCGGCTCCAAGAACGCCGGGCGGAACGATCAACGCAGCAGTTTCGGCCAGCCTGGATGTTGCCACGAGTAGCACCTCCTGTACACTTCCCTTCCGCTGGTGCAGTCTCTCCCAGCCCTGCTCCCGCCGGAGCCATGCCTGATGCTCCTGAACCCGTGCAACTTGGGGTCATGCGGCCTGTCTTGTCTCCGAGAGACGTCGCCGCCAGCTGGGTAATCTTTGCCTGTAGCTGGCCATTATGTGCGCAGCAAAACACCATAAGTCTTTGCCAGTCTCGCCCTCCAGTTGTGTGGCATCAGTTACCTCCACCTCCCACTTAGCCTTTCCTGTGTCTTTGCAACTCCCAGAAGGACCCGTCCAGGTTACAGCAATCATTGACTCGGGAGCCTGCAGTTGTTTCATTGACCGTTCCTTTGCGGGGCAGCAAGGCATACCTCTCCAGACCAAGACCCAGGACCTCACTATCTTCCTGGCCGATGGCTCCCACATCAAGTCTGGACCCGTGACCCAAGAAACCCTTCCTCTTCCAATGGTCTCTCCATCTGGCCATAAGGAATTGATACGTTTGGATGTCATCGCATCTCCCTTATTTCCCATTATCCTGGGATTGCCATGGTTGCAGGCACACAACCCTCAAATCAACTGGATCACAGGAGCCGTCCAGTTCCAGTCTCCTTACTGCAGGAACTCCTGTCTACCCGCTCCATCCAAGTCCCCCCAAACTCTGTTCTGTCTCGAATCTGAGCCTGATTTATGTTCTGTTGTACCCAAGGCATATCACGACTTCCTGGATGTTTTCAGTAAGCGGGGAGCTGAGACCTTACCTCCTCACCGTTCATATGATTGCCCCATCGACTTGCTCCCGGGAGCCGAGATCCCATTTGGCCGAATTTACCCACTATCTGAACGTGAGCTGGACGTTTTAAAGGACTATGTGGACGAAAGTCTGAAGAAGGGGTTTATCCGTCCTTCCACCTCTCCGGCAGGGGCAGGTATCTTTTTTGTAGAAAAGAAGGATCACTCCCTTCGACCTTGTATCGATTACCGAGACTTGAATAAAGTTACCATTAAGATCCGCTACCCTCTCCCTCTGGTTCCCGAGCTCTTTCAGCGGCTCAGATCTGCTGTCCTGTTCACTAAGTTGGATCTCCGCGGGGCCTACAACTTAGTCCGTATTAGAGAAGGCGATGAGTGGAAGACAGCTTTTCGTACCAGGTTCGGGCATTTCGAATATCTTGTGATGACTTTTGGCCTCTGCAACGCCCCAGCTACGTTTCAACACTTTATGAACGATATTTTCCGGGATTGGCTGGATATCTTTGTCATAGTTTACCTAGATGACATCCTAATCTTCTCTACATCCCTGGAGCAACATCGCAAGCATGTTCGAAATGTCCTCGGCCACCTCCGTCAGCATGGTCTCTATGTTAAGGCCGAGAAGTGTGAATTCGAGCGGAGCAGCATCCCGTTTCTGGGGTTAATAATTTCTACAGAGGGTATAGAGATGGATCCCCAGAAAGTCTCTGCCATCCTGGATTGGCCACCTCCATCTGACAAAAAGGGAGTGCAGCAATTCGTTGGCTTCGCCAACTTCTATAGAAAGTTCATTAAGGGTTTCTCTCATATCATCACTCCCATTACTCAGCTCACCAAGAAGAGTGTTCGCTTTCAATGGACCCCCGAAGCCCAGTCCGCCTTCTTGGTCCTTAAGAAGCTCTTCACGTCAGCCCCTGTGTTGAGTCACCCGGATCCCACCTTACCCTACCTCCTCGAGGTTGACGCTTCTGAAGTTGCTGTCGGGGCAGTCCTCTCCCAAAGACAGGGAACCAAGGACTTGATACACCCGATAGCCTTCTTTTCCCGGAAACTCTCCTCTGCAGAGAGGAATTATGATGTTGGGGACCGGGAACTTCTGGCGATCAAAGCCGCACTTGAAGAGTGGCGGTATTTGCTTGAGGGGGCTGTACACCCTATTCTTATTTTTACGGATCACAAAAACCTTGAGTAACTGAGATCTGCAAAACGTTTGAGACCCCGTCAGGCACGGCGGGCACTTTTTTTTTCAAGGTTTTCATTCCATATCACCTATCGGCCTGGGTCTAAAAATGTTAAACCGGATGCCCTGTCCCGGATGTTTGATACCCCGAAGGAAACTTCAGTACCTGACACCATCCTATCCGAAAAGAACTTCCTACTTTTATTTACAAATCTAAAGGCCCGTCTTGAGCAAGCCTCTGCCCACATTCCTGGTCCACCCGGAATACCCCTGGTGCACAAAAACGGCTTGTTATGGGTTAAAGACAAGATCTTCATCCCAGAAGAGGTCAGAACAGCAATTCTGGCTGCCTGTCATGATCACCCTCTGGCCGGTCATTTTGGCGTCCATAGGACCCTTGACCTCCTGCAGCGTTCTTTTTGGTGGCCTGACATGGAAGAGAGCTGCAGGAGTTATGTACTCTCCTGTACCACCTGTTCCCGGTGTAAAACCGCCAGAAGTAAGGCATGGGGGCTTCTCAGACCTCTTCCCATCCCTGATCGGCCCTGGCAAACAATTGCCATGGATTTTATCGTGGAACTTCCACCTTCTGCAGGGTGCTCTGCCATTTTTGTAGTGGTAGATCGACTCTCTAAAATGGCCCATTTTTTGCCCCTCAAGGGTACTCCCTCTGCAAGGGACACTGCAGAGATCTTCATTAGGGAGATCATAAGACTCCATGGGATTCCCAGGAACATCATCTCTGACAGAGGGGTGAAATTTACGTCCCGCTTCTGGAAGGCTTTATGTAAACTGTTAAAGATCGAGCTGTCTATGTCCTCAGCCTACCACCCACAGACCAACGGACAAACTGAGAGGACAAACCAAACCCTGGAGCAGTATCTGCGGTGCTTTACCACCTTTGTCCAGGACGACTGGGTAGCCCTGTTACCATTTAGAGAATTCTCCTACAACAATTCCAAGCACTCTGTTACTGGCCAATCTCCCTTCTTCGCTAATTACGGATTTCATCCCTCCTTCTTACCAGATATTCCATGTGAATCCGGAGTTCCTGCAGTCCAAGACACTGTCAACTTCTTTTCCCGGAATAATAACCTTCTGCGGGAGACCTTAGCCAAGGCCCAAACTGCGTCCAAAAGGATCTTTGACAAGAGAAAGAAGGGAGAGTTGATTCTTCAACCTGACGATCGGGTCTGGCTTTCCACGGCTAATCTCCGCCTAGCCTGTCCGTCCAAGAAACTGGCTCCCAGATTTATTGGTCCATTTCCAGTTAAAAGGAAACTCAATGATGTGTCCTATGAACTATCCCTACCCGATACCCTTCGGATCCATCCCATATTTCATGTTTCCTTACTGAAGCCCGTGATCCCCGATAACTTCCCTGGTAGAAGTTCAGGTACCCCAGAACCTGTTTTCGTGGATGGAGATGTGGAGTATGAGGTTGAGGCTGTGGTGGACTGTCGAAAAAGAGGCAACCAGCTACAGTTTCTCATCAAATGGAAGGGTTATGGTCCGGAAGAGAACTCCTGGGAGCCTGAACGGAACGTCCTTGCTGCGGACCTAATCCAAGCATTTTTTCGTGCTCATCCACAAAAAAGGAGCTTGTTGGGCACCCGGAGGTTGCCCTTAAGGGGGGGGGGCAATGTTAGGAACCTGTCAGGAAGGCTCTGGCAGTGGATGAGTTAAGACTCACAGGCTATTCCGGCTCCACCCCTCTCATCTAGAAAGAGCTCTATTTAAGCTGGATCAGCACACAGGTTCAGTGCTGTCTTGTCTTCAGCTCCTGCCGTTGTTCCTGAACCTGTGACCTGTTTGCTGCTGATTTCCTGTTGACCTTTTGGCTTGTTCCTGACTCCGCTCGTCTGCTGCCCGTCCTGACCCCGGCTTGTTTGACCATTCTCTCGGATCTCCCTTGTCTGTTTACCCGCCTTCGGACCTTGATCGGTTCACCCCTGGTGGGGCGACCCTGAGGACCGTGACCTGGTATCCACACGCAGCGAACTCCATCCTCACCACTAGAGGCTCTGGCGAAAACCGGTGGATACTTAGACTCCGCACCTCAGGCTAGCCTGTGTCACTTACCTTGGGGGTTCCGTCCAAACTCCGCCCTCTAGCGGACATCGGGGCCTATCTCTGTCGCCAGGTTACTACCAGCACCCTAACAGTGCATGCATCCTTTATCAGCAGCCACTGCCGTGGCGAAAAGAAGCCAAGCATCCCTGAGCCTGTCCTTGTGCCATACTCACACAGGTACTCATTAATGGCCCTCTGCTGCGTGTGCAGCCACTGTAGCATTGCCAATGTTGAGTTCCACCTGGTAGGCATGTCACAAAAGAGGGTGTTGGTGGGCAGTTTGAATTCCTGTTTAATGTCATCCAGCTGAGCACTGGCATTGTATGACTGCGGGAAATAGCCAGACTTTTCTGGCCTGCCTCAGAAGATCTTGTAAGCCTGCGTCCTGTTCAAGAAATATTGCACCACCAAATTCAGGACATGTGCCAAGCATGGAACATATGTCAAGTGTCCCTGTCAGAGGGCGGAGAGAAGATTGGTGCCTCTGTCACATACAACCATTCCTGGCTCAAGTTGTCGTGGTGTCAACCACCTCTGAGCCTGCCCCTGCAGAACTGACAGAATCTCTGCCCCGGTGTGGCTCCTGTCCCTTAAACAGACCAACTGAAGCACTGCATGGCATCTTTTAGCCTGACTGCCTGTGTAGCCCCTTGAACGCTTAGGGAGCACTGCTGATTCAGAGGACAATTCAGCAGAAGAGGCCATAGAGGAAGAAGAAGAGGAGGCAGCAGTTGTAGTGCTAGCAATTTGGCCAAGCTAACATTTAGACGCTGAGTATGTGGATGGCTGGGACATTTTTCTTTTTACCAGATGAGGAGCAAGGAGAAGTCTGCATTTTCTTATGCTGTGGGTCTTTCAGGTGCTGTTGCCAACGGACTGTATGGCAGGTCGTCATATGTCATGTCAAGCATGTGGTGCCCAAGCGGCTGGTGTTCTGGCCATGCTTGATCTGCTTCAGACAGAGATTGCAAACAGCAACACTGCGGTCTGCTGCACATGTGTTGAAAAAAGCCCACAGCAATGAACTTTTGGAAGTCAAGAGGGAGTTAGCAGACCCCTGCACCTGTGGAGCTCTGTGGTGTAATGCAATAGGGTGGCTGCTTTTAAGTCGGCCCTTGAAGGACATCCTGCCTCATTGGAGTTGTGCCTCCTCCTCCTTTCCTTTTCTCCTCTTTTCACTCCGGCACCCAAGTACAGTCAGTGACCTCATCATCCCCTCCATCCTCAAACTTGGCAGTATGCTGCAGCTGGGGGAACATGACTGTTAGTTTCTTGTTCATGTTTCATGTTATTCCCTTCCTCAACTTGGGAACCAACATCAGAGCATTCAAATTGCCACACATCCTCCAGCAGCATGTAACTGACACTATGATTGAATAATTCAGGTGACTCCTCCGTGCATGATGGTTGAGCTACAGAGGGAGTAGCTGTGGCGCGGTGGAAGGCAAACTAGTATGAGCCTGGGTGACAGAGGATGAGGAGGATGAGGACGGCTTAGTTATGCACTCCACTAACTCTTCTGCATGTCGTGGCTCAATAACACGGCCAGCACAGGAAAAAAAGGACAAGCGTGCCCTGCCTGCAGAGGATGCACCATGTCCACGACCACCACTTTTCACTATAGACACAGGCTGCTTGCCCTCTTTTAGTGGCATGTGAGCATCTGCCTCTCCTTGTTGGCCTTTTGGACATGATGGGGATTGTTTGGGGGGTTTTTATAACTTTTTATTATAGAGTGTGGGAAGGGAATACGGTACTTGAGTGCAATACTTTTGTGCTTGGTGCACTATAAACCGTTTTATTATAGTTTTTTTTTATAGAAAAAAGAAAAACTCTGCAGACGCAAGAAATAGCACCTGCGACGCAGATTGGGGAAAGCAATTATGTCCAAAATAATATTAGCGCTGCTGCACCACAAAAAAAAGAAAACCCCTGCTGACGCAGAAGGAATGGCACCTGCGACGCAGAAGGGTGGACAGCAATTATGCCCTAAATATTATTAGGGCTGCTATGCCATAAAAAAACTGCTTATGCAGAAGGAATAGCACTTGCGATGCAGAAGGGGGACAGCAGATATGCCCTAAATATTATTAGTGCTGCTGTGCCACAAAAAAAACACACTGCTTACACAGAAGGAATAGCACCTGTGACACAGAAGGGGGACAGCAATTATGCCCGAGATATTATCAGTGCTGCTGCACCACAAAAAAACAAAACCCCTGCTGACGCAGAATGAATGGCGCCTGTAACGCAAAAGTGAGGGGCAGCGAATATGTCCTAAATATCATTAGTGCTGCTGCGCCACAAAAAAAAACCCTGCTGACACAGAAGGAATAGTACCTGCGATGCAGAAGGGGGACAGCAATTATGCCCTAAATATTATTAGTGCTACTGTGCCATGAAAAAAAACCCCCACTGCTGATGCAGAAGGAATAGCACCTGCGACACAGAGGGGGGAGTACTAATAATGTAGCAACAGAACCTAATGCTGCAGAAAAAAAGAAGAGAAAAAAATGGGATCAGTGGGGTGTCACAGGCGTGTTGTATACACCAATACTTTAGTGGCACCACTACACAAGAATCACAGCACAGCACTACACTGACGGCACTACACTGACTAAAAGCACAATCCACTAACTACGTGCCTAATTTCCACTCCTAACACACTACACAGGGCTGCCATGTAAGCAGCCTTATATAGTGTGGGGCATGGACTTAGCCACCAAGCCCTGATTGGCTAAAGGCACCCTGCCTTTGGCCAATCATGGATCTGACAGGCCATTGCGCCATGATTGGCCAAAGCATAAGGGTCAGGTGCATGCTTTGGCCAATCACAAGCACTTAATGCACTGCAATCGCGCAATGCATTATGGGGCGCTCGTCGGCAAGTGAACTTCCCACCGAGCACCCCAGGTGTTCGAGTGGAACTTACATTCGATTTGAACATAAAGCCCATCCCTACTACTCACCGATCTATCCAAGACTAAAAAAAAGTTTTGCCATTGCATACACATTAAGGAGTCTATAGATGAGTAACGAAGAAGAAATTTGTGCCCACTGCGCATCAGTTTATAGTATGTTGCAACACTTGACTAACTTCTATGGGAAGACTACAGCCACATGGACCAGGCTGTCGCTGTTGATGTCACATCCTCCAGCACTGCAGCTTCTTTCCCTCTCCCCAGCCATCAGTGAACAGAGGAGCAGTCTACGGGCAGAGAAGGGGAGAGACAACCAGAAGAGACTGTGACATTCTTCACTTACAGCCATAGCTGAAGGAGAGCCCACCCACCGCACAGGATAAAAGACACAGTGATTACCTATACTGCAGCCTGGGAATGGAGAGAAAGCTTGCCAGGGGAGCTGCATAGGACTGCTGGGAGCCATCTGGAACTATGAGGGATGTAATCCCTACAAGACAACCTCTATTAGCTAAAATACTCTGTATAGGACTACATTTCCCAGGAGGAAGGGTATGCTGTGAGAGGAGGAAAACGGAAAGAGAAGTTCAGACTGAGGAAGCCTCACATGTGGAGAGGTGATGGATGGAATGTGCTGATGATTCGAAGATGCCTCTCATTTCCAGAGTTCACTGTAGTGTCAGAGTGGGGCTAAGAGAGGAGCATCACTGGGATCATCACTTCAGAGTCCAGAGTTGCTGCCAATGTCACATGTATTACAGGACGCACCCCTTGAACATCCATGGTTCCAATAACAGAGAGTGGGAGGGGGCTTCACAACAGACTGCATAGTGGTGAGAGGCCTCCCACCACAACCTCATTACCCCCCTCTTGAAGAGACAGTGCCACCCTAACATGAGACTTAGTTAGGGGACTTACAACTTTTACTGTGGGATCCCAAATTTATTTGAGTGCTCCAATATAGGATTTTGGGCCCCAACATTTACTACCACATTGGTCAGTCGGGGGGGGTTTTGGAGAGACTCTGGGACCTTTCAGGCTCTTGGGACCCCCATAGATTTGGGATTTAGAGGATTTAAGGTATTAAAGTCTAGAAATACTTCACATTGTAGTTGTACAAAATTTATTTTACTTTGTGACTTTTTATTGCTTTTGCCATTTTTTTTCCTGTTTTTTTTGTTGTTGTTGTTGTTCTTGTCTCGTTTGGTGTGTAGCACAAATACATCCTCTTTCTTCAGCCTTGTTGTGTCAAAGGATGTGGATCCAGAATGATCATTGTCATCGGAACCAGGGTACCCATGCATTAGCGGGTCTTTTGGGAGTAATTGTTACACGTAAAAGAAGTTCATATGTAGTAATATTCTTCATCTATTTCCTCCACTAAAGGAGAAACTGGTGCTTTTGGCACATCATTAATGATCACCTCTGCCAACCAGAAGCATATCATTGCCTTTTAGAGACATCACTAAAGGAACAGTTTGCTCATCACTTGGAAAAATCTCCATTTTTATGGTCACCCATTTTAATGGTACATTTAGAATTCTGCTTTGTGTCGTTTAGAATCTATTTTGTGGTTTTGATTGACAGAGGAAATGATGAATAAATTAATTCAAATGAATGAAAAACAGCAAGGCATTTATCATTACAAAGAATGCACAATATTTTAAACAGTATGACTGGGAGAAAATGCATTTATAATATATTTGACTAAGAGTGTAACTACAGCAGACGTATAAGGCGTATAGGCAGATAAGGGCTTATTCACACATCAATGCACATACAGTAAAAACACACCTGCAGTGCATTACATTTTGGTGCATTTCCATGCATTTCCCTGCACATATCTGTGTGGTTTTACAGTGTGTTCAGTTATGGGTATTTCCATGTTATTTTTATGCTCATTTTTCTGCATACATTTTTTTCAAAGGTATGTTTCCTCTGACCTATTGTTGTGAGGGAGAGGTGCGTTGCATCGCAGTGCATTTTGACACATTTACATGCATTTCTGTGCATTGCAGTGTGATTTTATGCAATGCATAGGGAACGCAGAGAAACATATTCTGAACCATCGTTTTCTATGTGTCAATGCAGTTATCTGGAGAAAACACAGGTAACTGCACATAGTGTGAATGGGCCCTAATAATGAGGGCAAGCCTGTTACTTCCTTTATTTAGCAGATGTACACTTACAGTCTAGACGGATTAAGGAAGCATTTCTCTTTCTCTCACATGCCTCTTGCTGTAATTAGCTGTTTGAGCTCCTTGCTAACTTACCCACTTGCCATCCACCCACCGTACATTTAATGTGGGAGGGCGACACAGGCAGGCTGGATCAAGTACATGTAAATTACGGGTTAGGGGCACATAGAGTGCTGCTCTTGCAACTTCTGTGTCCAATGGACATAGCGGATTGCGGCACCAGACATGCTATGAGATCACATGATCACAATGTCAACATAGCTGTTATGAATGAATGTCATTCATAACAGCTGTGCTTCCTATCAAGTGATGCTGCGATTGACCCACAGCTATCACATGATGCCTGGGCCAATTACAGCACCCTTTACACCAAGAGATTAGCCGTACACAATCACAGATCACTAACATATTCATGACAGTTGAAAACATTACTGTTACAATGATCATTATTGCAACAGCTATCAAAATGTAAAAAAAAAAAAAAAAAAAATCCAAGATCACTCCGCAAGAATAATACAGTGTTACTATGGTGATACTGATGCAAAGATGTAAAAAAACAGTTTTTTTGTTTTAACATACTGATCACTGCCATACCAGTTATATGATGGTGCTGTATTGCACTGGGGACAGCATGTAACAAAATAGTCAAACGACTATCGATTTTTTTTTTTTCTTCATTTCTTCATCTTCCAAAAGATTGTGACAAAAATTGCAACTTCAAAAATCTCACCATGACTCTTACTTAAAGTGAAGTTCCACCCTCGGAAAGTATTTTTCACTAAAAATACCCCCGGAACAGTCAGGGCTAGTGCATTCCACAATGGATAGCCTCTGAACTGTCCCAGGTCGCACTTACCTTTTAGAAGAAATACTTACCTTGAAAATGTCTTGTCCAGCGCTGCCATCTCAGGTGTGGGCAGCTGAAGCCAGCGCGTCCTCTTCGGCGTCCTCTTTGTCCCAGAATGCGCCCGAATCGGCATGCCCAGAAGCTGTTTAGCAGGGAATGACGTGCCTGCACCGGACATGACGAGCGGGGCCGGTGCAGGCTCATTGATTCCTGGGAGCGATGACGTTCAGCTCCCAGGAATTAATGCAAGCAGGAAGTGACGGCGCGGGCCGCGGCCGCAGAGGGAGGAAGAGGAAGTAAGGTTAGTATATTTTCTTCTAAAACAAGGTAAGTAAAGAAAAAAAAATCGTGATTATCCATTTATTTTTCAGGTGACACAGAGCAAGCAGACCGGGCAAAGTGACTTTTAAGGATGGAACTCAGCTTTAATACTGTCTACTTTCCAAAAAGGGGTAATTTGGGGGTAATTTGTACTGTCCTGGCATTTTAAGGGCCCCTAAGAAATTAAATAGGCCATGACTACATCAGAATTGATCAATTTTCAAATATAGCATAGTTTGTAGATGCTATAACTTTCACACAAACCAATTAATATACACTTATTGGGATTTCATGTGGATACATGGATTTCAAGCACAGCAGGACACCACCAAAGAGCGTGAAAACTGTGAGATTTATCAAAACTGGAGCAGCTGTGCATGGCAACCAATCAGCTTTTATCTTCAGCTTGTTCAGCTAAGCTTTAAAAATAAAAGACAGAAGCTGACTGATGGACATGCACAATTGTTTTGGATTCTGGCTGCTCCAGTTTTGATAAATTCTCATCTCTACATCTTTATGGGGCTGTCGGGGGAGTCCCAATTTTGGGGATACCTATGTGGAAAGTGCAACTTTCCTTGCAAAGTGAACAACCTATTTGCATTTAGTAAATCAACCCTTATGCTTCCTTTTTACACAATCACTTATGAGGCCTAAGTCTGTCTTAACAAATTTATGAAAAATGGGGTGAGGGTTAGAATGTGTTAATCCACATTTTGTACCTCTACATCCTGTGATCGGAGGTAGCTCAGGAATGACAGCCAGCCGGTTTGGTAAAAAGACCCAATTTGTTTATTTAAAAATTAACACTAAGAGCTTACTTCAGCCAAAAGAAGTCAACAGTCCAAAGTCCTGGTACAACAAAACTATACAGCAGAATCACCACCAATCTCTGCTCCCGCACTGGGATTGGGCTCCTCTGTGGCAAGGGTACCAGAAAGGCCACCAGGAAGGGTCAGCAATGCACATCTCAATTTGTCAGAGAGCTCACACTTTACTCACAGATGGTGAGCCTCACTATTCACTCTACTTTCCTGACACAGGTGCTAATTTCCCTCTGCTGCCTTTCAAGCCTCCCTTGCCTGGGGCTTAACCTCTTTGGGACCAGAGTCCTGGTAGTCTGGGTTTGGAGGTTCCCACCCAAATCACTTTGAACCTCCGAAATTCTGTGTCCCTATCACAGACTTATCAAACTGGAGAGTACTGGAAATCAGTCCTCTCTCTAGCCAAAGTTCCCTGACACCTGAGTACAGCAATGTCACCACAACTGTCTCCCTTAAAGGGACCACAACCCAAATCGGGGAAATGTACCTGCCATCCAGGACACATTCCCAGTGTCCTGTACACTCCCCTAAATAGAGAAGTGGAAAGAAAGATGCATATTAATTCTTACACAGACTTGACTTTACATTCAACCCTTTATTTATTAATTTCCTTTAGGTTCCCTGGAAAATTTGTTATCGCACAGACTGTGTGTGTTTTCTCTTCCTCGTGCATTTTCCTTATATTGCAATACCCACTTTTCTGAATTTGTTGTATAACTGCTTTAATGTCACCGTAATATTACAATGGTGCATATTTGTACTCTGGATATCATACTATCTTGTGCAAGTCTTGCATCATCTTACTTCACACATGTATACCCGCACTTTATAATAATAAACTGCAGTATAGAATATAAAAAGTAGCAGGGGAGTGGTCTTGGGCCAGTATTCCTCTATAGGGATACAAGAGTTACCAGTGGTATATGTTAAAGTAGCAGTCCACCTTAACACTAATCTCTGCATCTACAGACATCCACGATCTAACACTAACCTATGTAACCCTGAAATAATAAATCGGTATACATACCTTTTTTGAAGCCGATCCGACTCGATCCCACGCTGAGCTGTCAGCCGCGGCTTCGCTGTGTAGTCGGGTGCAGAGGACACATCCCACCAGGGCCGTCTTTAAGGTGGGGCAAAAGGGGCACCTGCCCCGGGCCCTGTCATTGTTGAGGGGCCCAACATCCGAACAATCTCTCCCTGTCATATAGTGCAGGTGCATCGAAAGGGAATCAGTAAGCGGCGGTGTCCATGGCTGACAGCAGAGCTGGCCGATTGGGGAGAAACACTGCCGAGTATTGGCAGGGGCCAGAGGAGTGAGGGAGGATCGCGTTGAGAGTTACAATCTTTATTAGAACATGCGCTTGGCTGTTTCAGATGCTAAGCTGTTATCGCCCTTCTCTACCTCCCTGCTTTTTAACAACCTTACCAGCATTGCCTGTATATAACACTAGTCGGCATGGATGATCGGACAGCTGGTATGCTGTGTGATTAACAATAGGAATGAGCTCATTTGCCCTGCTGAGTTGAACTTTCACTGCTTTAGCTGCTAAACTATCTCTGATCTTTGCTTGCTTTGATTATTGACTGTACTATTTTTGATTGTAATCCTGGTTAACCCTATCTTTTCCTGCCATATGTTAAATTCTGCTTCAATGCAAGACTTCAACTCTGGCAAGGGGACTGATGTGTGTTTGTAACATAGTCTATCTAGCAACCAATCAGTGAGCAGTTATGATGTGCAGTAACCTCTAGCAGCCAGTGTGTGGAAAGGATGTGCATTAACCTCTAGCAACCAATCAGTGAGCAGTAATAATGTGCTGTAACCTCTAGCAACCAATTAGTGTGTAGTAATAATGTGCTGTAACCTCTAGCAACCAATGGGTGAGCGGTGATGATGTGCAGTAAGCTCTAGCAACCAATCAGTGAGCAGTAATAATGTGCAGTAAGCTCTAGCAACCAATCAGTGAGTGGTAATAATGTGCAGTTACAGTACACTCTAGCAACCAATCAGTGAGAAGTATGGATGTACAGTAACCTCTAGCAACCAATGGGTGAGTGATTATGATCTAGCAACTAATCAGTGAGCTGTAATGTGTGCTATACCTTCTAGCAACCAGTCAGTGAGCAGTAAGGATGTGCAATAACCTCTAGCAATCAATGGGTGAGCAGTAATGATGTGCAGTAACCTCCAGAAATCAGTGAGCTGTAAGGATGTGCACTAACCTCTAGCAACTAATCAGTGAACTGTAATGTTTGGTATACCCTGTAGCAACTAGTCGGTGAGTGGTAATTATATGCTGTAACTTCTGGCAACCAATCATAATCGTTGCTTGATCTGTTAATAAACTGATTTTGAGTCTAGCTGCTATTTATTGTATGTCTCAGAGTAGGTAGAGAGAGAAATTGCATAGTGGGGAGCGGGGAAATAGGGGTGGTGTTGGGCTGTGGGCTGGGGGGGCAAGAAAATGTTTGCCCAAGGTCCAATCAATATTAAAGATGGCCCTGATCCCCCAACGGAAGCCCCATAGTAAGTCAACCCCCATTTATTTCACAGCTGTTGACAATCGTGTCCTCTGTAGAGCAGGTTTACTTACTTAGATCTCTGCTATGTTGCAGTCTGGGAGGGCTCGACTCAACTTTGTTCTCAGACTAGAGCCATTACCAATAAGCTAATTTTATAGTACAAAACAAAAAAGCAGAAAATAATATTGTGTTTTTTTTTTTAACTCTGTGGTTTTGTAGTTTTCTTCCTACCTTTGAGTGCAATTGTGGGCCTCTTTTACAGATTGGATTACAGGAGCCATGCACCTGTTCTTTACGCTAGGTCAGGATCTGCAGATACCCCCGCTGTACCAATCTCCGGCTCTCTCCATCCAGTCATAATGCTTTTCAGAAAACATTTGACAGGCAGTGAGGAGGTGTTATATTGCCTCCTCCCCACCTGATTTAAACCTATAATGCTGCACGACTATGCTGTAATCGCATTCATTGCATGCTTTCACAGCATAGCCTTATTGAATTCAATGGGCACATTTGATAAGCTGTGCTGCTTGTCAAACTCTGCAACCTAAGTTAAAAATGTAGCAGCTGTGGCATTTTAACAGTCCTGTATGGCTGTTATATTAAAGTTTGGGTGGGCAGCCCGGGGAGGTAAAACCAAACCTTACCTGCCCATTTTTACCACTCTCCAACCACCCATCTGAAGAAGACCTATTTCATGAACAATTGTACCTAATATTCCTAGAGCCAAGTATTTGTCTTCCTTATGTTTACGTACTTATGGACCTTACCATGTCATAAAAATTTATATTGAGCAGAATAAGGCTCAGCCTGGGAAAATTAATTGCCCACCCCTCCTCTATAATATACTCTATACTCTATTATTCCATAGCAGAGCTCATGGAGAAGGGCATAGCTATGAATAGTACACTTATCTTGTGTTTTTTAAGGTTAAAGGGGCTCTAAACGATGGAAGCTGTGCCCAAAAAAGGCAAGCAGAGGGCAAAGAAGTAATCACTAGCATTACCCGTGGCATTCCTTTTCCCCACTACCAATTTACTATGCCCTGTTCTGCACTGTGAAGGTAATCATCTAAGTAGAGGAATAGAGCTTTGTACCTTATATCGGAACTGTCTCCTTGTTGATTGGTGATCTGATAACTGGAATGAATAATAAAGAAGCTGCAGGAGAAGTTCAGAAAACTTAGATATGCATGGAAGAAGCAGGAAGATGCATGCAGTACAGATTCCTCACCATCAAGCAGCACAGTAGTGACATCAGTAAATCAATACCTCCCAATCATCTGAAATGGGATAGAGCAACATCTTTTAGCAAAAATTCTGTACACATAATATATGCCCCCAATTACACAGGCACACACAAATTGATGGTTAAACCCCCACTGTTACCTTTCCTTCATATTGGTAGACCTTTTATATATTTATATTTATATACATATAGCAGACCAAAAAAAATTATATCTGAGGAGGAACAAGGGACAGATGCAATCTTCAATCACTACAGATGATAAAATATAAGATTTCAGACATAACAACAAAATGGCGGTCATTGCTGTCAAACTATTTTCTGTCAACATGACTAAAATAAGCATGTTGAACCTGAGTACTTGCTGAGAGCAACATAGAGTTACTGATGATTGCTATTTTCTATTCAGAATGTACTGTAAGAGTGTTCCAAAATGTCAAACTAATGGAATATTACATGTAAGTATATGTTCAAGGGACTATTTTCAGCTGAATAAGTGGAAGTTCGGTGCTGAGTAAACTCAATGTAAAAATGTATCTATACACTCAGCCCAGCTTGCTCCAAAATCTTGAACTTAAGTATGACAACTCCATAATTTTTAGTCAAAGCATTGTTAGTGTTCTTTTCCTTTCAGGTTAAGAAACCGTAGAAGACATCAAGGTAAGTCGTGAAGAAAGTGATGCAGTATTTTTAATCAAACTGATAAAAATGTGGTCTGTGCAGTAGTAACAGAGCTCATAAATGATTATTAGGTGATAATCCCATTATGAACAAGACAACAAGCTATGAAGCTTAACCGATAACAAACAAGATCACAATTTAGGTAGACCACTTAGGTGGTGCTGTCTACAATGTACAGTCAGCTGTTTAGCTTGAACATAGGTCAGGCTTTTTTTTTTTAGGCATACAGGGGTTGATTTATTAAAATTGGAGAGTGCAAAATGTGGTGTAGCTTTGCATAAAAACAATCGGCTTCCAGGTTTTATTGTCAAAGTTTGAAGTGTAACTAAATCCAGGAGCCTGCATTCACTATATCTGGTCTCCCACAGTACACAGAACATAGAAATGCATTCATTTTAGTAAATATAAACTGCTAAATACCTTTTTTTCACCAGCAGTATATAGCAGTTTTGTGACTTCTATCAGTGTCTCTATCACCTATGAAGAGGCATCCACATTGCATAGTTTTAATGCTATAAAGGCATGCCCATGCTCAACATTCGGAGAAGTCAATGTATGTATTGGACTTCTTAGAGTTTTCAGGGAGTGCTGGCGGCGCATTAAATTAGTAAGCAGTACCCACAGACAGAGGATGGAGTCAACAACTAAAATTAGCTGATAATGTTTACGGGCTAAACAAGAAACACAAATTGGTCAGATCTAAAGGAATTTGTGGACAACCCAATGAAAAGATTGAGTTATACAGATTTTTTTTTTGCAAGGAATTGGGACACTGGCTATCTTCTAGTAGGAAATTCTTTAAAGTGTTTGTTACCCTAGAATTTCATAATCCTGATATGTGCCTGCTGTACCATGCATGTACCATTTATGGAAAAGTATCCTGTTCTATTTATATTGCTTCCTTTGTGTGAAATCCCTGGTGTTCCTGCAAGTCCCTCTGCTTTCCTATTAGAAACTGACCACATGCAGAAGAACACACCGTGGTCAGTTCTCTAGCTATGCTGGGAACTCATATATAAATTAGGAGTTGTGATTGGTTGATACAGCTGCGACAGCTTTTAATTCACAAGCTGTTGTCCCTTATATTAGCGGTTGATCCAAGATTATGCTTGATTCATTTGTTAGTATTCTGGGAACTCAGCCTGCTCTCCTCCTATGATCAGACTTCTCCTAATATGCCCCCCCCCCCCCCGCACAGCCTTTCACTTACCACTTGTAAAGGTAGAAAGGACCACTTTGAATCCATCTGGGCACCGTGGAAGAAATATGTTGCTGAGACACATTTTGTCTCTTCTAGCTTAGATATCTCATTACTAGCACTAGCTGACCCCTCATTTCTGCAAATTGTCCAGGCGAACCACTGAATCTAAATATATGTATCTTTTATCGTCCATTTCTTTAATTAGAGAGCCCTCTGGTTAGCTTGCCCTAGACGTGGATGTAATGGGAAGCGTAGGTTGCACTGTCTTTGTTTGGGTTGGTATGACTCAATTGAGGGTACCTAAGCGCTACACCTCAACACTGGGGAACCTAGAATGCTAGTAAATATGTTTTAAATATGTTTGAGATTGCTTCTTTGGAGCTATCGTTTCATTTTATCTTTTTTTTCTGTTTGTTTTTCAAGTTTTTCCTGTTTTTACTAAATGAAATATAACACCCCTTCTTCTTTTCTGTATACCAGATTTGCAATTGCATACATGGGGCTGTTGAAATATATGTGGTCCCTGACCACGCAATGTTAACAATGTTTTTATGCAATGTTATTTCCATGGAATGTTTCTTTGAAAATAAAATAAAGATTATACAAAAAAAAAAATAATGGAAAAAAAGATATTTTTTTAAATAATTATGCACTATATCTCTAGTATATACTATATAATATATCTATCAAATGTTTTGCCTTTCATTTCAGTTTTAAACTGAATGGGTTGTTTTACAAGGTGATCGTTTACAATCACTTTAAGTTCGTCAAGTGACAGGGCCGACTCTGACCTTTTTTGTTGAGATAGGCAAAGAAAATGTTTAAGGCCCCTTTCACACGGGCAGTGCGCCCAACGGACTCCGTTTTGCCGCTGAGCAGGCGGATGACAGCTCCGTCTCTGGTTACTTTGCAGAGACGGAGCTGTCAGAACTCTCTCCTCTATGGGAGATCCGATGAGAACGGACCGCCTGTCCGTTTTCATACGATCTTATCCGATCCGATCTTCCAGTCGGATGGAAAAATAGGGTCTCCATCCGTCTGGATTATTATGGACAGGATCGGATCACATAGTGGAGGGTCTCAGCGGAGATGTCTCCGCTGACATTCGCTGCTCCATAGGGCCGCATGGAGCATCCGATGAGGTCCGCCTGAAAAACTGAGAGGCGGACCAGATCGGAAAGCCCATGTGAAAGGGGACTAACTGTGAATGCAATCCTCAGCTTCCAGGATTTCTTGTCAAAGGTCAATTGAACAAGCCGATTAGCTACAGCACCAGATTTTGGACTCTCCAGCATCTTAGGATTGGCTTTAGCCAGCTTTAGACTACAAACTTTTTAATGAAAAACTCAAATGCGTATTCCATATGTATTAGCCCAATGCACACTATCCTTATTTTTCAGAATAATGGAAATGCATGCTTTAAGTTACTAAAGAAAATGACAGCACTCTATTTTTCCCAACAATCTGTCTCATGTGTTTTTCATGATTTCCTGTTTACTCTTACTCAGATTCCGTAATCAGCAGAGACTTTTTCAGTGCTTTATGCAGCATCACCATCCAGGAAACCGGCAATATATCTGTGGGTTGTTCAGAAAATGCAGAGGGTTTCGTTTTGGAGCCAGAAAAGGCAGAAGTCAATATTTCCAAGTAGCTTAATTAGAGAGTCAGGAAAACTTCTTCGTTCATTTTATAAAGGCTGATTGATGAAATAAGATGCATAGAAAAGAAAATTAAGCTGTTCCCTATGACAACCAGAGATCATATTTCAATTAGAGGATGAAAAAACTTTAAGGCTGCTACAGTTACCATTTCCATAAATCAGACCTGATGTACTTTTAATAAAAGCGTATCTAAAGCCTTTTTTTTTTTCAGTTGCTGGCTCTGTTGGAGAGTTTTTGTACTTCCTGTCCCAGAAACAATGCTATGTGAGGAAATCTCCAACAAGGACACAGAAATAAAAACAATTTTTTTTTAAGTATAGTAAGGCTAGAACCTGTGACAGGTCTACTTTATAGCTTTCAACATGTAAATAATCTGTGTGTGATCTAGGATTTTGCAGCATTTGGTCTAAGCTCCAAGGATTTGTTATTTCAGTGATTTGACTTCTTGTATGCCCTTGGATAGCGATCAAGGTTATAGAGAAAGAAATGACAGGACACTCCAACCCAGTTCTCTGACAGAGATACAATACGTTCTCTCTTAAGCCAGGAATGAGCATGTAAAACCTTCGTGACCTTCCATGCTGGTAGAACACAATGAAAACATGATGTCAAAAGAAGCCTATTTCCTCTTCTCCGCTCTAAGCTCCCCAAATACAACTCTGTGACAAAGCATTGCAGCTGCAGCCCAAATCTTTAATAACACAACAGAATCCTTTTCCACCTTAACAAGCACATTGTCACATTTCTTATTGATCTAATTTTGAAAGAAGATTGGGTTTCAAAGACATTCAAACATAAAGGGAATCTGCAGAGTACAATTACAAATATGTGTTTGAAATAAGACCAACTTTCTCATCTATTTCTGATATGCAGTACTCAAGGTTACTACTAGATTTGGAAAACTGATATATATACTATTAGATGTTCTTAAACTGTGGCTGCACGGTTGCTATTCCTATGGCATTTGGTATTTGAGGAGCTGTAGCTCACCTGCCTGCTATTTCCTCAGTAATCTGAATGTTGGGTCTGGCTTTTCTTTTAAAGTAAGCATCAGGAAGCACACTGCAATATAGATCTCTGAAAGTCGTTCTAGTTATAGGAACATCAGATTTGTTCTGACACATATGTGTATATGCATGTCATCCCCTTTGGACACTGACAAAGTTGACCTTCCTTTCCTATAACCATACTCCCTTTTGGAGACCCAATTCTGAGTACCTCTTTTATACCTTTGTCTCATTTTCTTTCTGTTGTTGTTTATTTTCCCCTTTTTGTTTGAGTTATTTTCTGTTTTCCTTTTCTGATAATTTTTCATGTATACTTCTCCTGTCTTCCATAATTCCTTCCATATTATTTGGATAATAATCATCAATTTTTCCACTAAAATGGCTGAACATTGTAATTTTTTTATTGCAAGCGCATCTCTGGGCAATAAGAAAAAATAAAACAAATATAAAATGTAGCGCTACCAAATAAACAATAATGGGCAAGCCCTATGCAAATCAAAATATAAAAGTTTAAAATAAATTTAATTAATAATGAATTAATACATAAAATAAGTCTAGTGACATATATGTGTATAAACCAATATACAATATCATTCATGTGATGTATCAAATAAAGTCATTATTTAAAGTTTATATAATAAAATTGTATTCCAAAAGTGCTCAGGCGTGGTATCTTCTTATGTTAACAGAAGTGTTCACTTCAGTGTTTCAGTTACGAACACCCATAAGACAGAAACTCAACAGACTGAAATGCCTATCACTAAATCGGCATTAAAGGTATTTGATACCTCCAGATATTTTCAGGTTGCTTTTTTTTTTCATTTGCTTTAATTGTATTTTATTTATTTATTTGCATAGGTTTCATACTTTATTGATTATTCAGTAGCACTGCATTTTATATTTGTTTTATTTTATTTGGGGTAATTCTGGAAGTAGTTTGCAGCTGCTGTGTAATTTGGGAAGGTGTTTATCCCTAAAACATGGAGTAAGGGAGATAATATTGTTTTTGTTAAAAAATAAATAAAATACTTTCAATAATTTTTAAAAATACTTGCAATTATTTTCTTTCCCTCACCATTCACCCATAGCTAATCCCATGTAATGCTAACCCAATTGGTTTTTCCTGGTTTTCGCCCAAACAGCACAAATACCACCAACCACCCAAGCAATAGATCATACACTCCTGCTCCTATGAACATTCTAAGGCAGTAGTTCTCAACTCCTGTGCTCAGGACCCACTAACAAGCCAGATTAAAAGTATTACCTTGGGGAGATGCAGACTAGAATACTGCAATCACTGAGCAGCAAATTATATCACCTGTGATGCATTTCAGTTATCCTGCAAACCTGGTCTGTTCGTGGGTCCTGAGGACAGAAGTTGAGAACCAATGGTATAAGGGTTGTCTTTTTGTAGTTTACTTCTGGAGTAACTGGAGAGGGGTTGGGGCATGGGATACTTTAAAAAAAAAAAATGCTCAGCAGTAGCCAGTAATCAGAGGACAAGCAGTAGTGGTAATGGTTAATAGTGAACCTTCTAAGGCCCCACAGCTATAAAACATAGGACAATAATTTAGACATCTGGTTACTCTTCATCAATATGCAATGTTTGGTACCCAGTGAAGTATCCAGCTCTCAACCTCAGGGATCCACTTAAAGTCATTACTCACAAGTCCCCAGGACAGCTGCCTCCTTACAGCTTTTTCCAGACACAATCCAACAAGTGAGATGGTGCTTCTCAGGATACCGTGTATAGTGTGGTTCAGCAGTCATCTCAAGTCCCTTTGATCCATTGATCCTGGCACCTCTGAAGCTTCCTTGAGCAGTTGTTGAACCCATGTGCTGCATGGCAACAGCAGCCTCTGCACCTCTGGAACCCTCCTGGAAAGAAGGAACACTCTCCAGTGTCTCAGACTATTTATCCACACTCTTGTCCCCTCCTGGGAACTTCCTCCTCCAGGGATTGGCCAGATCCTGATAAATATTCAGGCTGGGAGAATTGAGTCTCCTGCCCTATGGTCTGGAAGCTTCTTCCAGAGGCAGGGGGAAGCAATAAACTCCCAGCCTATGAGACTCTGAATAGGCCAGACCAACGAATTACTGTTCCTTTCAATACACACCTAAATTTACCAAGCATCTTCACCAAGAGGGTGCTATACAAACATCATTCCAAAAAAAAAAAAAAAAAAAGGAAGAAACCCCCAAATACTTACTTAACACAATGGTCACATGACAAGCCAGGTTTGAGCCTTCATTCTTCTCCTTACAGAGTAGGAGAGTCATTATTGTAGTGCTCCTCATCATTCCTCATGGAAATGGTCCATTGGCCAAGGGAGAGCTACGTAGAGTCATGTGACCAGGAATTCAAATAAGTACTTTCAGAATTTAGAGGCATTTATTTTTTTAAAGGTTGATTAGCTACAAGCAGAGGGTCGGCAATGGGATCTCCTTTTTTTTGCCTTTAGATGGGCTTGCAAATTAAATGCACTTAGCACTTTGTTCTAAGTTATAGCACACTACACTTTTTCACAGCACACACTTTTATCACTTTTGGACTCATTAGTATATGCATTGCAATATATTATTTTTATTGTGAACACCCGGGTCTTTTGTGGTGTTTTAAATATTGTTTATTTATTTCCTATGATTAGTATGACTTGTTTTAAATCACATAGATATTACACATTTACAACCTGAAGGTGAAATAGTGAAATAGTATGCAAGGTGTGGCTGTGAAATCTCTTTCTTTCAGACAGGTGCTGTACTAAAGAAATCCTAAATAACTCAGAGACACAACCCCCTCCAATCCTGCTAGAAAAGATAGCAACATTAAACTAATGGATTATCATGGTTGGCAAGAAGCCATAAGGATAGTGCTGTTTTTTTTTTTTTAATTAAAAAACTTAAACTGGTTTCCAGAGGGTCCTAAATGCATATTGTAATAAATAAACATTTTGTTATTTTTTTTAAATATAATATAAAGCAGTTTATAAAATGACAAAGAAAATTAAAAAAACAAAAACATGAAAGGTATCTCTCTTTAGGGAGATATACACTCACTACTTGTTGTAACTCCAGGGCAAGAAGTAAGGCTAAATCTCCTTTTTAAATAGCTAGATAGATAGATTATAGTTTGGAAAAAATCCATAGTGTTAAATTCTATACTGTAAAACAACAGTAAATTGATGGTCTTGTTGACATTCCTTTCACCATGGCTCATATGGATGTGCTTTTACCCATATAAAAAATCCACATTCACACCTCCCAACAGTATTCACTTAGCTCACATAGCATGCAAGCATATGTAACTATGAAAGGGTATGAAAGGGTTCTTTCATAAAAGTATTTTTTTTTGGCAAATATTTTATGTTGAATGCCTTAGATTGTATGCAGATCAAAATTCTTCAATGACCTAAAAACATAAATAAATATATATTATATATATATATATATATATATATATATATATATATAACCTGCCGAATAATATGTTGCCCCAGTATCTCTAATTAAGGCATGCCATCACCACTAAATTCCCTGGCCCTATTAAACTTCAAAGGGACCCTCTTGAAAATATGATTTTATGCGAGGACCTCCACAAACCCCTATCCTCTCTGTACTCTCAACTGTCCCCACTGTCTACCCCAAAAATGACGCAATTATTTGATAGATGGCATGCTGATCTTCCTTCCCTGACTGAGGACGGCCTTCTGCAATTCGTCCCTACTATGATATCAGCAAAAGACCGGTTTCTACAATTAAAAATCATTCACAGGGTTTATTACCCCCCCCCCCCCCCCAGAACGTCCTGCTGCAAGATATCCTCACAGGTCGAATACTTGCCTTCATTATGATATGGATTTTTACACCTACTTTCATATGTTTTGGTCCTCCTCCAAGCTCTAACCATTTTGGAAGGAGGCGGTTGATACTATTAATGATCTTAATGTACTTAATGTACTGAATTTATGAAGGGAACTGCTTATCGTGTTGTTAGGTCCTTCAGATATGCTTACAGTACCCAAGCATGCCAAATTCTTTGTTTTTTTAATGCATTATACTATGCTAGACGGGAAATACTTCTTCAATGGAAATCCCCCCCCCCCAATCTTTCAGGTTGGAAAGCTGCCATTAATGCCTTCTTGCCTTTGTACAAGCTTAGATATGCTAGTCTTAAAGTGCCTCCGCAAGTTTGATAAGACTTGGAATGGTTGAATTGATGCTCAAGGCTTACCAGTCTGATGGGGGCACTACTTGCTGCGTTCATCTCCATGGCTTTTCATGGCCAACTATGTTTTCTATTTTAACCCTCCTAATATCTCTACCTACCTGACCCCCCTTCTTTATCTATCCTCTACTGGGACAGTCTTCCCCTTCCTTACCTTCTCTCCACCCCCTCTCTGTATGCTGTATAGTTTAGAGTGCCTTAGTGCTTTTATTGATAGTTCCTTGGAAATGTGACCATTGTGCATTGATCTTGTCATGATTGTCTGTCCTCTGTGAATTGCATTATCTCTTGTAGTTATGCTGATGTACAGTATATCTAAACATACTTTTGTTTGTTGTACTGTCAAATACTTGAATAAATACACTATTTAAAAAAATTAATAAATTATGTTACACGCAGTTGATTGCGAAGCCACCATTTCTAAGCATACCACTGGGTATTTCTTAAAGTGGAACTTCACTCTCTCAAACAACATTTACTATTTTTAATCCTCATGCTGCTAGCATTGGTAAATTGGTTAAAAACTATATCATATTTACTTGTTTTAAACATTTTTGTTTACATTTCTTCAGTTACATCCTGTTTTTTCCAGACCTAGGCATGTCATACATCCCAGGGTTTATTAACCCTTCTGTGGACTGTCAGTGGAATTTTCTCCTGTTGTATGATAACTATTTTATATTGGTTAAAGGTTGCTGTGAAGAGGAGCTCGGTAAACGTATTTTCTTTTTGTTTTTTGTTTTGTTCAATACTTTTTCTTTTTTTTTTATCGGTAAAGGTTCTTGTAGCATTGGCTATATGTTGTTCAGAGGCAGTGTAGTTACCCTTTAAATGAAGATTGGAGCAGGCATTTTTTTATGATAAACAGATGAATCCTACATCAACCCAACCTAGGTTTCTGTTTCTGAGAGTGCCCTTTTTAATGTCCTGGGAACAACCTTTTCAGCAGACAAACACCAACAACAACACAGAAGTAAAAAATATTTTTAAAATAGTTAAGTAGGGGATTGTTACAACTAGTGATGGACGAACATCGGCCGGGGCGGTTCGCGAACGCCAGCCGCAAATTTTTTCAAAAGTCTGCGAACCGTGAGTTCGCGCAGGCCCCATTGACTTTAATGGGAGGCGAACTTTAAAAACCTTTAGGTCATATTTGCAGCCACAAAAGACGTACTAGCTGTGCACAAATAGTCCCAGCACATGGACAATGTCATAACAGAAGTATTGCAATTGAAAAAGTTGCCCTAAATGTTTTTTTTTTACAGCAAAAAATATATATTTTTTTTCATAAATCAGCCAGAACTGACAGCAGCCGGTAAATACATTGTCTAATCCACAGGATGAAGAAGTAAGTGTTGGCCAATTCAGGCCCCAAAAATTAGCCCACATGTGTTTACCTGACAGCTAAGAACGTAGTATTCTGTGGCTGAAGGTACATTAGGCATTCACAGGTAACAGAAGTAAGTGTCGGCCAGTATTGGCCCCAAAAATTAGCCTACATGGGTTTAACTGACAGCTAAGAATGTAGTATTCTGTGGCTGAAGGTACATTAGGCATTCACAGGATACAGAAGTACGTGTTGGCCTGTATAGGCCCCAAAAATTAGCCCACATGGGTTTACCTGACAGCTAAGTACGTAGTATTCTGTGGCTGAAGGTACATTAGGCATTCACACAGTATACAGAAGTAAGTGTCGGCCTGTATAGGCTGCAAAAATTAGCTCACATGGGTTGAACTGACAGCAAAGAACGTAGTATATGATGGCTAGAGGTACAGTAGGCGTTCACAGTATACAGAAATATGTGGCGGCCTGTATAGGCTCCAAAACTTAGCTCACATGGGTTGAACTGACAGCAAAGAACTTATTTTTTGATGGCTAGAGGTACAGTAGGCGTTCACAGGATACAGAAGTAAGTGGCGGCCTGTATAGGCTGCAAAAATTAGCTCACATGGGTTGAACTGACAGCAAAGAACTTCGTTTTTGATGGCTAGAGGTACGGTAGGCGTTCACAGTACACAGAACGGTGTCGGCCTGTATAGGCTCCAAAAATTAGCTCACATGGTTTGAACTGACAGCAAAGAACTTAGTATTTGGTGGCTGGAGGTACATTAGGCATTCACAGAAAAAATAATTGTCGGCCCTGAAAGGCCCCAAAAATTTGCCATTCAATGGACAGGTGTAATGTTCTGGTACCTCTGGTACCCTTATTTCCACATTTCTCTCTTAATATTGCGTCCCATCTTGCTATCCAAATGGAACGCATACACCTTTAAGGGCAATGACGTCATCGCCGGGCACCGCTATGAGCGGCTATTTCAATCGCCGGCTTTCTCTCACTCATTGCTCGTTCAAACCGCATGTTGCCTTGTCTTGTCCAATGCTGCCGGAGCTTCAAGCTATTCCCCTTGCCTGAACAAAACCGGAACCTCGATACCGATCCCGTATCTCGCTACCGGATTACTCCATTAATCTCTCATCATATGGAAGGATCCTGTCTGTGGTGTCGGATGAGATTATACCAATATGTTATCAGGATTTGTCGGAAGTCTTCCTTGAGAAAAACGCTCAAGTGTTGCCTCCCCATAGGGACTATGATTGTTGTATCGATCTACTCCCTAATAGCAAATTGCCTTTCGGTCACGTTTATCCTCTTTCACAGGATGAACTCTCTCATCTCAAGGAATACTTGGATGAAAATTTGGCGAAAGGATTCATCAGACCTTCTACTTCCTCCACTGCTGCAGGACTCTTCTTTGTCCGCAATAAAGATTCAAGTCTCAGGCCTATTATTGATTTCAGACAATTAAATACCATTACAATAAAGGATCGTTATCCTTTACCTCTTATTCCTGAACTTATAGAACAGGTGCGCGGAGCTTCCTACTTTTCGAAATTGGACCTAAAAGGGGCATACAACTTAATTCGAATCCGTGACGGGGATGAATGGAAGACAGCATTCAGAACCAGATACGGACTGTTTGAGTACCTCGGGATGCCATTTGGGTTGTGTAATGCTCCCGCAGCCTTCCAACGATTTATAAATGACATATTCAGAGACTTGCTTGATTGTTGTGTTGTGGTATATCTGGACGATATACTTATTTATTCTCATTCCTTATCTGAACACATAAAACATGTAAGACTCGTGTTGTCAAGACTACTTGCACATAATTTATATGTTAACCACTTAAGCCCCGGAAGATTTTACCCCCATTCCGACCAGGGGGTATTTTGCGATTCGGCACTGCGTGAATTTAACGCACAATTGCGCGGTCGTGCGACGCTGTACCTAAACGAATTTGACGTCCTTTTTTTCCCACAAACAGAGCTTTCTTTTGGTGGTATTTGATCACCTGTGCGATTTTTTGATCACGCGCTATAAACAAAAAAAGAGCGTCAATTTTGCAAAAATAGCAATATTTTTCACATTTTTTTATATGAAATTCCCCCAAAAAAAAATGTAAAAATCAAAATTTTTAAAAATTTTCGGCCAATTTATTTTATGCTACCTATGTTTGGTAAAAAAAATCGCAAAAAGCGTATTTTGATTGGTTTGCGCAAAAGTTATCGCGTTTACTAACAAAGGGAAAGATTTTTGTCATTTTTGTTGTTTTTTTTTTAACGCGTAATGGCGGCGATCTGCGATTTTTTTTGCGGTACTGCGACATTGCGGCGGACAGATCGGACCCTTGACTGACATTTTTGACACTTTTGGGGTTACCAGTGACATTTCTACAGTAATCAGTGCTATACATATGCACTGTTACTGTAAAAATACACTGGTAGTGAAGGGGTTAACTTTATTTGGAAGGGAGGGGCTGTGTGTGTCCCTAGGGGCGTGGTTTCTACTGTGATTGGCTGTGGCTCTAGCTGTAAGGACACTGATCAACGGATCTACATACCAGATCCGTTTTATCAGTGTCTTTGCAGCGAGGAGAATGACAGGCAGTTTGTTTACACAAGCTGCCTGACATTCTCCCTCTCCCCCGCCGATCGCCGAGTGACCGGCGGACATCGGGTCCGCTGGTCACACGCGCGGGGGGGTCCGTGACCACGCGGGAGCGGGAGCGCGCCCCGGGGGGCGCGCGCTCGCTCCCTAGACCCTCACAAGCAAGCAACGTAGCCCTACGTTAGTTTGCCTGTGAGGGGCTGACCGCCGACGTAGATAGTCGTGCGGCGGTCGGCAAGTGGTTAAATCAAAAAAATGTTTATTTCATAAAGAGGAAGTACTATTCCTAGGATACATTATATCCAAAAATGGAATCAAAATGGACATGAGCAAAATATCCTGTATTCTAGATTGGCCTGTGCCAACAACTCGCAAAGCATTACAAAGATTCCTCGGATTCTCTAACTACTATAGAAAGTTCATCAAGAACTTCTCTGCTATTGTGAGACCTCTCACACAACTCACAAGTACAAAAAAACAATTCAAATGGTCAGAAGAAGCAAATGGAGCTTTCTGCTTGTTGAAATCAAGCTTTACTTCTGCCCCCATACTACGCCATCCAGACCCATCCCTTCAATATATTTTGGAGGTAGATGCGTCAAATATGGCAGTAGGAGCAGTTCTCTCACAACGACCAACAAACACTTCACCACTTCACCCAGTTGCTTTCTTCTCAAAGTCACTAAGCAGCCCGAGGTGAATTACCCAGTGGGTGAAAAAGAGTTACTAGCCATAAAACTGGCATTAGAGAATTGGCGACACCTACTTGAGGGTACTCAATTGCCAATCCTTATATACACAGATCACAAAAACCTTCAATACCTTCAGAACTAATAGAACTCTTTCCCACCGGCAGGTACGATGGTCATTATTCTTTTTGAGATTTAATTTTTTAGTGACCTATACACCTGCAGACAAAAGCAAACAGCGGAATTACTTGTGAAACATGTCTTTAAGTTACATGGTATTCCAAAAACACTTCTGTCTTACCGTGATTCACAGTTTATCTCAAAGTTTTGGCAAGCTCTATGTCAGATTCTACGAATAGAGCGAAAACTTACTTCTCCTTACCACCCTCAGACCAACGGACAGACAGAAAGAGTCAACCAGTGCATTGAGCAATATCTACGTTGCTATACTTCATATCTACAGGACGATTGGGTGGACCTCCTCCCGCTGGCGGAATTCGCCTATAACAACGCGACCCACAGCACTACTAAACAAAGTCCATTCTACTTAAACTATGGGTTTCATCCCACACTTCTTCCACCACGTATCTTGCCATCAAGTAATCCAGTGGCCTCTGATTATCTTACCCAAATAAAGGATTCCCTGGGTTTACTCAACACCACCATCTCACATGCCCATAGCCAACAAAAGAGGTACTACGACCTTCGTAGAAAACCCTCTCCCCAATATGCCATTGGGGATCTTGTTTGGCTTTCTACAAAAAATTTGAGATTAAAGATCCCTAGTAAAAAACTTGGACCTTTATTCCTGGGACCTTTCCCAATAAAGAAGCTTATTGGAAAAGCTGCAGTACAACTCACATTACCAACAGACCTCAAGATACATCCCATCCCATGTGTCTCTACTAAAGCCCCATGTTCCTAACCAAGGAATAAGGCCTACCATCTCACCTCCACCTCCTGTATAAGTTGAAGGCGGAGAAGAATTTGAGATAAAGGAGATTCTGGATTCTCGTATCCATAGAAGAAGACTCCAATATCTAGTACGATGGAAGAACTATGGGCCCCAAGACGACACCTGGCTGGATACCTCCGATATACATGCCCCTAGACTGATTGGCAATTTCCACTCGAAATACCCGGAAAAAACAGTTCTAGAGGCCTTCCGGAGCCGGCCTTAAGGGGGGGGGGGGGTACTGTAATGTTCTGGTACCTCTGGTACCCTTATTTCCACATTTCTCTCTTAATATTGCGTCCCATCTTGCTATCCAAATGGAACGCATACACCTTTAAGGGCAATGACGTCATCGCCGGGCGCCGCTATGAGCGGCTATTTCAATCGCCGGCTTTCTCTCACTCATTGCTCGTTCAAACCGCATGTTGCCTTGTCTTGTCCAATGCTGCCGGAGCTTCAAGCTATTCCCCTTGCCTGAACAAGACCGGAACCTCGATACCGATCCCGTATCTCGCTACCGGATTACTCCATTACTCTTGGACCTTGCTACTACTAACCCATCTAGTGATAAGTACCCCGCAGGGGATTCCTTCCTAAACCTAACTTCACTATATACTACTGCATACTAAAGGGACTATTACTATCTAGCTATTTCTATCATCTGCATAGATTGTCAGCTCTTGGGACTACCATCTATCATTGCACTAGGTTACTCTCTCTTGCATACTTCATCTGCTGTCCCCTACCACCTGTTACTATACATGATTGCTAAAACCTATCTGCATACTATCATCACCTACCACTCTCCTGAATACTACTACTAAGTGCTCACCATTCTATTGCCTGTCTCTCACCTCTATACTATCATATACATTCTATCACTCCAGGAACATCATATTGAGTGTATGTATATTTGCATAACAGGCTGTACACAGTGATGAAGTCCTGAGAGTTGGATATGTTGTTCAACACATTCTCTACATGACTACTGAGTGTAATAATTCTGCAGCTGCAAATCCATTCACTAACAAAAAACGCAGGAGCGTTACAACAGGAAATGCCTTTTATGCTGCTGTATGTAGCGAAGCCAAGGACCAGGAATTGTTGTGGGTGGAGGAATTTCGATGAAACCTGGTCTACTGGTCACATGTGTTGAATTCCTTAGAGATCCATGCCTCATTCATATTTATAAATGTGAGGTAGTCTACACTGTCATGAGCTAGGTGAGTGCGCTTATCGGTCACGATCCCCTCTGCTGCGCTGAACGTCCTTTCGGACAGGACACTGGATGGGGGGCAAGCCAACATTTCCATTGCAAATTGTGCAAGCTCTGACCAGAGGTCAAGCCTGCCCACCCAGTAGTCCAGGGGTTCATCACTCCCCAGAGCGTCCACATCGGCCGTTAACCCGATGTAGTCGGACCCCTGTCGGTCTAGGCGTTCCCTCATGCTGGATCCGGAGTACAGCTGTCGATGGTTCGGCTGAAAGAAGGATCTCATATCTGAAGTGACCTTCAGACATCTTCCAACCGCCCTCTTCTTGCAGGCGCTGTTGGATTGCTACCCGCAACTGTCTCTCTGTGACTGGAAATTCCTCTGCCAGCGCACGGAAAAGCAGAATGCAGCATTTCCCTCAGCAAGGCCTGGAAGTGCTGCATTCTGATCGACCTCTGTGATTGTGGTAACATTTACGCCATTTTGTGTTTGTACCGGGGGTCTAAGTACGTTGCCACCCAGTACTGGTCCTTGGCCTTTATGCGTTTTATACGGAGGTCCCCCTTAAAACACTGCAGCATGTAGGCACCCATTCCCACTAAACTATAAGCGGTATAGTGGCCTGCTTCAAGCTCATCATCCAGGATAATGTCGTCCTCGTTCTCCTCCCCCCATCCACGGATAACACCAGGGATCCCAGAAAGGTTTAAAGCATGCTCTTCTTGCTCCTCCTCATCCCCCCCAGCACCATCCTCCTCCTCTGACTCCCCTTCAGACTCTTGCTGTTGATTTGTCTCAGATGGAGTAGCACCCCCTGGGAATTCATCCAACATTGCGACCTCCTGATCTTCCTGCTCCTGCTCCTCGACGGCTTGATCAATGACACGACGCAATGCACGCTCCAGAAAGAAGGCGTAAGGTATAATGTCACTTATGGCGCCCTGGCCGTGACTGACCAGTTTGGTGATCTCATCGAATGGCCGCAGAAGTCTGCAGGCGTCCCGCATGAGCAGCCACTGACGAGGTGTAAAAAAACCCCAAGCTCCCCAGAACCTGTCCTCCCGCCGAGTTCGAACAGGTAGTCATTAACTGCATGTTTCTGCTGGAGCAGCCTATAGAGCATGTGCAACGTTGAATTCCATTGCGTCGGGCAGTCACAAATAAGACGCCTGAGGGGCAGGTTGTGTCGCCGCTGAATCTCAGCAAGGCGAGCCATGGCTGTGTAAGATCTTCGGAAATGGCCTGAGATTTTCCTGGCCTGCCGCAAGATGTCCTGGACCCCAGGGTATTTGCCAACGAATCGCTGCACCACCAAGTTCAGGACGTGTGCCATGCATGGCACATGTGTTATTTTGCCCTGTTTCAGCACGCTCAGCAGATTGGCACCGTTGACGCACACCACTTTACCAACTGACAAATTCAGCGGTCTCAGCCACTGATCTGCCTGTGAACGCAAAGCTGAAAGGAGTGCAGGACCAGTGTGGCTCTTGGCTTCCAGGCACAACAGACACAGCACAGAATAGCAACGTCTCACCTGGCATGTGGAATAGGTTCTGGGGATCTTGGGTGGCGCAGGAGAAGGGACGGTACTAGCGGAAGAGCAGGAGTCAGCCGAGGAGGAGAGGGAGGATGGAGGAGGAGGAGGAGAAGAAGAGGCAGGCCTGCTTGCAATCCGTGGTGGTACAACTAAATCTACACGGGTGCCACGGGTTACATGCTTAATGGCCGTAAGAAGGTTCACCCAGTTGGCAGTAAAAGTGATATACCTTCCCTGGCCGTGTTTGCTAGACCATGTGTCTGTGTAGATAACACCCGCTTCAATCTGTGGTATTAGGGGGGGCACAGGTTTATCACACCAGTTCTACAAATAATTGGCCAGTATCTGTTGTCAATGTGTGTAGCACAGTTAACACAGCAAAAGAGGCCAAATTTTTGCAGGACTAAAATACAATCTTAGAAAAGTATACTGTTAAATAACACCCCACAACACCAGTTGTTCAAAAAATTGGCCAGTGAGTTTGGCACTGTGTGTATCAGACTTTACTCAGCAAAATAGGCGATATTGTTGCAGGACACAAATACACTTGTAAAAGTATACTAAGATAACACCCTACTTCAATATGTGGTATTGGGGGCCATTGGTTTATCACACCAGTTGTTCAAAAAATTGGCCAGTGAGTTTGGCACTGTGTGTAGCAGAATTGACACAGCAAAAGAGGCAATATTGTTGCAGGACACAAATCCAAAAATTAGCTCACATGGTTTGAACTGACAGAAAATAACGTAGTATATGATGGCTAGAGGTACAGTAGGCGTTCACAGTATACACAAGTTGGTGGCGGGCTGTATAGGCCACAAAAATGAGCTCACATGTGTTGAACTGACAGCAAAGGACGTAGTATATGATGGCTAGAGGTACAGTAGGCGTTCACAGTATACACAAGTTGGTGGCGGGCTGTATAAGCTGCAAAAATGAGCTCACATGGGTTGAACTGACAGCAAAGGACGTAGTATATGATGGCTAGAGGTACAGTAGGCGTTCACAGTATACAGAAGTAGGTGGTGGCCCCTATAGGCTGCAAAAATGAGCTCACATGGGTTAAACTGACAGCAAAGAACGTAGTATATGATAGCTAGAGGTACAGTAGGCGTTCACAGTATACACAAGTTGGTGGCGGGCTGTATAGGCCGCAAAAATGAGCTCACATTGGTTGAACTGACAGCAAAGAACGTAGTATATGATGGCTAGAGGTACAATAGGCGTTCACAGTATACACAAGTTGGTGGCGGGCTGTATAGGCCGCAAAAATGAGCTCACATGGGTTGAACTGACAGCAAAAAACATAGTATATGATGGCTAGAGGTACAGTAGGCGTTCACAGTATACACAAGTTGGTGGCGGGCTGTATAGGCCGCAAAAATTAGCTCACATGGTTTGAACTGACAGCAAAGAACGTAGTATATGATGGCTAGAGGTACAGTAGGCATTCACAGTACACAGAACAGTAAGTGTCGGCCTGTATAGGCTGCAAAAATTAGCCATTCAATGGACATGAAATGCCTTTTATGCCGCTGTATTTAGCGAAGCCAAGGACCAGGAATTGTTGTGGGTGGATGGTGGTCTTTCGGATATTTGTGGCCTAGCATGAGGAATTTCGATGAAACCTGGTCTACTGGTCACATGTGTTGAATTCCTCAGAGATCCATGCCTCATTCATTTTTATAAATGTGAGGTAGTCTACACTGTCATGAGCTAGGCGAGTGAGCTTATCGGTCACGATCCCCCCTGCTGCGCTGAACGTCCTTTTGGACAGGACACTGGACGGGGGGAAAGCCAACAGTTCCATTGCAAATTGTGCAAGCTCAGGCCAGAGGTCAAGCCTGCCCACCCAGTAGTCCAGGTGTTCATCACTCCTCAGAGCGTCCACATCGGCCGTTAACCCGATGTAGTCGGACACCTGTTGGACACCTTTTTTTACACTTCAACATTTGAGCCACAGAAGCCTGCCTTTTTCCAGAACAACGTGACGATGGCATCATGGAAGGTGGATTGTTGGACAACTGTGAGGAGACAGGAGAAGGAGAAGGGGGAGGAGAAGGAGAAGAGGCTGGACGGTGAGAGCATGGAGTGTGGCTTTGTGGGCTCTGACAGTTTTGCTCCCACTGGGCTTGGTGATGGGATTTCAGTTGCCTTCTTAAGGCGGTTGTCCCTAGGTGAGTGTTGGGCTTACCGCGACTTATGCGTTGACTGCAAAGGCTGCAGATGGCAACACTGGTGTCAGCAACAGACACATTAAAAAAAGCACACACTGCGGAGCCATGTCCTGGGAGCGCCAGATGTGACTGTACATGGTTGATGGCTCGCTCCTGATACATTTGCAGTCTGCTTTGTAACTCTTGTGCAATGCACGTTCTGCCTGCCTCTCCTCCCTATCTGCCGGTCTGTCAGTCCGCCAGTTCTACAAATAATTGGCCAGTAACTGTTGTCACTGTGTGTAGCACAGTTAACACAGCAAAAGAGGCCAAATGTTTGCAGGACTAAAATACAATCTTAGAAAATTATACTGTTAAATAACACCCCACTTCAATATGTGGCATTGGGGGGGGGGGGGGGGCACAGGTTTATTACACCAGTTCTACAAATAATTGGCCAGTAACTGTTGTCAATGTGTGTAGCACTGTTTACACAGCGAGAGGCCAAATTTTTGCAGGACTAAAATACACTCTTAGAAAATTATACTGTTAAATAACACCCAACTTCAATATGTGGCATTGGGGGGGGGGGGCATTGGTGTAGCACACCAGTTCAAAAAATTGGCCAGTGAGTTAGGCGCTGTGTGTACCAGACTTCACTCGGCAAACTAGGCAATATTGTTGCATGACACAAATACACTTGAAAAAGTTTACTCAGATAACATCCCACTTCAATATGTGGCATTGGGGGGGGGGGGGGGGCAATTGGTCTATCACACCAGTTATAATACATTATAAGTGCTTTTGTTACTGTGTGTAGTGTTGCTGCAGAAATGCTCAGTCTCACCACCACACCTGTCACAATGCTGCACAGTGCACAATAATAGTACTAATCCACTATAATATGCTTTCTACAAAGTATATTATACTGTGAATTAACCCCCCCCCCCCTTTTTAGTGCACTGCACTGCACAACAATACCAAAAAATTTCCAGCCCTTTACATGACTTTTGTGGACATTAACAGAGCAATTTGTGTGTGACTGCAGCCGATCTCTAAAGCCTCGTACACACGCAACAAATTTCCGCCGACCGGTCGTCCGTCTTTTGTCCAGAGTCGTGTCTGTTGGTTGGAATGTGCTCTAGACCAGTGGTCCTCAACTCCGGTCCTCAGGGCCCACTAACAGGCCTGATTTTAAGTAATACCTTGGGGAGATGAAGACTAGAGTATTGCAATCACTGAGCAGCAAATTATATCACCTGGGATGTATTTCAGTTATCTTGCAAACCTGGCCTGTTAGTGGGCCCTGTAGGCCAGGGTTGAGGACCACTGCTCTAGACTGCACACGAATTTTCCCGTACGACAGAATTCTACTTCAGAAGTGATGTCATGTGTTGGATTGCTTTGTATGTGTTCTTTCATCTCTGAGCATGCCTAGTCTTGCTCATAAGATTTTTCCCCATCGAAATCTGTACTAATGAGACGAAAATCGGATGTGTTTTGATGACAAAAATTTTATAGCCTGCACACCAGGATTTTTTCGGCCGAAAAGTCGGAGTCGGTTGTCGGAAGCATCATACTAACAAGCCAAATATCGGCAGATCGGTCGTCGGACGAAAATTCCCGGCCGAATTTCCACTCGTGTGTACAGGCCTTTACTGCCCGTAAAGCAACCACTGGATACCTGCCCATATAGTAAAGAGACTGTATTAGACCCTATAACAACATTGGAGCTTTTTAAATGACTTTTGTGGACATTGACAAAGCGATTTCTGTGTGACTGCAGCCGATCTCTAACTGCCCCTAAAGTAACCACTGGATACCTCTCCCTACAGTAAAGAGACTGTAATAGACCCTAAAACAACATTGGAGCATTTTAAATTACTTTTGTGGACATTGACAAAGCGATTTCTTTGTCACTGCAGCCGATCTCTAACTGCCCCTACAGCAACCACTTGATACCTCTCCCTATAGTAAAGAGACTGTAATAGTCCCTAAAACGACATTGGAGCATTTTAAATGACTTTTGTGGACATCGACAGAGCGATTTCTGTATGACTGCAGCCGATCTCTAACTTCCCAGGCAGCAACCACTGGATACCTCTCCCTATAGTAAAGAGACTGTAATAGACCCTAAAACGACATTGGAGCATTTTAAATGACTTTTGTGGACATTGACAGAGCGATTTCTGTGTGACTGCAGCCGATCTCTAACTGCCCCTAAAGCAACCACAGGATACCTCTCCCTAAGCTCAAAAGATACTAGACCTACACCGAAATACCAGCCCTCAAAAGGACTTTTGTGGACATTGACAGAGCGATTTCTGTGTGACTGCAGCCAATCTCTAACTGCCTTTAAAGCAACCACAGAATACCTCTCCCTAAGCTCAAAAGATACTAGACCTATACCGAAATACCAGCCCTCAAAAGGACTTTTGTGGATCTTCACAGCGCTATATGTGTCTAGCAAACTCTCCCTGATGAGCACAGCAAACCTCTCCCTACACTGGCAGAAAGCGGAATGTGAAATGGCCACCAGATCGGGTCTATTTATAGGGTAGGGGGACTGTCCATGTGCTGGAATGTTTCAATTGGCTGTCCTGTTCCACCTGACGGCTGTGTCATGGGTCAAAGTTGTCCCCAATGTAAACAAATATGGCCGCCGTGAACGACGCCATGTGTCCGAAAATTTGGCGGGTAGCGAACAAGCAAAATACGCCACGAACCGACCACCGGGCGAACCGCAAGGCCATCTCTAGTTACAAGCCCTGTTAGCACTTTATTGTTGTCTTTCCCCTTGTTCCCTTTCTGCTTGGTAAAAGAATATCCCCAGAATAGAAAGTGGGAAAAAATATCTCTAACAGAGCCCCACATAGCAGTAAAACATGAAAAGTATTCCTAAATTAAAACTAAGGCTGGCCATTGATGAGTATTTTTTTTGTTTAACCAGTGGGTTGAATGATAAAAAAGACTTGATTCTCCATCCACACACTTATTGTGGATGGAGAAGTCCTTCCCACTGAACTATTGTATTCTTACAGGAGGGAAATACACTGATCTGTGCTGCCGGTCATAGCCGGCAGCAGTGATCGAGCAGAAAAAATCTGACAGGGCAGTTGTACAAAAGTCAATTGATAAATTACTTCTGTACAACCACAGTGCCCATACATAGATTAAAATTCTGCTGGTCCCTGCTGAACCAGCCAAATTTTGATCCATGTATAGTCAGCTTAAAGGCATTTATTTTGGGAAGAGTAAGCAAGGGTTGAAACCCATGTCAGTTTATGTGTCCTATTGGGGAGATTGCCCTTTATTTAAGATCCCATAGTTAAAACTGGAAGTGAGGGGAAATCCCTCCAAAACGAGGGAATCAGGGTCTCCAGAAATAGTGTCTCAATTGTAAGATTTCACCTCTATTCCTGATTTTGTGAGAACCCAAAATGTGGGATTTTCTTTCACTTTTACTCTTGATGATAAAGGTAAACAGGAGAAATAGGAAGTGTGAATATCCCTAAGGGGTGCACAGACAAAAAATAAAATCCTGACAAGAGTTATAACCCTCCGTAATATATCCCAAAAAAAAATGTTTTGCCTTTTGTTATACTTTAATCTACCCCACTCTGTCCAAAACTGAAAAAAAAAAGCTTTGGCTATAGATACACTTTTAGAAAATCATAGCATACAGTGTCGTTCCTCTGATCATGCTTCTAAAGAGGAACTCCAGCCTAACTTAAAATATGGGTATCATTGAGAAAAGCTCAACGCTTTGATGTTTTTTATTGAAGCATTTGATTACATACAGTTAGTGCAAAAAGAGATTCCAGCTTTGGATGTACACAGAGCCTTTGGTTTTCTAACAGGGTTCTCTGTGAGCCTTATCCTATGTTAAATTTGGTAGCACAACCAGGTTTTGCTTCTATCCTTGAGGTGAATTATCATAAATGGTCTCCCACAAAAATGTAAAGTAAATTTCCATATCACACAGTTTGTACCAGAAAGCCCACCCCTCGATGACTGAATAAGACCAGAAGATTTAGGTATCCTGCAGATTGCTTGAGATTTGAAATTTGATGTGAATGTGAAAAAAAAGTGTTTTTCCCCTAGATGTTGTGACTAAATCACCCTGGCCAGACAAATCGTCCTGTAATCCACAGCAACCAAGCTGGCATATGTGGTGGAATTGACAGTATAATGAGAATACAGTACTGAACATGATTAGGAGAGAAAAAAGTACTTTGAACTGACAACTAATGCTGCCCAGAATGGCTATAAAGCACAAGATTTTCCATGTAGAAGTGGAACGCAGGGTTTTAATCCCTCCATCTACAGCCAGCCCACTGAAGATAGGAATAAGCAATAAAGTCATTATCAAATGCAGCATAACAAATCAGCAATTGGATTTTGACTTGAAAGAAAGGCATCAACAGTGCTGCAAGATGAGACAGCGTGGTATGTAATTGAGGGGGTATACCTGGGATGCAAGGTATAATCATTGAACCCTCTAGGTACATAGTGGGCTCATCAATTAAATGTCAAATAAGGAGGGTGCCCACTTGTACCTACCTTCCCCTTTTCATCACACCAATCAACTGTGCCGAGTAACCATAGGGAGTGAAACCCTATCTCTTATTTAAATCTTATTAGTTTTACTGTCCAATTCTTTTGTGTCACATTTGAGAGCTGCTGCTGAACAATGCAAGCCACACAAACTTCATCTGCAGCATCAGGAGCTCTGGCGAAGACCAGGCATCCTCAGGTGTCGCCCCTTGCAATGAACTCTTGCCATTAACTTGTGACACAACTGAAAATGGGGTGAATTTAATTCTTCAGTTTTGAGTGCAAGCTGAGGAAGAAGAGTATAATAAGGAAAACAATTTACAAACATTAGGGTCAAAGGTTCATTTCTCTAGGATGAAAAACAGATATTGCCGTTATACAGTATCAAACATATTTTGATGGAGAGGTTCATAGAAGGAATATTATGTTTTCTATTGGTGTTGGTAAGCAGTATCCATTTACATATGTTGTCAATGTCAAAAAATGGGGAAATGGGATAAGCGAGACCTCAAACTCCCCGATTGTAGAGGTACTCACTGGGAAGGGGGGACGGGATTGGGAAGAAAAAACTGGATTTTTGGGGTACCAATATCTAGGTGTTAGAAAGCTAAGATACCATTGTTTAAAAAGACATATCTTTATTCAGTATAAAATCAAATCCAAAAGACATACATAGTGACAGTAATTAACAGAGATTACAAATAGTCAACACAATTGATGACAACTAAAAATTGGAAGGAATGTGGAGAATAGTCAGATTATCTCCACTATTTTGTCTCGTTTTTTCTCTACATGTTTCGCGGTCTGAGCCACTTCTTCAGGAGAAAGAATTTTTTTATAAAACGAGTCTATTGGATAAGACAAAATTTGGATGAGAAACAAAGAAATAAACATAAATCTATATGAACCAATCATGCAATCTATAGCAATATTTCACAATGTATATGGGGAGAGATAATCATATTACCTGAAGTCACCATAAAGCAGAAATGTGCCAATTGGAGAGAGCAGAATCATCAAAATGTCTCACTGGCGGGTATGGGAGACCTTAATCATAGTATACAATGATATATAAGTTAGAACATGGGCATATCCATTATGTATATCAATATATGTAAAGAATGAGAGGAGGAAAGAAACGAAAGAAGGAAAAGAAAAGGCAAGGAAAACAGGGAGGGGGAGGAGGAAAGGGAAAAAGGGGGAAGGAAAGGGGAGGGGAAGGGGAATATGTTGTCAATGATCTTACATATGTTGTCAACCAGATCCTTATGTATGAGAAGGTGGGGTGAAACGTGTTAACGTATTTCCGGTTACGCTGAAACCATTGACGTAATTTCCTGTCCTCCGTGGAATGCATGTCGGAACGGCGTTCCCGGAAGAACTGTATCTCACAGGCACAATTTTATCTTTTTACTTGTATGTAGTTCTTTTTTTTTTTTTTTTTTGCACTATTACATACTTCACAATGGCAGCCCTTTATTTATGTTTGAGCCTTTAAAAATCCTATCATTGGAGGGCAACGGAGCATTACATTTATAAGGAAGAGCAGTGGTGTACCACACCAATCCCAAGCTGGTTTGACCACAGACTGAAACAGCCGTGGGGTCCATTATTTTCGGTGAGTGGGGACACAGGAGGGGAGTGAAGCACCCCACACTGGCAAGCACTTTGGCACTTTATATATTTTCATGGACTTTTTTGAAGCACTAATGCACTTTTAGTTGTTGAATATTGAATTGTTTATTTACATCATATTGTATTTGCTTACTATTTATTTATTGAAGCACTTGTGCACTTTTCCTTATATTTCAGGCAAGCGGTGTTAATTTATATTTACATGAATAGTATTCAGCTTCAAGCTATTTAAGCTTATCTCTTCTATTCTTCAATTGTGAGGCTATTTGGATGTGTTTATCATGTAGGACTGCTTTGTGGACCAGATGGTTGTTGGGGATACTTCTGGGGAGCATTTGTGGGTAATGTCATTTTGAATGTGAAATTGTATAGTGACAAAAAGAGCTGGGGATAAAAGTAGGAAGTAATTTAGGGTGCAGCTATGATCCTTGTTTTGTCAGATCATAGAGAAAAAACGTATGCTACCTGTCTGGTAGCTTACTGCTACGTACTACGTGTCAGGATAAGACCAGGGAAATGTTGTGTTTAGTTACAGCAATCGTGATTTAGTAAAAATGTGGTCTGTTCGTGAGAACTGGTGATGAGTACAAAAATATGATGAGGATCCATTTTTTGGTGCATAGAGAAGGTTTGAAAGAGAAAATAACAGGGTCTGGTTTGTGATTGGTGCGCAATTTTTGGTACTGGAGGAGTGAGAATGACATAACTGCCTCAAGGGTCTTTTCTTTCCAAAGAGCAGGCAAAATACTGTATATCAAGAACTTTAGGACCCCCCGTTGTTTCCTAAAGTTGTTAGTAGTCTATATTTGGGAAAAGGTAGGTGGGGTCAAATGATCTGGGAGGAGAAGACTCGTAGAAATTGGTTTCCTGCAACAGATGATGCCAGCATAGAGAAATTTACACTGCCTTAATTGTTGGGATAATCAAGACTCTGTATGTTCAGGGAGAATACATGTAGTGACATTACATATCAGGGGTTAGACTGTGCGATGAGTGTCTCTTTGATAGGGCCAAGCACTTAGCTATCCCTTGCCACACTCAAGTGGAAAGGGGAGGCAAAGGGAAGGAGGGGATGGGGTAGGAAAAGACAGAGGGAAAAGATGCAGAACATACTGTATAAACAAAAACAAATATTTGAATTAGAGGTAGATTACATACTGTATGTCCTAATGGGTCTGGGATTGAAGAGAGAGAAAACACTGGCACTCAAATCATGAGTAAGGTCATAAAGACAAGCCATCATTAGTGGGAGGGTTCATGACTGAGGAGATGCAGTGTGCCCACTGTTTGAATAGAAAGTCTGGCTAGGTGTTGGAAGCAAGGAGGCAGTGGGGCGGGGGGGGGGGGTAGGGAGAAAGATAGAAAAGTGTGTCATGGTGTATAGAAAAGAAAGTGAAGGGGCATGGGAAGGAAGGTAGTAAGGGGTAAGTGGACTTTCAAGTGAAATTCTATTGCCCTGCATTTTGTAATCATGCTAAAGGCAATTTCAGTTAACAGATGGTATTTGTGCTCTTGGAAAATCAGGTGAGACTTTTCATGGGCTGGGGGGCGAAGCTGGCAGCCAGAGCGGATGGTTGTGTAGGAGAAGTGCTCTGGAGCCCAGGATACATACCGCAGCACATAGCAGTAATCCCCGATTGTTTCTCGGCTTATTTACAAGCCTCCTAGCTGGGGAAGATGTTGACCATGCCTGGCAAGCGGAAGAACCGGGAAGGGCCGAAGAAACTTACAGAATTCTTCACTGTGGCAGGAGGAAGAAGGGGGAAAGATGGGGCCGGCTCGATCAGACAGGCAGCACAGGCGATGGATCCTGAGAGTGAGGAGACCGTCAGCTCGCTCTCACCAATCACTAGATCAGGTACAATATGGCTGAGCCCTTAACCCCTTTCAATAGCCCCATTAAACAAAAGAGGCGCTAAAATAATTAAGGAGAACAGGGAGTCAGCTCATCACAAGAAGGGGAATTAATGGAGGAGACTAAAACTGGATACACGCTATACAACTTTTGTTGTCAGATTTCCTTTAGATTTACCTTTTCTATGTAGTGCAAGGGCCTGCCTGATTGCATACAAATTGAAAGTGTTTAGGTTTGACCTCGTATTATATGGTTTTGGTAAGTCTGAAGGAAAAAATCTAAAGAAAATTGTATAGTATGTATGGCCCATTACCAACATGAAGCACAACTCACTGCTTTTCCTACTTCAGGGCAACCTGCTATGGAAACTACTTTAAAAGAAATGCTCTTATCCCTGTGGGGAGCACTTCAGCATGATATGATATCCTTCATGAAATCAACCCGCAAAGAGATAGAAGCAATAAGGGACAGAGTAGATTTTTTAGAAACCAAAATGGGGGATTTCACTCAAGCCTACAATGAGCTAGTGGATTCTCATTTTGAGCTGGAAGATGAACTTAAATCTTAAAATGGCGGACCTGGAGGACAGGTCCAGGAGAAACAATATTAAATTTAGGGGGACCTTGGAGTTGGTCAAACCTCCGGATCTGAGCCTTTTTCTACAAAAAATCACGAGGGAGCTCCTGCCATCTCTCACCCCCAATGACATCATTATAGATAGAGCACACCGTCTGACAAAACTAGCATACCTACCAGACAAAATAGCAAGAGATGTCATTGCTATGATTCATTTTTTCCGGTTAAAGATCAACTGATGCGCTTTGCCTGACAACGACCTGCTCTCTCGGAGCCATATGGGGGGGTTTTTCCATGTATACCGACTTATCACAAGCTACAATGGTAGCCCCCAAGAACCTTAACCCTATTACTAAAATTCTCAGAAACCACAAAATCATTTACAAATGGGATTTTCCAGCCAAGCTGCTAATTGACCAAAACGGGGAGTCCTTTGTGGTAACATCCTTAGAAAAAGGGCTCGTCCTACTTTGCAGATGGGGCCTTTTACCAGCGCCCAGTGAGAATGGCCTAGACCAAAATTCCAACAAGAGGAATCCCAACCACCGACAACATACCAAAAACTGACATATGTTTTGCCATAGTGTTATACCTAAAGAGAAACCCTGAAAAGGGCAGCTAAACCCTCTTCCACCCCAAGTCGGGGCCACTGAAATAGCCCGGGGTATTACCTATACAGTGATTCACAAGTATTCTTTCCTTCCTTTTTTATTTTCCCCAAATGCAGTGTTACAGGGAAACCCTGTATCAATTTCCTTATGCTTTGCAAGTTTTTTGCAGCAGAACAGTTAATTGCAGTTGGTTTTTAGCCCACGGTTGGGGCTTCAGAGTAACCCATCTATCCATTTGCGGTACTTTTATTGACACTACCATCTCCAAACTCATTTCTGCATGTATTAGAGAAGATATCTGCCATGGCTGCGCATCCTACAGCTCTACCTCACATGGCTCTTAAAATTATGTCTTTCAACGTGCGAGGCCTCAACAGCCCATTCAAAAGAAGAGCCCTTTGGAAGGAAGCTATTTCTCAAAGATGCGACATCTTATGCGTACAAGATACCCACTTTGTGTCATCCAAAATGCCTAAACTCACACATGCTAAGTTTCCTTTAGTTTTTGTAGCAAACAGTCCAAACAATGTAAAGGTGTGATGATTGTAGTCAAAGACTCTATTGCCTTTAAATTGATTGATGTTCATCCAGATGAATTAGGAAGGTTTATTATACTAATAGCGTAATTCAACAATGCAACTATTACCCTGGTAAATGTATACGCACCCAACAAGAGACCTAGCAGATTTATCACTAAGGTGTTAAAAAAGGCTAGGAAAAAGCAAAAGGTCATTTGGCGATTATTATGCCTCTTTATACAACCTCCATTAAGACCCTAACACTTATCATCCTAAAGACAAAGAAATAGAGGACTTTCTCTCTCACCTCCATCTTCCCAAAATTGACTCGCCGACCTAACAAGAGCTGAACAAACCAATCAAATTGGAGGAAATTCTTTTTTTTTTGTTTCCAAAAAGGAAATTCTACAGGTGATTAATTCCCTACCATTGCACAAGTCCCCGGGGGCGGACGGATTCTTCGCGAAGTACTATAAGAATTTTGCGGGGATCCTGGCTCCCTATCTGAAAAATGTTTTCAATGAGGCAGCATTATCTAACCACTTCCCAACAGAGATGCTACAGGCCATAATGGTGACACTGCCGAAACCAGGCAAAGACCCGTCTAAGCCCCAGAACTTTTCCCCCCCCCTCATATCCCTTTTGAATTCTGATCCAAAAATTTACGCTAAGGTCATTGCTAATAGATTACTAAAGGTAACCCCAGGTTTGATTGGCATGGAACGAGTTGGGTTTGTCAAGAATCGCCACTCTCCAGATGGCACTAGAAAATAGTGAACCTCCTCCGATATGCAGAAACCAAGGGGAATCCATGTGTATTATTGTCCTTAGATGCAGAAAAAGCATTCCACAGGGTTTATTGGAGATATGTGGCACAAGTCCTAAACAAATTTGGCCTGGAAGGCTTTACCAAATTCGCTATCATGTCACTGTACACTAACCCTACTGCAAAAGTATTAGTATCTGGGATGCTCTCTAGGGAATTTAGTTTGAAAAATGGCACAAGACAGGAGTGCCCTCTCTCCCCAGTTATTTTTTCCCCTTGCTATCGAACCTTTAGTGGAATATATAAGATCTCACCCATCAGTGCATGGTATTAAGATTGGCAAACGGGAACATGAACTGGGTTTTTTCGCCAATGATATCATCCTAACATTGATCAAACTAGATCAGTCTTTATCACCCTTACAAAGCATTTTATCACTCTTCGGTTCATTATCCCTTTATAAAGTTAATACAGCTAAATGCTACGCACTTCACACAGGAATACCCCCGATAACCCTTAAACGGCTACAAAATATATTTTCTCGCTGCTGGAATTCTCCCTCAATTACATATTTAGCTATACAACTGACCCTCCCCACCTCCCCACTAAATGCGCAAGCCTACTACTGAGAGACATTGTTAGACCAATTCCTCTTCTGGTTTTCCAACCAAGAAGATAAGTTATGGATCGAAATAGAAAGAGAAATAACCCCAGGCAATGATCTAGTGGCTCTAGCCTTAGCATCCTCCATTCTCTCCAGACTATCCCACTATACAAGCCACACTGGGAGCATGGACATCCACTTACAGAATGGAATTCCCTGAGTAAGCCTCTTGTAAGATAGCATTTCCGATTAAGTCCTTTGAATATTTGATTTGGGACTTCTCTGTAAAACTGTGGGCAAAAGAAGGCATTAATTGCTTACATGAAGTAGGAAGATCGGGGGAAAATAGTCTACTCTATAGCATACAAAAGACACCAAATTGCCCATTATCAGAACTCCAACCCGATGGACAAGCTCACCATTCCTCAAAAAATGTGGGAGATTGTTATGAACAACCACAGCACCCACATCAAAGGTATTTCTTTTTTTTATAAGTATTGCAACTATTACCCAACATCAACCAAATTGGCATCTATGTTAAAATGGGAAGTGGATTTTAATCATTTATTTACCATTAAACAATGGTTTGACGCATTAGCGCCTACACGTGGTGCAACTGCTTGCATTGACCACTGGGATAATGTTTAGAAGATGATTCTTTGATTGTATCTGACCCCCCATAAGACTTCATAAATATTATCCACTTACATCATACCTATGCTGGAGGGAGTGCAACCAGAGAGGTAATTAACTTCATGTCTTCTGGAAGTGCCCTAAAATTGCTCACTTTTGGAAAGGGACTAAATTTGGGAGTAGAAGATTACCCTCCACAAGTAAGAACTGTAGTCATACATATCCTGTTTGCATCACGTATAGCTATTGCGCAGTTATGGAAGTCTATATCTACCCCCACGATATACTCGGTAATAGCGAGAGTTAACACACAAGCTCACTACGAGAAATGAATAGTGTACAAAGATCACAAAATTCCGAAATACCAAAGGAAATGGGACTCATGAAAAAATTTCCCTAAAGCCACACCACAAATATAATTTAAGTCCATTTAAATCAACTAAATTATGGAGCATCATTATGCATCATAGAACACTCAGAGTTTAGGTGATGGTACATGCGAATTTAGCTCTCTATCTAATGTTTACACTATTGTTTAAATTTCTGGTTTACCAATAGGGACATAGTTTCCTGCCTTGGAGGAGGCTTTCCCTAAGACCTATCTAGGATATAGGATAGGGTATGGTCACAGTTTGATCCCAATAGGGGGACCAACCCTTCTCCTTAATGGGGATTCCTATAAAGTGATGTGGGCAAAGGAGATTGTGACTTTTTTCAATTTCCTCTTTTAGATATGCCTGGCCTCAATGGATAGATAATTTTCAATATTGTTACTTCAATGCATCTGTTTTCATGTTGTACTACTCAAAATGTTTGTTGAGTTTTTGTTATTCATAACTTTGCAAATAAAAATTCAAAGTTAAAAAGAGACTTTTTATGAGCTGCTTGCAGGAGACCCTTTTTCAATTGATAGTAGAGCAGATTTACAATGATGTCCCTCAGGGGTTCCATTGCTGTCAGTTTTTTCTTGAGGGCTTAATGTACTCTCTCTACTGCCAGGCACTCCCCCGGGATCTCTGAGGTTAACTCTTGAAACACGGCAATGGAAAAGGGAGAGAGGATCAATTAGGGTCTCTGGGATACTCTGAATGCATAAGTTAGTCCATCTGGATCTGTTCTCTGCGTCCTCTGCAATTGCATTATAAGTTAAATTCTCATTGCAAAGGGTCTCCAATATCTTTATAGTATTTCTTCTAGAAGCCTTATAGTGATTTGCTGAGATGTTATCTGCAGTGATTTAACTCTGGCTAGGAAATCTTTATATGTGAGGTCTTTCTTAATGGACAGCATCTTTGCAGACACACGTGCCAATGCCTCTTCTCTTACCTGAGGCTTTTTTCGCCATGTCTGATGGATTGCTTTAACATGTCCTCCAGGGCAAGACACAGGGCAAGACACAGAGCAAGACACAGGCACAATTCTCTTACCCACCGTTCAGTCCTGCTATTTGACTGGGTAACACAGCTGTCTAGCAGAGGGCAGGAGCAAATAGCTGTTTCAACTTGGAAAGACTGGGAAGGATTAGAACTTGTGTCAGCTTTATATTGCCAATTGAGTCCCCACTGGGGATTTTTTTTCCTGAAATTCCTGCTGCATGAATAGAAACACACATGAGGAACGCAGGATAAGTGAATTGAAATCTTTCCAATGTGAGGAAAAATGTCTTCTTAGGGCTCTTTCACACTAATACGTTTTGCATGCGTTTTTACTTTGCAAGAAAAATGCAAGAACAATTTTAATCCTATGGGACTCTTCACTCTGCGTTACAGGTGCAGTGTGATTTGAAATGCATGTTGCATCGCTGCATCTTTGGTGCGGTTTTGGAAACTGCACCAAAAATTCAGCTTCCAATTCAAATGAATGGAAATTGCTGTAAAAATGCCCCGTGGTTTGCGTTTTTGGTGTGTTTTCGAGACATGTTCATTTTTCTCAAGTGCAGGTAACCCAAAAACGCACCAGAAATGCACAGGAAACACATCTGAAACACAGCAAAATCATGGTAAAAAAAGCATATGTATTTTTAACCTGATTTTGCAACAGAGCGGTGTAAAATTTTTCCCCATTAGAAAAACCTCCTTTATTTCTATTCTGAGAACAAATGTACAATTTTCGATTCCCTCCATCTCCCTTTTAGTGACAGTGACCCCCTAGAACAAAGAGTGAGGTTAGATATTTCCTATGTGGACACAGCAATTGGCAAAAAAACCTTTGGCTGGATTTATCCTTCAGGAACAGCGGGCATAAGACTGAAGCTGGGTGTTCCAGGTATTACTGTATCTTGCACTGGAGTCTAGGTGTGTCATACTATACTACTTTATACTGCAAGAAAAAAAAACACTGAAAAGAATAGAACAAAAAAATGTAAAGCCGCACAAATAGTAAATACACTTGAAAAAAAATACAAAAAGCACTAAGAAGTGTTTTTTAAAGAATTTTTTGCAAAACCGTTTGCCTTGTGAAACTGCATGTACATTTGTTCTGTGTGAATGTGGGCAAAATCATCAGGCTATTTTCTCTCCAGGCTGAATGTTATTTAAGGATCTTCTTTTCTTCACCCAATATATGAGACACCGTTCTAAATAATGGATCATAAGTGACGCATGGTCTTGGTAACTAATTGGTGTAAATCACCAGATTCTAAAAGTGATACAGGTGCGGATTGCAATTAACAGATCGCACCTGACTGCTAGGTATTTGCTCTTCACTTTTTCCTGTGTAAATTGGAAAATTGTGTGGTCATTATTGATGGTGGTGTATAGGGCGTGGCTCCAGGACTATTGGTAACGGCACTATCTATTTCTGGTATTTAAATGTGAAATTTGTCTCTAAGATGGCTTTCATGATTCATGAGGGGATTCTCTGGACGCTGAAATTAGAGCCACTTTTGATAACAGTAAGGACACAGAGGCTAATGGAGATTTGAAAAATCTATTTCGGGACCACAAGAAGTTACTTGTAAGGTCCCTTAATAGAAAATGGGATGTTCTGTCGTTGGAATCATACATCTCACAGGGTATCATACCCAGAGGTTTACGTGAGAGAGTGATTCCAGCCATGCACCTACACACTGAGCGGTTTCTAGAGAAGTGGAAAACTGAGTGCATAGCGCATGGAATAAGAGTTATGGCCCTAATAGTAGAGGAGGAAAAGGTACAATTAGAGGAGATACAGGAAGAGACAAAAGGTTTATTGGAAAAATTAGAACCACATAAAGAGTTAGAAGAGTTCCAGAAGCAGAATGAATACCTCAAAAAGGAAATAGAGAGAACCCAAAAAAACTTAAAAAGTATTAAACAATCCAAATTTCAAAGAGATTTGGACGACTGGGCTCGAGGGGAAATCTTTGATCTAGCTTCTAAAAATAGGCGCAATAGGCCGCGGAGAAGAGGGGATAGCTATAGAAACTACTCCAGCTATGAATCAATGCCCTCTGGAAGCGACGATGATGACCGATCGGTCACTTTTTTAAGGGAGGGTCTGGCGGAGGATGTCTCTCCACCCACCACTCCAAAAGGCATCCTGAAGAAGGGACCCAAAAAGAAAAAAGGAGGCAAAGACAAAGAAAGAGAAAAAACAGGAGGACAAGGAAACACCTGGGACCAAAGAACCAGACCATGCAATCGTCGGTAATATCCGGCCTTATGAAGTCCCTAAATAGTGAAGAGGCTTCCTCTGCCTCCCCCCCCCCTCCTCCCCTCTCTTGACCGACAGGTCTGATGACCCTAAAATCATCAATTTGTCTAATTTCGTTTTACACGAATCTCATATCTCTGTCTTAGCCAAAGGCCTCTCATTCTCTCCCACCTCCGGCATGGACCACTTTGAGGTATATAAAGACCTCTGTCTTTTCCTCCGGAACGTATACTGTAGATTGGTACATGCTGGTGACAGTGGAAGCATTAACGAAGCACAATTAGATCCCAAAGAAGTAGAAGCACTCTCAGCTCTAGAGTCATTACTAGATGAAGCCGGTGAATCCTCGGAGGAGGAGGAGTCCCCTACAAATAGCGATAATTTGAGAAAAAGTAACATCTATATACGCTCTACCAAGATGCCTAAATTTTGTGCCAACAAATGGCTGAATTCCTTCTTATTATTGGTTGAAGAAGACCTTAAACGGGTAAATTGGGACTCAATCTCCTCCGACAACCTCACACGGGAGGAACGAATTGCGTTACGTGATCTCAAAAAGGCTAGTGACATAGTCATCAAAAAGAGTGACAAAGGAGGCAATGTAGTGTTGTTAACTGCCGATAATTATGAGAGAGAAGTAAAACGTCTCTTATCAGATGACAACACTTACAAAAAACTCCAACACAATCCGTTACCTGAACTAGTTTACAATATAAATGAAAAACTTCAATTTGCCTATGAAGCTGGACTAATTACTACCAAGGAGAAAAAATATCTCCAGGTACGAGAGTATAACATCCCCACTTTCTATGTCATACCAAAAATACACAAAAATCCAGTGGACCCCCCGGGCAGACCTATAGTGTCAGCCTGTGGGGGCCCACTGGACAGGATTGGTAAATACTTAGACTCATTGATCAAGGATCTTGTCCTCGACCTTCCCTCGTATGTGAGAGATACGGGGGACGTCTTGAACAAGATCCAAGATCTTGAGTTTACCACTGGAGTTCTGCTTGTTGGTATAGACGTCGAGTCTCTCTATACCTCTTTCCCCCACCCATGGGGCTTATTATCAGTATACCACTTCCTGGAACAAAAATTCCCACTACTAGGCCCACAGAACGAATTCCTTTTGGAATTACTTGAATTCTCCTTGCTAAATAATGTTTTTCAGTTTTCTAACAACTTCTTCCAGCAAATTAGAGGAACGGCTATGGGAGCCCCCTGGGTACCGTCGTACACCTGCCTACATCTTGGCATGTGGGAGGAAGAAGTGGTGTACACCTCGTCTATGTACCTCAGCCATGCTTTGACCTGGCTGAGGTACATAGACGATGTGCTCATGGTTTGGGCAGGTACACCACTTGAGCTAGAGCAGTTTATGTTGGAACTTAATGCCAACCAGCGAAACACCCGGCTAACCTATACGGTCGATAGGAAAGTGCTTTCTTTCCTGAGCTTAAAGATGGAAGACTAACTACTACTACCTTTCGTAAACCAACAGCTGCTAAGACCCTCCTAAGGGCCGACAGCCATCATCCCATCAGTCTTAAGATGGGGATCCCTGTGGGACAATTTTTCCGCATAAAACGTAACTGTACATCCGGTGAAGATTACCTACGGGAATCTAGAGAGCTCTATGCGAGATTTCGTGAGAGAGGGTACTCACACCGGATGATCAGAAGAGCACGAAGGAAAGCGGCAGTCAGGGATAGAAAAGAGCTTCTTAGCCAAACTAAATCAAAACCAGAGAACCCTAATTTACCGCGTCTAATCACTAAATATGGCTGCCAGTGGAATGAGGTGAGACAAATCCTTCAATCACACTGGCATGTCTTACAAAATAATGAACTATTAAAAAACATAGTAGGACAACGTCCATTGTTAACGGCTAGAAGGGCTACAAATCTGAATGACCACCTAGTGCATTCTGAGTTTACACATACTACTAAGTCTAATTGGCTTACTGAATTACAACCTCTCAAAGGAATGTACCCGTGTGGCCATTGTCAGATTTGTACTCACGTAATAAAATCACAGACCTATACTGATTCACAATCCAAAGTGACGTACAAAGTTGAGTCCTTCATAAACTGCTCTACCGCTCGAGTTCTGTACATAATAAAGTGTCCCTGTCACAAAATGTATGTAGGGAAGACCAAAAGACAATTGCGTATTAGAATAGGGGAGCACCTTAAAAGCGTACGTCTCAAGGAAGAGACTCCCATCGGTCTACACTTCGCTGAAAAACACAGCGCTGATCCGACAGGCCTTAAGGTGATGGGCTTCTGGGCCTTAAAAATATCACCCAGAAGAGGTGACTTTGATAAAGTCCTTTTAAAGGAGGAGAAAGCCTGGATCTTCCACCTTAATATGTTGACACCTCAGGGATTGAATACTGACATGAGCCTCAGCATATTCCTTGAGCCATAGACGGCTATATATACGGCTGCAGCGCGGACTTGAATTTTCGGGAGGCCGTTTTTAAACGGCCTCCCATAAACACGCCCTCCGCGCGCTCCCGCGAGCGCGCATCGGGTAGAAGCTGTGTTGGCCGTGTCCCTTGGACACAGCCAATCACAGATCGAGACGAATGGCCAATCACAGCGGCCATTCGTCACGATCGAGGCATCCAATGAGAGATGATCTCATATGTAAACATATGAGATCATCTGTCATTGCCTCGGTAGTAACAGACTCCCCGCGCGCTCCCGCGAGCGCGCACCGGGGATAATCTGTGTTGGCCGTGTCCCTTGGACACAGCCAATCACAGATCGTGACGAATGGCCAATCACAGCGGCCATTCGTCACGATCGAGGCATCCAATGAGAGATGATCTCAAATGTAAACATTTGAGATCATCACTCATTGCCAGCTCTCCCTCCTCACACACAGACTACAGTGTGAGGAGAGGAGAGACCGTAAGTGTAAAAAAAAGTGCCCACCAGTGATCACCAGTGCCCACCAGTGCCCACCAGTGTGCCCACCAGTGTGCCATCAGTGTGCCAAGTGATCAGTGTGCCCAGTGCTCATCAGTGCCCACCAGTGCCCACCAGTGTGCCCATCAGTGCCCGCCCAGTGCTCATCAGTGCCGCCCAGTGCTCATCTGTGCCCGCCCAGTGCTCATCAGTGCCGTCCAGTGCTCATCAGTGCCGCCCAGTGCTCATCAGTGTGCCCAGTGCCCACCAGTGTGCCCATCAGTGCCCGCCCAGTGCTCATCAGTGCCGCCCAGTGCTCATCTGTGCCGCCCAGTGCTCATCAGTGCCGCCCAGTGCTCATCAGTGTGCCCAGTGCCCACCAGTGTGCCCATCAGTGCCCGCCCAGTGCTCATCAGTGCCGCCCAGTGCTCATCAGTGCCGCCCAGTGCTCATCAGTGCCGCCCAGTGCTCATCAGTGTGCCCAGTGCTCAGTGTGCCCACAGCGCTCATCAGCGTGCTCATCAGTGCTCATAAGTGTGCTCATCAGTGTGCCCACAGAGCCCATCACAGTGCCCATCAGTGAGCCAGTTTAACCGTGCCCATCAGTCTCACCGTGCCCATCAGTGTCACCGTGCCCATCAGTGTCACCAACGATGGCTAAAAAATTTTTCTCAGCCGAGGAGGCCTTCAATATCATCAGTGAGGACATGGACAGGGAACTTTCTGCTTCGGAATCTTCTGAGTCAGAGTCTGATTCCGAAGTAAATTATGAGCCGGTCATTAGCAGCGGGATGCAGACCGACTCCGACGAGGAGGAATACTGCCCGCCTGCCAAACGAAGGCGTTCTGGTGAGGAGGAGGCAGTGCCATCCACCAGCTCCGCAGTGCCATCCACCAGCTTCGCAGTGCCATCCACCAGCTCCGTAGTGCCATCCACCAGCTCCGCAGTGCCATCCACCAGCACCACAGTGCCTCGGCAAGAAAGGCCAAGCTCAAGTGGGGTGTCACCTCGCCCCCAAAGGGTTAGGACCAACGCCAGCCTTCCCTATGCCCTTCTGAACCCCCTGTGGCTTCCTCCCAACTCAGGAGAAGCCATCATCCCCCCTTTCACTGCCCAGCCAGGAGTCCAGGTCAACACGGAGAACTTTGCCCCAATTGACTACTTCCGTTTAATTTTTACGGAGGACCTGCTGACGTCCATTGTGGCCCAGTGCAACCTGTATGCACAACAATTTATCCAGAGTAACCCCACATCCTTTTATTCCCGTCCCTTTGAGTGGAGAGACCTAACGGTGGAGGAGTTCAAGATATTTTTAGGCCTCACCTTCAACATGGGACTCAATAAAAAAAACAAACTGCAAGCATATTGGTCAACCAAACCAATCTACCATATGCCCATCTACTCTGCAGTAATGCCCAGGGCCAGGTATTTGATGATCACGAGGTTCCTCCATTTCAACGACAATACCCAGTGCCCTCCCCGAAATTCCCCAGCATTTGACAAGCTGTTCAAAATTCGGCCACTTCTAAATTATTTTTCAGAAATATTCCCTCAATTATTTACCCCAGACCAAAATATATGTGTGGATGAGTCCCTTGTGAAATTTACCGGCAGGCTGGGCATCAAACAATTCATTCCCAGCAAACGGGCCCGCTATGGGGTGAAGCTTTACAAACTATGTGACCGAGCCACAGGGTACACCTATGCCTTCAGGGTGTACGAAGGGAAGGACACCCAGCTGCATCCCCCTGAATGTCCGGACTACATGGGATCAAGCGGGAAAGTAGTTTGGGACCTCATTTACCCTCTCCTTGAAAAAGGCTACCACCTGTACGTAGACAATTTCTACACCAGTTTGCCCCTGTTCCGAAACCTTCACAGAAAGAAGACTCCTGCATGTGGCACGGTCCGAAAAAAACGGAAAGGCTTTCCTCAAAGGCTAGTAAACACCAAGCTGAGAAGAGGGGAGACGGCGAGTCTGAGAAATGAGGAAGTTCTGGCTGTGAAGTGGAGGGACAGAAGAGACGTCTACATGTTGTCTTCGATCCACAATGACAACTATGTGGAATCCCGACGAAGGAATGGCCCAGTCCGAAAGCCAACATGTGTACATGAGTACAACTTATTCATGGGGGGAGTGGATTTCAACGACCAAATGATGGAACCCTATCTACCCACAAGACGTACCTATCATTGGTACAAAAAAGTAGCAATTTATATTTTTCATTTGGCCATATACAATTCCTACATTTTATACCGCAAATCCACCGAAAGCCCCCACCCCTTCCTTTATTACCTGGAGGAAATCTTCACAACCCTCATGTTTCCAAACGGCCCACCAGAAAACATTAGATCTGACGTAATAAGCAGACTGTCTGAACGCCATTTTCCAAGTAAAATCCCTCCCACACAAAGAGACAAAAAACGGCAGAAAAAATGTAGGGTGTGTACCAAGGCAGGAATTCGAAAAGACACCCGCTATTATTGTCCCCAGTGTCCTTCCCAACCAGGCCTCTGTGTAGACGACTGTTTCCGCCGTTACCATACTTGTCTAAATTATTAGTATGGTAAACGTAGTCCTCCGCTTTCACCCCTTATGCCACTGTATGCTCCTGAAATGACCCTGGACTGTTATTCAACGACGCCTTTGCCTGCTGATTTTGTACCTATGTCTGCCTGCTCCGGAACTGACCCTGGCCTGTTTTTTGACCATGCTTCTGCCTGCTGATTCTGTGATTCTGTTCATACCTCTGCCTGCTCTGGAACTGACCCTGGACTGTTATTTGACCATGCCTTTGCCTGCTGATTTTGTACCTACCTCTGCCTGCTCTGGAACTGACCCTGGACTGTTTGACCACGATTTTTGCCTGCCTCTTGAAGTAGTGGGATTCATACCACAGGGGTCTCACATATGTGAGGGGACCAGAATTGTTTTTCTGGATGAAGAAAACAATTTTTTTTGTTGTTCTTATTCTCAGATTAGGGTCTGGATCCTGGAGGCTTCAAAGCGATTTGGGTGGGATAAGCCTCTACCCCTGTCCCCATTCTATCCCGACAGAGGCCCTACTTCTGCCTGCAGGACTACCATCATGCCTCTGCCTGCCGCATGCACTGACACTGGACTGGTATCCTTGCCTGGAGAATTGCATGCACTGTTGCTGACCAAGTCCCTGCCTGCTGCCTGGACTCAACTCTTGTGGACAACTGCGCTTCTAAAACTACAGGTAAGCTTTTGTTTACCCTTTGCTCAGCAGAATGTATTGTGGGGTGTAATTCATGGTAATTCATGGTATGTGCATGCTATGTGTCTTTGCATGTTGGGCCTCTGTATGTGACCTGACTGCGTAAAAGTCTCACACATGTGGTATCGCCATACTCAGGAGGAGTAGCAGAATGTATTTTGGGGTGTCATTTTTGCTATGTACATGCTATGTGTTGGAAATATCTTATAAATGGACAACTTTGTGTAAAAAAAATGCATTTCCATTTTTTTTTCCACATTTTCCGAAAGATTCTGGAAAAAAATGACGTGTTCAAAAGACTCATTATGCCTCATAGAATATACGTTGGGGTGTTTGCTTTCCAAAATGGGGTCATTTAGTGGGCTTTTTCATTGTGCTGGTGCTCCAGGGCCTTCAAAAGTGTAATAGGTGGTTGAGAAATGAAAAGTGTATTTTATGCTCCGAGAACGCCTGGAGGTGCTACTTCAATGTTGGACCTCTGTATGTGGCCTGGCTGTAAAAAAGTCTCACACATGTGGTATCGCCATACTCAGGAGGAGTAGCAGAATGTATTTTGGGGTGTCATTTTTGCTATGTACATGCTATGTGTTGGAAATATCTTATAAATGGACAACTTTGTGTAAAAAAAATGCGTTTTCATTTTTTTTCCACATTTTCCGAAAGATTCTGGAAAAAAATGACATGTTCAAAAGACTCATTATGCCTCATAGATTATATGTTGGGGTGTTTGCTTTCCAAAATGGGGTCATTTAGTGGGCTTTTTCATTGTGCTGGTGCTCCAGGGCCTTCAAAAGTGTAATAGGTGGTTGAGAAATGAAAAGTGTATTTTATGCTCCGAGAACGCCTGGAGGTGCTACTTCAATGTTGGACTTCTGTATGTGGCCTGGCTGTAAAAAAGTCTCACACATGTGGTATCGCCATACTCAGGAGGAGTAGCAGAATGTATTTTGGGGTGTCATTTTTGCTATGTACATGCTATGTGTTGGAAATATCTTATAAATTGACAACTTTGTGTAAAAAAAATGCGTTTTCATTTTTTTTCCACATTTTCCGAAAGATTCTGGAAAAAAATGACATGTTCAAAAGACTCATTATGCCTCATAGATTATACATTGGGGTGTTTGCTTTCCAAAATGGGGTCATTTAGTGGGCTTTTTCATTGTGCTGGTGGTTGAGAAATGAAAAGTGTATTTTATGCTCCGAGAACGCCTGGAGGTGCTACTTCAATGTTGGACCTCTGTATGTGGCCAGGCTGTAAAAAAGTCTCACACATGTGGTATCGCCATACTCAGGAGGAGTAGCAGAATGTGTTTTGGGGTGTAGTTGTAAGTATGCATATGCCATGTGAGAGAAATAACCTGTTGAATATGCCTCTTATTAAATACATTGGAATGTCTACTTTCCAAAAAGGGGTCATTTGGGGGTCATTTGTACTTTCCTGGCTTGTTAGGGTCTCAAGAAGTGAGATAGGCTGTCAGTACATTAGGCGTGATCAATTTTCAATGATTAGCACCATAACTTGTAGACTCTCTAACTTTCACGCAGACCAAATAATGTACACTTATTTGGGTTATTTTTACCAAAGATATGTAGAAGTATACATTTTGGCCAAAATTTATGAAGAAAAATTACTAATTTGCAAAATTTTATAACAGAAACTAAAAAAAAAACGTTTTTTTTTTAAATTTGCGGTCTTTTTTCATTTATAGCGCACAAAATAAAAAGCCCAGTGGTGAATAAATACCATCAAAAGAAAGCTCTATTTCTATGAAAAAAAGGACGAAAAATTTATATGGGTTGAGTGTTGCATGACCGCGCAATTGTCATTCAAAGTGTGAGAGCACTGAAAGCTAAAAATTGGTCTGGGTGGGAAGGGGGTTTTAAGTGCAAAGTAGGCAAGTGGTTAAACTATGGGCCGTTTTGAACATTTAAGTATCTTCTTCTATATGATCTAGGTCACTGCACAAAAACATGGCCCAAGATTCTTTAGTAATAAAAATGTGAAAAATTCTTTAAATTATGTCCATTAATGGATGCCCAGCGGACTCTTGGTTGACAGCGGAGACTAGCTTGAATCTGAATAGCTCCACCACTGCCCTTTGTATCTGTTTCACTCTGTGACAGTTTGATGGTATATTTACATATGTACTCCTTGCCCACTATCACTTCCATAACGTGACTAGTGGCAGCGTTCGGGATATAGGGAGTTTTGGAATGTGATAGCGGTGATATTGCCCAATGACTAATTTGGAGACTAAGAGTTCCATGTCGATTGACTAGGAACTGGCCCTTTATCTCTAACTGGGACATTGAAGTCCCGGTGATTGCCGGTAGTAGTCCTGGAGCCACGCCATAATCGCCTGTAGATGAAGATTGTAGAGCATTACCTTTGTTTTACCACAAGATGGAGACTCTCCATCCGGTTTTTAATTGAGGCAGGAGGTGGTGATGGAGGAGTGTCTGCAATGCTGTCACCTGTTGGCACTAACCAATCACGCGATCTTCCTATTTATTCACCTCCCAAACCCTCCAATGACGTCCTGACGAAGCGTGCGTCACGAAACGCGTTGACGTCACACGCCGGCCCCGCACAACCAGGAAGAGCCACACATGCGCTCCGGCTCCCATCCACGGCACGGAAATCCGGTTTCAAACCGGAACACGCTGTTTCCTCGTGGTTTGCCGAAGCTGCACCTTTCTGCCGGGCCTCCATCTAAACGTTCTCTGAAGAAAACGAGCAGAAGTCCACCGATCAAAGATTCCAAGTGCTTGGTGAGCATTAAATTTTCTCTTACGTCCTCCGACAGTCGCCGCCTCTTCATATTCGTCACATATGGGGTATTAGACTTTGCTCCGAAGGAGTAGCTAGGCAACAGAATATGTTAACAATAAAGCTTTTAACATATCCCACCCTCAAGGGGTGGTCCCCTCAGTCAATACCCTCCTACTTCCTGCAACCATATCCCAGTTTTAATGTCTAGCTTGTCAGGAGTGGCTGGCTCTCTCTGTGCTGGGACTTTCTGTCCCAGACTCTTTCTTCTTTTTAATATTTTGTTTGAGTTTTTCTCTCTACCTTTATTTAGCTGTTATTTTGTCAGCGTTAGTTAGTTCTTCGGATGAAGAGGATCATGCGGACTGGGTCTCGGGCTGATCCCCCTGGTCGCAGGTCGTGGGTCAGTGGCTTCCCAGTCTGCCATCGAGCGTTCAGCCAGGTAACGCTCCTGGCATAGTGAACGACCCATCCCTGTTCGGTGCAGGGATGATTGGTGAGGTGGCTACCTCACTGGACGCTGTGCGGTTTCTTAACCCCCATTTTGTGCGTCTTGACTTGCGACTCTCCCTGCCTCATGTGCAGCGGCTTGTTCGCCTGTGCGGGTCCCCCACGCCATGTGAGGTAAGTGTATTTATGTGGGGACCTGTCTGTCTGGGGGGTGTCAGTCTGGGACTGTGTAACCTGCCTCTATTCACACTGCTTGTCTCCCTATCTCTCGGCTGCAGGGGGGGGGGGGAGCTGTATGACACTGTGTGTGTCAGACTGGTCAGTGTGAGAAGCTGTGTGCTGTGGGGCATGTTTTTTTGGCATGTTTGGGTATATACAGCGATCGCTGCGGCGATCTGACATGTATTCTGATATTGGAATGTAATGTGTGTTTTAATGCACTGTGGAGCGGCGGTTTCGGTGCCAAACGACGCCATTTTGCCTACACCCGCTCCGGCCGCATGGTTTACATGCATGGCGGCCATTTTCTTGTAGCCTCCATAGGCTTACATAGAGCGCCCTGGCAGCATCACTTCCTCTTTCCAGGAACACCGATCGAGGCAGCAGCAGCGGCGAGGGTCTCCTCAGGTTTTATCCTTCTGTTCTTGCTATCCATTGCCTGTGTTCAGTTTGCATATTCCCTGTGGGGGTCTCATTGTGCTTGAGTGTGGTGCGGTGGGCTGCGCTTGCCGCGCTTGCTTAAAAGGGGCAGTTAACCCTTGGTTGTCTGGCATTACAGGGGCAATGGATTCTCAGGAGGGAAAATTTCCTACAGTATTGGTGGAAAGCCAGGGGACCGCTGTTTCCCCCCCAGGGGGGGATTTAGCCACTATTGTGGCTGGCCTTGCTGCTCAGGTGCAAATGCTGGTGGCTGCTCAATCTACTAAAAGGCCCAGAGTTGCTCTTTCCTCTGATTCTGAGGGTGAAGGTGATGGGGCTGTTATGGCAGGGGCCTCCTTATCGGGGTCCCGCTCCTCTCTTGATCTAGTGGGGTCTGAAGTTGAGGGGGTTGATAATTCTCCCCCTGGCTCGCCTGAAGAGCTTGCAATCATGGATGAGTTGATTGCTTCCATTAAGCAAACGCTGCGTTTGCAGGATGAAGTGTGTCCCCCCGCTGCCTTGGCGGCTTATGGGACGCAGAGGAAACGCAGGACGCCGCAGGTTTTTCCCTGCAATGCTGATTTTCAGCGCGCTGTTAAGGATCAATGGCGCGATCTGCGCAAACCTTTTGCGGTACCAAGTAAATTCAAGCTGCGTTATCCTTTTTCGCCTGCCACTGATGAAAGGTGGTGTGTGCCTCCACCAGTGGATCATGCAATTGCGGTTTTGAACAAAGCCACTGCAATTCCTGCAGAGGGTTCCCCTGTTTTCCGTGATGCCACGGATAGGAGACTGGAGTCTCTTGCCCGTCATACTTATTCTGTTACGGGTTCTATGCTTAAGGCTCTGTTTGCTTCTCTCATGGCGGCCCAGGCGATCGCAAGTTGGACGCAGATGCTTAGGCGCGTCCTAGTGGCCGATTCGGCCTCACCGGCGACCCTGGATATGGTGGATCAGATCCACCAGGGTGTCATGTATCTGTGTGATGCGGACCTGGACCTGATTCCGTTGGCTGCACGTGTGCACAGCGTGGCGGTGTTGTCTCGCCGCCTGGTTTGGTTAAAATGTTGGTCGGTGGACCAATCTTCACGTAAGACCTTAGCCAATCTGCCTTATGATGGGTCTCGCCTTTTTGGGGAGTCCCTGGATGTGTTGATTAAGGGGATCACCGGGGGTAAGAGCACTCTCTTGCCCCATTTCCCCAAGGCTAAGGGGGCTTCTGGGAAGAAGCATGCTAATTTTCGGCCCCCTCAGGGGTCCTTTCGTGCCTTTCGGCCGCACCACAAGGGCAAGCCGTTCAAAGGCCAAGGCTCTCAGAAGAAGCCCTGGTCTGGGAAACAGAAGTCCGGCCAATCCGGACCTGCGGCCCATAACAGTTCGGCCTGAAGGGGCGCCCTCACCCAGTTTTGGGGTGGGGGGACGCTTGCTCGGTTTTCTTCAGCCCTGGTTGGCCCGTGTGAGGGACAGATGGGTTCTGGAAATCGTTCGATCTGGTTACAAGATCGAGTTTCTCTCTCGGCCGGAGAGCAGATTCTTTCCCTCAAATCTTCAACTGTCTCCAGAGCGCCTGCGGGATCTGCACCTGGCGGTGCGGGACCTGAGGGCTCAGGGAGTGGTGGTTCCGGTGCCTCATCGGGACAGGTTTCGGGGGTTTTATTCCAATCTGTTCACCGTGCCCAGAAAGGAGGGCAAGGTTCGTCCGATTCTGGACTTGAAGGCTCTGAACCGCTCTGTGCGGGTTCGCAAGTTCCGCATGGAATCCCTGCGGTCGGTGGTGGCTGCCCTGGTTCCGGGGGAATTCATGGCCTCCATCGATTTGAAGGATGCGTACCTTCACATCCCTATATTCGAGGGTCATCAGAGGTACCTTCGATTTGCCATTGCGGAGGATCACTACCAGTTCGTGGCGTTGCCCTTTGGTCTCGCCTCGGCTCCGCGGGTCTTCACCAAGGTGCTTGCACCGGTTCTGGCATTATTGAGGGCCCAGGGCGTTTCTGTCCTGGGGTATCTGGACGACATTCTGGTTCGGTCTGCGACCAGCCAGGGTCTGGAGGAGGACCTGTCTGTCACGATGCAAACTCTGCAGGAGTTTGGTTGGACGATAAATTTTCCAAAGTCGACACTGAGTCCGTCGGTTCGTCTCCCCTATCTGGGAATGATACTGGACTCGGTGCAGGCGAGGGTCTTCCTGCCGGAAGACAAACTCAGGACTCTCCGGGAGGAAGTCAGGTCCCTCAGGGACGTTCCGAACTCGTCTCTGCGGACGTGTATGAGATGTCTGGGATTGATGGTCTCGGCCTTCGAGGCGATTCCTTTCGCCCAGTTTCACACGCGGGGTCTCCAAGCGGAGATCCTGTCCAGGTGGGACGGGCGACCTCAATCTCTGGATCTTCAAATCTCGTTGAGTCTTCGCACCAGGGAAAACCTTCTGTGGTGGCTCCAGTCCCCGTTGGTGTCCGGGGGCAAGTCGTTTCGTCCGATCTCGTGGACGGTGATCACCACGGATGCCAGCCTGTCGGGCTGGGGTGGTGTTCTGGGCGTTCTGTCCGCTCAGGGGACTTGGTCGGAGGGGGAGTCTTCCCTTCCGATCAACATTCTGGAATTGCGTGCGATAAGTCTCTGTCTTCATCGCTGGACGGACCGGCTGCAGGGTTGCCCGGTTCGGGTGCAGACGGACAATGCCACGGCGGTGGCCTACATCAACCACCAAGGGGGCACCAGGAGTGCCCGAGCGGCTCGAGAAGTGGCCGACATTCTGTCTTGGGCCGAGACTCATGTCCCGGCGATAACGGCGGTTCACATTCCGGGTGTGGAGAACTGGCAGGCGGACTATCTGAGTCGCCAGACCCTGGATCAGGGGGAATGGTCTCTCCATCCGGCTGTCTTCCAGATGTTGTGCGCGAAGTGGGGTCTTCCAGATGTGGACCTGTTCGCGTCTCGTCTCAACAACAAGGTGATGAGGTTCGTGGCAAGGACGCGCGACCCTCGGGCAGACGCGTCGGACGCGTTAGTGGCCCCGTGGCATCAGTACAGGCTGATGTACGCGTTTCCACCGATTCAGTTGCTGTCCAGGTTCCTTTGCAGGTTACACTCGGAACGCAACACGGTGATTCTTGTGGCACCGGACTGGCCTCGCCGGTCCTGGTACGCAGACCTCGTGAATCTGGCGGTCGACGCCCCGTGGCGTCTGCCTCTTCGAGACGATCTACTGTCTCAAGGACCGATATACCATCCTGCTTTACAGTCGCTGGATTTGATGGCCTGGCTGTTGAGACCGAGGTCCTGAAGGAGAGGGGTCTCTCTCCGGAGGTCGTTCATACTTTAATCAACGCGAGGAAGTCTTCCTCGGGGAAGGTTTATTACCGTACTTGGAAGGCCTATTTTGCCTGGTGTGAGTCCAGGGGGTTTTCACCCCGCACGTACTCGGTGTCCCGTGTGCTGTCTTTCCTTCAAACGGGTGTTGATCAGCGTTTGGCGCTGGCTACGATAAAGGGTCAGGTGTCTGCTCTGGCCGTTCTGTTTCAACGTCCCGTGGCTTCCAACCCATTGGTTGGCACCTTTGTTCAGGGTGTGCGGCATCTGGTTCCCCCGAGGCGGGATCCTCTGCCCCCTTGGGACTTGAATCTCGTTCTATCTGTGTTACAACGTGCTCCTTTTGAACAGATCAGGGAGATCTCGTTGTCTATGTTGTCCAAAAAGGTCGCCTTTTTGGTGGCGATCACTTCGGCTCGCAGAGTGTCGGAGCTGGCGGCTTTGTCCTGCAAGTCTCCGTACCTGGTTATTCATTTGGATAAGGTGGTCTTGCGACCTAATCCTTCTTTTCTTCCGAAACGAGTTTCGGAATTCCATCTTAATGAGGATATTGTCTTGCCTTCGTTGTGCACGAAGCCTAAACATCCAAAGGAGGTGAGATTGCACTCTCTGGATGTTGTTCGGGCGATTAGGGTTTACCTTAAATCGACTGAGTCTTTTCGAAAGACGGACTCCTTGTTTGTTCTTCCAGAGGGTCCTCGGAAGGGCATGGCGGCTTCGGCCTCTACCATCGCCAAATGGATCAGGCAGACCATTGAACAGGCCTATGCTTTGCAGGGGAAGGTTCCCCCTGTGCCTGTGAAGGCGCACTCTACTAGATCTCTGAGTACGTCTTGGGCCTGTCGTCATGGGGCTTCTGTAGCCCAGGTGTGTAAGGCGGCGACTTGGTCGACCGTGCACACTTTCACAAAATTCTACAAAGTAGATGTTCAGGCATCGGCGGATGCTTCCTTTGGCCGCAAGGTTCTTAGTGCGGCTGTTCCCTAGGGTCCCTTGTTGGGGACTCCTGGCTGTTGGGATAAGTTTTGTATCCCCTGGTTTTTTGTCTTTTCCTGGGTTGTTGCTCCTGTTGAGCACTTGTTTTTTGCTGTTGCCCAGCTGGTTTCCTACCTTTGGTAAGGTTCCTTCTTTGATACGGAGACTGCGTTGCCTTTCGGCGCGGATGCGTTTCCCACCCCTCATGTTTGCACTGCTTTGGGACGTCCCCATATGTGACGAATATGAAGAGGCGGCGACTGTCGGAGGACGTAAGAGAAAACGGAATTTTTGTAAAATCTTACCTGTAAAATTCCTTTCTCTGAGTCCTCCGACAGTCGCCGCCCCCGCCCCTCTTTTGGGGTTTGATTGTATACTCTACTGCTATTCCACTAAAACTGAGATATGGTTGCAGGAAGTAGGAGGGTATTGACTGAGGGGACCACCCCTTGAGGGTGGGATATGTTAAAAGCTTTATTGTTAACATATTCTGTTGCCTAGCTACTCCTTCGGAGCAAAGTCTAATACCCCATATGTGACGAATATGAAGAGGCGGCGACTGTCGGAGGACTCAGAGAAAGGAATTTTACAGGTAAGATTTTACAAAAATTCCGTTATTTAACAATAGGGGATAGAGAAAAGGCTGTGACCACCAGGCTGCCTGTGGACATACAGCATATCAATGCCTACCAGCGGAAGGCCATAATTTGGCCCATGGTTAATTCCACCCCCATGAGACCCAGCCTTACTTTGGTGTGAGCCTGCGCAGTACACACACTGCACTGCGTCTCTCCCCTGCTCCCGCACCTTCAATTTCTAAATACTGCAAGTGACTTTCTGCCCCAGAGGAACGTATGTCGGCCTGACACTGTTGCCCCATATACAAGAGGAACTGCATCATACCCCTTTATAGCACATTCACCCTTGATCATCCCGGGACTGGTCCTCTACATTTTTTCAACATACTCGGTATGCAGACACTCCCTCAGACACCTTCTTCCCAATGGTGAAATTATCTTGGAATTCCGAGTCTATTGGTATTCATAAATACTGTGTCACGGTTTAGCCTGCTACTGAATATATATAATATTGGAATTTCATAATGTATTGTCTTGTCCATGATAGGACCTTTTGACATCAATGCATCAGCCGTGTAGAATCAAGTTGCTACAATGACAACTTTAATGATGGTCATGATACCTTGTTATTTGGTGTAGCCACCCTGGTCCACCACAATAATTGTTTAATTTTTATACTGTGGCATGCCAGTCAGTAGATCTTTGAGCACACTGCATTCACAAATTCCGAATCGGAATATACGCGGTCTGCCCAGATCTCTGCTGTCTCGATCTTCCGGAGTGTGTGTGTGGCCGGCCTTGTGAATGTGTGTCGTTGGTTTTAATGTCATGTATGTGTTCTGTTGTTCGCATCATACCTGCTGATATTTGCAATGTGTCCCCCTTAGACGGGGTATTTTTTAGACCATGTGTCATTTCTGATCCTCAATAAAGTTTTTTTCTAATTTCACAAAGTTGGTTTGAGCATCCCTTCTTGCAGCTGTTCCAAGGGGTCCTCTATGGCCCCTTCCACTTGTATAACATTATTTTCTCTCCAGGCTGAATGTTATTCAATCAGGAAAATATTGCCACTAGATGGAGCTGGCAATCATATTAAATAACGATTTATTTCCTATTGTTATCATAATGCAGTATTTTCCTGTGTAGCACTGTCCTCGTAGGGCTTGCTGTGTAATGACTTCTTGGTCCTCCTCTGATTACCTGCAGACAGTCACTTAGCGAGAGTTCACTCAACTATCCTTACTCCCAGTTGCTCAAAACTTAATAAGCAGTCCAGGGGTTTTGGTTTTATATTTATTGTGGAACTTGGATGGGAGAAGGGAATAGTGGGATAGTCCAACTCAAAGGACAACTCTCACTTGGCTTCACCGGGTTATTTGTAGAAGTAGACACACCGCTTTAACCATACTGCCACTTGTATGGAAGAATTAAGTCCTCTTGCTCTCTCTAGTAGAAGACTTGATGCAAATACATTATCTTCAGGACACTCTCTAGCATCCCCTTGACTGACACCCATCCACTGACTCTTCCACAGAAGGGGTGACCCTCTCAGAACAGGCCCCACAACACAGATCTGTATTCACTGTAGGCATATTTAGATCCTCTCCAATGTCAGTCAAGGGTCCGATCTGTCCGCTGCAATGTCGCAGTACCGCAAAAAAAAAAATCGCAGATCGCCGACATTACACGTTAAAAAGAAAAACCAACAAAAATGACAAAAATCTTTCCCTTTGTTAGTAAACGCGATAACTTTTGCGCAAACCAATCAAAATACGCTTTTTGCGATTTTTTTTACAAAACATAGGTAGCATAAAACAAATTGGCCAAAAATGTTAAAAAATTTTGATTTTTACATTTTTTTTTGGGGGGAATTTTGTATAAAAAAATGTGAAAAATATTGCTATTTTTGCAAAATTTAACAGGCTGACACTGCTCACATGCAGGGCCGGGGCAGGGGGGCTGTGGCACAGCCCTAATAACTTGAAAGAGTTGCATTTGGTGTCAGTACTGCTGTGGCCATGGCATATGCATCATCCCCTTTGGGCTGAGCTGGTGCAAGCATTTTTGAAACAACATTTACATTTGTACATGTAAGGGGGGGGGGGTTACAGTTTTTTTTTTTATTTTTACTTAACTTTTTTTCATCACATAAGGGACAAAAAGTTCCCTATCTGAATATTTTTTGGCAACAGGTTCTCTTTACTAAGTTTAGACCACGGATGTCTTTCCTGTGCTCCACTAATGTGATTGGACACAGCTGATCACATGATAAAGGACCACTGTGATTGGCCCTTTACCCCAATCTGTGACCAGGTGTGTCTGAAGGACAGAGAGGTCACAGAACACGCCCGAAACGTGCCACAGGAGGCAGAGCTCTGGGAGGATGTCTCTTCCCAGAATTGGTCTTTCAGCTACAGCGCGGTTGGCAAGTGGTTAAATGAGGCCCAGGGTAAAGTGTAGACCATTTTATTTTTTTCTCCCATGCAGTTCAAATAATGACATTGAGAGTTTCCATTTCTGTGAATTTTTGCTGATGGTGTAACCAGTGTTTTTTGGCCAAAATGAATTTCCATGAAATCTCTTCACATCTCCTTAATGGTCCCCACAGTGGAGGCCAGTCGTGATTGTCATACCCATAAGCTCCTTTTTAGCACACACACTAGAAGACTGTGTTTTTTTGTGTGTTTTTCATGTTTTTGTGCTTTATGATTTTTTTTTTGTAAGAGGAGATTGGTTGTTAAACCAGAAACCCTACCAAAAATGCATGTACTTGTGTTTATGTGCTTTTTTTAACCACTTGCCAACTGTGCTGTGCTGGACCCAAAAATGCATCTTCCTGCATGAAAAAAAGTTCCTGCACCTCTTAAAAAAAACATACCGTAGGAAACTGCGTAGATGCGAGACCCATAGGAAACCATGTTAAATTGATTATTGTGCATTCCTGCGCTTCAGGTGTGAACCTAGCCTAAGGACCTGTTCACACCTGTGCACTTTTGCCATTTAATATTCCATTCCTCTTCAATTGTCACATATTTGTATTAAAAAAATGGAAATGTGTGTTACGAGGATTAAAAATTTAACACACGTGGTGTCTTTTGGATATCGATAATGTATGGTCGATTGTTGCCCAAAAAACAAAAAAACCATTACTATATCTTTTGTTAAGTATCCTGTTGTACATTTAAGCTGCATATTTGTAAAGCTTTGGCCCGTATTGTGACGAGAAAATAGAAATATGGCAGCTCCAGTACTTCCTGTTGGGTGGAGATGAAGCCACATACACCCATCAGGAACAGGAAGTTCGTCACTTGCTAATTAGATGGAGCAATACTTAAACACTGCCCATCGCCGCAGACCGGAAATACGTCTGTGAAAACGCCCGGAAGAGGAGGGCGAAACGCGTCGACGCACTTCCGGTCTACGTCCTAGCGATACGTCACTTCCGGTGCGGTGGAACGCACGCCGAAACCACGGGGCGTTCTAGCGGCACCTGCTACCAGGAAGGACGAGATTTTTAACCTATATGCCTTTTTCTAAGCAACGAAATGTGAGTGTATTTTCATTATTTTGCACAATAAACAACCTTTTATCGGATTTACACTATATGAGCATCCTTTTCTCCAATACATGTATCGGGGTATTTACATCTGTGGAGATACTTTCGCCTTGGAGGAGTTAATAGCCGGTTCCTTACTAGGACATAAGCCTTGTCGATCTCTATTGCTATACAGCATAGGGGTCACCATTGTCCGGTAAGTGAACACCCAAAGGGGGAGGTCCGGCACTGGCTCACTGCACCACAAAAGATTGCATGTTTTGTGCACTTTCTTCCTGGCACTCCAGCACCTTTGTGAGACATCTTTTGGGACTGTGTACATCTTATCATCTACTGAGATCTTAAACAACTATTACATCTGGACTGGCACTTTATATTTATACATTTTAATTATATTTATATAGTATATGTCTATATGGTTTCTACACCCCAATTTTTGCACACAATTGCACGGTGCACTTTATGAGTTTTTTAAGTAGAACGTAATCACTTTATTATTGTTTGCGCTGTGATATATATTTTTCTCATATTTATGAATTTTGGATACCACTATTTATGAACAGCTGCATTCTAGATAATTTAAAATATTGTTATTAGTTATTTCACTTATCTTTGCGCTGTATTTGCACTGCACTTTGCCATACTAAAACCCACCTTCCCAGTGGGTGAAAAGCACATCTTTAGTGCCCTGTTTGAAAAACACACCTTGCGTAGAAGTCGATTAGAGTGCACAAAAAAAAAAAAAAATGCCCCGTGTGTTTTTTGGTGGGTTTGTGTCAGTTGAGTCATGTGTCAATTTTTTTCCTAGGTTACCAGGGATGACAATGAATGCGAATGCAAAATACATGTAAAATGCGGGCCACATGCGCCCTGGATGTTTTTTGTCTTCTCTGGATGTCCATGCAACAAACAGGGAGAAAAAAAGCAGCATTAAAGGGATTTTAAAGGTTGTGATTTTTAACCACTTCCATACCGGCATATAGTAAATGACGCCGGCAGGGTGGCTTTCTAGATCCGGGCAGCCGTCATATGACATCCGCCCGCTCTCGCCGCTACGCGCGGCGATCGGGGGTGAAGCTCGTCCCTCGGACTGAGCCCAACCCCGATCAAGGTAAACAGCCAATGAAATTGGCTGTTTACCACGTGATTGGCTGTTTATCACTCACAGCCGATCAAATGAGCGTCTCCAGCGCGAGCCGCTCGTTCCCTCCTCAATGCAATCGGGGACGAGGCTTGTCCCTCGGACAGAGCCCATCCCCGATCTAGGTAAAGAGCCAATGAAATTGGCTTTTTACCACGTGACCGGCTGTGTCCAATCACAGCTGGACACAAATGTGACTAGCTGTCACCGTGTTCTCCTCACACACTGATCCTGTGCGAGGAGGAGATTGTTAGTTACCAATTACAGTGCACCCCAAAACACACTGATTGCCCCCCCCAATAAAGAGGACCTGTCACTAGCCCATCAAAGTACCTGTCACTAGCCCATCAGAGTACCTGTCACCAGCCCATCAAAGTACCTGTCAATAGCCCATCAAAGTACCCGAGTACCTGTCACTAGCCCATCAAAGTACCCGAGTACCTGTCACCAGCCCTTTAGGTACTCTGATGACAGGTACTCGGTTACTCTGATGGGCTGGTGACAGGTACTCGGGTACTCTGATTGGGCTGCTGACAGGTACTCAGGTACTCTGATGGGCTGGTGACAGGTATTCGGGTACTCTGATGAGGGGTACTCGGGTACTCTGATGACGAGTACTCAGGTACTCTGATGACAGGTACTTGGATGACAGTTACTCGGGTACTTTGAGTACCTGCCACTGGAGTACCCGTCATCGGAGTACCCGAGTACCTGTCATCTACCCATCAAAGTACCCGAGTACCTGTCACCTACCCATCAGAGTACCCAAGTACCTGTCACCTACCCATCAGAGTACCAGAGTACCTTCCACCTGCTCATCAGAGTACCTGACGCCTGAAGTACCCAAGTACTTGCCGCCTGCTCATCAGTACCCATCACTACTCATCAGTACCAGTACTGATCATCAGTACCCATCAGTACAGTATCACCTATCAGTACTACTCATCAGTACCTATCACCTGCCTGTCACCTGCCCATCAGAGTACCCGAGTACCTGTGACCTGCCTATTGGAGTACCCGAGTACCTGCCACCTGCTCATCAGTACCAGAGTACCTGTCACCTGCCCAGCAAAGTACCCGAGTACCTGTCACCCTTCATACAGCCACCATGTCCAAGTCCAAAAAGGTTTATATACATCCTCCGTTTAAACCTAAATACCAGTGTTATGGCAGCAGTTAGCTGTCATAACCCTGGTATTTTTTTAAACGGTGGACGGTTGGCTTTCCGATAAGGGTGGTCCCAGTGGCGGATTCACCGCGGGATCACCCTTCCGGAATGGCAGAAGAGGTGCCCCCCGCCGCGTTTCGGTCCTTTTCCCCGCTTACCGGACCCGCCGGCAGCGGGGAAAACGATCCGGTCCCGGATCCTCACAGACAGGATGTCGAGTGAGGGCAAGCTTGCCCTCACTCGACTCTATGGTCTTGGAGGACTGGAGCTACGGCAAACGTCGTTGCCTAGCAACCGGTTTAAAGGTCCCTTTTTTTTTTCATTTTATTTTATTTTTTTTTCTATCTTTTAGTGTACTTGTGAGATCTGAGGACTTTTTGACTCCCGATCTCATAAAAAAAAAAAGAAGAAGAAGAGGTCCTGTTGTGCCTATTTCTATTACAAGGATCAATTTTTTTTTTTTTTAAACGGTGTAAAAATAAAAAATAATAAATAAAATGAATAGTAAAAAAAAAAATGAAAGCGCCCTGTCCCAGTGAGCTCGCGCGCAGAAGCGAACGCATACGAAAACCCCGCCCACATATATAAACGGTGTTCAAACCACACGTGAGGCATCGCCACGATCGTTAGAGCAAAAGCAATAATTTGAGCCCTAGACCTCCTCTGTAACTCTAAGATGGCAACCTATAGAAATTTTTAAAATGTCGCCTATGGGGATTTTTAAGTACCAAAGTTTGTCGCCATTCCGTGAGCAATTTTGAAGCATGACATGTTGGTATCTATTTACTCAGCGTAACATTATCTTTCACATTATGGAAAAAAATTGGGCTAACTTTACTGCAGCGGGAACCAATGGCCAATAAGGAGAGAGAGAGACCTGGGAGAACTGCTGCTCTTATGCACATTGCCAGATTGAGATAAGTATAAGGGGGGCCTAGGGAAAGCTGCAACCAGAAGTTTTTTTTACCTTAAAATAGAAGTATGGCTTTATTTTTTTCCCGAAGCATACTTACCTAGATAGATGCAGCATCTGTCCCCCTGGCACCTCTGCACTGAGAACCGAGTGAGCGAACACCCCCGATCACTTGGTTCTGACAGCACTCTGCTCTGCCCTCTCCTCGCTCACTGGAGCGCTGGGCTGTGGAGGGGCGGGAGCGGCCGGCTCAGGCTCTCAGCGGCTCTCTTTAGGCTGAGCCGGGTGTCGGTCCAGGCACCTGGCTGATCGTGACTTCCATTGTCGCGATGACACGGTGCCTGGACTGACTTCTGTGATGTCAGCAGAGAGCAGGTGGGTCACAGGAGTGCAAAACAAACTGTAATCCATAGATGTACAGCCAAACGAGCTTTGGCTTTACTTCTCCTTTAATGCATAGAATGCATTAAGATAAAAAGACATTTCTGCCTTTAGAACCACTTCTGCCTTTTGCAAAACAACAGCCATGCGGGACTTTTGCCGCTCTGGGTGAACTCCATGTGACGTCTTTCTGGAAAGCGCTCACAGCATGTGTCCCACCTCTGCTTAAAGTGCAACTGCACTTGTTGGGAAAAAAACATTCCCCTCTGGGTGATCTATGCACATTACAAAGATTTAAACAAACTTTGTTGCAGAATCCTACTTTTTGGTATTCTTAACCCCTTCGTGTTCACAGAACGCAAATATGCAGCCTCAGCTTCAGTGGGTTGTACCGGGGTGATGCCTGCAGCTAGGGGGATCCCCCTGATACCGTTGTTTAGAGCCGATGGTCAGGTTTCTGGTAATGATGCGGGTGAGCAATCGCTCAGCTGTCATTACAAGGAGCCAGAGGACGACTCCCCCCCCCCCCCCGGCAGCTCGCCCGCGTCTCCCATCCCACCGGATTCGGCTCTGATCGGGTCTCTAATGTAAAAAACTCTGAAACAATGTCATGACATCACTTCCGGGGACTGGAGACTTAAAGACGCCAGATTTTTTAAAAAATTACAGCATTCAAAACAGTCAAACTTGGCATTTTGAATGCTTTTAAGTGCAAAGGAGGGATTTGGGGTCTTTTAGACCTCCAGATCCCATCATAAAGAGTACCTATCACATGCCTACTACTGTCACAGGGGATGTTTACATTCCTTTTGTGACAGCATAAGGGTCCTTTCACACGGCCACTCCGTGTGTCCGCAAATCATCCTATTTTTTTGCGGATGATTTGCGGACATCAATGTAAGTGAATGGCACTGCGGATGTCAGCGGAATACCATCCGCTGACATCCGATTTTCCTCCTTTCAGTTCTGTTCCGTTTTTACGAATGGAACAGAACCCCATTTTTCCATCCGTGTAAAAAACGGAAAGGAAGGAAAATCGGATGTCAGCGGTGTCATCCGCTGACATCCGCAGTGCCATATACTTACATTATGTCCGCATATCATCCGCAAACGGATGGGATGATATGCGGGCACACGGAGCGGATGACAGAAATGTCATCCGCTCCGTGGAAAAAAAAAAAAAAAAGTCCCGCAGCGGACTTAAGCAGCGGAGCGGCCGTCTGAAAGGAGCCTAAAAGTGATAAAAAAAATTTAAATAGACAATGTAAAAATAAAATAATTAAGAAAAAAAAAATTAAAGTGCCACGTCCATCCGTGGGCATCAAGAGCGGAGAGCGTGAATGGGCATCAAGAGCGGAGAGCGTGAATGGGCATCAAGAGCGGAGAGCGTGAATGGGTCCCAGAGCGGAGGGCGTGAATGGGCCCCAGAGCGGAGGTTGTGAATGGGCCCCAGAGCGGACGGTGTGAATGGGCCCCAGAGCGGACGGTGTGAATGGGCCCCAGAGTGGACGGTGTGAATGGGCCCCAGAGTGGACGGTGTGAATGGGCCCCAGAGCGGAGGGTGTGAATGAGCCCCAGAACGGAGAGTGTGAATGGGCCCCAGAATGGAGAGTGTGAATGGGCCCCAGAACGGAGGGTGTGAATGGGCCCCAGAGCGGAGGGCGTGAATGCTGGGTCCCAGGGCGGAGAGTGTGAATGGGCCCCAGAATGGAGAGTGTGAATGGGCCCCAGAATGGAGAGTGTGAATGGGCCCCAGAATGGAGAGTGTGAATGGGCCCCAGAATGGAGAGTGTGAATGGGCCCCAGAACGGAGGGTGTGAATGGGCCCCAGAGTGGAGAGTGTGAATGGGCCCCAGAACGGAGAGTGTGAATGGGCCCCAGAACGGAGAGTGTGAATGGGCCCCAGAATGGAGAGTGTGAATGGGCCCCAGAACGGAGGGTGTGAATGGGCCCCAGAACGGAGGGTGTGAATGGGCCCCAGAACGGAGAGTGTGAATGAGCCCCAGAGCAGAGTGTGTGAATGAGCCCCAGAGCGGAGGGCGTGAATGCTGGGTCCCAGGGTGTAGAGTGTGAGGCCCGCACTGCTCCTCCAGTGTGATCTATCTCGGCGATCCTCCGCACACGTGTCCCCCATCCTCCACAGAGCACAGTCCGCCTCACTCTACACTCCATAGGGAAGAATGGGTTTCGCAGCGCTCTGAGCCCGTCACACACATCCAGCCCGGACACGCCCCTCTCTCCCCAATTCCCTCCCGACCGCATCACTTTCATTGTTTCCATGTCTGCGGTTGCCAAGGAGTCAAGGTCCCAGTCTCCCTGGGGGGCGGGGCAGACATGGGGCGAAATGCACACGTGGAGGCGTCGCGGCCAATCAGCTCTCGGACGGCCGCCCAGTCTGCTCCGACGGCCGGCCTCTCGGGGGCGTGGTTTTGAGGAGCAGGGGGGGCCGGAGAGTAGTGGGGAGGGGACGCAACAGGAAGTGTGGAACGTATGCGGAGTGGCCGCGGCCGATGCTGTAAATATTGGTGAGGATGTGTATGTGTGTATGCCGGGGTATGGTGAGGGGAGCCGGGGTATTGGGGGGTCTCTGTGTAAGGGGGGGATGTGGGTGTGTAGCCGGGTGTATGGAGACGGGGAGGGATGGCTGCCTCATTGGATGCTGCATGTGCTCTCTAGGAGCGGATGGCAATGTCAGTGCTGTGTGCGGTGCGGGGCTCACAGGCCGGTCTATGAACACACACACGTCCTCACTGCTGAGGGGGGATGTGCCGAGTGTGGTAACCCATAGCAACCAACCCCCCCCCCCCCCCCATAGTGTGCACTTCATTGGTGGAGATGTCTGCACCATACGGAGGGGGGGGGGGGTGCTAAGACTGGAGCAGCTGTGCCTGGCAGCCAATCAGCTTCCAGCTTTTATTTTTAAAAGTTGACTAAAGAGGCTAAAATCTGATTGGTTGCAATGCACAGCTGCTGCACATGTGTCTGTTCTTTGTGTTATTGTATGACATTGTACAGTGTATGGACCAGGATTGGTGCACTGTCATTGTATCTGGCTTGTGATTGGATGAGACAGATTTGGAACTCTTGAACCTCTGCACATTTTTTCTCTTTCAGACAGAGATTAACCCCTTTGTGACCACGGTATGCCTTTATAAAGCTCACCATGCACGTTACAATCTGATTGTACAATCTCCTTTAGTCTTAGTTCACACTGGTGCAATGTGGGAAACTCACAAGATATGCTGCAGTTTCCCGCACTAAGCAATCGCACAGCGCCCAATGCGATCTGCAGCAGATTTCATTGTTATCTTGACACCTTGAAACAAATCGCAGAACGCGGTGCGATTGCCAACGATGCAAAGGTGTGGAGGATAAAAAGGGTTCTGCACCATTTTGGTTTGAACGTGATGTGATTTCAGCCATACAAACTGTCCATGTTATCCTAGTGACACCTTGAAACAGATGGCAGAATGCAGTGCAATTTCCAGAGTCGCATCGCATGGATATGAAGAACACCCATGCGATTCGATTCAGGTGCAGATGAAAAAAAGGGTTCTGCCCCATTTTGGTGCTATGCAAACCCAATGTGATTCAGCACAATGCAACATTGGAAAAGGTTCTTAATGCGACTTTAGTCCTGTTTGGCCCCAAAGAGGGGGATTATGGTTTTAGGGCCTGCCTGATACTATAATCGCATGTATTAGAGAGTGTGATTGCACCCTTAGGCTGGGCTCACACCGGTGCAATTGCAGACATCGCATGTGATTCACACACATTCCTGTGTACGTCACATGTGATGTCTGTGCCATACAGTTTGCATGTGATTATGTAGGGCAACTTTGATGCATCTTTGCATATTATTTGGGGCCAAATTGCACCAAAGTAGCATACAAACCTTTTCCAGTGAGTCGCATTGATAAGAAGGAGCAGCCTTGGATATAATGTGTTTTCCTTTGTCATGCCGCTCTGTGCAACACAAGTCAGGTTAGTATGAACCATCACTGAGCCCCCGTTCACATGGGAGCAATTTCCGGCAATAGGGTGGGACTTGTCATGTCATTTAACCTGTCAAATCGCATGAAAAGTCACACCCTATTGCCGGGAATGGCAGTGTTCAAATCGATGCAACGCCAACTTTGCGGTGCCACATTGATTTGAAAAAGTAGTATGTGCATTACTTTTGGGTGCAAATTTGATTGACATCTGTGCATGGAGCGGCACGGTTGTCTTCAAAGTCGTACTGAGATGCGACTTTGAAATGGTATGATTTCAGGTGAAGTCTCACAATTTCAAAGCTGCAGTCAATGTGAATGGGGGGCTTAGTTCTACCAACATCAATGTAGTACAGGGGCCTGCCTGATTGGCTGAAGACTGTTTCGCTTAGGCAGACCCCCCCCCCCCCTGATTACATGGTTTTGGTGAATCTAAAGTTGATTGTACAGTCAGATTGTAACGTGTATGATACCAACCTCATTGTGGTGAAATGGTCTGCCTGATCGCATAGTTTAGGTAGATCCTCATATTCCATATATATTTGGTAACTGAAGACTGGAAAGTAATGGTGGCCAATTACACTTTATGTTTGTCATTTAAGTGATGCGCTATTCAGTCAAAGCAATTGACTAAGCATAGCTTTCCTTCAGTCAGTTTAGACCGGATCTAGATCACATTCAATTAAACAGAGGCCATCGGCCAGGGTGGAGAATGATCGATCGTGTTGTATCAGCAGCACCAACATGCTTTATCCATGAATCTGATCATATTTTGATCTGTTGGGTTATGAGGTTGTATGGTGAAATCCGATATGAGATTGATGAATCTTCTAACTATCGCTCTAAATCAGCTGCATTGTGTAAATCATAACGATCAGGTAGATTATTGGCTAAACATTGATTATTTATATCGGTATTGATTGGTAGAGACACTGATCATTTATTGAATGTGTGTATGGCCACCTTTAGTGTACAGTAGAGCTGAACGATTCTGGATAAAATAAGAATCACTATTTTTTTGCTTTGAATGAAGATCGCCATTCTCCGTGTAACATCCTCTTTCACATCATACACAAAAAACAGGCTAACTTTACTGTTTAGTTTTTTAAAAATTCATTAAAGTGTATTTTTTCCCAAAAAAATGAGCTTGAAAGACCGCTGCGCAAATACAGTGTGAGAAAAAATATTGCAACAACCGCTATTTTATTCTCTAGGGTCTCTGCTAAAAAAAAATATATATATAATGTTTGGGGGTTCTAAGTCACTTCTAGAAAAAAAATACTGATTTTAACTTGTAAGCATCAAATGTCAGACAAAGGCCTGGTCCTTAAGAGGTTAAACTGCCCTCACAGACGGAAGTTCATTCCTTTGATCTGAAAGAAGGAAATGATACAATGTACTAAACATATGATTTTTTTTTTTTCCTGTACGATTCTGGAAAAGCTTCCTGATTGCATAGCTATGTATCAGTGCAAAACAAAAACAATGGCAGCCAGACTTTTTCTGGGTATTTTAGTGTTTCTGATCATGCGTGGTCTTTGTCTTTCGATTTTTAGCGGACGCATACTGTACTGATTAAACGATTGTCGTTCGCTAGGCTATTGTATGACAAAAGTTTTCGTGTTTGTCCCTTCAGATTCTGTTGAACGAAATGTCGTAATCGGCTGTCGAAAGCTGTGTACTAACGATCAGATTATCGTACGATCAATTGGAAAGTGATTTTTTTCGTACGATCATCGATAAAGTCACGCAGTGCCGGATCGCAAAATAGGCCCTGGTCAGGAAGGGGGTAAAATCTTCCGGGGCTTAAGTGGTTAACGTCGCTTTTCCACTGCATGGAACCGAACGGTTCGGCTCGCTTTTGCGCTTTTCAACTGCATGGTACCGCATGGTACGGTATTGGAACGGTACGGCGGCGCTTTTCCACTACATGGAACCGAACGGTACGGCTGGCTTAAACAGTACCACCTCGGTTGTGGTTCCAAGAGGGCCGTACTGATACCATATCCCACAATCCTTTGCATGCAGCCTTGACTGTTTGTCACTACTAGCCACTGATTGGTCAGAGAATCGTTGTTATCCCACCCACTTACTACTTTAGTGAAAAAGCAAACCGTACAGAACCGTTCCAACACCGTACCATGCAGTGGAAAACCAAACCGAGCCAAGCAGGGCTGAGTGGACCCGAGCCGGTACTTGCAGTGGAAAAGTGCCATAAATAATGACATAAGCGTTTGCTCTCACGACCGAGTGTTTCTTTTTCGTAGATGAGTTTGAACGATTTTTCCTTTAGTGTATGGACAGCATAAGTCCACCCTAACAATAAAATCCCTGCATCTATAGACCTCCATGATCTAACACTAACCTATCTAGCCCTATAAAGAAGAAATCAGTATACTTACCTTATTTGTGGCCGGTCCGACCCGATCTCCAATGACGGAAGTTTTGCAGAGGACATGACCGACAATGGCTGTGAAATGAATGGGAAGTGACGTCACCTATATACTATGGGGATTCCGTTGTCAGATCTGTCCTCTACACCAGCCTCCACAGCAAAGCCGCCGGGGAGCGAGCGCGCGCCCCCGCGTGGTCACGGACCCCCCCACGCGTGTGACCGGCGGACCCGATCGTCGGTGCAGAGGGAGAAAGGCAGGCGGCTGATGTAAACAAGCCGTCTGTCATTCTCCCCTGTGTAGGAATAGTGATCATACTGTTCTACTATGTAGGACCGTTGATCACTGTTCCTACACCTCAAGCCACAGCCAATCACCGTTAGAAGCACGCCCCTAGGGACACACATAACCCCTCCCTCTCAAATAAAGTTAACCCCTTCACTGCCAGTGTAATTTTACAGTAACAGTGCATATGTATAGCACTGATTACTGTAGTAATATCACTGGTACCCCCAAAAGTGTCAAAAATGTCAGTCAAGGGTCCGATCTGTCCGCCGCAATGTCGCAGTACCGCAAACAAAATCGCAGATCGCCGCCATTACGTGATTAAAAAAAACAACAAAAATGACAAAAATCTTTCCCTCTGTTAGTAAACGCGATAACTTTTGCGCAAACCAATCAAAATACGCTTTTTGCGATTTTTTTTTTTTTTTTTTTTTTTTTTTTTTTGCCAAACATATGTAGCATAAAACAAATTGGCCGAAAATGTTAAAAAATTATGATTTTTACATTTTTTTTTTGGGGGGGGGGGGGGGGGGGAAATTTCATATAAAAAAAAATGTGAAAAATATTGTTATTTTTGCAATTGATGCTCTTTTTTTGTTTATAGCGCATGATCAAAAAATCGCACAGGTGATCAAATACCACCAAAAGAAAGCTCTGTTTGTGGGGAAAAAAATTACATCAATTTAGTTTAGGGGGTAAAATCTTCCGGGGCTTAAGTGGTTAAAGAAGAAGTAAATCCAGCAATTCATATTCCTGATATGTGCCTGTTGTACCATGTGCTTGTATGAGAAAGTATCCCGTTTTCTTTGTATCGCTTAATTTATGTGAAATCCCTGGTGTTCCTGTCAGTCCCTCTGCTTTCCTATTAAAACTGACCACACTAAGCATGAAAGCATATCGTGGTCAGTTCTCTAGCTATGCTCGGAACTCAGTGTGCTCTCCCCCAATGATTAGACTTATCCTGACACGCCCCCCTTGCACAGCCATTCACTGGAAAATCAGTGTGCTGTTGCTTCCCCCCCCCCCCCCCCCTATGTGGCTATGTAGCTGAGAACCGAGGGAATGTAATCACTTCTAAAAAAAGGAAAAAAGTGTTTAGAATTTTTATTATCAATACACAATATTTTGCCTTTCATTTCTATTTTGATGAATGAGTTGTTTTAAAAGGTGATCATCTGCAATCACTTTAATCACTTCGGAAGATTTACCCACCTTCATGACCAGGCTATTTTTTGTGTTACTTTAACTGACAATTGCGCGGTTGTGTGACGCTGTACCCAAATAAAATTGATGTTCCCCCCCCCCCCCCCCCCACAAATAGAGCTTTCTTTTGGTGGTATTTGATCACCTCTGCGTATTTTTTACACTATAAACAAAAAAAAAAAAAAACAATTTTTGAAAAAAAAAGATTTTTTTTTGCTATAAAACAGATCCAAAAATTAAAAAAATGTAAAACATCAAATTTCTTCATCAGTTTAGGCCAATATGTATTCTGCTACATATTTTTGGTAAAAAAAAAAAATCCCAATAAGTGTATATTGATTGGTTTGTGCAAAGGTTATAGCATCTACAAACTAGGGGATCTACAAATCGGACACTAACTGACAATTTTGACACTTTTTGGGGACCACTGACACAAATAGAGTGATCATTGCAAACACAATGCATTTTGGGTTGAGTTCCGCTTTAACCTCCTCCAAACCAGTGTCATTAGTACAGCGACAGTGCATTGTGTTTGCAATGATCACTCTATTTGTGTCAGTGGTCCCCAAAAAGTGTCAAAATTGTCAGTTAGTGTCCGATTTGTAGATCCCCTAGTTTGTAGATGCTATAACCTTTGCACAAACCAATCAATATACACTTATTGGGATTTTTTTTTTTTTTACCAAAAATATGTGATCTGGTTTGGAGGAGGTTAAAGCGGAACTCAACCCAAAATGAAAAGCACAAAAGCGAGCCGAACCGTTTGGTTCCATGCGGTGGAAAAGCGACGTTAATGACCGATAAATCATTTAATGGACATAAATAAATCTGTCTTTTGTTCGTTCTGTCACATATATCTAGTGCAAACAGTTTGGACGAGAAACACATTAACCTTTCAATTTATCGTTCATTTGTCAGAAAACGTCCAAACTTATCCTTCGTTTTTTTGGCTCAAATGTGTGCCTAGCTTGTGCTTTCTCACTGTGGCACTTTGGGGGAAGTGCTTTGACTAGGGGAAGGCTTTGATCCATATTCCTGTTTTACAGAAATGCAGGATCAATACCTTCCCCCCTGACAGAACGGTGATCTGCAGATTACACAGGCAGAACACCACTGTCTAATCATTGGGTGCAGGCGGCCATCGAGTCTGCAGTGCCCACCGCTGGGCTCCCGCTGTGTGTAATCACAGCAGAAGTGGGTCGCCAGCAGCGTGCGCCCTCAGCCCAGAAGTATCAGATCATCTACTAGGTACGTGATCTGGCAGTATATGTACGGTGGGCAGTTCGCAAGTGGTTAAGCCCCTGTTCACACCAACGCTACTTGTCATACGATTTGACAGTTCAGAGTCGCATGACAAGTTGCACCTTATTTCTGGGCATAGAACTGTTTATATTGGTGCAACTCTGACTTGCACTGATTTTGAAAAGGTTCCTGCATTATTTTTGGCAATTTCTTGTGACTTGAATTGACATGTGCATTAAGTCGCACAGTAGTCATAGTCAGCAAGCCCAACATGAAATCACACTGACCAGCGGCTTTGAAATCTTGCTGAAGTAGCGCGATTTTAAAGCTGCGTTCAGTGTGAACAGGGACTAAGTGTAAAAAAAAGAATAGTGTCAGAAGGGTTAATATAATCTTGTGCATCTTTTATTACCTCTAGATGTGTTGAGGATTGTGCCTGTCAGAGCCGCTTTGCTGATGTTTAATGTAAACCTGTACTGAGAGATAGGTAGTGCTTGTCCTGTGCTGGTCATCTGGCTCCAGTAGTCTCTGAGTCATTGGTCTGTAGATGTGACGTTCTGATTTCTGTTACTGCTTGCTTTTTCCAGGTTAGTAACTGTGAGAAAATTGCAGCCAGTAGATGAGCATCACAGCCAGGAAACTAACATCTTCAGAAGGCAGTCCTATTTTTTTTTTTTTTTTTTCAGTATAGGTTTCCTTTGTGGCATGGAAATGGCAAGATATGGCAGCTCTGGGTTCCTGGGGACCTGTATAGGGAGAATTATGGAGGCTGTCAGTTCTGACCTGAAAATGCTGCCTGCTTGGCTGCAGTGGCTCTCCGGTGTGGAGTTCTGACTTTACATTGTGCCTAATTATTCCTGGTCATTAATTCAGAAAGTAGTAAAGCAAGAGACAGGCGATCAGCATTTCCAACAAGTCGGCCATGGCAGCCTACAGATTTCTTTATAAATACTAACTGATCATATTGCTCTGTGTATGGCCAGCTTAATAAATCTGCCAGCTAAGGCAGGCCATAGATGAATCGATTGTCTTTGCTTCAACCGGGGGTGGAAGGAAAGAACATCGCTTGATTGCCCCATTAACACAGTGTGGATGGGGGAATCGCTCCTGTAGAGGTACTGTGTTCTCCCAGCAGGGGGAGCCCTTCACACTGGGAGAACACAGTGATTATTGCTAGCGGATATAGCCACCGACAGTAAATCTGACATGCTGGTTGCACCCAAATCGATCGACTTGGGTACAATTGGCCCGCCCATAGATGGTTTCAATCTCGGCCAGCCCCTGCTGAGATTGGAACCATCTACAGCAGCCTTTTTCAAACTTTTCAACACAGGGGGACCCTGGAAATAATTTTCAGGTCTCAGGAAACCTCTGCTAAAAATGACTATATTTACAACTCATGATACATTAGTGGGAAGAATGCTCGTCACACTTGTGGACATTGGGAAGAATTATCTTCTTCCAGATAGCTAAAAAGATAAATGGTGTCAGGGGAATTTTATCTGAGAGGCAGATATTGGCTCTTGGGTGCTATCGCCGCCATCCAGGGTAAGGGAACCCGGCAGTGAAGCCTTTCAGCTTCATAGCTGATTTCCTACTGCGCATGTGCAAAGAGCAGTTGGGCCGGTGGTGGAGGAAAAAGGAGGGGGCCGAGCTTCCCCTGAAAGTTGCCAAATCTGGCACCAGAGGGGGGGGGGGAGGAAGCGTACAGTGCCTTGTGAAAGTATTTGGCCCCCTTGAACTTTGCGAACTTTTGCCACATTTCAGGCTTCAAACATAAAGATATAAAACTAATTTTTTGTGAAGAATCAACAACAAGTGGGACACAATCATGAAGTGGAACGAAAATTATTGGATATTTCAAACTTTGTTAACAAATAAAAACTGAAAAATTGGGCGCGCAAAATTATTCAGCCCCTTTATTTTCAGTGCAGCAAACTCTCTCCAGAAGTTCAGTGAGGATCTCTGAGAGCCGGTTCACATAGGGGCGACCCGACTTGCCGGGACGACCTGTGAAGTCGCGGTTCACAGCGTGCACCGCGACCTCGGAGCGGCATACACGGACTTCATATCATTGAAGTCAATGCAGGTCACTCCAGGTCGCCCCAAAGTAGTACAGGACCCTTTTTCTAAGTCGGAGCGACTTTTGTCGTTCCTATTAGAACGGGTCCTGTGCTAATCTATGGCAGGCGACTTGTCAGGCGACCAGGTCGCCTGACAAGTCGCCCCAGTGTGAACCGGCTCTTAATGATCCAATGTTGACCTAAATGACTAATGATGATAAATAGAATCCACCTGTGTGTAATCAAGTCTCCGTATAAATGCACCTGCACTGTGATAGTCTCAGAGGTCCGTTTAAAGCGCAGAGAGCATCATGAAGAACAAGGAACACACCAGGCAGGTCCGAGATACTGTTGTGGAGAAGTTTAAAGCCAGGTTTGGATACCAAAAGATTTCCCAAGCTTTAAACATCCCAAGGAGCTCTGTGCAAGCGATAATATTGAAATGGGAGGAGTATCAGACCACTGCAAATCTACGAAGACCTGGCCGTCCCTCTAAACTTTCAGCTCATACAAGGAGAAGACTGATCAGAGATGCAGCCAAGAGGCCCATGATCACTCTGGATGAACTGCAGAGATCTACAGCTGAGGTGGGAGACTCTGTCCATAGGACAACAATCAGTCGTATACTGCACAAATCTGGCCTTTATGGAAGAGTGGCAAGAAGAAAGCCATTTCTTAAAGATATCCATAAAAAGTGTTGTTTAAAGTTTGCCACAAGCCACCTGGGAGACACACCAAACATGTGGAAGAAGGTGCTCTGGTCAGATGAAACCAAAATCAAACTTTTTGGCAACAATGCAAAACGTTATGTTTGGCGTAAAAGCAAAACAGCTCATCACCCTGAACACACCATCCCCACTGTCAAACATGGTGGTGGCAGCATCATGGTTTGGGCCTGCCTTTCTTCAGCAGGGACAGGGAAGATGGTTAAAATTGATGGGAAGATAGATGGAGCCAAATACAGGACCATTCTGGAAGAAAACCTGATGGAGTCTTCAAAAGACCTAAGACTGGGACGGAGATTTGTCTTCCAACAAGACAATGATCCAAAACCATAAAGCAAAATCTACAATGGAATGGTTCACAAATAAACATATCCAGGTGTTAGAATGGCCAAGTCAAAGTCCAGACCTGAATCCAATCGAGAATCTGTGGAAAGAACTGAAAACTTCTGTTCACAAACGCTCTCCATCCAACCTCACTGAGCTCGAGCTGTTTTGCAAGGAGGAATGGGCAAAAATTTCAGTCTCTCGATGTGCAAAACTAATAGAGACATACCCCAAGCGACTTACAGCTGTAATCGCAGCAAAAGGTGGCGCTACAAAGTATTAACTTAAGGGGGCTGAATAATTTTGCACGCCCAATTTTTCAGTTTTTTATTTGTTAACAAAGTTTGAAATATCCAATAAATTTCGTTCCATTTCATAATTGTGCCCCACTTGTTGTTGATTCTTCACAAAAAATTACAGATTTATATCTTTGTTTAAAGCCTGAAATGTGGCAAAAGGTTGCAAAGTTCAAGGGGGCCGAATACTCTCGCAAGGTACTGTATAAGTGGAAGTTCCACTTTTGGGTGGAACACTGCTTTAAGTAAAACCTTTAATTTGAAAAATGAAAAAAAAATGCTGTTTGATGTGACCGCTTATATAGTGTTAGTAGGAGATTGGCTTGGCTTGAATTTTTTTAGTCAAGCCTACTTAAGTCTGCCAGTCTAAAGGTAGGTACAGACGGATGGAATTCACTAGGTTTAGCAGGGACTGGACGGATTTTAATCTGTGTGTTGCCCTCCCTGTTATAAGCCAATCTTTAGATCAGGCTTCTGTCGAACAAGACTACTGGAAAACCTTCTTTGATTAGTGGCTTGTGGCCAATCAGCTGCAGCGCTGATCAGTGTACTCTGACAGAGGAGAGTCCCTGCTGTTGGAATACATTGTCCTGCCTGGGGGGGTTGGGGAGGATTTTTGCATTCACCTCCCTTGTGTCTGAATGGAAAAAAAAAACTGTGTGTGCCTGGCATAACATTCCCCTCTCCCCAGACTGACAATGCTGCTGTCCAAAGGGGTCTCCAATGCTCCTCCATCCAGAGCGGGGACCCCTAAAGCTGTAGAATTTTGCTTTAGACTTAAAAAATCATATAATATTAGGTCAAACAAAAACACTTTCAACTTTTATCAGGCAGGCCCTTGCACTACATAATTTAAGGTAAATCTATGGGAAATTGAACAAGAAAATTGTATAATCTATGGCCAGCTTAACTACTTGGCGTCCCCGCTATAGCCGAATGACGGCTACAGCACGGATCGGAATTGCCGGGAGGGCGTACAATGACGTCCTCTTGGCAACAAGTTGCCTCCACACTCCCTGCAGAGCGCGCCCGGCTCGCTCTGTGATCAGCGAGTCCATGATACTCGCCTGATCGCAGATTGGAGATCGGGGGCGATCCAGCCCCCTTACCACATGACCACAACGATCGCCGGCTGCTTTCAGAGGGACATTCATTCCGAAGAGGAGAGGAATCATTTGTGCTCCCAGTGCTCACAAGTGCCTACCAGTGCCACCTACCAGTGCCCAACAGCGCCACTAGTGCCACCTACCAGTGCCCACCAGCACCACCTACCAGTGCCACCTATCAGTGCCCCATCATAAGTGTCCCCTACCAGTGCCTATCATTGCCCATCAGTGCCACCTATTAGTGCCCATGAGTGCCGCCCATCAGTGCCACCCATCAGTGCAGCCTATCAGGGCCGATCAGTGCCGCCTCATCAGCGCACATCAATGAAGGAGAAAAATGGCCTGTTTGCAAAATTTTATAACAAACTTTAAAAACGATTTTTTTTTTTTTTTTTTCAAAATTTTCGTTCTTTTTTTGTTCAGCAAAAAATAAAGACTCCAGTAGTGATTAAATGCCACCAAAAGAAAGCTCTATTTGTTTGAAAAAAAATGATAAAAATTTCATTTGGGTACAGTGTTGCACGACCGCGCAATTGTCATTCAAAGTGCCACAGCGCTGAAAGCTGAAAATTTTCTTGGGCAGGAGGGGGGTTAAGTGCCCAGTAGGCAATTGGTTAAAGTGGTAGTAAACTGCTGTTTTTTTCTAATCCTGCAAGGTAAAGCCATAATGTGAAAGGGGCCTAAGACAGAGGGAGAGGGTTTACTGGCCAGATCACCTGGTGAAAAAATCCTAAGAAAAATGCATCCACCACATCTAATGATTAGTAATTCACAATATATTGCATTCTTGTTGGGTTTTTCTGTAGCGCAAACCGAAATCCTCTTTTCATTGCCTTGACAAAATCTGACTGCTGATTATGGGTCACTGATTTTTGCTGTTTGCCATTGCTGTTTCTTTGCCTTATGAGATTAGCGGATGGGTCAGCTGATTCTCTGCGTGCCTTTTAGGATATTTCTGTTTCTAAAGAGACTGATTCCTTTTTTTTTTGCTGATGCAGCAAATATTGACCTGCTAGTGAAGACTGCTTCATAATAAGAGAAATCTCTCGTGATAAAACTTGTCTTAATGTAATAAGCACACGAGCGTGGTAATGTGATTACCGATACTCCAACCTCCCCCTGGCTTTTCCATCAAAGCTACATCTACAGCATGCTGCTGCCCCTCCCCCATTCTTTTTCTGTTTTGCACCCTCTCTCCTTGCATTGCCTTTAGTTGTCATTCCGGTTTTCAGTATCAAACTATTTTATGAGAAGCACATTTATTTATTAACGTGAGACAGTAAAATGAATAACTTGTATTTAGTACAGGTTTTTTGAAGGATCTATTGCAGCGATGATAGAAACCCACATTGTACTCAGTGTAAATGGTTGACACGTGGAATGTTTTATCCACAGAAGAATAAAGTTCCCCTCTTTAGAAAGTTAACCACTTGCCTACTGGGCACTTATACCCCCTTCCTGCCCAGGCCAATTTTCAGCTTTCAGCGCTCTCACGCTTTGAATGACAATTGCGCGGTCATGCTACACTGTACCCATATGAAATTTTTATCATTTTTTTTCACACAAATAGAGCTTTCTTTTGGTGGTATTTAATCACCTCTGGCTTTTTTATTTCTTACAAAAAAAAAAAGAAAAAAGACAGAAAATTTTGAAAAAAAAAAAAGTTTTTCTTATTTTCGGTGAGTAAATTTTGAAAATAAATACATTTTTCTCCTTCACTGATGTGCGCTGATGAGGCAGCACTGATGGGCACTGATGAGGTGGCACTTATGGGCACTGATGAGGTGGCACTTATGGGCACTGATGAGGAGGTACTAATATGCCGCACTGATAGGTGGCACTGATAGGCGGCAGTGCTGAGCACTGATAGGCGGCACTCCTGGGCACTGAGAGGTGGCACTGAGAGGCGGCACTGATGGGCACTGAGAGGCGGCACTGATGGGTGGCACTGATGGATACTGATGGGTGGCACTGATGGATACTGACGGGTGGCACTGATGGGCAGCACCATCAGTGCCCACACTCAGTGCCCATACTCAGTGCCCATAGTGCTGCTAGTCAGTGCCTAGATGAGCAGGTACTGATGGGCACTGACTGGCAGCACTATGGGCACTGATTGTGGGCACTGATGGGGGGCACTGATGGCGGGCACTGTGGGCAGCTGTGGCATTTTTTTCCCCCCTCTTCTGTAAACAGGGCACTGGTGATCAGTGCCCTGATTACATTCCTTTGTGTCCCCTTACCGCCGATCGGCTCTCCTCTTCCTCACACTGCAGTCTCCGTGTGAGGAAGAGAGCTGGCGATGAGAAATGATCTCATATGTTTACATATGAGATTATCTCTCATTGCACGGTCCGATCACAAGGTAAATGGCCGCTGTGATTGGCCATTCACCACGATCTGTGATTGGCTGTGTCCAAGGGACACGGCCGACACAGATTTTCCCCGATGCTCTCTCGCGGGAGCGCGTGGGGAGCCTGTTACTGGGAGGCCGTTTAAAGACGGCCTCCCGGAAATTAGAGCCCGCGCTGTAGCCGTCTTTCGGCTATAGTGCGGGCCGGAAGTAGTTAAGGTAGAAGAAAAGGTCACCAGCTATTTAAATATTGCCTGGGCCTGGGTTCACACTAGTGCGTGCGGTACACCACATGTGATTCGCACAGGAATCCCATGCGATGGCTGTGCGGTGTGATTTGAGCCATAACTTTTGTGACAGATCAGAGGTAACTGATGTGAACGGACAGGAGTCTGTTTTGTCCAGCCGTCCATAGATCCAAAACAGGACCGCTGTCTATTGGCGGTAAAAAACAGAATGGGCACAGATGTCACAAAATGTTCAGCTCAAATTTGTTCATGGATCTAAAACCAAAAACATTTATTCAAAATTTGAATTGTCAGCTTTAGAGCTATGGAAGCCGGTGAGATTGTGTCATCCCCTTTATGCATTCAGCACACACTTGCCAGATCATTGACTACTTGGAAAAGTGTGGAGGCAACATTTAAAAGGTGGGAGACAACCTTTGCCTTTCCTACTTCTTCTGTCCTACCTCTTGGGGTAAAGGACAGACAATCACCAGATTTATAAGAAAGTAGAAGTTCTCCAAAAACTTTACTCTAAATCTACTCGCAGCCAAAATCGAAGACTAATCTATGTAACCCTGTAAAGAAGAAATCAATACACATACCTTTCCTGAAGCCGATCCAGTCCGGTCTCCAGCGGCGGATGGTGTGTGCAGGAAACCGCCGACAACGACTGTGAAGTGGCATCGCCTATAGATTTACTATGGGGCTTAGTTTTCGGCTGCCTCTCCTGCACACGCCTACACAGCCACTGACAGCTCAGGGGGGGGGAGCGGACTGGAGCAGCTGAAGAAAAGATATGTATAGCGATTTTTTTTTTTTTTTTTTTTTTCTCTTTTACAGGGATAGATAGGGTAGTCTTCTACCTCATTTCCACTGAGCGGATTGGTTTGGGTCGGTTCAGTAAGGTACGCTATTTTGAGTGTTTCCATTATGTAAGTGGCCCATAAAACCAAACCAAACCGCACCATTCCTGGTCCTCATTCAGATGTAGGGCCATAGGAAATGGTACGGTACAATTAGGGTGGAGCTACTGGCATCACACGATACATTCCACTGATTGGCGGACAGGAAAACGTCAATGCTCACGTCAAACGAAAGCGCAAAACAAACATCACGTTTGGTGTAAACCCGGCATGGCCACTGGCGGTCTGACTTGCAGTGGAAACGCTCACCTGAATAGGCCGGACCATTCTAACCCTTCCAAACTGTACCGACCCGAACCGTTCCAATCAGTGGAAATGAGGCATTAGAATGTGGCTGCCAGTAGGTTTAGAGTCAAGCCTGGTACACATGGAGTTTCCATTCAATCTAGCAGGTTGAACAAAAAAGAACTGTAGCTCCGGTTGGAGCCGCTGTACTAACGATCTGACGTTAGTGCATCAATCTATCCTGCTAAGCTGTTGTGTTCTGACAGGGGAACTGCCCCCCGGGAGTCGATTAGCTGCTGGTTTTCCAGCCTGTTTGTTTGCCCAATGGCCGGCTTCTGTCAGACCGGCTGCCGTACACATGGGCTGAATGTCGGACAGTTTTTACGGGGCTTTACTTTCATCTTCTAGAAGATGTTCATGGCTTGATTGTAGCCTCCATTGCTTTGTCTGAGACACCTGGAGGAGGCAATAAAGGTAAGAAAAGTTACAATAAATATAACAATAGGGCAAGTAAAGAGGAAAGTAATTTTACATGGTTTTGAAAACCTAACACATTCCAAATATAATGGCCGGGTTCTGTCGGACCGGCTGCCATACACACATGCCAAATGTCGCCTGGCATTCCGCCTGTGTGTATGGGACTTTTTGTTAGTTTTTTAGCTGAACTTCTACTTTAAACCTGTTAGGATCAAAATATAGGAGCTTTATTGATTCCCTTTCATCAAACAATCTATTTCAGAAAAGAGCCATAATATTTTATCTGCTATTAAAGGGATTATAAAGGCAGAAGGTTTTTTTTTTGTCTTAACCACTTGCCTACTGGGCACTTTTACCCCCTTCCTGCCCAGGCCAATTTTCAGCTTTCAGTGCTCTCACGCTTTGAATGACAATTACGCGGTCATACTACACTGTACCCATATGAAATTTTTATAATTTTTTTCACACAAATAGCTTTCTTTTGGTGGTATTTAATAACCTCTGGGTTTTTTATTTCTTACAAAAAAAAAAAGAAAAAATACAGAAAATTTGGAAAAAAAAAGTTTTTCTTATTTTCTGTGAGTAAATTTTGAAAATAAATACATTTTTCTCCTTCACTGATGTGCGCTGATGAGGCGGCACTGATGGGCACTGATAGGCTGCACTGATGGGCACTGATGAGGTGGCACTTATGGGCACTGATGAGGTGGCACTGATGAGGAGGTACTAATATGCCGCACTGATGAGCACTGAGAGGCGGCACTGATGGACACTGATGGATGCCACTGATGAACACTGATGGGCGGCACCATCAGTGCCCACACTCAGTGCCCATAGTGCTGCTAGTCAGTGCCCATCAGTGCCTAGATGAGCAGGCACTGATGGGCACTGACTGGCAGCACTATGGGCACTGATGGCTGGTACTGTGGGCAGTTATGGCATTTTTTTTCCCCTCTTGTGTAATCGGGGCACTAGTGATCAGTGCCTTGATTACATTCCTCTGTGTCCCCTTACCGCTGATCGGCTCTCCTCTTCCTCACACTGCAGTCTCCGTGTGAGGAAGGAGCGCTGGCGATGAGAGATGATCTCATATATTTACATTTTAGATCTTCTCTCATTGCACGGTACGATCATGTGGTAAATGGCCGCTGTGATTGGCCATTCACCACGATCTGTGTTTGGCTGTGTCCAAGGGACACGGCCGACACAGATTTTCCCCGATGCGCGCTCGCGGGAGCGTGCAGGGAGCCTGTTACTGGCAGGCCGCATAAAGACGGCCTCCCGGAAATTAGAGCCCACGCTGTAGCTGTCTTTCGGCTATAGCGCGGGCGGAAGGTAGTTAAAGAGGAAGTAAAGCTTCCTCTGTAGCTTGTACCTATAGGAAAGCCTATAATAAGGCTTACCTATAGGTTTACAACCTCTTTAATGCATTTTATGCATTAAGATTGAAAAAAAACTTTGTGTACTGCAGCCCCCCTTGGCCCCCTTAATCCCTAGGCCCCTTTCACACATGCTTTCCGATCTGGTCCGCCTGTCAGTTTTTCAGGCGGACCTGATTGGATGCTCCATGCACCCCTATGGGGCAGCGGATGTCAGCGGTGACATGTCTGCTGACACCCGCTGCTATCCAATCCGATCCTGTCCGTGAAATCATGATGGATGTAAACCCTATTTTCCATCTGTCTATAGGATCGAATGAAAACAGACAGGCGGTCAGTTATCATCTGATCATATGGATAGCGGGGCTCTGACAGCTCCATCTCTGCAAAGTAAGTGGAGACAGTGCTGTCATCCGCCTGCTCAGCGGGGATCAGCGGATCGATCCCTGCTGAGAAAAATGGAGTCTGCCGAGCGCACCGCTCGTGTGAAAGGACCCTGATGCAAAGGCAAGGTTACAACTCTCCAAAAATGAAAATCTCCAAAGACAATGCGTTAAGCACCTTTACAGGTTAGTTACAGAGGAGGTCTATCGCTAGAATTATTGCTCTCACTCTAACGTTTATGGTGATACCTCATGCGTGGTTCGATTACCATTTACATATGTCTGTGTGACTTGCGTATGCTTCTGCGTGCGTGCACGAGGGAATGGGGGCGTTTTAAATTTATTTTTTAATATTTATTACTTTTTTTTTTTATTTCTCTAATGTTCATTGATGGACACAGCACCCGCCCCTCTATTGGGTTGAGTTGGGTTTTATGTTCTTCTGACACTGCTTGTTACAAAACTGAAGACCTATAGCAGGAAGTGGGAGTATACCCCCTGGGACTGCCCATAGGCATAGTCAAACTTTTTTTCCACCTAGTGTCCCACTCCTGTAGGGGGCAGCATAAACCCAAGGGTCAAGAAGATCTGGGGCTGTGTCTGTCAATGAACATCAGAGAAAAGGATTTTACTGTAAGGCCCCTTTCACACAGGGAGGCCGTTCAGATCCGCCTGTCAGTTTTTTTGGCGGATCTAAAAAGACGCCCCATGCATCTCTATGGGGCATCGGATGTCAGTGGAGACATGTCCGCTAACATCCGATCCGTCAAAACCGGACGGATGGAAACCCTATTTTCCATCCGTCTGGTGGATCGGATGAAAACGGACAGATGGTCTGTTCTCATCCGATTCCCCCATAGAGAAGGATGGGGACCTGACAGCTGTGTCTCCGCACACAGCGTGGAGACACAGCTGTCATCCGCCTGCTCAGCGGGGGATTGGCGGATCGATCCCCCGCTGAGAAAAACGGAGTCCGCCTGATGGAGTCCGTGTGTGAAAGGGGCCTTAGACAAAAATCCAGTTTTTCTCCATAAACTAGGAAGTTCTAATCCACAGAATGAGCAGACGTCTGATAAACATAAAAAATGGAAGTCATGCTTCAGTCTAACTACTATCCCAAAGTTCAGGTTTAATGGATAGAAAGTTGTGACAAAGGTGATGAGGGATTGTGCAATGACATTCCTTGGGGTGAGACAAGTGGATTCTGTTATTGCCATAATCAGCAGCTTTTTAGTGAAGGATTCATTTCTGGACTCCTTATGTGAGTGCTCCAGCAGCTCTTCAGTGTTTTATGTGTTTATTCTAATCCTTTTTTGGTCCTTTGTCACCACTTCAATGTCTAGCCATGTCATTGTTGTGACTGCGTGTCACCAGAATGATTCACAGGCTTCTATTTGTACAGCATGATACGATGTGCAGAAATTGTAAACTATATGTCCAGGCGGTTTCTTGGGCTTTTTTCCCCAGGCGGTTTCTTGGGCTTTTTTCCCCAGGCGGTTTCTTGGGCTTTTTTCCCCAGGCGTTTTCATTGGCTTTTTTCCCCAGGCGTTTTCATTGGCTTTTTTCCCCAGGCGTTTTCATTGGCTTTTTTCCCCAGGCGTTTTCATTGGCTTTTTTCCCCAGGCGTTTTCATTGGCTTTTTTCCCCAGGCGTTTTCATGGGCTTTTTTCCCCAGGCGTTTTCATGGGCTTTTTTCCGGCGTTTTTTCTGGCATTTTTTGCAGGTGTTTGTAGACAGGCATTGACATCTAACAAAAATGCTTGTAATTTGCCAAAAAAGAAGCTTGTGTACTTTTTTTGAGCTTCAGTCGACAAAACGCTCACATTTGAACAGGGGCCATTGAAATGAATGGGATTTTGCTTGTTGGGTGTTTTGAGACTTCAGAGATGAGCGTTTAAGTCCTTGTTCACACCTGAGCGTATTTCAGCTCGTAAAACGCTCATCTCTGAATCTCAAAACGACCAACATGCAAAATCCCATTCATTTCAATGGCTCCTATTCACATCTGAGCGTTTTGACGCCTGAAGCTCAAAAAGGTACATGAGCTTCTTTTTTGGCAGATTACAAGCGTTTTTATAAGATGTCAATGCCTGCCTCCAAACACCTGCACAAAACGCCTGAAAAAAGCCAGAAAAAACACAAAAAAAAAGCCAAAAAAAAAAACGCCTGAAAATTTTACGCTCAGGTGTGAATGGAGCCTTATGAGCTGAAATAAGCTCATGTGTGAACAGGGCCTTAGGCTAAGTTCACATGTGGGTGTTTTGGGGCATTTTTGGGGAGTTTTTCTGCTCTAGAATCAGCTCAAAAATGCCCAACAAGACAAATCCTATTCATTTCAATGGCCCCTGTTCACATCTGAGCGTTTTGATGTTTTAAGCAAAACGCCCAACGCTCAAAAAAGTACACAAGCTTCTTTTTGGGCAGATTACAGGCGTTTTTTTATTTTTTTCCACTGGTCACTTGTCAACCTAAAAAAGTCTGTAAAACGACTGAAAAAAAACACCCATAAAAATGCCTGTAAATAGCAATGCCAAGATGTGAACGTAGCCTTAGGGCTCGTGGACAGACGTAAACAATGCTGTATTTAGATATGGGAATTGCATTGTTTTTATTGTTTTTTGTTTTTTACTGATTTGAACACAGCAGCTGTCAGTAAAATTGCGCTGTGTATAAATCCATAAAAAATCTGTATAGCCAAAATCGGAAAATCTGCATCTGCGATAGGTATTTTATGCGTGTACACTGCTAAATGTGTTGTACGTAAAATGCTTTAGTTATATGTTTTATGTATGCACTATACTATACTGACCATTGTTTTTTTTGCAGCAGGATCCTGCATGGATATTGGTAAATGAATTACAGCCATGAGCCCTTAGAAAGATTTTCCCCTCACTTCCTATTGTCCTTACAGCGTTTTATTAAACAGGCATGAGGGAAAATCTCCAATAGAAACAACGAATGAAATGAATGTTCTTTTCTAAAAGAGGACAAAGGGAGATCCATGGAACTCCTGTGTGATTTTTATTTCTATCTGTGTCCCTGTTGCAGATTTTCCCCTCACTTCCTGTACAGTAAAACTTCTGTCTGCAGAACAGAGTCACAATAAATAACAGAGCCCTAGATAGCAGGAAAACCCTGACAGGGGTTCTAATACTCCACTCTATACAAAACAATAAAAAAGGTTTTGTGGTTGACCTACACTATATTACCAAAAGTATTGGGAAGCCTGCCTTTACATGTTTAATGGCATCCCAGTCTTACTCCCTGCTGAGGAAGTCGTGGTTTCGACGTAACGCGTACGGGGGAGGATCCTGCACACGCTGTAGTACCCATATCGCTGTCCATGCCCTCACTGTCTAAGTGCCAGCTCATGTGAGTGGTTTTCTGTTTTATTTTACCCCAATAAAAGTATACGTTACAGAGAGCACTAGATTGTTGTATTTATTTTACACATGTACCGTATCATGATGGTGGAGAGAGGAGTGTGAGGAGGCGACCACCCTGTCCCCTTCATTGTGTCAGTGACACAGCGGATCTGGTCATCTTTCACCTGGAGTACCTTTGTACAGAGGGAGGACAGGAGGAAGCTACCTATCCATACCTATTAGCACCTGTGTGTGCACAAAGCGGGTTTGGCTCATTATAACTTGTGAGCCAAACCAGGAGGTGAGCGGCCGGCATTATCATTTATGCACCAAGGCACTTTTTAGTTATCCAAGCAGTAGCACTTGGTCTCTTGATACCTACACAGTTTAGAAGATCATCACCTACTTTTATGGACTCTGGTGCACTTATTTTTATTCTTATTTTCACACTATCGGATGCATATGCGTGACTATTTATTTGCATGAGCACTTAGACCCGGTCCACACTAGCGCGACTTGTCAGGTGACTAGAGAAGGAGAAGGAACTGTATAGCAACACAGGCATACTATGGCCTGCGTTTTATAAATGGTCTGAAAAATGTGGGCTGTGTACCTCAGTGCAGCATAGCAGAGCAGGCAGTGATAAATTAGGCCCAAACAGAAGGATGCCTATGCTGGCCCTGGTTTATTTATGTATTGTAGTTACTTATAAAGCGCTGTCAATTTATGCAATGCTTTGGGCCCCTTTCACATGGGGCGGATCCACTGGATGGACTCTGCTAGCTCAGCGGGGATCGGTCTGATGATCCCCACTGAGCAGGCGTATGACAGGTTGGCTTCAACTCACTGTGCAGAGACGGACCTGTCACAGTCCCACTCTCCTCTATGGGGAGATCCGATGAAAACAGACAGCCTGTCCATTTTCATCCGATCCCACCCACTGGAAGGATGGTGAACGTATCGCCATACGTCTATTTTCAGCGACTTGTTGAATCTGATGCCAGACAGATTGTCAGCAGACACATGTCCGCTGACATCCGCCTCCCCATAGAGGAGAATGGTTGTCCTTATCAGGTCCGCCTGAAAAACGGACAGGCGGACCTGATCGGTCCGATCATGTGAAAGGGGCCTTACACATACATATTGCAAACTCACCACTTCACTTGAAGTTGCACTTTGCATAACTCACTGAGGAGAAGAACCCCCCCCCTCCCAAACAAGGGGCCAGTATACTGCCCTTCACACTTTATAGGGGCCGAACTGTGACCAGTAGGAGTAGAAAATATGGCAGTAAAAAATACCCCATGTCCGTTGTTGGTGGGAGGAAGAGTGCCCCATGTCCGTTGTCGGCGGGAGGGAGAGTGCCCCATGTCCGTTGTCGGCGGGAGGGAGAGTGCCCCATGTCCGTTGTCGGCGGGAGGGAGAGTGCCCCATGTCCGTTGTCGGCGGGAGGGAGAGTGCCCCATGTCCGTTGTCGGCGGGAGGGAGAGTGCCCCATGTCCGTTGTCGGCGGGAGGGAGAGTGCCCCATGTCCGTTGTCGGCGGGAGGGAGAGTGCCCCATGTCCGTTGTCGGCGGGAGGGAGAGTGCCCCATGTCCGTTGTCGGCGGGAGGGAGAGTGCCCCATGTCCGTTGTCGGCGGGAGGGAGAGTGCCCCATGTCCGTTGTCGGCGGGAGGGAGAGTGCCCCATGTCCGTTGTCGGCGGGAGGGAGAGTGCCCCATGTCCGTTGTCGGCGGGAGGGAGAGTGCCCCATGTCCGTTGTCGGCGGGAGGGAGAGTGCCCCATGTCCGTTGTCGGCGGGAGGGAGAGTGCCCCATGTCCGTTGTCGGCGGGAGGGAGAGTGCCCCATGTCCGTTGTCGGCGGGAGGGAGAGTGCCCCATGTCCGTTGTCGGCGGGAGGGAGAGTGCCCCATGTCCGTTGTCGGCGGGAGGGAGAGTGCCCCATGTCCGTTGTCGGCGGGAGGGAGAGTGCCCCATGTCCGTTGTCGGCGGGAGGGAGAGTGCCCCATGTCCGTTGTCGGCGGGAGGGAGAGTGCCCCATGTCCGTTGTCGGCGGGAGGGAGAGTGCCCCATGTCCGTTGTCGGCGGGAGGGAGAGTGCCCCATGTCCGTTGTCGGCGGGAGGGAGAGTGCCCCATGTCCGTTGTCGGCGGGAGGGAGAGTGCCCCATGTCCGTTGTCGGCGGGAGGGAGAGTGCCCCATGTCCGTTGTCGGCGGGAGGGAGAGTGCCCCATGTCCGTTGTCGGCGGGAGGGAGAGTGCCCCATGTCCGTTGTCGGCGGGAGGGAGAGTGCCCCATGTCCGTTGTCGGCGGGAGGGAGAGTGCCCCATGTCCGTTGTCGGCGGGAGGGAGAGTGCCCCATGTCCGTTGTCGGCGGGAGGGAGAGTGCCCCATGTCCGTTGTCGGCGGGAGGGAGAGTGCCCCATGTCCGTTGTCGGCGGGAGGGAGAGTGCCCCATGTCCGTTGTCGGCGGGAGGGAGAGTGCCCCATGTCCGTTGTCGGCGGGAGGGAGAGTGCCCCATGTCCGTTGTCGGCGGGAGGGAGAGTGCCCCATGTCCGTTGTCGGCGGGAGGGAGAGTGCCCCATGTCCGTTGTCGGCGGGAGGGAGAGTGCCCCATGTCCGTTGTCGGCGGGAGGGAGAGTGCCCCATGATCGTTGTCGGCGGGAGGGAGAGTGCCCCATGATCGTTGTCGGCGGGAGGGAGAGTGCCCCATGATCGTTGTCGGTGGGAGGGAGAGTGCCCCATGATCGTTGTCGGTGGGAGGGAGAGTGCCCCATGATCGTTGTCGGTGGGAGGGAGAGTGCCCCACTGCTGACAGTGAGGTGAATAATGGCCCAAGGGCCAGATAAAAGCAAGCAAAGATGCACATTTGGAGACCCCTGATCTATGACCTGCCTAAGATCTCAGTCAAGCATAAGTGTGGTTGCATCTCTGCACTTTTAGTTCATTGCTTACTTCCTCCAGCTTATAATGGTAGCTGCAATAACCCCCATATGGGGCTGGGGTGTCCACAATGCATGGACCTGTACGTTGCACCCATGCCACACTGTTTGCAGCTGCAATACTCTGCAGGCCTGAATGCAAAAAAATATTTCTCTAGCGCTCATTGACAGACGTAGTCCTCGGTGATACAGCACCTTCGGGTTATGTTGCCTCCACAGGAGCAGGACTAGACAGGAAATTAAAAAGCTCTGGCCACACCCTAGGGGCAGTCCCAGAGGGTATATCCTCTCTCTCTCTGCCTCAGCAAATCAGTTATTTTCTGTCTAGTTAGGAGTAAGGACCTAGATACCTTGCTGGGATCTTAGGTCCTGGCAAGATTTTTTTCTTAAAGGATTTTTTAGACAGCTTTTTTTCTCCAGTGTTTCTGTGAGATCTTCAAGCAAGAAAGCTGAACTGGGCGACGGGCTGGATGTTGAGATCCGGTGGTCACCCCAGTTCAGCCTACGAGCGCGTGCAGGCCATAGCTCCGCGCTGGGTCGGCCGCGACAAAGTCCCATTAAAGGACTGACCCCGCGAGTTAAACGTCTCGCTGAAACGCCAAAGACCATGAGTCACGGCGTCCGTATCGGTCGACAGCCCTCCCGCCCCGGTGGAGAGGGGTACTGTCAGGAGTTGGTGCCCGCCTGGTTCCGGTATGGTGAGTAGTATGTTCCCCCTTTTCCCCTGACGGGTCTTGTGGTGAACGCGGGCCCCTCTCTGTATGGTAAGATAGAGTCCCTCTCTATCCTATAATGACACAGATCCTCCTACTTTGAGTGTGATTTTATGTGCAAAAAAGCCAGGAGGCTTGGTTTGGGAGCTAACAATCTAATTGTATACATGTTAAAAGATTATAATCAGTGGCATTCTGGGAATCTTACGGTGATAAGAATAAGCTACCTACCAGTCAGAAGCCACGGACATGTAGACTGCCTTCCTAATCAGATCTCCAGCTATTAGCAGGCCTCCCGAATGGCCATGCGGTCCGCCAGGGCCGGTACCGCCAACCACGCCAAATCCCCATGCAGAGAGAGTGTTGTGTGCCCTGCAGCACACCGCTATTCAGTACAGGCCGCCGCCATTTTTTTTGCTGGATCGCACGAGCCGCCATTTTGGCGTAGCCTCGTGTCTCCAGCATGGGGGCGGCCATGTTTGAGGTGATCCAAACACCTCGTGGAGCTAGGGGAGGCGCCGGAAGGCGTGCAGAGGGGCGGAGCCGCCTCCTTTCTTCCTGGGCAGCCAGCCAAAAGACTTCCTGTTTGTCAAGACAGCGCTGTAACCTGTTGCAGTTAAACTCTGAGCATCAAGTGGTGAGCCTGGGGGTCTCTCTCTCTCTCGATCGATAGGGATCCCTAGCAGGTAACACTAAGGGGCTTTTGTGGCGCTGGGGGTCTGTGAAAAAAAAAAAAAAAAAAAAGTTTTTTATTTTTGAATTATATTATCCAGGAAGTGACTGGAATTATCATGGACCCTGCCACACATATTCCCCCACCTGTTTCCCTCGAGGGGGCCACGGGACCCGCCGGTGCACAGAGTGTAGAGTCATTTACAGCAATTTTGGAGTCTATGGTGGCTCGGGTGGAGGCGGCCTGTCAGGGACGGGGGTCAAGGAAGCGACCCCCGCCTACCCCTATACTATCTGACACCTCTGACTCTGATTCAGAGATGGTCACTGCAGTTGCAGGTTCCTCTGCAAGGGCTGTTATCTCAGGTAAAGCCCCCTCAGACAGTGAGGAGGACGTTTCTTCTCCCGCTATAATTCAGGAAGAAGCATTGGTGGACGCACTAGTTGTGGCAGTGCAGGAAACCTTAAAACTTGAGGCTTTACCGGCAGAGGCAACTGAAACAGAGATTCCTTTTGGTACTAATAAGCCCATCAAAACGGTGAAGGTTTTTCCTGTACCTAAATGTTTCGGTAATCAGATTAAAGGAGAATGGGAGCATTCTAAACGTACCTTTACTATTTCCAAGCGTATTGCTAGACGCTATCCGTTTGAGGAATCCATCATTAAGAAATGGACGGTACCACCAGTGGTGGATCCACCTATTTCCAGGCTGAATAAAGCCACGGTTATTCCAGTGGAGGACACTTCGTCCTTTAAGGATCCGGTGGATCGAAAGATGGAAGCAGAGTCCCGCACCATCTTCTCTCTGATAGGGTCAGCATTTAGACCAGTAATTGTTATTGGTCTAGTTTCCCAGACACTTACGGAATGGGCGAGAATGGTACGCCAAGATCTTAGGGGAAAAGATATTCCCCAGGAGACATCTGATTTGATGGAACAGATTATACAAGGGCTACAGTTTATCTGTGACGCAGCCTTGGACACTACTCCCTTATTAGGGCATGCATCTAAGACAGCGGTGATCCTCAGACGTGTGCTGTGGTTAAAATGCTGGTCAGCTGACCTAGGTTCCAAAAAGACCTTGACTAATCTCCCTTTTCAGGGGAATCGTCTATTTGGGGCCAACCTAGATGAAATCATTAAGGATGCCACTGGGGGCAAGAGCACTTTTTTGCCACAGGCTGCTAAAGCTAAGGGACCTCGCAACAAGCGAGGACCTTTCTTTACCGCCCATAAAGGGCGCCCGGCTGGTACTAGCGGGAAAGGCAAGACTCCTCCAGGAGGGTTCAAGAAGGGCTGGTCGGACAAACAGAGGACCAACCCAGCCAAACCCGAAGCAAAGGAGTACACAGCCTGAAGGTGCGCCCCCACCCGGTTTCAGGGTGGGGGGACGTTTTCACCGGTATTCAGGACATTAGATCGAGCATCAACCACTACTACCGGTGCGATTCTTCCCTTCCAACATTTAAGTACTACAGGAAGCGGTAGTTACCGTTCCCTGAATAGATCTTTTCCTTTACCTTTTCCTAAGATTAGTCCCTATACCTCACAGGAATCGGATCTGGTTGACCAGATAGGCCAAGTAGCCTCTAGTCGGGTGACTTCGGTCCCTGAGGTTCAACCAGAAAAGATCACCTTTCCTGATAACAATCAGGTATCTGATAAATGTGTGGGAACAGAAAACGACCAGACTTTCTCTGATGGTTTCGGGGCCAGATACCTCTAGGGACGCCTGGTTCAGATTCTATCAGCGCCAGTGGTCCTAGAAATTCTAGGCTGGCCTCCTCAAGCCGGCCTGGCCGACTTGGACATGTTAGTCGTAGACGTTCCGTGGGAACTTCGTCTCAGGGAGTGTCTGTGGTCTCAAGGACCAATTTACCATCATGCTTTACAGTCGCTGGGTTTAATGGCCTGGCCATTGAGACCCAAGTACTGAAGGACAGAGGTTTGTCTACTTCAGTCATTCCTACCCTTATTAAAGCAAGGAAAGCGACTTCCAGCAAAGTCTATTATCACACATGGAAGACTTATATTGCGTGGTGCGAATCTTTAGGATTTCCTCCACGTACCTATTCGGTGACTCGAATATTGGCCTTTTTGCAACAAGGGGTTGAGCAGAAGCTAGCCTTGAGCACCATCAAGGGTCAAGTTTCAGCATTAGCAATCTTCTTTCAGAAACCTTTAGCTACCAAGTCCTTGGTGCGGAATTTCATCCAGGGGGTGCGGCACCTGGCTCCTCCAGTCCGCGCGCCCTTACCGCCCTGGGATCTTAATTTGGTTTTGTCGGTTCTACAGAAACCTCCCTTTGAAAACATCAGGGAGATTCCCTTGCTTACTTTATCCCAGAAGGTGGCCTTCTTGGTGGCTATTACTTCTGCTCGCAGGGTGTCAGAACTGGCTGCATTATCATGCCAGTCCCCATACCTAGTGATTCATAGGGATAAGGTAGTACTTCATCCTAAGCCATCTTTTCTTCCTAAGGTGGTTTCAGATTTTCATCTGAATGAAGATATTGTACTACCTTCCTTGTGTCCTCAGCCCAAGCATCATCGGGAACATGCGTTGCATTCCTTAGATGTGGTTCGGGCAATCAGGGTATACCTGAAAGCTACGGAATCATTCCGTAAGACGGATTCACTTTTTGTGATCACGGATGGCCCCAGAAAGGGTTTGCCTGCATCTGCCGCGACCATTGCCAAATGGATTAGACAAACGGTGGTACAGGCTTATTCTATTAAGGGTCAGAGTCCTCCGTTCCCTGTTAGGGCGCACTCCACTCGAGCGCTCAGTACTTCCTGGGCCTTTCGCCATCAGGCGTCAGTGGTCCAGGTATGTAAGGCGGCCACCTGGTCGTCGGTACATACCTTTACAAAATTCTATAAAATTGATGTGACGGCATCGGCGGATGCCTCATTTGGCCGCAAGGTTTTGCAGGCCGCAATTTGAGGAGACCGGTGGTCTACCTCGAGGGTTTTTTCTGTTTAAAAAAAAAAAAAAAAAAAAAAGAAAATTTTTCTTTTTTGTTGAGTCTCATCATTAAGGATGAGCATTGTAAACTTCTAGTTGGCACCGGTTGGGCCTTCTAGATTGGGATTTGATTTCATTTTCCCACCCCTCAGTTGTGATACTGCTCTGGGACGTCCCGAAGGTGCTCTATCACCGAGGACTACGTCTGTCAATGAGCGCTAGAGAAAAATGGATTTTTGTAAAATCTTACCGTAAAATCCTTTTCTCTTAGCTCATTGACAGACGTAGTCCCCGCCCCTCTGTTTTTTGAGTTGGGTTAAAATCTCTAAAGACTGCTTTTTCACATAACTGATTTGCTGAGGCAGAGAGAGAGAGGATATACCCTCTGGGACTGCCCCTAGGGTGTGGCCAGAGCTTTTTAATTTCCTGTCTAGTCCTGCTCCTGTGGAGGCAACATAACCCGAAGGTACTGTATCACCGAGGACTACGTCTGTCAATGAGCTAAGAGAAAAGGATTTTACGGTAAGATTTTACAAAAATCCATTTTTTATTATTTTTATTCGAAGGGTGGACTATGTCTTTAAAGCTAGCACTAAACTATGGGTTTCTTTATTACATTTTCCAAATTATATTTGGGTTTTTGAAAGCTGAAAGGGGCAGGGGTCATACATTGTGCAGACTGCTTATCTGCAGACCATTGTGTGACTGTACCAGGCTCATGAAATACCTTCCCACTGTGATTGTATGGAAGCAAATTCCTTGTATTTTAATTGATCCCGCTTCTCCTGCATTTCGGGCCTCTTCCCGTGTGCCTTGTCTATTTTGCAAATGACAAATGGCTGGCTTTCCATGCCCCCGCCTGAGTCTGAAGCGTGCCTGTGGCCACACGTGAAGTATCTGCATTAAAAAGCCCCGCTCAAGCCTTTGTGCTAATTCTCTTTTCATTGCTTGCAATGTTTCCTGTTTGTTGAGCTTTTCATTGTGTTTAATTGAATGAAATGACCCCGTTTCACCGCCCATTGTTAATATTTCTGCTTTTATCTATTTATAAAGTGACAACACATGATATGGGGCAGCACAATGGGAAGCTGAAAGCAGGAGGTGATACATGTCTATCTTCAGGTCTAGGGCACAGAATCCTGGAAACTAGCATGTAGTCACTAAGCCATTAACAGGGTGGATTCGGTGTTGGCAGTGCTAAAGCATGCCCACTTTTCCTACCCATTCAGTAATGAATGTTTCATGAATGCCTCTCATAAGCTAAATCAATTTCCATCCCATTGTACCCTCCCATTTATTCAATATCGCAGCTGAGCTGCCGCTCTATATTGTTCGTTTCAAATGAAACCTCTATGAATCAAGACTTGTTTCTTGATTTCTGTTTTTTTTTTTTTTTGCATTGGTTTCCTTTGTAAATTCTTTTTTCAACAGTGATTGTGTATGAACTATTCTTTATTATGTTATCTGTTGATGAATAACTGATATATTATCTTGTAGCGTGGCTTCATATTTGTAGAATGAGTTGTGGGTATGAAAACACTCAGCCTGAAAGCTTGCAGTGCCTGCCTGTCCTCTGTGTAATTACGGCTAAATTATGTTGCCCTATGTCTGGTTTGTGATAGCCATCAGTAATTGGATAATAACATCGATCCTTAATGTCCTTTGCAGAGATTGGATTATTCATAGTCGGAGCGGAGTAGTGCAGAGGTCTGTCCCAGATGTGGCTGCTCTTGCAATAGAGAAGGTTTATTCTTTTTGCTACTAGCAGAATATATTTCGTAGCTAATTCATAGGCGGTATTTTATAGAACACGGGCAGGGAAACATCTGACTGTCCTTGAAGGAGTCACTTGCTGCCGGGGTCTGCTGCTGGCCTCCCAGTTTAGCCATCTGATGTCAGTACGTGCTGCAAATTTTTAGTTTCCCTGAAAAGGAACAAGTTGGCTGTTAGTTGCTATCGATTTCCAGCAGAAGCTCTCATTATTGTACCCCTTTGTGGCCCAAAGTCAAGTTTTGTTACTTGCTTCCATTGGCCTGTGAATTAAACCCTGCAATTCTTCCCCTAGAAACACACACAACAGAATTAACTCCTTTCTTCCTGCCCCTGTACCCCTTTAACCACTTGACCTCCGGAAGATTTATCCCCCCCCTTCCTTCCAGGCCATATTTTGCGATTCAGCACTGTGTTACTTTAACTGACAATTGCGTGGTCGTGCAACAATGTATCCAAATGTATGCCCTTTTTTTTCCCTTCACAATTAGAACTTTCTTTTGGTGGTATTTGATTACCTCTGCATTTTTTTTTTTTTTTTTTTTTTTTTTACACTCTGTAAGGCCTCTTTCACACGGCCGCTCCGGTTTTTTTGCTCCACTGCGGGACTTTTTTTTTTTTTTTTCACGGAGCGGATGACACTTGTGTCATCCGCTCCGTATGTCCGCATATCATCCCATCCGTTTGCGGATGATATACGGACATAATGTAAGTCTATGGGCATTGCGGATGTCAGCGGATCACACCGCTGACATCCGATTCTCCTTCCTTTCCGTTTTTTGAACGGAACAAAAATAGGGTTCTGTTCCGTTCCAAAAAACAGAACAGAACTGAAAGGAGGAAAATCGGATGTCAGCGGATGGTATTCCGCTGACATCCGCAATCCCATTGACATGCATTATGTCCGTAAATCATCTGCAAAAAAATAGGATAATTTGCGGACATACGGAGCGCCCGTGTGAAAGGGCCCTAAACAAAAAAAAGACCATTTTGAAAAAAATACGTTTTTTTTTTTTTGCTTTCTGCTATAAAACCTATCCAATAAAAAAAAATGTAAAAAATCGAATATCTTCATCAATTTAGGCCAATGTGTATTCTGCTACAATGTTTTGGTAAAAAAAATCCCAATAAGTGTATATTGATTGGTTTGCATAAAAGTTATAGTGTCTACAAACTATGGGATATTTTTTTTTATTTTTGATTAGTAATGGCAGCAATCAGCGACTTATAGAGGGACTTCGATATTGCAGTGGACAGTCTGACACTAACTGATTCTTTTTGGGGACCAGTGACACTAATAAGTATGCATGGTCACTGTACTAATGGCACTGGCTGGGAAGGGGTTAACATCAGGGGTGATCAAGGGGTTAAATGTGTGCCTAGCCTGTGTTTTTCTAAACTGTGGGAGATGCTTTTACTAGGGGGTGACATAGATCCTAGTCCCTACTTTGCAGAGACACAGGATCCATGTCTTCCTTCCTGTGAGAACGGCAATCTGCCATGTTTATATAGGCAGATTGCCGTTCTATCTATCTATCTATCTATCTGCAGGATGAATGGCGGGTGCTGGTGGCCATTGAGTCCGCGGTACCCACCATTCAGGTGTATTTGCAATGGGGGTGATTGCACCCCCCCTACCCTGAAGTGCAGAATCACGTATACATACATGATCCTGCGAACAGCTGCCACCCTGTAGCAGTAAAACTGCTATAGGGTGGTCGCTAAGTGGTTGAAGAATAAGTTCAACTTTCGTAACATGCTACATTCCTATTCAGGGTGTAACATGTGACTGTAGGACCAGCCCCTGCACTCTCCCCCCTCCTCCCCAATTCCCCGTTGTGATACCTAGGGTGCTTCTCCCCCTGATAGCTATCACATTTTTTTTTTTAAGCGGGGCTCCACCCACCTAGTGCCCTTATTCATTCACAGTGTTCTGTAAATGGGAAACTAAAAGTCCTGGCAGCCATTGTGTCGGTCTGCCGTGCCTGTCTGCTTGTAGTTCTCAATGAACTGAACTACCACGGCACTGTTGAGCGCTTTAGGTAGTTCAGATCGCCGCCATTACGCGTTAAAAAAAAAAAAAACAACAAAAATGACAAAAATCTTTCCCTTTGTTAGTAAACGCAATAACTTTTGCGCAAACCAATCAAAATACGCTTTTTGCGATTTTACCAAACATATGGTAAAAAAAAATTGGCCTAAAATGTTACAAAATTTTGTTTTTTACATTTTTTTTTTGGGGAATTTCATATAAAAAATGTGAAAAATATTGTTATTTTTGCAAAATTGACTCTCTTTTTTTTGTTTATAGCGCATGATCAAAAAATCGCACAGGTGATCAAATACCACCAAAAGAAAGCTCTGTTTGTGGGGGAAAAAAGGACGCCAAATTCGTTTAGGTACAGCGTCGCACGACCACGCAATTGTCCGTTAAGGTCACGCAGTGCAGAATCAAAAAATAGGCCCTGGTCAGGAAGGGGGTAAAATCTTCCGGGGCTTAAGTGGTTAAAAAACAAAAAAAATTACCTGCAAAAAAAAAAAAAAAAATATGCATTTATTCTTTTTTTTTTTTTATTTCAAGTGAGCCTCAGGCCTCATGCACACAGGAAGACATTTTGCTAAGCCTCTTAAAAGCCTTTTCTTCTGGCAGCAGTGTTTTGTCAGAAAAAACGCCTGACACTTGTAAAAGTGAGTAATGTGTTTGGCAGCGTTTACAAGCATCAAGCGCTTAGGCATTAATTCATTTTGTTGGCCAGAATATTCATTTATTCTGGTTAGTAAAATTAATTAATGCTAAGTGCGCCTATCGATAACGCTCATTTAGATGTGTTTACCGGCGTATATAAGCATCAAGCATTTTTTCTGCCAAAACAAAAAAGCTACTTCTGGATGTGCCTGCAGTGGGGTTTTTTTCCTCTTGCCACTAAACTCCTAGACTAACCTATAGGGACTTTTAATCGGCCTCCAAGTAATCAGTATGATGTGTTGGAGCTCACATATGTGTTGGGCACTCGTAAAGTGGTAAGAAGGATCACCATGTGATTACCAGTCAATCCATGTGCTTTATTATTAGTACCGGTTCACACTGCCGCGACCTCTAAGTCGCCTCATAAGGGGCAACTTCTAGCGCGACTTCGGCGCGACTTGTGAATTTTTTTACGCGACTTATATGGTAGACGACTTTGTACGACTTTGTATTTGGCCAATCAGAATATGATGTTTTTTGGATAGTGTCTGGGGGGTCTAAAAAGTGTCCCTGTGAAGTTTCATCACTGTAGCATGTCCAGAACCAGCAAAAAAAAAGCATTTTTCTTATAATTATTAATACAGCAGTGTGGCGGCTTCTCTACACCTTGCATTTTTTATTGCTGGCATTTATCGGGCATTTTTTGGGTGTCTCTGGAGGCAGGCATGTCTTTTTTGGATTTAGTGTCTGGGGTGTCTAAAAAGTTTACCTGTGAAGTTTCAGCTCTGTAGCATGTCCAGAACCCACACTGAACCCACTGAACCCACACTGCTGTATTAATAATTATAAGAAAAATGCTTTTTTTTTCTGGTTCTGGACATGCTACAGAGATGAAACTTCAAAGGTACACTTTTAGACCCCCCCAGACACTAAATCCAAAAAAGACAGGCCTGCCTCCAGAGATGCCCAAAAAATGCCCGATAAATGCCAGCAATAAAAAATGCAAGGTGTAGAGAAGCCATCACACTGCTGTATTAATAATTATAAGAAAAATGCTCTTTTTTTTTTTCTGGTTCTGGACATGGTACAGAGATGAAACTTCACAGGGACATTTTTTAGACTCCCCAGACACTAAATCCAAAAAAAAGTCATGCCTGCCTCCAAAAATGCCCGATAAATGCCTGCAAGAAAAACGGCCAGGTGGAGAGAAGACATATTCATGTGCTAATAAAAATTATAAGAAAAATGCTCTTTTTTTTCTTGTTCAGGACCATTTTTATGGAAAGTCGGATCACAAGTCGCTTCAAATAAGACAAGGAGGCGACTCCCATTGAAGTATATGGGACAAGTCGCCTCAAAGTAGTACAGGACCCTTTTCTGAAGTCGGAGCGACTTCAGTAGTGCCAATTAAGACGGCACTCATTGATTAACATTGCTTTTGTTATGTCAAGCGACTTGGGGCGACTTGAGGGCACACAAGTCGCGCTAGTGTGAATGGGCTCTTATGCCAACCTATTTTATTTATTTATTTTTTATTCCATTTTCCCGTGCTCCCAAGGAAGCCAGAACCATCTTTGAAATTTTTTGCTGTTTACTTCCCCAAACCCAGCTTCTACCTTGAACTGATTCCATTCAGCAATCTTGCACATATGCACACTTTATATAGTTTACCTGTTTCTTAAGATACAGAGGAATTGTTCAAGTCTTTTAAAATAAGTACAAAGACAGCATTTTTTTTTCATTCAACCACAAGGTTGAACAGAAGAAAAAGCCTCAATTTTCCAATCCACATGTGGATGGGGGAATCCCTTCGGTTGTGGTATTTGTATTATGATCATCAGAATACAGTGATCATTGTTGCGGAATATAGCCAGCAGCACTGATCGTTTGGGAAAAACCCAACAGGCAGGTTGTATACAAGTCGATGGATAGATTGACTTGTATACAACTAGCCTGTCCATATATGGATCAAAATTCGTCTGGTCCACTCTGACCTGGCCAAATTTCGATCCATGTATGGCTTGCTTAAGTGAGAGGTCTTGTTGTTACTATTATAATATGGTCAGCCCCAGTGTTGTAATAAAACTGTTGGACACCCCTGCAATCCCCGAAGTTAAATCGGTTCAATAGAAATCGTCTGACATTCGGCCTGTGTGTACTCAGCCGGCTTCTGTCGAAGGGGCATGACCGAAAAAGGTCTGCTGATTGACTCAAGAGTGCTGACTGGTTCTGGCAGGGGGGACGATAGCACAGCAGGGGGGATTGCTGTTCTGACGTCCAATTGTTAGTACAGCGGCTCCTGAACTGTCAGTTTTTGTTTTGTTAAGCCCCGCTGGGTTGAATGAGAAAAAACTACTAGTGTGTACCAGGCTTTATAGTGACTCATTCCATTCTTATTGATATCCCATCTTACATTATCTGGACGGAGGCTTTAGTAAGCTCATTATTGTAAGCTATCTCATGTCCCAGATCTCTAGCAATCTATAGATCAAGTTGGCAACCTTTTTCACATTAAGTGTTATGGGTTTCTTTATTTTTTAGATTTATACTTGCCTAAGTAGATGCAACATCAGTCTGATGCTTCATCTGTCCCCCGGCTCCTCCACACTGAGAACCGAGCTATCGAACACCGTTGATCGCTCGGTTCTGACAGCTCCTCGAGCAGAGAGCTGCTGACTGTCAGTCAGTAGATCCCTGCTCTGCCCCCTCCTGGCTCACTGGAGCGCTGGGCTGTGGAGGGGCGGGAGCAGCCGGCTCAATCTCTCAGCGGCTCACTGAGAGGCTGAGCCGGTAGTTGTTCCAGGGATCTGGTGAATCCCGACCTCCATTGTCGTGATGACGCGGTGCCTGGACTGACTTTTGCGACGTCGGCAAAAAGCGGACTTTAGCCGAGAACGAGCTTTGGCTGTACATTTCCTTTAACCGGTTGCCGACCGCCGCAAGTACATATACTGCGGCGGTCAGCACCGGCCAGGCAAAGTGACGTACCGGTACATCACTAGCTTGTGAGCCAATAGTGGGCGAGCGCGCGCCCGCCGAGGCGCACGCCCGCCCCGGCTCGTTCCCTAACAAGTCCGTGCGTGTGACTGGCGGACCCGATGTCCGCCGGTCACTCGCGATAGTTCGCCGTGAAGGGAGAAAGGCAGGCGGCTAATGTAAACAAAGCCGCCTGTCATTCTCCCCTGTGTAAAAATGGAGATCACACGGTTCTACTATGTAGGACCGTTGATCTCTGTTCTTACACCAGTAGCCATGTCCAATCACAGTTAGAAACACGCCCCTAGGGACATACTGAACCCCTCCTTCCCCAATAAAGTTAACCCCTTCCCTGCCAGTGTCATTTTTACAGTAACAGTGCATATGTATAGCACTGATTACTGTAGTAATGTCACTGGTAACCCCAAAAGTGTCAAAAATGTCAGTCAAGGATCCGATCTGTCCGCCGCAATGTTGCAGTCCCGCAAAAAAAATCGCAGATCGCCGCCATTACTCGTTAAAAAAAAAAAAAAATAAATAACAAAAATGACAAAAATCTTTCCCTTAGTTAGTAAACGCAATAACTTTTGCGCAAACCAATCAAAATACGCTTTTTTTTTTTTAACCAAACCTAGCCAAAAATGTAAACAAAATTCAATTTTTACATTTTTTGGGGGGGAATTTCATATAAAAAAATGTGAAAAATATTGTTATTTTTGCAAAATTGTCGCTCTTTTTTTGATTATAGCGCATGATCAAAAAATCGCTCAGGTGATCAAATACCACCAAAAGAAAGCTCTATTTGTGGGAAAAAAAGGACGTCAAATTTGTTTAGGTACAGCGTTGCACGACCGCGCAATTGTCCGTTAAAGTCACGCAGTGCCAAATCGCAAAATACCCCCTGGTCAGGAAGGGGGTAAAATCTTCCGGGGCTTAAGTGGTTAATTTACAAGTATTAGAGAACCGGCGTGCCAGTGAATGACAGCGTTGTGTAGCCATATAGTTTATTTTCAATGTTTGTACTCAAAGCTGTACATGCTAATGCATGTCAAACTCAATAATTATTGTTCTTTTAACAGATGCACATACAACCATGTTCATTTTTACCATTGTTGAATCCTTAACAACCTGGACTAAAGTCTTGTACACTCGATGAGCGTATTGGAGGATTAATTGTCTGTTTCCGTTTCTTGCATGCTAGTCTCATATCGGAAATAAGAGGTTAGTAAACTTACAATAATTCTCGTACGACCGAGTACAACTTTGGAAGGGATGTATTGTATTGTATTGTTGTCTCAGATTATCATAAGATGCTTCTAAAGTGGTATTTTTTGTTCAATTTTCTGATCATGTGTACTAGGCATTACAGGTTAAATTGGATCCCTTTCTCTGTCTTTCATGGCTTAAGTGGAGTACATATAGTTGTGCTATGCCTGGCCTGTAGGATGTTAAATCTGTTGGTTTTTTATTTTTTCCTACCTGGGAAGTAAAGGCATAATGCGCTAGTATGCATCACATACTAGCACATTGTGACACTTCCCTCCAAACAAAGCCCTCGTCGTCCCCACTGGAAGCCGGTTCTGCGGCCTTCGGCTGTGCTAATGTCACTCTCGTGCATGCACCTGGGAGCCGCCGATCATGGCACAGGGCTCTAAAGAAATGGCACGGCGGCCGTTCCTTCAGAAGGCATGCGCTAACACTGAATTCTGAGCGGAACTCTCCACTGCCAGAATACACTGATCAGTTGCTACAGTTCGCTGATCGAGAAAAATTCTCCAAGTTCCCCTATCAGACGATAAGCAGACATGGCCAAGTACAGTATGTATCGAAATGTGTCCACTCCTTGCTGAACTGGCCAGATTTTCATCCATCTATGGCCAGCTTTAGTCCTTTCCTCTTCACATTACCTATTTGCTGTCAATGCATCCTCCAGGTTTTATACAGTGTGTATAGAAACCCCTTCACTACATGAAATGATGTTCTGTTTAGATGCTGACATTGATTTTAAACATTTTTAGGTTAATGTTAATTCAGATCTTGCATCAGTTTCCATCAGAAATTATCTGGAAGCAGCAGACATGGCAGCTAATTATACTGTTGGGTGCCTGGTCTTGTTCATTATGCATATTTTAATGTAGAACCTTGGAACTCCAATTATTTCAGTCAGCTTCAATGAAATAAGTAACACAGCAATTTGAATAATGTTTATAATCGAGTTTATCTGAGGTTAAACATGGGCACACAAAAAGTATCACTTCTGAAAGGACTCTATATTTTCAGAATTACACATGGGAGGGGGATTTACTAAAACTGGAGCACTCAGAATCTGGTGCAGCTGTACATGATAGTCAGTTTGTTCAATTAAGCTTTGACAATAAAACCTAGAAACTGATTGACCGAGCTGCACCAGATTTTGCACTCTCCAGATTTAGTAAATTCCTCCCATTGTAAGTAAAGAGCGAGTAGTCATTAGGAAACCATCTGCCTTCCAAAAGATCTTTATTATTTATTTATTTTTGAATCCTGTATAGCACATGTGTCAAACAGAAGGCCCACAAGCTGAATCTGGCCCTAAGGCCATTTCATGTGGCCTTCACACCTCTCCTGCAGCTGCGGCACCCTCCTCGTCTCTGCCCTCACCTTGTCTCTGCAGTTGGCAGCAGAAAGGAGGACAAATCTCCTCCGCCAGATCCTGCTTTTCTCTGTGCAGCTGCAGCAAGGATTGTCTCTGTCCCCTCTGTCTCAGTAGTTGGCAGCAGAGAAGAGGACATAACTCCTCCTACAGATTCTGTACCTCTGTGCAGCTGCAGCACCCCTTTGTCTCCGCCTTCCCTGGTCTCAGCATTCAGCAGACTCCAGCTTCTGACTCCAGCCCTCCTCCAGATCCTGCACTGCTTCCCAGTTCCAATCCAAACTTCTTTAGCAGCACAAGGTGAAAGGGGGTGCACTGTAGGGGAGTGTGGGGGGACTCCTGACTTCTGATGGTGGGGGGGGGGGGGGGGGTCTGTTGACCTCTGATGTAAGAGGGGGTGGGGTGCTCTGGACATCTAGTCTTAAAGATACAACTTGCTCTTTTGATGGCAACCATAGTGCTGATGCGGCCCCCGATGAAATGGAGTTTGACCCCCCTGCTGTATAGAGTACTAATACGCTCCACAGCACTTTACCTTGAAAGTTAAACTGCTCACATGTTTTGTGTCCTTAGCACATGCTTAGACTGTGACCTGCGGCACTGGGCTTGTCTGAGCGCTGAATGCTGATAACAATGCAGAAAGTAAACCCCACTTAGCTAGTCACACCTTTATTTAGTGGGGTGCCCTTTAATGTCTTTTTCCTTGAGCCTGATTGACACATGAAATTGCAAAATATGCAGTTATCAGATATGTTTCTTTTATTTAAGGTGTTGTTATACTTGGCTGCTCTGTGTAATGGTATTGCTCAGAGTGGCCTTAAACCTCCTCTTCTGGGTTCCCCCAATGGTGCTCTCCTCTGTGTCTGCCCCATAGCACTATTTGTTATAGGGGCAGATGTGCAGGCTCAATCCTGAGCTGGACTGTGTGCCCATTGACAAACACAGCGTGGTTCGACTCTGAACAGTCCCCTCCCACTCACTGCTCACAGCATTCCATTGACAGCAGTGGAAACCAATGTCTCTCGACCTGTGAGTAGAGGGAGAGGAGAGATGCAACCTGCACAGCCCTAGGTCTATTGGGGGGCACAGCAAGTTGTAAAATGTGTTTACCCTATTGCGGAGAATGTATTACCACTTGCTGACCACAATGTGTATATATACGTTACGGTTTGCAAGTGGTTTACTGGGAATATATCAGCCATAACCCCGGTATTTTTATTTTTTTTTTTTCAGTCGGCGGCTGGCTTTTTCTTGAAAGCATTTCGAGTGGTTTATGAGCTGCTGGAATCTTTCAGAAGCGGTGGGAGGGGACGTTGACCTAACCCCCCACTGCTCGCCTGTGTCTCACACTTACTGTTTCCACTGGCTTGCCCAAGAAACGATCCACCAGTGCTGCGGGCTGGTCACAGAGACGAACAAACAGTAGCTCTTCTTTGATTGCCTCTATTGTCTTGGAGCAAAAGATCAAATTGTATTTTTTTATCCTTTGCTTTTAAAGGTAAATGAGATTTGGGGTGTTTGCATTCCTTGTAAGAGAAATGAAAGTGATTTAAATAACATAAATTAAAGGGACAGTGTATTAAAAAAAAAAAAAAAAAAAAAAAAAAATTCAAGCGCTCCATCCCTCCATGCTTGCGCGCAGAAGCGAACGAACATGTAAACGGTGTTCGCACCATACATGTGAGGTATCGCCGCAAACTTTAGAGCAAGAGCAATAATTCTAGTGCTATACCTCCTCTGTAACTCTAAACAGGTAGCCCTGGAAAGGCTGTTAAAACATCGCCTATGGAGATTTTTAAGTACCATAGTTTGTCGCCATTCCACGTGCCCAATTTTAAAGAGTGATGTTGGTATCTCTTTCCTCGTCGTAACATTCTCTTTTATGGTGTACATATTACATATTTATTATTCTATCGATTTATTATATTTTATTTCATATAAGTTTATAAGTAATTTTCTAGCAAAAAAAATGCTGATTTAAACTTGTAAACAAAGTGTCAGAAAAGGCTTGGTCTTCAAGTGGTTAAAGCGGAGTTCCAGCCTAAACACACTCACCTGTCCAACGGTCCAGCAATGCGGCCGCCCGAAGCCTCGCTCTTCTCCCTCTCTGCTCTGCTGCGCCAGCATCACTGGTGTGGGCACCCAGCTGTGACAGTTTGCGGCTTCACAGCCGGGTACACACTGCGCATGCGCGAGTTGTGCTACGCATCGTGATTGGCCGGCAATCTTCTGGGACCTCTGACATGTCCCAGAAGATTGCACTCCCTGCAAGGGGAGGAGGGGAAGAGGAGAACTTCCGCTCAGGGCGCCGCGACGCTCCGAGCGGAAGTGGGAGCGGGTACCTGTCAAAACTAGGTACCCGCTCCCCCCCAAAAAAAATGACATGCCAAATGTGGCATGTCAGGGGGTTAGAACTGCCTAAAGCGGAAGTTCCACTTTTGTGTGGAACTCCGCTTTAAGGTAAAAAACGTTTTAGCTTTAGGCTCCATTCACATATAGGCGTCTCGGAAAGAATTCCCAACAGCTTGATATGCTTTCCTTTCTAGTTCCTCTGATGAAGCCTGATAATCACAATCACATAGATTGCTTTTACCATGCAACCGCTTTTACCATGCAACCTAACAGCCTTAGACCACCGTTCATTAACATTCCTAGTGGTAACAGTGTGTTAATAAAAAAATATCCATCACCATAAGGCATTCTTTAAGTGTTTCTAAGGCTCCGTTCACATATAGGCGTCTTGGATCACAGGCAGAATCGCTGCGATGCTGCCCGCGATCCTGAATCATTGCAAATCGTGGGGCGCCTATGTGATTCCCGTGACTTGCAATGGCACCCCAAATGTGGCGCATTTTTGACGTGATTGTCACCCCATGATTCAGGGTAAAATCGCGCAATCAGAATCGTGGGACGCCTGTCACCCCGAAAAATTTCTTGTACGATTTTGTTTGTGCGATTTTACTACGATTCAACAGTTTCAGAAAACAGTTACATTCCTGGTTTGCTGGGATCACTACCTGCCATAATTTCTTGTGCTGTCAACCAAATTATCAAACCATCCAATTGGCTGGTGTCATAAGTGATCACATGTGCAGCATAATGACAGTTGGCGAATAAATCGAAACCAAAATGGCAGCTTCCCTGGCTGAAACTGATAGGAGGTTTTACTTCCACTTTAATAGCAGGCATCTCAGACTGTGTCTTTTTAAACCTCCTGTTTATGGACTCCTCCAGACCCTGAGCCCTGTGTGTAGTATGCAGATTCAGTTTCATCTCCAAGTAAAAGCTCTGTAGCATTCACCTTACTCTACAGTGATAATTGTGCACCTTTTAGGACATAATACAGCTCCTTTGATTGTTACAGAACATTAAACCTAGACATCTGCCCAACTTAAAGGTAAGCCCTGCTCACTGTCAATCAAATATCCAGACCCTCTGATCTCGTTCTGGACCGTTTGTTATTGTAATTCTTTGGGTGTTGATTTCTGGTTCGAATGTCTGGGGTGGGGGAGTTCCCTGCATTTGCATTTCCATATACTATGTTCTCTTTTCTGTGGATCGAAATATACCTATGTGTGATAAACTTGGGGGGACTGTGGCATGGTGTGGACTATGTAATGTTTATGGTTTAATGCTGCCATCCGATAGTGTCTCTTTTATTGAATGTAATGGTGTGAATGTTTCTCGATAAAGCTTTTCTTGATTCAAAAAAAAATATCCAGACCCTCTACAGCCTACTAAAGTACTTTACATTTGAATGGTGGGGTTGAGTGCCCTGAGGGGATAGGGCTTAAATTCTACAGTCTTTACAGGGATTGGTTTAGAAATGAATGCAGACCCTTTCAAAGAAGTCTTGGTACCTACATTTCAGCATTCTTGGTAAATTCAATTTAAGAGAAATGAAAAGTAAGGCGCTGTTAACTACATGTGCATCTTAAAGTGTCAATGTGCAAAGACTCAATAAAATAAGTATTTAAATTCATATATAAAATCGTGACATGAATACATAAATATTTAAATTCATATATAAAAATTGTGAAATGAAAACATGATATTAAATCAAGAAATGATGTGCAAACTAGAAATACAGTGCAAGTGTATCCCAAAAGTGCTAAAGTGCATAAAATACAAAAGATTGAAAAAAATCCCTAAAAGCGGAGTTCCACCTGTTTTTTCACTGTGCAGTTTCCAATGGAAGAAAATATCCTGAAAAAGAATTTGGATAATTAATTTTTTGTTTTTTTTCACTTACCTTGTTTTTAATGAAAATATACTTACCTTCCTTCCTCTTCCTCCCTCTGTGGCCGCGGCCCACGCCGTCACTTCCTCCTTGCATTGACTCCTGGGAGATGAGCGTCATCGATCCCAGGAGTCAATGCTCCTGCATCGGCCCTGCTCGTCACTTCCAGTGCGGGCGCTCATTTCCTAATGAACAGCTTCTGGGCATGCCCAGAAGCTGTGCAGGGATGACGCGTCTGCCCTGGAAGTGACGAGCGGGGCCAGTGCAGGGCATTCTGGGACTCCGAAGTCTCCGAAGAGGACGCTCCGGCTTCAGCTGCCCACACCTGAAATAGCAGCGCTAGACAAGACATTTTCAAGGTAAAGGTAAGTGAAACAGGGGACAGTTCTGACTGTCCGGGGGGTATTTTTAGGTAAAAAAAAAAAAAATTTCAGGGTGGAACTCCGCTTTAATGTACAGAAATCAGATAAATAAGTGATTTTGACAAATTTAACTGTCCATAGACCAATAAAAGAAAGATAGACTTGTGACCCCAAAACACCAACACCGTGCAGAATCCCCTCTTAGTAGCCATTCCACCTCGTGAATCAGTTCACACTTATGCTCACCAAAAAGTCCCAGGCCACTGGGACCTAAACATCCCTTTTTTTTTTATTCTGGGTTTCCAATCCAGAAAAAAACGCTACCTCTCCTCTCGGTAAATATGGAAGCAAGAAACAGAAACAAATAATAATGCAACTCTTTTTATTATTATTTTTTTTTATTATAGTAGTAAGCCTCTACACACACGCTGCAATAGTTGTGCTTACATAAATTTGTGCCGAGACCGGCACCAGCTGAAAAGACAAGCCAAAAATTGCACGAGCTTCTTTTTTGGCAGATTACAAGCGTTTTTGTTAGATGTCAATGCCTGAAAAAAGACTGAAAAAACACCTGAAAAATGCCCAAAAACGCCTGAAACCGCCCAAAAAAATGCCTGAAAATGATAAGCTCAGGTGTGAATGGAGCCTAATGGGTAAGTGAGGGGGATGAAATTGCTGCTCTGATTCATTCACTTGTGTGTAAATTACAGTTTGAGCCATCAAGTTATGTAAACTGGCTTTTTACAAAGGAGCGGCAATGGGGTCCCTGGAAAACGTACAAAAAAGGATAACACTCCAGTAACTGACTTAAAAGAATTATACAACGTATGCAACATTTCATAATATAAAGAAAAATGTTCAGAATGGGAATAACAGTCTTTATATTATTTTATTGCCTGCAAAATTCTGTTCAGTATGAAGTCTTTGTGCATTGGTGTATTCTCTGATTTTATCTGTTGCACCAGTAAAAGGGGGAAGGGTTCTGTATTTTGGAAGCATTAGGACTATGGCCCTTTTCACATTGGCGGAGATCCACCAGCAGACCTGGCCACTCGGCAGGGCATCTCTCCGCTGATCCCCGCTGAGCAGAGGGATGACTGGTCCCTGTCTACTCTGCATCATCAGAGTCCTCTATGGGCTGTCTGATGGAAACGGACCTCCTGTCATCCGATCCAATACGCGGGACGGATTGGAAATGGGGATAGCAGATCAGATGTCGGCATGTCAGTGTAAAGTGGGCCTAAAGCTGCCCATAGATGGATAGAATTTTGAATGAAAAGACTTAGGAATATTTGTATGAAAATTCTCAGAACATTTGAATGTAATTCAAAATATTTTGTTTGCTTTTAACATTTGATTTTGGAATAAATGAACTTTACTGAACTAAAACCATATACACTGTTAGAAATTTGTTTGAGAAAATTTCTCCATCCTTTTGAATTTTCTCATCACTGCAGTTAAAAACGAACATAGATTTGACCCACTAATTATTAAAAAAATGAATAAACTTTCTTTTAGAATATTCTTTTCCGAAGAATTCTGAATTTAAATTCTACTCGCCTATGGCCAGCTTTACTCCTGCTATAGCTTGTTTGTGTCTAATCGTGGCACTGTTTTAGGTTCCATTCACACTTGTACAACTCCAAAGTTGTGCAACTTTGGAGTACAACTTGGATGTCAATTGTTGTCCCACTTCAAAGTTGGACCCACTGTTGCATGTAAAACATTCAGCTAGGACTTTTGCGGGTTAACAATGAAGTCTAGGGCCCTCAAGTTGTATGAAAGTCGAGCCTAAGTAGTGCATGAACGACTCAACAGAAAGATGCAGAGGTTTGTGGCTCGGTCTCGGGATTCTCAGGCGGATGCCACGTTTGCGCTTGTGGCCTTGTGGGGTCAATATCTGATTTACTACACTTTTCATCCTCTCGAGCTTCTGCCTAGACTTCTACAAAGGATCGATGCAGAAGGGATTCCGGTCATCTTAGTGGCCCCGCCCTGACCTCGCGAGGCTTGGTTCGCCGATCTGGTGCGGCTGGTCGCTGACGTTCCTTGGAAGCTTTCTCTCAGGAAGGATCTGCTGTCCCAAGGATCATTCTTCCATCCTGCTTTACAGTCGCTGGCTTTGACAGCTTGGCTGTTGAACCCCAGGTGCTGATGGATAGAGGTTTGTCTGAGTCAGTGATTCCTTCACTGTTAAAAGCTAAGAAATCTACTTCTAGGAGGATCTACTATCGTACGTGGAAGACGTACATTGCGTGGTGTGAGTCTCTTTGGGTTCATCCTTGCTCTTTTTTCAGTGGCTTGGATCTTGACCTTCCTTTAACAGGGAGTTGAGCAGAAACTGGCCTTGAGTAATATCAAGGGTCAGGTGTCGGCCTTGGCGGTCTTCTTTCAACGGCCTTTGGCCACTCGCTCCCTTTTTTAGGGTGTCCGACATTTGGTTCCTCCAGGGCAGTCTCTGTTGCTGCCTTGGGACTTCAATTTGGTGCTCTTGTCTTCCAGAAGCCTCCTTTTGAGAATCTTCGGGAGATTCCCCTGCTTACGCTGTCCCCGAATGTGGCCTTTTTGGGGTTTTTTACCTCTGCGCGCAGGGTGTCTGAATTGGCAGTGTTACGCTGTCATTCACCTTACTTGGTTGTTCACAGTGATAAGGTGGTTCTTCGCCCCTGTCCTTTGTTCCTTCCTCATTTGAATGAAGACTGCATGCCTTGGATGTGGTCCGGGCGTTTAGGGTGTACCTGGCAGCTACGGAGTCTTTTAGGAAATCAGACTCACTATTTGTGCTCACGAATGGGCCTCTTCCTCTGCGGCCATTTTCAAATGGATCAGACAGACGATGGTTTGGGCCCATTCCATCAAAGGTCAGGTTCCTCCTTTCCCTGGTAAGACGCATTCTACTCGGGCGCTCAGTGCCTGCTGGGCCTTCTGTCATCAGGCGCCAGTGACGCAGGTTTGCAAGGCGGCCACCTGGTAGTCGGTGCACACTTTCACAAAGTTCTATAAAGTGAATGTGCTGGCATCTGTGGATGCTTCCTTTGGCCACAAGGTTTTGATGGCTGCTGTTTAGAGGACCTGGTCCTCTTTTAGAGCCCATTCACACTGCCGCGACTTGTCAGGCGACTTGTCAGCCTGACAAGTCGCGGTCCATTGAGTAGTACAGGACCCGTTCTAATAGGAGCGACACAAGTCGCTCCGACTTAGAAAAAGGGCCCTGTACTACTTTGGGGCGACCTCGGAGCGACTTGCATAGACTTCCATTATGACTTCACAGGTCGTCCCCCGAAGTCGTGTCGCCTCAGTGTGAACCGGCTCTTAGGCTACATTCACACCTGAGCGTAGCGTTTTCGCGCGTTTTTTACCGTGATTTTTACCGCGATTTTTGTGCAGGCGTTTTTAGATTGAATAGAAACCAATGGAAAACGCCTGTAATCTGCCCAAAAAGAAGCTCATGTACTTTTTTGAGCGTTGGGCGTTTTGCTTACAGCGTCAAAACGCTCAGATGTGAACAGGGGCCATTGAAATGAATAGGATTTGTCTTGTTGGGCGTTTTGAGAGCTGATCCTAGAGCAGAAAAACTCCCCAAAACATTTAATTGACACCCCCTGCGTTTCGCATATGGCAGTGTGAACTGCCAGATGTGCGTTTGCGATGCGGGAACAGGCTGCGAATTTGCAGCCTTCCCGCATCGCACAAGTGTGACCCGGCACTAATACCTCTTCACTCTATCAAAACAAAAAAACAAAAAAAAAGTTTTAGCTAAAGTTCTACTTTAATTTCTTGTTAAAATGTTTCTGTATATATTTGTGTACTGTTAGGTGTCTTTTCTTTTTGGATTGTGTATTATGATGTCATTCTTTGTGGTCTCTGTGGGATATAATGTGTGGTTGCTGTGTTGTTAAATTAGGCTTGGCTTGTATTTTTAGCCTTGTCTCTGGAACTTCCTTTTTTTGGCTGTCCCTTGAAGCAGGCAAAAGCAGAAACAAACCTACAAATATAGCTGCGTTCACTTTTTTCTTCTTCTTTGGAATAATGTAAAAAATGAAGGTGTCTGGATCTTCTGAACCCATATCTGTATTGTGCATCTGTAAACTTACTCGCTTTGATTGGCAGCTCTTGCTGAGATTATAGTTTTAGGCACAGATAAGTAAGCAACAAATAGTTCAGCAGGGAGAACCTGCAAAACCCTGACAGCTCCCAGACAGCCAGAGACTGAATGTTTTCTTCTGTTGCCTGCTGCTGTTCACAGGTGCCAAATTCTTTCTTTAGAGATGACATACCAAAGATGAGAAACAAATGAAAACCTGAAATAAGATTGTCATATTCCTTTTTCCTGCTAGGGACCTGAAATAATATATACTGTGAACCTGAATGGCTCAGATTTTAGTTAGTTTTGGGCAGCTGGCCTCCATTAAAAAAAAAAAAAAAAAAAAAATCGTCCTCATTTTTGGCCAAATGCCGGGGCCGCTAGGGGGTGGACACTGAGGAGGAGGAATCTAGCAGCAATTATAGAATGATGAAGAGTTAATTCAGTTTAGGATGACACCACTTGATATAACACAACATTCATGTGATGGGGCCAAGTTCAGAAGTCCTTAGAAGAAACCGCTTGCATACTGACAAAACCATTGGTGCAAAGGTAACCTGAGAGATTTCTTTTCTTATTTGCAATTGCTTGTAATGGTTTAGTAGAAGAAAGACACCCTAATGACATTTTACAATCCCTGTTAGTTTGCTTATCTGTAGTATTTGGTTTATTATGTATACAGACCATAAATGTAACAGATAAGATCATGTTGTTGAAGTAACAGGGGTCTCTGTTCACTTTGATCCAATCACTTTGTTTTTTCTTTTTTATGTTATTAAGGTGGCTATTTAAAATAGATCTAAACTAGATCTTGTAGAACCTTTAGCAATAAAGCGGAGTTCCACCCCAAAGTGGAAACTCCGCTTTACTTCTTCCTCTCCCCCCTCCGGTGCCACATTTTGTCACTTTTTGGGGTGGGGGGGGGATGCCTGTCAAAAACAGGTACCTGTTCCCACTTTGTGTAAGGGCGCCGCGGCGACCTACGTAATTTCCGGCCCCTCCTCCCCCCCCCCCCCCCACTGCCTTCTGGGAGAAATTTACAGGTCCCAGAAGACAGCGGGACCATTCAGAAAGCGACTGCGCATGCGCAGTAGGAAACAGGCTGTGAAGCTGTAAGGCTTCACTTCCTGTTTCTATTAGGAAGGGTGCCAGGCTTGCACCAAGTGCCGATGGACAGGTCAGCCTTTGGGTGCTGACATTGCGGTCTCTCTGGACAGCTATGAGTTCTTATTTTAAAAGTCAGCAGCTACAATATTTGATACTTTACAAAATAAAGTTTTGTTGTTGCTATAGATACTTCAACACCAGTCTGGTCCATTGCAGCGTACTTATTGTGAATTACGCTAGTGCAGCGATGGTAAACCTTGGCACCCCAGATGTTTTGGAACTACATTTCCCATGATGCTCATGCACTCTGCAGTGTAGCTGAGCATCTTGGGAAATGTCGTTCGAAAACATCTGGGGTGGCAAGGTTCGCCATCACTGCCCTAGGGCATCTCATTCATTTGAATGGGCTGCCTAGGTAATCACAACAGATTGAAAATCACGCCTGCAGCATTTTCAAAAGCGTATTGCATGGTAGTGGGTTACAGTGTGTCACAGTGCACTGGGAAGGTGCAGCAGGGTGCCATTAAAAATAAACTGCACTGCAGTTATTGCAGTGCACTGGTGTAAATGGTTCCTTATAGTCATAGATCTTAACCTTATAAATATATCATTATTAAGCCATGTCTTTGCAATCTGTTCTGGTGTTTATTTTATAGTGGAATTAATTGACCTTTGTGGATTTGTAGTTGGAATCTCACGGTTATCCAAGAGCTAGCATGCTCAAGGTGCCTAAAACTAAAATTAAAACAGTTTTGTAAAAATATGGGTGCGGTGCTACAAAACAGCTCCCCCTGATAAAATTTGACCAGTGCTGTGTTATGCAATAAGTATGTGCAAATGCCCCAATGTGCAAATATATGTGCAAGAAAATAGTACTAGAAAACACCTTCCTCCTACTGCAGGTGCTCCAGTACCTTTGTAAACGTATCAATATAGTGCTATTGCAACCAGATGCCATTATTTTAATCAAATATAAAAACAAAACACAAATTGTATGTGGAGCACTATAATACACCTCCCCTATTTAATGCATAATAAACATACATAAAGTCCAATAACGGTTTCTTAGTGTTAACAAAAGTGATGTCTTCAGTGATTGAAGAGCCTTTCTAAAATAAGGTGCTTCTAATGCAGTAAAGTGCAGTAATCAAACCAGTGTCCGTGTTTCCGTGCTCCCTTCTGACCATCATACTCACCATGACCCCCTCATTAGATGAGCAGGTTTAATATTGCTCAAGGATCTTTCAACTGGGTCTCTTATGGATGTCACTCTTCCTCCACCAGACCGTTGGTTGGGTGCATGGGACAAACCAAAGGGATACTCCAAAAAGTGTACTATTGCCTTTTATTTTATTTAGATAAAATCTTTAAATACTTACATCAAAGGATGCTTGTTGATACAAGCTAGAAGCGCATAATTTGCCTGGGACACAAACCAGAAGCAAGCAAGCTGGAAGTGACGTAGGCGACGCAAGAAGGCTCCACCAAACGTGTTTTGTCCTCAATGATGTCATCAGGAGCGGCCCTCCTGTTTGTCACTTCCAGTTTGTGTTTTATTTTTTTGTATTGATTAAAATAACGACATCTGGTTGTAATATATTGATACTTTTACAAAGGTATTGGAGCACTTGCAGTAGAAAGAAGGTGTATTATAGTAGTATTTCATAGCATATATTTCTGCACATTGCGGCATTTGCACTTTTTTTTTTTTTTCATTGTTTTTTTGTTAATTTTGCATATAGTTATTGGATAACACAGCACTAGTCTCAGTTTATCAGGGGAAAGGGGGTTTGTAGCGCTGCACCCATATTTATATACCTTTATCTGGTTATATCACTTGAGATATGGGGTGCTGGCGGCTATCAATTACATTTGTTTGTACCGTAGCACAGGGACTTTTTTTTTTTTTTTTCTTTTCATAAAATCAAAACTGGTTCCTAAATTTTCAAAGCCTTTTCTATTGTTTCTCATAACAAACGTTTCTTGGCTTCCTAAACCCACCAGATGGCTCTTGGATGGTACTACAGTCTGAGTTATACATTCAGTCGTCCACCCTTACCATTATTCTTGACCAGCACACATGTTTAAAAGCTTTCTGAAAGTCTTTTCTGTAAGCATTGGCCTGGCAGACAAAACAAGATAAGAAATATTAGTGGTTGTTTACAGAGCGTAAATGACGCTCATTGGCAGCACCACAGCATTAGTGTAGGCAGTCAGAGATGGAGATTAGCTTCTGAGCCAGTATTTCATTATCGCATGGCTTTAAGTTAAAGATGCTAAGCAGCAGAGAGTGTCTGTAAAACATATTCTATCGTTCTGAAGCTGCAGTCCAACTGCAGATCTACTGATCATTGCTTGATGATTTAACAGCAGGACAAGGATAACTTGCAGACTTGGTTATCTTCCGTCTCCGTTAACAGAGTTTTTACTAGTTGCATAAAGGATATGTTCATTCGCCTACCCAAAATGCACGTGAGCGTTAACCACTTGCCTACTGGGCACTTTCACGTCATTCTGCCCAGGCCAATTTTCAGTTTTCAGCGCTGTTACACTTAGAATGACACTTGCATGGCCATACAACACTGCGCCCAAACAAAATTTTTATAGTTGGTTTTTTTTTTTTTTTTAGACCACTTTCTTTTGGTGGTATTTAGTCGGCGCTGGGTTTTTTATTTTTTGATAAACAAACGAAAAAAGACCGAACATTTTTAAGAAAAAGTTTAAAAGTCTTTCTTAGCTTCTGTTATAAAAATGTTTAAGTAATTTTTATCCTTCACTGATGTGTGCTAATGAGACTGCACAGATAGGCATCACTGGTAGGCACTGATTGGCAGCACTGATGGGCACTGTTGGGGCTGCACTGATAAACAGTGCCCTGATTATCAGTGTAAATGTCTCCTGTGTGGTTTTCTGCTTATTGGCTCTCTCCTCGCCTGCTGTCAGCATGAGGAAAGGGTTTACCAATACCAGGCAAATCCAGGTTACGCTGTGATCAGCTGTAATTTGACACAGCTGGTCACATGGTAAAGGGCCGCTGTGATTGGCTCTTTACCCTGATCTGTGATTGCTGCTAATGCACGCAACAGGAGGTGTGTAGGAAGCGCGATCAAGGGAGGACATCGTATGACGCTCTCCCGGCAATGTATGACATCATTTGACTATAGCTCAGTGGTGAAAAGGTTAAGACGGGCTTGTTGGAAAATTTTACTTCATCGGCTGTAGTCATTGATCAATGTATTCTCAGAATACAATGTGTCAGCAGGGAGCATTTCTCTATCTACCTTGACTATCCATCTATGACCAGCTTCAGGAAGCTGCCAAACTATTAATAGAAATGGGTAATTTTGCATAGCGTATATCATTCTTCCAGTTGCCTGGCATGAATAGTGTGAGCACAGAGTTCACAATGTCTGGACCCCTGAACACACACTCCATTCCAAGAATTAGGCAGATTACTCCAAGAAGATGATCGGGGTTGGGTCTGTATCAGGCTGGAATATGTTTCCCATTCCCTATGACTTTGTCAGGGGCACTTAAAGTAGAACTAATCCTTCTATTTAAAAAAAAAAAAATGTGCCTTAACTTTATTATAAGTGCATCTGCACTAAACATTCTCTTAGTCCCCCTTCCATGCCCCACAAGTACCTGTTGATCCAGTCAGTGTAGTCCTTTCTGTAATTGTGTGGCAATGATGCTGCTCTACTTGTGAATTCTGAGCAGAGTGGCTGCTCTCATGTAGGTTGTCCCTGCTTGCACTAGAGCAGGGGTCTCCAAACTTTCTAAACAAAGTACCAGTTTACTGTCCTTTAGACTTTAGGAAGGTTGAACTGTGGCCAGTGGAAGAAGAAAAGGTCTCGACAAAAGTGGGTAAAAAAAATGCCCATTGTTTGTTTCAGTTAGAATAATCACGCACCATTATTGATGTAAGTTGGAGGAATTTTGCCCCGTCACTGGTGTCAGTGAGAGGAATTTTGCCCCGTCACTGGTGTCAGTGGGAGGGATTTTGCCCCATTGTTGATGTCATTGGGCCCCATTGTTGGTGTCATTGGGAGTGATTTTGCCCCATTGTTGTTGTAAGTGGGAGGAATTTTTTCCCATTGTTGGTGTAAGTGGGAGGAATTTTGCCCGATCGTCGGCGTCATTGGGAGGAAATGTGCCTCCTTCATCGGTGTCAGTGGGGGGAATTGTGCCCCATTGGTATTAGTGGATGTAATATTGCCCCAAGGGCCAGGTAAAAGCAAGCAAAGGGTCGCATCTCACGACCACTTCACTAGAGTGAGATGAGATGTTGTAGGGGGTGTGGCTATCAGCATTATCACAGCTGGCCACACCTAGCCCTGCCCACTTTTTCTGCATTGACAGCACTGCCTCTGTTGCTGAGTTAAGAATCTTCACTTAACTATTGAGATATCGTGCAAATGAAAGACATCGATTGCAAACTGCGATTCGATGGCTGCATTCTTTTCTTTTTTCGGCTTGCTTTCTTCTATTTCTATCTAGTAATCCAGCCTGTGCAGGTCCTTTGTTTTTCAAAAGCACAAGCGGTCCAGCAGTATCAGTTAACATTGATGAGACAAACCATGTAATACTAGCAGGGTTGCCTAAAATGATCAGCTTTTATTTAATAATGTAAAACCTTTATCTCAAAAGAACATTTTTTTTTTATTAATTATGAAGTGTGAGCTGGAGTTTGGCTTTCTTTTTGTTAGTGTATTTTAATCTGTAAGTACATTTAACACTCCCCTCCCACCAGACTGACAATGCTGCTGTTTGATGTTCCCCCTGTGCTCTTTCATCCAGAATGGGGACTCTCTAATACAGGAGGTGTGGTAATGGCTAGATCAGCAGCTGAAAACAGAGGGGAAAAAAGACAAAAGAAAACAAATTCAGCCACCACATCTAATGGCTGGTATGCTGCAATATATTACCATTTTGTTTTTGGGTTTAATTCTGCTTTAAATACTTCTAAAGGGACGCAGACACTGCTTTCTACTTTTCCTGGATGATTATAATTAAACAGACCCTCCCATCAGTCTGCAAAGGACATGATGAAATAAAACCTTTCTTCAGAGCAGGAAAAGGTAGGAATTTGCAACAAAGTTTGTTAAAATCCTCGCATTTGACCTTCTGTAGAGCATTGAGGTGATTTTTTTTTTCTCTCCCCAAGAAAAGTGGAATTACACTTTCCTCTGAAATAGAGTAGGTATTACAATGATCCTTGTGTGTGTGTGTGTGTGTGTGTGTGTGTGTGTGTGTATATATATTTTGAATGATTGCAATTACCATACAATAACATGTTAAAGTAATTGTAAGGCTACATTCACACCTGAGCGCGCGTTTTTTACCGTGATTTTACCGCGATTTACAGGCGTTTTTTGTGCAGGCGTTTTTTGATTGAATAGATACCAATGGAAAACGCCTGTAATCTGCCCAAAAAGAAGCTCATGTACTTTTTTGAGCGTTGGGCATTTTGTAAACAGCGTCAAAACGCTCAGATGTGAACAGGGGCCATTGAAATGAATAGGAATTGTCTTGTTGGGCGTTTTGAGAGCTGATCCTAGAGCAGAAAAACTCACCAAAAACGCCTAGATGTGAACGGAGCCTAAAGTCTCGTATAAAAAAAAAAAAAAAAAAAAATAACAAACATATTATACTTACCTCCTCTGTGCAGTGGTTTTGCTCAGGGCAGCCCGGATCCTCCTCTTCTCTGGTTTCTCGTTCCTGTTCTTAGCCCCCTCCCTCCTATCGAGTGCCCCCACAGCAAACATCTTTCTGTAGGGGCACCCGAGCTGAGCTGCAGCTCCGTATGTCCATTCAGACACGGAGCTGTTGTTTGGCCCTGCCCCTTCTTGCTCCTAATTTGGCTCACTCACTTTGATTGACAGCCGCAGGGGCCAATGGCGCCGTGGCTGTATCTCCGCTACTCAGGAGGGAGAGTCACAGGACGGCCGAGGAACTCATTGACATCGCTGGACAGAGAGGGGACACAGGTAAGTATTGGGGGTGCTGGGGGGGGGGGGGGGGGCTGCTACACAGCAGGGTAAAATAGAATGCATTAAGATAGAAAACCTTCCTGACTTTACAACTCCTTTAATTCTGTTGTACCTGCTGAGAAAAGTCCTCCAACCATGTATGGCCCATCGTACATTTGAGAGTGATTGAATTAGTGTTGAAAATCTTAGTAGACTAGTGTGTCCTGTAGAATCTTTGATCCATAAAGGATCATAATCCTTTGCTCATTGTAAGGGCATATAGGTGATCTTGTTGCTTGTGACAATTGCCAGTGTTGGGGCCACTGAAAGACCTCTTGCCAGTCTATAAAAATCACTCCTTCTCTATTGAGGCCAATGAGATGTCACTATTTTGCTACTCTGTCACTAGCAATCGAGATTCATCAGCGTTTGAGACCAGCGAGGGAGCTTGCGTTTCCACAGAGGTAAGTAGAAGGCTTTTCTGCATGGCTCTGCCAATTTTGATGCATTGCTATCCCCAGAGTCGGCCTTTTGACCTTCGTTTAAAACGAATGCAAATTTTTTTGTATGTACACTAGAATAAAGGTTTTTTTTTTTTAAACGAAACATATTATGTAGGTTATATTGAACAGACACAGCTCTCCTATAGATGTCTGTGGTCACTGCCATTGCTTTTACAATTCTTTATTTTCCTCTAAACTTTTAGGACATTTTAGCTTTGCACACTATTTAGCAACTTAGAAGGAAATGAGCTCAGTTTGCACATGACTGGTTGGTGCACTTCACTTCTCGCTGCACATTTGTATTCTATCACCCCCACAGAGATGGTTGATGGCACAAACCTTTAATGGAGTGCAGGCACTGTTTTCCGATCCTCTCTCAGTATAAGTGATCTCTCGGCATCTGCTGAAGGAGTTCTGTACGCCTTGTAGAGGAACAGAAATAATATATTCTGTATTTCTACCCTGGCTTTACAATCGGCAGTCTTTGTTGGCTCTCTGAATCGTATTTTTATTTTTTTTTTTCCACTGTCCTTTCTACATATTGAGCCAAAACATTCAGCAAACTGAAATTTGATCATTCCAATCTGCTTAAAAGCTGTCCTTGGTTAAAGACCATAGTTAAAATACAATATATGAAGCACCCTGCTCTTCTTTATTATGAAATAAAAACAGTTGCTACAGGTCATAAAGTAACTCGGTAGCAACGAAATCAGCATATATTTTACCATCATGATCCCCCTATTTATGTTAAATCTTAAAGTGCATACAGTTATAAATGATTAAAGTGTAATAAACACAATGCAAAAACAAATATGTACACACAGCTTTTTTTTCTTAGAGAATGGGTGCAGGAACTCTCCCCCCTCTCCCTAGTCACCCCTGTTCTCCGCACCCTACCCACCTCTCAGTACCACCTATGTTAGAGAAAACAGAAGCAAGTATCATTTTGTGGTGCAAAGTAATCTGTATGGAATTTGGTAATTGTAATATGAAAAGCAGTAAAATGGATTCAATGCAGCCAGTAATAATAGCCCCTCAAAAGCACAAATCGATCCCCCCTGCAATAATACACCCCCCCCCCCCATACCAGATCCAGCCAGCAACAATGGACTGCTTGCAACAAAACACCGCCCCGCAACTACAGACCCCCTCCCTCAACAATCGATCCCCCACAGTTAGCCAATGTTAATAGACCCTCTAGAAGCTAGCAACAGTAGATCCCTCCCAGCAAAGATTCACCCACAAACAACATAAGACCCCCCCCTCCAGCAACAATACATCCCTCCAACAGCTGGCATCATTGGACCCTTCAGTACACCCCACTACCCCTTGCCCCAGCATGAATGCACCAGGAACTGTGTTCCCCTGGGTTCCCACTGAAAAAAAGCCCTGCACACGTGTATATGTATGTATGTATGTATGTGTGTGTATGTGTGTGTGTGTGTATATGTGTGTGTGTGTGTATATATATATATATATATATATATATATATATAAAGCGCTCTATCTAGTATCCCACAAAAGTGAGTACACCCCTCACATCCCTGTAAATATTTTATTATATCTTTTCATGGGACAAATGACACTTTGCTACAATGTAAAGTAGTGAGTGTACAGTGTAAATTTGCTGTCCTCTCAAAATAACTCAACACACAGCCATTAATTTCTAAACCACTGGCAACAAAAGTGAGTACACCCCTAAGTCCAAATGTCCAAATTGGACCCTATTAGCCATTTTTCCTCCCCGCTGTCATGTGACTTGTTAGTGTTACAAGATTTCAGGTGTGACTGGGGAGCAGGTGTATTGAATTTGGTGTTATCGCTTTCATACTGGTCACTGGAAGTTCAACATGACACCTCATGTCAAAGAACTCTCTGAGGATCTGAAAAAAAAAAAGAATTGTTGCTCTACATAAAGATGGCCTAGGCTTTTGGAGGATTGCCAAGACCCTGAAACTGAGCTGCAGTACGGTTGCCAATACCATACAGTGGATTAACAGGACCAGTTCCACTCAGAACAAGCATCACCATGGTCAACCAAAGAAGTTGATTGCGAGTGCTCAGCAACATATCCAGAGGAAATAGACATATGACTGCTTCCAGCATTGCTGTAGAGGTTGAAGGGGTGTGGGGGTAATCCTGTCAGTGCTCCCTCAGACCATACGCTGCACACTGCATCAAATTGGTCTGCATGGCTGTTGTCCCAGAAGGAATCCTCTTCTAAAGATGATGCACAAGTTTGCTGAAGGCAAGCATTATTAAGGACATGGATTACTGGAACTTTGTCCTGTGGTCTGAAGAGATCAAATTTAAATTTATTTGGTTCAGATGGTGTCAAGCATGTGTGGCGGCAACCAGGTGAGGAATACAAAGACACGTGTGTCTTGCCTACAGTCAAGCATGATGGTGGAATTATCATGTTCTGGGGCTGCATGAGTGTTGCCGGCACTATGGGGCTACAGTTCATTGAGGGAACCATGAATACCTCCAGCCTGCAAAACCTTGCGGCCAAAAAAGGCATCGGCAGATGCCATCACATCAACTTCATAGAATTTTGTGAAAGTGTGCACCAACGACCAGGTGGCTGCCTTGCACACCTGGGTCACAGACGCCTGATGACGGAAGGCCTAAGAAGCAGTGAGCCCCCGAGTAGAGTGCTCCTTCACAGGGAAAGGAGGAACCTAGACCCTTGATCGAATAGGCCTAAATCACCGTCTGTCTGATCGGTCTTGAAATGGTGGCAGAAGAAGTGGACAGTCCTTTTCGAGGTCCATCCGTGAGCACAAATAGTGAGTCTGACTTCCTAAAGGACTCTGTAGCTGCCAGGTACATCCGAATTGCTGAACCACATCCAGGGCATGCAACGCAATTGCCTTAGGATGTTTTGGCCTGGGACATAGGGAAGGCAACACAATGTCCTCATTAAATCAGAGACAACTTTTGGAAGGAGCGACGGACAGGGGCGAAGGACCACCATATCTTTGTGGATTACCATGTAAGGGGTGCGACAAGATAACACTGCCAATTCTGACACCCTGTGCGCAGAGGTGATTTCTACGAAAAAGGCCACCTTCTGGGACAGTGTAAGCAGGGGATTCTCCTGAATATCTTCAAAAGGGAGGCTTCTGGAGGACTGAAAGCACCAAGTTGAGATCCCAAGGTGGTAGTGGAGACCACACTGGTGCAGTCAAATGTTGACCCCCTGAATAAAGGTACGTACCAGGGAGTGCGTGGCCAAGAGTCGTTAATAGAAGACCCCCCAAGGCCAAAACCTGGTCCTTGATGGTACTCAAAGCCAATTTCTGCTCACCCCCCGTTTTTGAAGGAAGGTCAAGACCCGAGCCAACAAGAGAGCAAGGGTGAACACCAAGTGACTCACACCATCAAATGTACGCTTTTCACATACGATGGTAGATCTTCCTCGAGGTAGACTTCCTATCTTTCAACAGTGTTGGAATCCGCGACCCAGGCAAACCTCTATCCTTCAGCACCTGGCTTTCAACAGCCAAGCCATCAAAGCCAGGGACTGTAAAGCAGAATGTAAGATCGGCTTTTGGAACAACAGATTCTCCCTGAGAGGCGGTCTCCAAGGGACATCGGCGAGCAGCCGCACCAGGTCAGCGTACCAAGGCCAGCCTGGAGCCACTAGAATGACCGGAATCCCTTCTACCTTGATCCTGCGCAAGAGTCTTTGCAGAAGCTTGAGAGGAGGGAAGACGTAAATCAGACAATACTGGCCCCATGGGGCCAACAGCGCGTCTGTGCATGTCCGCCAGAGGATCCTGTGACGTGCCACAAACCTCTGGAACTTTACTGTTGAGCCGGAATGCCAACAGATCCACCTCCTGGTGCTCCAACGGAGATATAACTGATAAAACGCATCCGGATGAAGGGACCCAGGACACCTCCCCAGCCGGACAGACTGGCATCTGTGGTGACCACTGTCTAGTACAAGGGGAGAAAGGATTTTCCCTGACGAAGAGCGAAGCCACCAGACCAGAGACCCTTTGTTTCTTGGCTCAGCCAGATCTGATTGTCCAGAGACTTCGGACACTTGTCCCATTTGGCCAAGATCTCCCTTTTGTAGGGACCTCGTATGGAATTGTGCAAACGGGACCGTCTCGAAGGTAGAAACCATCAGGCCCAGCACCCATATGCAAGTTCGGAGAGATGACCACCTGCTGGACAGCAGGAAATGAATCACAGCATGCAATTTCTGGAGTTCGTCCAGGAGAAGTAACACTCTGGCTAGAGAGCTGTGTTCAAAGTCAGACCCAGATAGTCCAACTTTGTGGAAGGAACCAGAGCAGACTTCTGATAATTCAGAAGCCAGCTGAACTCCCTCAGTGTCCGTATAGTGATTCTCGCGTCCACCAGAGCAGTAGGGGACTCGCAGGAGAAGGTTGTCCAGGTTGCCCAGCTATGCGATCCCCCATTGACGTAACAATGCCAGCACCGGAGCCAACACTTTTGGGAAGACCCAAGGAGCGGAGGTGAGATAGAAGGGTAATTCCACAAACTAATGCTTCTCTCCCACAGCAAAGTGGAGGAAGCGCTAGTGATGGACACATATTGGAATGTGTAAGTAAGCATCCTTAATATCGATGGAGGAAAGGAAATCCCCTGATGCAGGGATGCCACCACCATGAGCCTCCCAATGATGTCATCCAGGGTTACTCCAAACAGGCAATCTCCCTGAAAAGGATGGTCAGTTAAGGCTTTTTTAAGAGGTCTGGTCCGCAGACCCAACACTTGAGCCATAAAACACACCTAAGGACCACTGCCGAAACAGTTTAGCAACCAGGGGAGCCGCATCCAAAGAAGCATCACAGATCAACTGCAGCCTCTGGGCCAACTGCTCCCCCAGTTCAGCAAAGGCAGGTTGGAGTTGCTCACCCTCCAGGTCACGGCGTAAAAGTTTAGCCCCACTCGATCCAAGTTTGCGACGCCAGGGCAATGATGAAGACCAGCCTAAGTGCCAAACCCGCAACAGTGAACATATTGTGGGCCACAGCCTCTGCTTTTCTGTAAGCCAGATCCTTAAAGACCGGCGATTCTTCAACCGGGATCATGGTTGCCCTATTTAACCAGGAAACTGGGGGATCCTCCACCAGTGGAATAGTCCACTTTTTAAGGAGGAATTCCTCAAAGGGTTACCTCACTGGAAATCGCTTAGGGACCACAAAGGGACATTTCCCACTATTTTGCAACAAACCTGTCAAAATAGGAGGGGAAAGGAAACACCTTTGCCGCTCTAGACGGCTTGTGAGTGCCAAAGGGAACAGACGCCTCCGCTGCAGCTTCAGCTGCATCCTCCCATTTTTTTAAAGTCTCACGCGCAGACACAATCATTGCGTCCACCCAAATCTACTTCTAGGAAGATCTACCACCGTACGTGGAAGACGTACATTACATGGTGTGAGTCTCTTGAGGTTCATCCTCACTTCTTCTCTGTGGCTCGGATTTTGACCTTCCTTCAACGGGGGGTTGAACAGAAATTGGCCTTAAGTACCATCAAGGGCCAGGTGTCTTCTTCCAACGACCCTTGGCCACACACTCCCTGGTGCATACCTTTCTTCAGGGGGTCTGACATTTGGTTCCTCCAGTGCGGTCTCCGTTGCCACCTTGGGACCTCAATTTGGTGCTTTCGTTCCTCCAGAAGTCTCCCTTTGAGAATCTTCGGGAGATTCCCTTACTTACGGTGTCTCAGAAGGTGGCTTTTTTCAGTTGCTTTCACCTCTGCGCGCAGGGTGTCAGAACTGGCGGCGTTATGCTGTCGTTCACCTTACTTGGTGATTTACAGAGATAAGGTGGTTCTTTGCCCCTGTCCGTCATTCCTCCCAAGGGTTGTCTCTGATTTTAATTTGAATGAAGACATTGTGTTGCCTTCCCTGTTGTTGTCCCAGGTCAAAACATCCAAAGGAAATTGCCTTGGATGTGGTCCGGGCAATTAGGGTGTACCTGGCAGCTATGGAGTCTTTTAGGAAGTCAGACTCACTATTTTTGCTCACGGATGGGCCTTGGAAAGGGTTGTCCGCTTCCTCTGCAGAGATGGATCAGACAGACAGTTATTCAGGCCTATTCCATCAGGGGTCAGGTTCCTCCTTTCCCTGTCAAGGCACATTCTACTTTAGTGCCTCCTGGGCCTTCTGTCATCAGGCGTCAGTGATGCAGGTTTGCAAGGCAGCACTTTCACGAAGTTCTATAAAGTGGATGTGTTGGCATCTGCGGATGCTTCTTTTGGCCGCAGAGTTTTGCAGGCTGCTGTTTAGAGGACCTGATCCTCTTTGAGGGTGTATTGTGTTTTTCAGGTGGGCTCCAGTTGTTTTTGGTTGAGCTCATGTTGCCTGGTTGGCTACTGTTTAGCCTTGGGGATTTTTTTTTCTGTTCCCACCCCTCATGTTTAATACTGCTTTGGGACATCCCAATGGTCATGAAGATCAGGAGCTGTAATGTATGTAAAAATACTGCGCTACCCTGGTAAAATTAAGTATTGAAAAGTGCACGCGCAAACTTGTAAACAATGCTTACATAAAAACTTATTGCTGATAAATGGTGTTATAAATAAATTAATATTAGAATAATCAATAAATAAATATATATTCTGTGATATTCCGTGATAAACCTCTAAAGTGCACGTGCAAACGTGTAAACCATAAATTGATAATATGATAATAAATAACTTTCAGTATGTTGAATATAAATAAAGCACAAAAATTGATTAACATAAAAGTCCAATATAAAAATAGTCCGTGAAGTGAACACAACTTAGTAAGTGCAAAAACGTGCTCAAAAACTCTTGGTGTGGGAATGGGGTAGTGCGTGCCGGTGGTCCTTGGGTTCTCACACTCTGTGCCCAGGGGTAAGGTAACACACTTACCAGAAGGTGTGGATTCCAATGGCATACGCCAATAGGAATCGAAAGCGCTTTGTCTGCTGCTCCTATGTATGGATAGGTGGGTGGGCGATCTCCTTATGGATAGGGATGAGCATTCAGCATGGAAGAAAGAAGGTAGAGGCTCCTCATAGTGTAAAAAGGTTTTGTACCCTTTATTAAAACTTCAAAAAATGCACATCAATCTTCACATACAACATCCAAAAATCCATAAAACCCCCGATCGGTACTGCAGCTTGTACTTTAAAAACACTCCAAATGAGATAAAAACACTCCAGATAAAAACGTGGGTGACACAGCAAACAAACTCGACCCAAAAAAAGCTACAGGGTCAGTGTGGTAATGAAGCCGCTCTTAGAGCTCCTATGTTGCCTCGCGGCTTGGATACACATAGGACGCTGGCTCTACCCGCTGATTGCGCCGAACCCGGAAGTAGGAATCTCGGCGTGCGGTCCAGCTACTGACTCAGAGCGAGGCAACATGCGTGCCAACTTGACGCGTTTCGTCAGAGTGTGACGTCTTCGGAAGTGGCACGTACGTTGCGTTTCAGCTTGGTTATATGGAGGAATATTGGCTCATTTCCTGGTGCAAAACAGCTGGTGCAAAACAGCGGAAATGAGCCAATATTCCTCCATATAACCAAGCTGAAACGCAACGTACGTGCCACTTCCGAAGACGTCACACTCTGACGAAACGCGTCAAGTTGGCATGCACGTTGCCTTTCTCTTGAGTCAGTAGCTGGACCGCACGCCGAGATTCCTACTTCCGGGTTCGGCGCAATCAGCGGGTAGAGCCAGCGTCCTATGTGTATCCTAGCCGCGAGGCAACATAGGAGCTCTAAGAGCGGCTTCATTACCACACTGACCCTGTAGCTTTTTTTGGGTCGAGTTTGTTTGCTGTGTCACCCACGTTTTTATCTGGAGTGTTTTTATCTCATTTGGAGTGTTTTTAAAGTACAAGCTGCAGTACCGATCGGGGGTTTTATGGATTTTTGGATGTTGTATGTGAAGATTAATGTGCATTTTTTGAAGTTTTAATAAAGGTTACAAAACCTTTTTACACTATGAGGAGCCTCTACCTTCTTTCTTCCATGCTGAATGCTCATCCCTATCCATAAGGAGATCGTCCACCCACCTATCCATACATAGGAGCAGCAGACAAAGCGCTTTTGATTCCTATTGGCGTATGCCATTGGAATCCACACCTTCTGGTGTTACCTTACCCCTGGGCACAGAGTGTGAGAACCCAAGGACCACCGGCACGCACTACCCCATTCCCACACCAAGAGTTTTTGAGCACGTTTTTGCACTTACTAAGTTGTGTTCACTTCACGGACTATTTTTATATTGGACTTTTATGTTAATCAATTTTTGTGCTTTATTTATATTCAACATACTGAAAGTTATTATCATATTATCAATTTATGGTTTACACGTTTGCACGTGCACTTTAGAGGTTTATCACGGAATATTACAGAATATATAATTATTTATTGATTATTCTAATATTAATTTATTAATAACACCATTTATCAGCAATACGTTTTTATGTAAGCATTGTTTACAAGTTTGCACGTGCACTTTTCAATACTTAATTTTACCAGGGTAGCGCAGTATTTTTACATACATTACTTACCCATGAGATCATTATCTTTTTTCTAGTTAGTGTTCTTGATTACTTGCTGCTTCCTATAATACCACACAAAATTACCTAGGCGCGAGTATACTATCCTTCTTTCATCAGGAGCTGTGTCCGTCAATGAACAAAAGAGAAAATGGGATTTTTGACTTGCCATAAAATCAATTTCTCTGCTGTTCATTGACGGACACAGCACCCACCCCTCTGTGGAGTTGTAATTCTTCTGACACTGCTTGTAACAAAACTGAGTACCTATAGCATAGAGAGGGGGGTATACCCCCTGGGACTCCCATAGGCGTAGCCAGATTCTTTTTCTGCCTACTACCCTACTCCTGTATGGGGCAGTATAGCCCAATGGTCATGAAGATCAGGAGCTGATTCCGTCAATGAACATCAGAGAAATGGATTTACGGTAAGTCAAAAATCCAATTTTTTCTCTTCACTTTCACACACTACATTCACGGCTTTCTCTCAAAACAAATTGGAAAAACACTCTCCGTTTTATTACCTTCACAGAAAGGTTAAATCGATAATTCCTTTGGTTCTCTAAAATTCTGCCTTTACATTCTAAGAAAAAACAATATAAAAGTTGTTCTACTCACACGGCACTGTATCAACTGCTTGAACAAATGGATCCACTGGTTATGGCTTAAAGAGGATCTTCGGTCAAAAATAATTTAGTGAAAGTCAACCGTTACAAATACTGTAGCTGCTGACTTTCAATAAACACACATTTGCCAGTCCAGGAATCCAGTGCTGTCCTCACCTGGGCCATTCTTCGGGTTCCTGACACTTCTATCTTGGATGTGGGAGGCTAGCTGTGGCTTCACAACTGGTCTCAGGGGGAACTTCATCTTCCTAGATTGCCCAGGTGATCCAGGCGGAAGTGGGACGGGTGCCTGCCAGAAATGGGTACAAATGAAAGTGACATGGTTTTAGCAAGGTAGTGGCGTCCAGGGCGGCGTCACAGATGAACTGTAGCCCTTGTATAATCTGCTCCAGCAAATCTGATACTGCCGGGGGGATACTTCTCCCCTTTATGTCACGGCGTAACAATTTGGTCCATTCTGTCAATGTTTGTGAGACTAAACCAATGGCCACCAATGGCCACCAATGGCCTAAATGTTGACCCTATCAGGGAAAAAATGGAGCGGGATTCCGCTTCCACTTTTCAATCCACCGGATCCCTAAAGGACGGAGCGTCCTCCAACGGGATAACAGTGGCTTTATTTAGTCTGGAAATCGGTGGGTCCACCACTGGTGGTACCGCCATTTTTTAAGGAGGGATTCCTCAAACGGATAGCGCCTAGCAATGCGTTTGGAAATAGCAGGGGTTCGTTTCGGACGATCCCATTCTTCTTTAATTAGATTACCAAAACATTTGGGCAAGGGAAAAACCTTCGCCATTTTGGTAGGCTTGCTGGTCCCAAAGGGAATTTCAGTGTCAGCTACCTCTGCCTGTGTAACCTCAAGACTTAAGGTTTCTCGGACAGACATGACTAGTGCGTCCACCAACGCTTCTTCTTGTGCTATGGCGGAGGCAGAAACGTCCTCCTCGCTGTCTGAGGAGACCGTACCCGGGACAGCAGCCCCAGAAGAGGGACCTGCAGCTGCAGTGACAAGCTCAGAATCCGTATCTGAGGTGTCAGATGAAATAGGGGTAGGCGGGGGTCGCTTTCTTGACCCCCGTCCCTGACAGGCTACCTCCACCCGGGATACCAAAGACTCCAAAACTGCTGATAATGCATCAATCACAAGTGGGGCACTGGAGGGTCCTGCGGCCACCTCGAGGGGATCAGGTGAGGATACATGTGTGGCAGGGTCCATGATTAATCCCAGACACTTCCATCAAGTGGATATAGGAGGAGTCCCCTGTAGTGCATTTGCACATCTCTCCTAGCAAGGAGTATTATCTCCAAGGAATAGAAAGGCTGGATTCATCTCTTTTTCATGGATAGTGTAGGACCCACTGATAATGGGGTACTTTGACGCAGTAGTGGGCTTGAGCACGATATGGCCATATGGTGGGACCAAACCCCCATTTTTATCTATGGATTGTCTTCAGATTTGGTAGTTATTTCTTTTGCATTTGCGCGCTATTCTTTTTTAATATACATGTCTATTGGTTCATAGCTGCAGCAGCTTTAGAAATACATGGGTATGCTCCCCCAAATTTTTTGCCTGTTTATTACATATGAAAGTGACATGGTTTTAATTTTTTTTTTTTTTGACTAAGACGTGCCATATGGCAAAGCAACAGAAAATGTTTAGCACAGGATAGCTTCCCCCCCTCCCCCCCCTCCCCCCCATTTTGACTTTAGCTTAAATTGCAATCAGGATACAGTATTCAAATCCAAAACCTTTTTCTTAAATTTTGGATAGACTAGAGAAAAAGTCAGAACCCTTATCAGATGTTTTTTTGTTCGGTTTGTGTCCCTTTTGGAAAGGTTTACCTTTGCTTCCTTTTTCTGTAGACCCAACAGAATGTGAGAGGAAATTTCTTCAAAGTGAGGGAATTACCCTATAGAAAGTTGTCAATGAAACAGAAACAGGTGCACCTATTGTAAAACTTTCCCTCTATTCCTGTTCTGGTGACAACTCAAAAGTTTGGCATTTCAATTAATTTTTTCATAGTAACAGGCTTTACCAGCAGTGTTATTTTGTCAACGAAAATTTTTTCATCATAGTTTTTTGTCCGCTGCATGTTTTCAGTAACAAAAACAACGGAAATAAAATTAAGTTTCAATTCGGATGACTAGAATACGACTAAAACGGCATTTTAGTCAAAAGACTATGACTAAAACTAAATACATTTTTACATTAAAATTAACAGTGGTCAAAAAGCAATATAATCTATATTAATAATAATAAATATTGCATAATAATATTTGTTTAAAAATCTTGGTTTTATTTAGAAAGAGCATCATGATACTTGTTTTCATTATTAACAGTGAACTGTTCGTTTTTTCATTCAGGTAATGTGTGAAATGGCATTAAAGCCAATAGAATTGACACTTTTTTTGTTTTTTTAGATTTTAGTTACACTTCTTTTGTCAAAAAGCAATTTTCTTGTTAGTTTGACACTGGAGATTTTAGGTGACTAAAATACAACTAACACTAAAACAATTCCAGTGACTAGAATACGACTAAAATTAAAATGGTATTTTAGTCAAAAGACTGTCTAAAACTAAATCGTAATTTGACATCAAAATTAACACTGTTCATCAGGTCATTTAGGGTGAACCTCCCCTTGCACGTGATTGGAGGCTTGAGAACAAACTTCACTAAGATAAGTAAACATTCTCTTTGTAAAGTGAATTGTCTCTTTAGCTTTTTTTTTTTTTCAACCCAACCCATATGGCTTTGTCTGAAGATTGAGACATAGATATTTAGATCTCCATAGTGCAGGGAACTTGTCATTTAGTGTTTTGTAGAACTGGGAATGCGGTAAAAGTAATCCATAGGGGATAAGAAATTGGTATATGGTGTGCTTTATAGTAAGCGTTTCCTGCAATAAACAACCTATAAAGTCAAAGTAAAAGCACATTATAGTAGTTTACAGTGATTGTGTCTGATCAACCTTAATGTCTGCTGTAAGCCTTGGCTTCAAACAAACTGATGGTTATAAATGCATTTATTCCTGCTGTCTTGGGTAACTGGTAATTTCCTTTACTTATCCTCCTATATTAGATTTAGGAATGTACACAGCGTACTTTCAGAAAAGCTGACCCTTGCCGGCTAGAGGTTATTTGTGTTCACAACATGTAGTACTATGGAAACATAAAAGTGAACTTTTGGGAATCTGTACTGGCTTAACTGGTGGTGTACTAGACTTGCAGGTACCTAGGTATGCCTACACATCTGTAGATTTCTTCACAAAGGTCCGGAGTGTCAGAGAAACTGGTCACACCGTATATAAATACGCAAAGTGTACTCAAACTGGCAGTTTTAACCATGTTCCACAGTCCAGTTTGTTTGTGTAATGCTTTGATCTGTGCCCGGGAATGGTTAAAGTGGAACTTCACCCAAAAGAAGTTTTGCTTGCCTGCCTCCTTCCCTCCACCTCTTTACGTCTTGGCACTTCTTTTTTTTTTATTATTATTATTATTTTGGGGGAGGAGAATGGTATCTGGTTTTGGCAACTACCTGCTTCCACTTCTGGTCGGATCACTCCCCCCCCTTCTCCTGCAGCCTTCTGGGACACAGCAAAAGTCCTAGAATCAAAGAAAGCTACAAGACCTCTCACAAAGCTCAGCATGGCTCCTGCATTTGCAGTGGGCAGCTGGCTGTGAAGCCCTAAGCGGTCACAGCTGACTTCCCAAAGTAAACATGCCATCTCGTGGACCCAAAGATGGCCAAAGAGCCAACTCAGTTTAGGACCACGCTGGATCCCTGAACAGGGGAGTGTCCCCTTATTAAAAGTCAGCAGCTACAGCATTTGTAGCTGCTGACTTGAAATTTTTGGTTTCTAGGGTGAAGAACCGCCCTAAACATGCACCCAAAACCAATTAGAAGAGATGGTCAGGGCACAATGCACTTGTGGTCAGTGCACTTCAGCGAAAACCTTGTCTGAGCACAGAACTCTCCATAGATCTCTAGACACAAAGCAGGTATCACTGTGGTCTGGTTGTTTAGAGGTGATGATATATGTGGGAAGAGGGACACTTGCACTTAGGCACAGATCAGTGTAACCGTGCCCAGTGTGAGTGCACTCTTAAGGCATCATTTACACAGGACTACAGTATTTGCCCATAAGAGGGCCATGTTTACTTTCCTCCCTTTGGTGTCAATCGGGGTGCAGCTGCTGCTTCCAACTTGACAGCGGTGTACGTGCTCAGACCCGAACGCAGACAGTGTGAGTTTTCAGGGCGGTACACCTGCGCAGATGTCATACTGGGAGAAGCTGCTGCGTCCATTCAGCTGCTGCGTCCATTCAGCTGCTGCGTCCCAATTAACATCAGTGGGACTGCCTGCACAAGAATGTACAGTTCCTCCCTGCATCCTGGTGTGGGTAAACATGGCCCTCACATGGGTGTATGCTGTAGCATGCCCTGCATGAATGACGCCTAATTCTGACCTCTTCTCTCCAACATAATGTTTCCCTCTTTTTTTCCCTGCATTTTTTTAATGCAATGGGAGCTTGAGCTCCACCTACTCCAGCCAATTCTGGATTTGCATAAAGGAGCAGCCTGGTTTTGGGAACCATGGGACACTCAGAAATAAAAATGTGCAGTTGAGTGTATGGTATGGATTTAACAACTTGACCTCCGGAAGGTTTTACCCCCTTCATGACCGGCACGTTTTTTTGCTATTCAGCACTGCACTATTTTAATTGGCAACTGCTTGGTCATTCAACACTACCCAAATTAAATTTATATATTTTTTTTTCCACATAAATATAGCTTTCTTTTCGTGGTATTTGATCACCACTGGGTTTTTTTTTTTTTTTTTTTTATTTATTATATAAATGAAAACAAATATTTTGAAAATATTTTCTACTTTTTGTTATAAAGCATATCCAATTAAATCAAATTGCTTCAATTTAGGCCAAAATGTAGGGGAATGCAGGTGAGGCCGCACCTGTTCCCTCTCCCGAATACTGAAATAATCATAATACATAAATAAAACACAGACATCATTATAGGTTGGCAAAAATTTTGGCCGCGGCACGTTTATTGGTGTAAATAAAATTTTAATAAATCTCATCACATTCTAACAATTCAATAATAATAATTATACATTCAACTTTATTAAATGCAAACTTCAATTTTTGCTCAGTCATAAAAGACTCGAGCACAAATGGCATAAATCATAAACCAGTCCCCCCTTTCAATAAAAAGGGTGACAAACCACACAAACGTGCCTTGCGGCAAGGGGGGGGGGGGGGTGGGGAGCTCGTCACGCCCTTCCGGTCTTACTGTGCAGTTACCTCAGAGCGGGGGTCCTTTATCTAATAAGCCCCACTTCTAGAACATTCTAACCAATCACATTACTTCTAGGCTACTTCGAAAGTCACGTGATACCTATCCTTCCCTCCTAAAACCCCTCATTTACATATTTATTGTAATACATATTTTATTTTACATATTTAAAGGTACAGTGCTCCTTTAAACTTAACCGATATATCTATATATTTTTTTTTTTTTAAATGTTATTAATTAAAGAGGGAGGGGTGACCGCATGCCCATGCAGTCGGGCCTAAATTCTTTTGCCCTCCTTTTCATTCTGCTACATGTCTTTGGTAAAAACCAAACTGCGTATTCGAGGACACAATACTATTGGGGACGGTAGTATAGTTCTGATTGTGAATAAGATACTGATCCGTATGGGCAGTATACTAGTAATGGCGGCGATCAGCGACCTATAGTGTGGTGGGCATTCTGGAGCTAACTGACATTGAGTGGTAAAGGACACTGACTGACACTGACATTGCTAGTGACCCTTATATAGTACTACTGTACTGTACGAATGACGCTTGGTGACAGGAGTCATCAGGAGGTCAATCAAGGTATTAACTGTGTGCCTAACCAGTGTATGCAAGTATATGTGTGCGGCTTTTATCTACAGATCTGGCTGGAGTGACTCCTCTCCATGATAACTGAAATTGGGGAAATACAGCAAGAATCTGTGTGTTGTGTTTGTTTACAAACACACAGAAGTCTGTGCTGTGATTGCCACAGCCGATCAGCAGGTATAGAGCCAATATCATTGGCTGTAACTTGCTGAAAAACTTGTGGTGTGTTCACTCATAGCACAGATCAGTAGGGGATGTGTGTATGCGCATCCCTAAACCAGGAAGTTCACAGCGATGTACGGGTATGCCACAGGGGATGGGAGAGCTGCCTGCCAACAGTAAATGTACAGAAAGTTCTTTTTTGGTGTAACATACTTGGAACTGTATGTCCACATGTGATGGAAAGATGAAGTTCTTGAGGTTTCGTCCGGGGATATAGCTGTTGTAGATAGGCATTCTTCATTGAGTACGTCAATGGTTTTGCTGCATCGTTGTGCTGACAACTGGCAGGCAACATATCTGGACAGTACAATTCTGAAGTTATTTGGCAAGAACATTTTCAACTTTTTCCTTTGGCAAAAACATGTTGTAAAGTTTAATTTAGTTTACTATTAATTTATTAGCCACATTTATCAAGTTTGTTTATTCATGAATATAGCTGAGATATTCCATTTTACCAGGGTGTGGTGCTGGCTTTTTCTTTTGTTGAACTAGAATATAGTTGAAAATGATTGTAAAATGTAAGCATAGCTGCTCTAGTTGAGTTAAAGAAGGGTGTGATCATATTCCAGAAGACTGGGTTTCCTTCTTTCTCTCTTTTTTTTTTCTGGCTCTCCTTATTGCAAACCAATGGCTCACCATGATACTGTTGCATTCTCATAACCATTTAATTGAGTCCATGCCAGCCAGAATGTGATTCTGTAAAATGTTGGGTATGATGTTATCTTATCTTGTGTTAACGTTTAAAGTCAGCCATTGTAGGGACTGAATTGGTAATCATTTAATAATTTTATCATTTATTTGCCAGTGGGTGTCATAAAGATGGAGGAAATAGTACTTTAAAGTGATTGTAAAGTATCGTGTATTTTAAAAAAATAACAATGTTATACTTGCCTGCTCTATACGTTTGGGTTTCCTCAGAGCATCCTGGATCCTCCTTTTCTCGGGTTACTCTTTGGTGCTCTTGGCCCCTCCCTCCGGTTGAGTGCCCCCATAGCAAACAGCTAGGAATGGGGGGACTCAAGCTGGGTCACAGCTCCCTGTGTCCATTCTGACATGGAGCTGGGACCCGCCCCTGTCTCTCCTGATTGGCTGAAAGATTTTGGTTGACAGCAGCAGGAGCCAATGGCACCACATTGCTGTCTCAGCCAATGAGGAGGGGAGTCCTGGGCAGCTTAGACACTCCTGCAACATCGCTGGATACAGACGGGCTGAGAGGGGCTGCTGCACACAGGTTTTTTTTATCCTAATGTATAGAATGCATTAAGATTGGGGATTGAGACTCCCCATTTATGATAGCGTCCAAACATATCACATATTTAGGTATTAAAATAGGGAGGACCCCGGGATCTATCTATACTCTAAATTATCCTCCTCTATTCTCCAAAATAACGAGGGAACTGGAAAACTGGATGGAACTGCCATTGTCGCTTTTGGGGAGATGCCACCTAGTCAAGATGGTAAGCTTTGCCCGACTGCTGTATTTTCTTCAAACTCTCCCCCTGCTGATTAGACACAAGGACGTCCAACTGCTCGAGAAGGCCTTTTCTCGTTTTCTTTGGAGGGGGAAGAGACACCGTATCTCTTTCAAAAAACTGCATCTCCCCAGGAGTGACGCGGGTATTAATTTCCCTAATCTGAGATTGTACAATTTGTCCTGTTTACTTAGAGTGGCTTTAGACTGGATATCTCGGACCTCTCAATATTCCAACTTTGACCTGGAGTCCCAGATGTCCAGTCCTTACTCCCTGTCTGCTATTTTGCATACTAAGTGGGTCCATCTGGGCCCTGATCTCCGACATAATCTGCTCCTTAGGGACACTGCTATCGCATGGAGGGAGGTTCGGAAGCTCCTGAAACTACCCTTATACTTTTCCAAATACCTCCCGATTCGTGGTAATCCTAATTTCCCTCCGGGACTAGAGCACGCAGCGTATCAATCCTGGGAAGAGAGGGGTCTGGTAACCTTTGCACACCTGTGCGGCCTGCAAACTGGTATTGCAGTTACCCTCTCTGCACCACTATTGTTAAATATGACCTCCAGGACCCGGACCTCTTTTACCTGTCCCAATGCCTTCACTTCCTTGCTACTGTTGCCAAGGGACTGGCGGACAGATTCAGGCCATCCATATTAGATAACCTGCTCGAGTCTGCTGTCTTTACAATTTCGAGTATCTACAAACCCCAACTGCAGATGTGCCCCCCCCCCCCCGCTGTATTCACCTCTACTGCATCCAATTGGCTTAAGGACTTTCCTGGGGAGGACACCCTACCCAATATGATCAGTGGTCTCCGCACTACCCTTGGGCTCACCCCCAACGCGGTCTGGAAAGGGACGCAGTTGAAAATTTTTCACCGGCCCATATCCCATTCCTCTCTGACAAGACGATTCCTGATACTCATAGATGTCCACAATGTTCAGCTGAGAAGCCTTCTCTTTGCCACAAATTTTGGTCCTGTCCGTCCATCTCTCTGTTTTGGGATCAAGTCTTGACACTCATCAAGGATGTGACACGCCTCCTAGTACCCAAAGACCCTCTGCTGCTGTTGTTTGGATATTGGGACAAACGCCTACAAAAATGGTCGGGCCCCTCGGCCTCTACAGTTCGGTTGTGGATTCTGACCTGCCTCCTTGTAGCCAGACGATCAATCCTTGCCCATTGGATATCTACAACACCTCCCTGGGTTTCACGGGTTAGATCAGAGCTTACCACACTTTTATCTATTGATCGCCTCAATACGGACTTTACCGCCCCCTCTTCACGAAAGTCCTTTCATCAGAAATGGGACCCCTACCTCCTTTTCATCTCGCAACCATCAGACCCATCTACGGACTGTTATACATTTACTTTTCAAGACTCATTTAAGAACACTTCCTGCTGACCCACTTCCTTTCTCCGGTTATAAACCTCGGACCCCGTTTCTCCTCCCACCCCTCCTGCCCTACCCTTCCCCAGTTCGGTTTACTCCTTACCAGAATGAATACTATTGTACTATGACTATGTGTACTTTACCTGTACTTATTACTGATTTGTTATACTGTAAAATTTTTAATAAAAAAAGATTGGGGATCGACCGATTATCGACAAAACTGATATCGAGGGCCGACGTGCACTTTTCCCGATTATATATCGGAATCGTCCCCCCGGAGGTTACTGATATTGCCAATATTTCGGGAAAGTGCTATACTGGAGTGATGCTTGCAGCTAGAGGCATCACCCCAGTACCGGTGTCCATAGCCAACAGTTGGCTGTCTTGTAATGACAACTGATGCGGCTGAGAAGCCACTCAGCTGTCATTACAAGGAGCGGGAGGGGACGTTCCCCCCTCCTGCTGCCACTCTGCGGCTCGCCCGGGTCTCCCGTCTCACCAGCTCTAATCGGGTCTCCATGCAAAAACCCGGAAGTGGTGACCCCCAGATCCCTCCACAAGAGTACCTGTCAAGAAAAAATAAATAAAAAAACATTTTTTTTTTAAATGTACAAAAATATCGACGAATATCGGCCGATACCGATATGCATTGGCCAAAATATCGGTATCGGCAACGAAAAACCGATATTGGTCGATCACTAATTAAGATAAAATTAACCTTCTGCCTCTACAATCTCTTTAAGTGTTAAACCCACAACAGTAAAATCAGGCAGTATATGCAGTGAAACATGCTTGTTATACTCACTGTGAAACCTAAGGGGTTACCGGTAATTCTCTGCATTGTGTAAAAAGGCTGTTTAAACCTGTCTTCTCTTATCCTCCTCTTCTTTTACTGTTCCCAATCCATCTTCTGATAGTACAGAGCCTTGGGGGCACTAAACATGCTCAGTTTGGTGTGTATTGCTAGAGAGGTTTTTTGTTATTTTTTTTTTTCTTGGGAAGGTGCATGTGATTGGCACAGAGCCAATCAGCACTGTCCAGACAGAGGGTCAGGGGTCCTGCAGCCTCATAGGACAGTGGAAGGAAAACCTCTATCGGTGTCTGGGTTACACTTGTAGAAGTCATATGACTGCTATATACTGCTGATGGGAAAAGGTATTTAGCAGTTTATATTTACTAAAGTAATTGCATTTCCGTGTACTGTAGGAGAGCGGATATAGTGAATGCAGGCTCCTAGATTCATTCAGTAACCCTTTCATAAAGACCTTTATGGCCAGTGGCCACTATATGGACTTCTCCACCCTACTGCAAGGGTTTTCTAGTTTTCTAAGCCAAGAAAAGTTGCTGCCAGCCATAGCGGAGGCAATATTTCAGATCATGTCATTGTTGCCAAGCAGCTTCATTCAACCTCTGTGCTGCCAATTCCAAGTGTTTGCTTATTATACTCATGTTTATTTTTCTAGGGTTTTCAACTCCTGATATTTAGGCTTTGTTTGCATGTTTTTGACTAAAGTATGCTTTTTAATTTTTCAGACCTGTTAGCTGTAAAGGAGCAAGATGGATGCCACTGTGATTTTACCGATACTAAAAAAGAAATTGGCTTTCCTTTCAGGTATGTTTCTCTTTGGCTGTGTTTCTGACTTTGTATGAAAGCAAGCAGAGTATGAGCTGCCAGTCACTCTTTTTTGTGGGATTTTCAGAAGCACTTGGATTTGTTTAAATATTTCAGTACGTCTGTTAGTGGTTTTGGCAGAGTAATTTCTTGATGGACCCTTAAATTGATCATGCTGATCTTTCCAGAGCAGGTGTTAAAAATATATCAGAGCTTGGTGTTTGCTTTCCAGCTCAAGTTTGCTGTTCACATATTCAACACTGTTCTCTTCAATGCAAAACTGTGGCAAAAACAGAATACATATTTTCTATTGACACTTGCATTAAAGTAACTAACAGAAATGCATAACATTTTTTATTTTGCATTAAACCAGAATTTTAGTAGAAATTTTGTTTTCAAATCAGATTTTTTTTTTTTTTATTATTTAAAATGATTGTAAAGTCTCGTTTGAAAAAAAAAACAATCATGCTATACTTACCTGCTCTGTGCAGTTGGTTTTGCAAAGAGTGGGCAAGATCCTCCTCTTCTCAGGTCCCTCCTCTGTGCTCCTGGCCCCTCCCTTCTGTTAAGTGCCCCCACAGCAAGCTGCCCGAGGCCGAGTCACAGCTCTCTGTGTTGTGACTCGGCCTGCCCCCCCCCCCTTCTCCTGATTGGCTGTCTGATTTTGGTTGACAGCAGTGGAAGCCAATTGCGCAGCGCTGCTGTCTTAGCCAATGAGGAGGGGAGTCCTGAGCAGCTGAGACACTCCTGCAACATCACTGGATAAAGATGGGTTTAGGTAAGTATTAAGGGGGCTGAGGGGTCCTGCTATGCACAAAAGTTTTTATTTTTCTTATCCTAATGCATAGAATGCATTAAAAAAAAAAAAAATGTTTTTTCAACTCCTTTAACCTGCTTAGCGGTATCCCCGAGTCGGGGTGGATTTTCCATGCTATTATCGGTATCCCTGAGTCACGCTCGGGGTAGATGTGCAGAGCGAGCAGCGGTGTCTCTTACCTTCTCCTGGCGATCCAGCGATGATCTCCCATTGCTGTGATCGCCAGCCGAGATCCCCGCTGCTCGTCCGTCGGTCTGATGACTTTGTGGTTCCGTTCCCGGCATGGGAGCAGAACTAGGGAGGGAAATTCAAACGTTGCACAAAACGCAAACACATAACATTTATATTATATTTATATATATATATATATATATATATATATATATATATATATATATATATATATATATATATATATATATATATATATATATATATATATATATATATATACACACACACACACACACACACACACACACACACACACACACACATATATATATATAACGCATGAATTCTAATCTAATCAATAATATAAATTTATAATATATATATATATATATATATATATATATATATTATTATATAATTAAATTATTGATTAGATTATAATTCATGCGTTTGTGTTTCAAATTTATCACATCTGGGATGTCTACTAGAGTCTTGTTTTGGTCAGGTTTAAGTCAGTAATTACTAAGAATTGTAGGACTATAATACATGACGCCAAATTTCCATGCAAAAAATTGTACCGCTTTTGGTACAGAATTCCTGACATAATCATACCGCCAGGGAGGTTAAATCTGATTTTTTTAATTTAAATTAGATTTTTATTTTATTTTTTTCAAATGTATTTTACTATAGTGCTTTTGGAGTAAAAATCTATTTAAAATAGATTAATAATTAATAAGGAGGAGGAGGATCTAGGCATTAATAATTTAGTTTATTCAGCATGAAATGGAGCCGCATCACCATCCGTCCCAATAAAGTGAATGAGACTGTTGGGGAGTCAACAGCGGGTCAGAGGAGGAGCTGCTGCAGGACGGAGATGACAGTTGCTCTTTAAAAATGATGATCTAAATTGAGTTATTTAAATCAAGCCTTTTTATTGGTGATTTAAATCGGGATTAAAATCGACTTGATTTTAAATCAAATGCATCCTGTAAGGAACTGAATTTCACCTGGTATCTGTCTCCTGCAGTTCTCATAAAGTAAAGCTCAGACTGGGAGAGGTCATTGCATTGAAAGGTCTCCATGCAGCATATTCCCCCTTCCTCTTCCCAGAAGTAGAAACCTGTCAATTTCTCTAGGCGATTGTGTCTTCACTATCCTCAAAATGAGCAAGTACCAATCCAATGCACACTCAGATTCTCTCATTCCCTGACTCCATGTCCATGAAGCTCCCACGATCAGTTACTATTAATGGATCCTCACCTGTAGGAAAACTCTCCCAAACCAACCAATTAGGCTACGTTCACATCTTGGCGTTGCTATTTACAGGCGTTTTTTTGGGCATTTTTTCAGGCGTTTTACAGTTGTTTTTGTGCAGGTGTTTTTAGCTTGACAAGTGACCAATGGAAAAAAAAAAAAAAAAAAAAACGCCTGTAATCTGCCCAAAAAGAAGCTCGTACTTTTTTTTGAGCGTTTTGCTTAAAACGTCAAAACGCTCAGATGTGAACAGGGGCCATTGAAATGTATAGGATTTTTCTTGTTGAGCATTTTTTGAGCTGATCCTAGAGCAGAAAAACGCCCCAAAAACGCCTACATGTGAATTTGGCCTTAGGCTTCTAAAGAGCAGCTGCCATCTCATTTCATTAAAAGCATGGAATGTCTGCTGACTTATTTCAGAGCTCATTGTGATGACATGTGTGATCTAGGACTTTTGCTTTAAGGGTCCTTTCACACGGGCTTTACGCCTGGCGGACTCCGATCACCGTTGAGCAGATGGATGACAGGTTAGTTTACGCTTACTTTGCAGAGACAGACCTGTCAGATCCCCGCTTTCCTCTATGGAGAGATTGGATGATAACTGACTGCCTGTCCATTTTCATCCGATCCTATCCGATCCGATGCTCCAGACGTATGGGAAATAGGGTTTCCTTCCATCTGCATATCATGGATCGGGTTGGATGTGATAGCGGGTGTCAGCGGACAAGTCACCGCTGATATCTACTGCCCCGTATGGGGTGCATATAGAGCATCCTATCCGGTAAGCCTGAAAAACTAACAGGCGGACCTGATCGGAAAGCCTGTGTGAAATGGGGCCTTACTGTCCTTTTTCCATTTGGTTTTGCATTTTTCAGGTTCCAAATATATTCAGTGTAACAGAGGGCTCTCCATGTGTCTAAAAACATTAGCCTGAATTCACTCTTTTACTCCTATGTCCTGTCTGCCAAGAACAAACTTCTAAATCTCTGTATTTCTCAAGGGGTTTTCGAGGTAGGCTTAACAGTGTGATTTACCTGACACTTTGCATGCCTTACATGGCAAAAAGAGACCATGTTTTTTACTGTAGGAAGGATCTGCTATGGTTACATCAGACACAACTCTCTGGCTAGCATAGAGAGATGCCAGGAAACTGTATAAAAGAAAAGCTTCAGGTTTGCTGTGCTAGCTCCTTCTCATAGACTATAGTTTGGAAAATGACATTGAACCCAAAGAGGCTATAATTCAGAAATTGTGCCATCAGCCTCTTAATGCTGTTCATCAATATGGCACAGCCAAGTAGCTCACTTGAGTATATACATTACTGTACAATTCTTTTACTAGATACAAAAATGAATGTGCATTTCGCTTTTTTAATGTAATCTACATATCCTTAGCATAACTGCCCAAAATACTGCAGATTAAGTAATCGGTCTTTACCTTTGATTTCCAGGATGGAAATGTTATATTATCATGCACACAAAGCATCATTTTATGCATGTTGTGAATTTTCATACAGCAACTCAAGTATAGCTTTCTCTGCTGGTTCTTATATATGATACAGGTGCTGGTAGAATAACCTGCGATATTTTTTTTCTTTGGACAAAGACTCCCACTCGCATGTTTTTGGTGTTTTTGATGTGTAGATGTAGTGATTTACCTGTGAGTGCGCCTACATCGAGGGGTCTACAGAAAGGGTCCATTAATATGTTGTAAGGAAGGCAGGGATTAGGCATTGACTTTGACAGGTAAGGCTCAGTTCACACTGCTGCAACTTGGGATTCGAATTGTGAGACCCCAAGTCGCGTGACATATGATATCCTATTTTACTCAATGAGAGCTGTCCTAATTGGCACTACTGAAGTCGCTCCAACTTTAGAAAAGGTTCCTGTACTACTTCAAGGCTACTTCTATCCGACTTGTTCCCATAGACTTTAATGGAAGTGGTCTAAAAGTTGGATCCTCATCCTAATCTATGTGATTTGGATCCGGCAATTAAGGGAAAAATTCACAGGCATTCCCTTAGGCTCCATTCACACCTGGGCGTTTTTTGAGCGTTTTTCAGCTCCAAAAACGCTAAAAAAAAACGTTCCAAAACGCCCAACAAGTAAAACCCCATTCATTTAAATGGCCCCTGTTCACATCTGAGCGTTTTAACGCCTGAAGCAAAACGCCTGTAGCTGAAAAAAGCACATGAGCTTCTTTTTGTACTGATTACCAGCGTTTTTGATAGATGTCAATGCCTGCCTCCAAAAACGCCTGAAAAAACACCTTAAAATCGCGGTAAAAAAACGCTACGCTCAAGTGTGAATGCAGCCTTAAGTTGCTTCAAAGTTGCACTGTAAGTCATGCACTTTTCAGATCACGGCAATGTGAACCGAGCCTAAAGGTTAGTGTGTAATAATAATAAATACCACCTTCTTGTACCAGTGAAGCCCCACCCCTTACTAACAAGTACCCAAAACTTACAGTGGGTACAGAAAATAACCCCCCCCCCCCCCCCCTAAAATCACATTTTGTAGCTTTGCAGCCTGAAATAAGGACAAACACCGTTTTTGTTTTTATCCATCTGTATTTACATCCAAGTGAAAGATATTTCAATTTTTTTTTTTTTTTTTTTTAAATGTTGACAATGGTCGTACAGTTTCTTACATTACTTGGACACTGTGTTAGAAATCAGTGAAGACCATTATGAGGGAGTTCCACTTTCCCTGTTGGATGTTTTAATGAATTTTGTGTATGGAGAATATAGCAGAGGTTAGTGGAAAACGCAGAGCTGGTCAGGAACACCCAAAACTCCCAGGTAGATGGGATCAGCCATACCATTATAATCACTAAACCCCTGTTCACATTGGAGCGACTTGTCATTCAATTTTAACCTGTCAAAACGAATGACAAGTCCCATTCTATTGTCAGCATTTGCACTGTTCCAATCAGTGCGACGCTGAATTTGTGGGGCAGCACCGATTTGAAAAAGTAGTACATGCACTACTTTTGGCGATTTAGGCTGCGACTTGAATAGACATCTGTGCATTTAGCCGCACACATGTCTTCAAAGTCGCACTGAGATGCAGCTTTGAAATCATGCAATTTCAGATAAAGGCGCACAATTTCAAAGCCGCAGTTAGTGTGATCGGGTTGATAGGTAAATGAAATAATACTTTTTGGACAGCACAGTGGCTAAGTGGTTAGCGCTTCCCCCTAGCAGCACTAGGGTCATCGGTTTGAATCCCAACAAAAGCACTACTGGAGTTTGCATGTTCTTTCTGTGCCTATGTTGGTTTCCTCACTCTAAAGCAGTGTTTCTCAACCTTTTTTCAGTGTATGTCGGTCTGTCCGACAGAAGCCGGCTGTGCATGCTGGAAAACCAGCATCCAACTGACTTCTGATCAGCGCTCTCATGATTTGTACAGTGTCTCCGATCAAAGCTTGACAGTTGCACATGGGTTTGCAGGAAAAAAAACTAGTGTGTACCCAGGTTAAGGAAGCGCTCCATTGTGGGGTTTGGATGCCACTGATCTCATGAGGGAGAAGCAAATGATTTCTTCCTACCACTGTCATCCATGTGGGCGGCTGGTAGAGAGCGGTGTTGGATCTGTGTCCTTTAGGCTAAGTGCAGCGGCTGAGCGGGAGGAACGTAGACAAACCCCCAGTGGAGCTCTCAGTCTACACGTCTGCCGTGGAAGACACTGTGTATGCGCCCCCCCCACACAAACATTTTTATCTAACGGGTGTTTGGGTTATGTTTTTGCTGCTCTCTGAACGCCCAGGTAAAGGGATTGTAAAGTCTCAAGGTTTTTCACCTTAATGCATTTTATGCATTAAGGTGAAAAACCTTCTTTGTTGCAGCTGCCCCTAGAGCCCCCTCTTTTTCTTACTTGAGCCCATCCGTTCCAGCAATGTGCATGAGCCCAGCGGGTCCAACTGCTGTCTCTGTCCTCCTTGGCTAGATTGATAGCAGCAGGAGCCATGGGCCCTGTTGCAGTCAGTCAAGTCCAGTGACACTGGAGCAGGAGTGGGGCCGAGTCCCACTGTCTGTGTCAATGGACACAGCAGCGGGACTCGGTAGCACGGCCGCACAGGTGCCTCCATGGAAAGTAGCTCTTCGTGGGGGAACCCAATGAAGGGGAGGGGCCAGGAGCACTGAGAGGGAACCCCAGAAGACAGGATGTTCGGGGCTGCTCTGTACAAAACCCTTGCACAGAGCAGGTAAGTATAACATGTTTGTTATTTTTATTAAAAAAAAATCTGAACCTTTTCCACCCCTTTAAGCATCCTACAATGGATTATATGGACAGTGGGAAGAGCTGTTCACATTTGAAAAACATGTATCATTTGCATCACTTTGTTGCTGTGCGGCTAAAATGAAGCTACATATGTTGAGCCTTGGAAGCCATTCAGTTCTATGGTAGGGTGCAATAGACTGTTCTGTAGCATTTACAGCACATTTGAAAAGCGTTTATCTTATGAGATGATGAAAAAAAAAAAATCACTTAGAGGGCGTCTGGAGTGCGTTTTTTACGTGTCTTAAAAGTGCATTTAATGCATCAAAAACTTGTGTTAATGCCATAGGCACATTGGTTTGCATTGGTGTCAGCGTTCAAAATCTTTGCAAGTGTAATCTTTGCCCTTGATAAAGTCACGTGAGAGTGTGACGCAACGTGTCAGGAGAAGCCGTGGTGACGTCACTTCCGGTCTACGGCCGATACCGGAATTATCGGAATGGACCGCATCAGCGGGATCCCTTGCTATTTTTCCTGAATGCTTTCCTCACCCTACATTATTGTAAGTGTAATTTTATTTGATTCATTAAACTTTATGGAATTTACTACACTATGAAAGTCCCCCATATCTTTCTCTGGTGAACGAGTACCCTAGGAACTCTGCAGCTGTTGTCACATACCGGAGGTTACTATAGAAGATAACTACTTTATCTATTCGATGCATCAATATACTTGAGGAGTACAGCAGATGGGAGATTGATCTAGAGGGTCTGCAGGTTGACCTATTATACCTGAAACGCTCTTCTGAGTGTTAATGGAGGTGAGCGGCCATTACACCTAATTGTGGATTCCTAGCTCACCAAAGTCCGCACTGGGTTGTCACCGGAAGTGTCCTGTGTCACTGCACCACATATGAACTTTTCTATTATTATTATATTTTTTGGCACTTTCTGTGCACTTGTTGCACTCCTTTTTTTTTTTTTTTTTTTTTTTTGGGACTTTGCTATTTTTTAATTCATCTATTTGTGCTGTTCATGGCATTTATTATATTCATTCAGCGCTTTAAGATTAATTTATTGTCATTTTTTGCATCTTTATTGTCACTGGCACATGTTTTAATTTATCTCATATATTCACCGTGCAACTGAATGGACATTGTGGTTCACTCTTCATAGGGCATTCACTCAGTTGCATATTTATCATTTACTACATTTTCCTATATTTACCACCTTTTTTATCACCTAATTAGGACTATCATCTTTTATTATTTATATTTATTCGGCACATGAGCACCTAATTTGATCACTTTGGCAATTTACACATCTTATTGTATTATTTTAGAAGATTTAAGAAGAATTTTATACGTTTTACTTATATATTCGTATTTATGGTTCACCTATTTTAGATATCTTGCGCTGATTCCCTCCTTCCTTCCTTAACTATTTTTGTATGTGGTGACCCTACAGAATTAGCCGCAGATTTCTGGTGCTCCATTATATCAATAGTTCTGCTCCTCATTTCCGTTCCCTTTTTCTATTGGTAGCGCATAGGTTCATCTTTCTAAATAACAATAGCCTTAATAGCTGTATGTAGGTTGGAATAAAATCCTGACAAGGATTCTGTTCCTTACTTAAATTTGACTGGAGATGAATTTTAAATATGCCATCCATAAAGATGAATTCCAGGCACATATGCAAAACAAACTTTCAATTAAAAAATAAAGAATGCAGCTGTAAGTGCCTAAAATCTATCTTTGTGTTTGATTCCAATAATCTCCCACACGCCAGTTGTAACACTAGGGAGAAAGAAGGTTAGCCAATCCATGAAGCCTGTCATACTCTGGAAGCTTTACCACAGCAGGGGAGAGCACATTGATGACCTAATTTGCTTTCTGCTGATCCCTTACTGATTAGTCAACAGGCAGCTGGGGAGGGTTCAAAACAAGGAATCTGAGCTTCTGCAGTCATTCCTTTCTATGCTTTTCTTTTTTGTTTAAGCGTACCTTACAGTACAATGTAAGGTCTACATATATTATCTGGGCCCTCCCCTTTTAAAGATCATCTTATGTTAATTGTTCCAAATTTTAAAGCAAAAATGTATGTTTATACTTCCTTTATTCTATCTTCCAGCACCAGATCTGACGTCACTGCCCTTTTTGGAATATTCCTGGGAAACAGAGCAGGCAAAGTCTCACAGCAAGACCCTCATGTTGATTGCTAGAAGGTTTTCTTGTCTGTTCTTTGTTCCCCAAGATCTGCGGAAGGGAATGTGAGGTCACACTCATCTAAGTGCCGTGGGCGGAAAACAGGATGGAAGTGTGTATTAATCCTGTATTATTATTATGATACAGGATTTATAAAGTGCCAACAGTTTGCGCAGCGCTTTACAACATGCGGGCAGACGGTACAGTTACAATACAATTCAATGCAGGAAATATTAGAGGGCCCTGCTCGTTAGAGCTTACAATCTAGGAGGGAGGGTCAAGTGATACAAAAGGTAATAAATGTGGGGGATGAGCTGTTCGAGAAAATAAAAGTAAAGTTGTTGGGTGGGGGCAGGATAGGCTTCTCTGAAGAGGAGGGTTTTCAGAGATCGTCTAAAAGGAAACCGAGTAGGAGATAATCAGGCAGATTGGGGTAGAGAGTTCCATAGAATGGGGAGGCTTGGCAAAAGTCCTGGAGGTGAGATTGAGAGGCAGTGACATGGAGCTAGAGAGCAGGAGCTCTTGGGAGGAAGGAAGAGAATGATTAGGTAGGTATTGTGAGATTAGTATAGTGATGCAGCTGGAAGCAGAGTTGCGGATGGCTTTGCAAGTTGTTAGTATTTTGAACTTGATTAGTTGAATGAAAATAATCCATATTTTTTCATTACAGATATATTTTGGAACTACTAACATTATTTTTAAGTGGAGGGGGCCCTTATAGTATAAGCAGACTGCATTTTACTGTGTCAGCACCATTTCCACTGGAAAGGTAGACATGCAGAATCCCTGAGATTGCTGCTGAATGCAACCATCTTGGATATATGTTAGCAGCCCTAACAGACTTAAAGCTGTCATTCAAGTGGCACTCTATTGCAGTGATAGACAACCTAATGCACATGTGTCAGATCAAGCACCCAATGACCTTTTCAGTGGAACCCGGAAGATTATGATGTGCCATGTGTGCAGGCTCAGACTGGCCCATTGGAGGATCCAATGCTACCTACAAATAAAGTGCTGCTTCCATGGGCTGTAATTGACAGCTTACTAGGTTTTCAATAAACCCCATGGCTTACCCACTTTCAGTGAGGTTTTAGAGAGAGCGACATAACTGACATTTAGGTGCTAAGCCATCTCCCAGTGCCAGAGTATGCCCATCACATTGTTGCGTGAAGAAACCTTCCCACATACCCTCTGCCACCTCCTTCTTTATGCTGAAAACTGCTCTCAATCCCCAGATAACATCAGTAGCCAGTGGGACTGGCTTCGGATTCTGTGACCACTGTGACAGCCAATCAGTATTCACATGGTCATTCTTCATCATTAACCCCCCCCCCCCCTGTTAAAATAAATCTAAAGGCTCTGGTATAGCAATCTAAACAAGACCCAAATCCAGTTACTGTGTCATTCACAAGCCTTGGAAAGTAAAACCTACTTCCTTTACTCTCCACAACTGAGCCAAATCCTTTATTTGTTCATCATTCCAAGCCCCCCCTGAAGTCAGCAGCTCACATTGGGAGGGTTTCAGCAATGCAGTGAATCTAAAAAGCAGTAGGAAGGACTAGGTGTGGCCAAATGTTGACGGACAAGCTACAGGCTTGTGAATCTGCAGCAGTGACAATGGTGATAGCCACACCTCCTGAAACATTTTTTCAATCCCATCTGCAGCAACTCTACGCTTGAAGATGCAGAGCTGGGAAGGATCAGCGTAGGGCTCCTGAAAGTACAGCGATAGCTGTCTTCCTGGAGTACTAGAAACCTGTTGCATATAAACAATAGAGATAAGTCCAATAGATGTCATGCACCTCGTTGGATTTAATTCTAAATTGAATTTAAAAAGGAGCTGAATTCCTGAAATTCAGCTTTAAATATTCAGATTTTCAGTTTAGGCCAGTTTTAGTAGGTTAAGGAATATATGGGCTTCTAGTTAATTCCATAGATTTTTTAATTTTTTTTTTTTTTTTGGTGTATTGACTAAGGCCAGGTTCACATTTGTGTGGCTGCGAGTTCCCAGCATGGGTGATCCAGTGTGTTACTGTTTACCGGTTCAGGCGTGAATGCAGATCTGAATTTTTGCTTGAATTCGCACCTTAAGCAGACCAACACATGCACAGGACCCTTTTGGAATGCAGACTGCGGCTGTCCTGGACCTGTGTGAACCGGCTCTCAATGGCATTCAAATTGGATGCGGGGAAACCCACATCCATTTCACCCACATTTGAACCCGGCCTATGTGGTTACTTGAGTTTGTTGTGTTCTGATTGAACTCCTTTACAAATTTCTATATTGGACTTATTATTTGCATTTTTAATATTTAGAGCTTTTATACTTTTCAGTTTCAGTAGATGATGTCAGTTGATCACACACATTCAGTGCAAAGCTGGTATCTTGCCACTGGTGTCTGCAGTAATCCGCAGCCAAATGCAGACTTCTGTAGACTGTCTCAGGTGGCTCAGCTAATGAATCACGGAGACTTCTGCGGTAGCAAACTAGCAGATTGCTGATGAAGTGGCAGCTTTTTTTTCTCATTTCAACAGACGCAGCATTATTAACAATCCAGGCAAGTACTTTTACAAAAGCATCCAACAGATTGCCTCTGCTAAATTGCTTTATGTAGAGTTGATTTAGGCAAAGATTGACAAATGTGTTTTGAGTATCACCTATATCACTTTACAAAACATCCATCAGTATACGAGGGCATGCCAAAGCTAAAATCCTTAGTGGAAACATCTTGCGCACAGTATTGGAAACTTCACTTTTGGTGATGTGTATTTGTTTCCATTTATTGCTGTTTTGTTTTTAAAAAATGTATTTAAAAAAATGTGTTCTTATTATTGAAACTTGGTTATCAATTTACCAGTTGGCAGACAAGGCAGGCTGACCTGTGGTGCCTTACGGTCCAAAATTACAGCATCTCTGTCGCTATACAAAATTTTTTTCAACCCTCAAGTCATACCCTTGAAAGAAAAGTGTACATACTCTCTGCTCCTGAGACTCGAGTCGAGTTCCAACAGAGCTGGGCTTTAGAGTCCCCTGCAGCTCTGACTGGTATCTCCTGCTGACCGTCACTACTCTACTTTACTTTTCATTGGACTTCATATGAAGTTTTCTCAGGATTGGAGCAGTGTTTGTATGGGGATCATATACATTTTTCTTTTTACAGGTAAGATTTGGTTTGAAAAGGCTTGTGTACAGGGTCACTTTAGGATAGACAAACTCCACTGATCAATATTGAGGCACTAAGAAAAAAAAGAAAAAGGCTTGGGTAACGCAGGAAAGCGCGTTCCTATAGCCTAGTAAAGTAGTGTAGTTACCAATATTAGTATTGTAACTAGTTACATTACTTCGCTACCAAAAAAAGTAATGTAGTTACTGTAATCAGTTACTTTGTAACTCGTTACCCCCAACACTGGCCATGTCTAAGCTGTCACCGGAGTAATTTGGCCCATCTGCAGAGCTTCTTCTCCTCACTCCCGCGGCAGTTATGTGACCGCCTTGATTTTCCACCCTTTATAAACAAAGCACAGCTTTGCGTTAAAATCACTACCCTTCTATTTTATTATCATTTGAATATTATGATACTCTCCCAGCATGCATAGTTAAAAATGAATAAATATACATACAGTATATCACAAATTGAATCACTCCCCCCCCCCCCCCCCCCCCGCCCCCCAACAGTTATTGGACTTGATCATAATCCCTGTGACTGTAGAATGCTGCTTTTCTAGCATAACACCGTCAGGAACATGTAACCTGACTATTCAAATACATTTATCCTGCCATTGTAGAAATGTTATTAAAACTTATATCCATCTGTTGTATGGGGAAAGTTAGAAGAGAACAGTCTGTCTACACTAAGCTTTGCCATCTCTCTGCTGCCAGTATATTCACATGATGTCATTTATACATACATTAGATTTGTGTACAGGTCATTTAAGGTTTTAGGAAAAAAAGATCCCAAAAAGACAGAAATGACAGATTATAAATTCAAACTGTACCCTGAACACTTTTTTTCCATGTAGTTCTCCACCTGTATGATTTGTAATGATTTGTAAGAGTCTTTATTTTCATACGTACTGTAATCAGTGGAAATTCTCATACAAAGAATTCATCAATTAATACATAGTGAACAATGTGTACTGGTAGGTTGCCTTCAAAACAGTACAACATCACATCAGAGGAGCAGACAGGCCATTACTACTTCTCCAATCAAATCGGACTTAAAGTGATTGTAAACAATTGCATGTACCCACTGCAATGACTGGCCTCAGGTAATAAACAGAGGTTAAACAAATCCTCCTACATAATTTGTACCTGTTAATCTGCAGACCTCTCTGCTCTACAACCTTCTAAAACACACAGATCAAAGGCTGTTTCTCAGCTCCAACAGGCAGGGGGCAGTAATCTGATGTTACAAACTGCACAGAGAGGAGAGCTTATTGTAATCTGAGACCCAAGTGGAGGTATAGGACACCCCCCCCCCCCCAATATGCACAGTTATGTAGGGAAATGCATGCAGCTGAGACGGTCAGGGACCTTTTGTGTGATTGGGGGGGGGGGGGGGCTGTCTCCTGAGATTCTGTGATGTCTGATGCATCTAACAGAGGGAGGAGAGAAGGGATAGGAAATATCTCCCTAAAAAAAATGAAATTTCCATTGTGCTCGTACAAGCCAGAAATTGCATTTTTGGGGGTGTTCTGTACACCAACTCTGTGCAAAATGCCTCCAGGTTGCCATGTTGCATGGAATTTTTTGACAATTTTAAAAATTACAGCTGCTTCATATTGAATTGAAAAGGTCATTTTAATAACATTAACATACTAAATGACTTGTGTGGCAATTTTATATGTTCTATTTATTTGTCTTTTGTTTTTTGTTTTTTTATTGAAAGTGAAATTCCCCCTCTAAGTACTATTCTGTTTATTGTCATGGGATTTCTGTCAATGAGCTTTTCTACTGGTACAGTTTACCTGTTTGTAGAGAGCTCTTATTTTTCTTGGAATGTCCTCAATGACACATTAAATCATTTTACCGTTTTTTAACAATCTTTCTCTAATTTGGGCACCAATTGTTTTCTTTGGAACTTCTTTATTGCCTTTTACTGCTTTGAAATGTCACATATAAAAATGGGCTAATTATTTTCCCTTTTCTTTTTAATGGATACTGGTTATTGGTAGACAGTCTTATAAGATGTATCCCAAATTGTGCTGTGTTGTTTCTACATACACTGGGGAATGTAAGCCAGGGTAGAACTACAGGAGGTACAGAGGGTGCTTTTAGGCTCAGGGTTAGTATTTCTCCTATTTATTTATCATATGTATAGAATGACTCAGTATTTTCATTTTTTTACATTCATACAGGTAATATCCCTTCACCTCCTAAATTCACACTTGTGTGGGTAGCGACCGCTTGCAAAATCCAACACATTCCCAAACCACAGGCAAAATGCTCTGCTCTTCAATAGACACACAGAAGTGTAAATAATTCATAAAGCCACCCCAACATATTAGAAAACATGGCGCGTGTTTTCTAATACGTCTAGAAAACTGCGGCACCATGCGATTTGGTACAGGGTGATTATAAAAAAAGAAGTATGGACTTATTTTCTATCATTTTTCATGGATACAGAAGCTGATTCAAATGACTATACTGCTGTACCCGCATGCAAATGCCCCGATTGTGAACCTAAGATTCCAACCTGCTTTTTTAAAATGTAAACCAGATTGGTCTTTAAATGAAATCTAGAAAGCTCATGTTCATTGCTGCGCACAGAGAATCGATGGCTTTCAGTCAGACCTCCTATATTCAACTGGATCTTTCCTTCTATAATTTTGAAACCAATTTCACATTAGACCTCTCTTGCTAACTTTTAAAAACGAAAACAATTCTGCGCTGGGGAAGATTTTAACACCTAAAAGCAGCCTACACCAAATTCTGTGATACCAAATTAGTGAATAAATAAATCAAATAGTGTGGCACTAAATTAATACAACATGATAGAACATAGACCATACCTACCACTTGCCTACATCGGCAGGTCGGCTTTGTTGCGCGAAAAGACGTACATGTACGTCGCTTCGTGTAGCAGTCAGCCGATTGGCTAGAGGGAGAGACGCAATCAGCAGGTCCAGCGACCGCGATGTCCGCCGGGCACCCATGATTGCTCCCCGTGGAGACAGAACGGCGGTCTGCCGATGTAAACACGGTAGACTGCTGTTCTGTCAGTGAGGAACACGGGGATCCTGTGTTCTTCCTATTTAGGAACACAGATCTCTGTGTTCATCCAGTGAATTCCATCCCCCACACAGTTAGAAAATCACTCCCTAGGCCTACATTTAACCCTTTGGTCGCCCCTGGTGTTAACCCCTTCCCTGTCAGTACAGTAAAAGTGCATATTTTTTTAGCACTGATTACTGTAGTAATGTCTCCTCCTCTAGTTTGTAGACGCGATAACGTTTGTGCAAACCAATCAATAAACACCTATTTGGATTATATGTAGCAAAATATATATTGGCCTAAATTGATGAAAAAATTAAATTTTTTTAATTATTTTTTTTTTTTTTTAAATGTCTTCTAGCAGAAAGTAAAAAACGTTTGTTTTTTTTTTTTCATAATTGTCGCTCCTTTTTTTGTTTATAGCGCAAAAAGTGATCAAATACCACAAAAAGAAAGCTTCTATTTGTAAGAAAAAAAGGACATCAATTTTATTTGAGTACAGTGTCGCACGACCGAGCAATTGTTAAATTAACGCAGTGCCGTATCACAAAAAATGGCCTGATCATTAACGGGGGTAAAACCTTCAGGTCCTTAAGTGGCTAATGTGCATAACATAAAACTCTAATATAAATTATTAATGAAAATCTCCATTCTTAAAGTGCAAAAATGTGAAATAAATGCAAATTTACAATTCATAAAAAATACACCAACATAATAAAATTAGTGTGTTTTAAAACCTGTATTCAAATCCTATAAACAAAGAAGTCCCAATTCATAAATTTAAAAAATCAAAAAAAAATAGCTAATTCATGTGCAACATCCCAAAAAATATAAGGTGTATAATCCCATATCCAAATGTAATTGAATGCTGCTGTTATCCAATAAATATAAGCAATCCAAGATATAGGTGGTTGTTACATTTAATGCTGATAACCACAGTGATGTCACCTGTAATATAGGATAAGGATGGCTCTTTACAAGATAGTGTGGACCCTATGAAATGGTCAATAGCGCATTTTAAATAACCAGGAAGTCTTCCTGTCACTCCTCATCCTCTTGCTGCAAACTCTCCCAGCAATGTAATGCAAAACCAGAAAATTACATCTCCTAGCACAATATGTTTAAAACATCTGTATCTTTAACCACTTGCTTACTCTGCACTTATATCCCTTACTGCCCAGGCCAATTTTCAGCTTTCAGTGCTGTTACACTTTGAATTACAATTGCACGGTCATGCAACACTGTACCCATATGCTGTCGGCTGCAGATCCGAATGGCAACATTTACGCCCTGAAGAACGGGGAGTCTCTGTTCCCCCAAAACGCGTTGGCTTTAACATGTCTTGCTACCAATAAAACTACGATCTTTTGATCTAAGTGGGATTCTTATTGCTGATTTTGGGCGCTCCTTTAACCACTTGCCGACCGGTCACGTTGACCGTACTGCGGCAAAGTGGCTTGTTCCCGTCCAGCGACGTAGACCTAAGTCACTGGACTCCTGCCCTTGTGGGTGCCGCGCGCGCCGCCGGAGGCTCGCTCCCGCTGTATTCAGTTACAGCGGGAGTCGGGCCAGGGGAGGAGCGGTGGTGATCACCACCGCTCTTCCCTGATCGTCGGGGAATCGAGTCTGGAGATCCGCCCACTTGTGTAAACAAAGAGGGCGGATCTCCTAAGTGACAGACAGGGTCAGATTGCAGGGTTCAGTGTAGCTGAACCTGCGATCTGTCCCTGTGTCACTCAGTCACCTCCCCCCCCACACGTCAGTAAGCACCAGGCATACATTAACACCTCCCTCTCCAATAAAATTAACCCCTTCCCTGCCAGTGTCATTTTTACAGTAACAGTGCATATGTATAGCACTGATCACTGTAGTAATGTCACTGGTACCCCCAAAAGTGTCAAAAATGTCAGTCAAGGGTCCGATCTGTCCGCCGCAATGTCGCAGTCCCGCAAAAAAAATCGCAGATCGCCGCCATTACCCGTTAAAAAAAAAAAAACACCAAAAATGACAGAAATCTTTCCCTTAGTTAGTAAACGCAATAACTTTTGCGCAAACCAATCAAAATACGCTTATTGTGATTTTTTATTTTACCAAACATAGGTAGCAGAAAACAAATTGGCCAAAAATTCTAAAAAAAATTAGATTTTTACATTTTTTTTGGGGGGGGGGGGGGGGGAATTTCATATAAAAAAATGTGAAACATATTATTTTTTCAAAATGTACGCTCTTTTTTTGTTTATAGCGCAAAAAGTAAAAATCACACAGGTGATCAAATACCACCAAAAGAAAGCTCTGTTTATGGGGAAAAAGGACATCAATTTCGTTTGGGTATGGCGTCGCAAGACCGCGCAATTGTCAGTTAAATTCGCACAGTGCCGAATCGCAAAAAGTGGCCTGGACGTAAGACAGCAAAATCCTCCGGTGGTAAAGTGGTTAACCGACTACCACTAGAAAGTGGTTAATAAAAGAAGTGCACTTACATATTTTCCACAGTAAAATTCCATTAAAAGATGCACATAGCGGTTTCCCGAGCAGGCAATCTCCAAACCTCGGTGTACCGGCAATCAGATAGTGTAAAGGTGTCACGTGTAGGCCCTGCCCGACGCACTTTTCATCAAAGAATTACTTTTTTAGGGGAATTGGCCGAACTCTCTTGACCTTTTTGCTAATTTGCAGGACTGGGTACTGGGTGAAATGTCCATCACTATTGCAACTTGTGGCTTTATATTGATTTAGCAGCTTTACTTATGCAGTTTAAAAAAAAAGTATGTAGTTCACAGCATATAGGACAGCATATAGGTGTCAAGTACATTTTAATTTGAGCTTCCTTAGATGGCAAGGAACATGTGTTCTGTAATGTAATGCAAGCAGTCTTGGTAAATTAATTCAGATAATGAATACAATCAAACACACTCAGCATTCTATGAAATAATTGCAGTGCATCTTTGTGTGTAGTCAGAAGCCCCAAACCTCTAAGGACGTTGAATCAACAGCTTGTGTTTTCTGCTTCCTGCGTGCACTTGACATTGCTAGTTAAATTGAGAACGTGTTATGCGGAAGCTCAACACCCTTTGTTCTAATTAATTCCAGATTTTAACGGTAAAAGGTAAGGCTAATTTTAGGCTTTGCATCAACAGGCTGGCTTTATTCCCTATGTGAGCTGATTGCATAAGAGATCCTAAATTAAATCATGTGTCCCAATGAGTCAAATGAATTAACTTAGACGTAGTATAATTGGAGAAACACGCCAAAAGCCTTGATTTTCCGTAATGCGGTGCAACTGAATGGCAACAGTAACGTCAGAACTGGAAGAATGCAGCTTTATTTATGATAATACCTGGAATCGCCACTGTGACATCCTCATTAGCAAGTACTTAGTAAAGGTTTCTTCACAGTAAGTGTTGTGAAAATGTGGAATAGACTCCCTCAAGAGCTGGTTCTGTCCAGTTCAGTAGATTACTTTAGAAAAAGTTCTGGATTCTTTTCTAAATGTTCATATTATGACTGGATACTAACATTTTATAAGTAAAGTTGATCCAAAAAATATCCAATTGCCTCTTGGGGGATCAGGAAGGAATTTTTCCCCTGCTGGAGCTAATTGGGTCATGGATCGCTGTTTTTTTTTTTTTTTTTTTGCCTTCCTCTGGATCAACTGTGGGTATAGCATTGTGTTTATAGGATTGTATACATTTTGTTTCCCCCTTTTTATTGGTTGAACTAGATGGACTTTGTGTCTTTTTTTCAACTGGACTAACTATGTAACTATGATGGGGCTCAAAAGAAACAAACAGGTAAAACTGGTAAAGCCTTAGACCTGAGTTCTTTCATGAACTAGTTTTCATAACATCTCGTTTGTAGTGCGATCTGCCAGATCAAGAAGCATTCAGTTCTCAAGAACAAATCTTATGAGAGGTGGTCCCACAGTATCATCCTCTGAGGTTCATTTAGAGCAAACTGTTGGCTCAGAGGTGATCACGCTGTAAGTACATTGGTACAATCAGCAGTTTAAGAATATTGCCTACAGGGCTGGTATTGCCAGGTCTGCTGCCCAGCGTAGTGGCACATTGTAGATCAGCGGTTCTGAACAAGAGGCCCTGGGGCCACATGTCACTCTTCACTGTTAAAGTGGAACTTCACTCTCCCAATCAACATTGATTATTTTTAATCCTAATGCTGGTAGCATAAGGGCTTTTTCACACAGTCAGTTTCTCTTACGTCCTCCGACAGTCGCCGCCTCTTCATATTCGTCACATATGGGGTATTAGACTTTGCTCCGAAGGAGTAGCTAGGCAACAGAATATGTTAACAATAAAGCTTTAACATATCCCACCCTCAAGGGGTGGTCCCCTCAGTCAATACCCTCCTACTTCCTGCAACCATATCTCAGTTTTAATGTCTAGCTTGTCAGGAGTGGCTGGCTCTCTCTGTGCTGGGACTTTCTGTCCCAGACTCTTTCTTCTTTTTAATATTTTGTTTGAGTTTTTCTCTCTACCTTTATTTAGCTGTTATTTTGTCAGCGTTAGTTAGTTCTTCGGACTGGGTCTCGGGCTGATCCCCCTGGTCGCAGGTCGTGGGTCAGTGGCTTCCCAGTCTGCCATCGAGCGTTCAGCCAGGTAACGCTCCTGGCACAGTGAACGACCCATCCCTGTTCGGTGCAGGGATGATTGGCGAGGTGGCTACCTCACTGGACGCTGTGCGGTTTCTTAACCCCCATTTTGTGCGTCTTGAATTGCGACTCTCCCTGCCTCATGTGCAGCGGCTTGTTCGCCTGTGCGGGTCCCCCACGCCATGTGAGGTAAGTGTATCTATGTGGGGACCTGTCTGTCTGGGGGCGTGTCAGTCTGGGACTGTGTAACCTGCCTCTATTCACACTGCTTGTCTCCCTATCTCTCGGCTGCATGCTGTGGGCTGCAAGGGGGGGGGGGGGAGCTGTATGACACTGTGTGTGTCAGACTGGTCAGTGTGAGAAGCTGTGTGCTGTGGGGCATGTTTTTTTTGGCATGTTTGGGCATATACGGCGATCGCTGCGGCGATCTGACATGTATTCTGATATTGGAATGTAATGTGTGTTTTAATGCACTGTGGAGCGGCGGTTTCGGCGCCAAACGACGCCATTTTGCCTACACCCGCTCCGGCCGCATGGTTTACATGCATGGCGGCCATTTTCTTGTAGCCTCCATAGGCTTACATAGAAGCGCCCTGGCAGTATCACTTCCTCTTTCCTGGAACACCGATCGAGGCAGCAGCAGCGGCGAGGGTCTCCTCAGGTTTTATCCTTCTGTTCTTGCTATCCATTGCCTGTGTTCAGTTTGCATATTCCCTGTGGGGGTCTCATTGTGCTTGAGTGTGGTGCGGTGGGCTGCGCTTGCCGCGCTTGCTTAAAAGGGGCAGTTAACCCTTGGTTGTCTGGCATTACAGGGGCAATGGATTCTCAGGAGGGCAAATTTCCTACAGTATTGGTGGAAAGCCAGGGGACCGCTGTTTCCCCCCCAGGGGGGGATTTAGCCACTATTGTGGCTGGCCTTGCTGCTCAGGTGCAAATGCTGGTGGCTGCTCAATCTACTAAAAGGCCCAGAGTTGCTCTTTCCTCTGATTCTGAGGGTGAAGGTGATGGGGCTGTTCTGGCAGGGGCCTCCTTATCGGGGTCCCGCTCCTCTCTTGATCTAGTGGGGTCTGAGGTGGAGGCTGAAGTTGAGGGGGTTGATAATTCTCCCCCTGGCTCGCCTGAAGAGCTTGCAATCATGGATGAGTTGATTGCTTCCATTAAGCAAACGCTGCGTTTGCAGGACGAAGTGTGTCCCCCCGCTGCCTTGGCGGCTTATGGGACGCAGAGGAAACGCAGGACGCCGCAGGTTTTTCCCTGCAATGCTGATTTTCAGCGCGCTGTTAAGGATCAATGGCGCGATCTGCGCAAGCCTTTTGCGGTACCGAGTAAATTCAAGCTGCGTTATCCTTTTTCGCCTGCCACTGATGAAAGGTGGTGTGTGCCTCCACCAGTGGATCATTCAATTGCGGTTTTTAACAAAGCCACTGCGATTCCTGCAGAGGGTTCCCCTGTTTTCCGTGATGCCACGGATAGGAGATTGGAGTCTCTTGCCCGTCATACTTATTCTGTTACGGGTTCTATGCTTAAGGCTCTGTTTGCTTCTCTCATGGCGGCCCAGGCGATCGCAAGTTGGACGCAGATGCTTAGGCGCGTCCTAGTGGCCGACTCGGCCTCGCCGGCGACCCTGGATATGGTGGATCAGATCCACCAGGGTGTCATGTATCTGTGTGATGCGGACCTGGACCTGATTCCGTTGGCTGCACGTGTGCACAGCGTGGCGGTGTTGTCTCGCCGCCTGGTTTGGTTGAAATGTTGGTCGGTGGACCAATCTTCACGTAAGACCTTAGCCAATCTGCCTTATGATGGGTCTCGCCTTTTTGGGGAGTCCTTGGATGTGTTGATTAAGGGGATCACCGGGGGTAAGAGCACTCTCTTGCCCCATTTCCCCAAGGCTAAGGGGGCTTCTGGGAAGAAGCATGCTAATTTTCGGCCCCCTCAGGGGTCCTTTCGTGCCTTTCGGCCGCACTACAAGGGCAAACCGTTCAAAGGTCAAGGCTCTCAGAAGAAGCCCTGGTCTGGTAAACAGAAGTCCGGCCAATCCGGACCTGCAGCCCATAACAGTTCGGCCTGAAGGGGCGCCCTCACCCAGTTTTGGGGTGGGGGGACGCTTGCTCGGTTTTCTTCAGCCCTGGTTGGCCCGTGTGCGGGACAGATGGGTTCTGGAAATCGTTCGATCTGGTTACAAGATCGAGTTTCTCTCTTGGCCGGAGAGCAGATTTTTTCCCTCAAATCTTCAACTGTCTCCAGAGCGCTTGCGGGACCTGCACCTGGCGGTGCGGGACCTGAGGGCTCAGGGAGTGGTGGTTCCGGTGCCTCATCGGGACAGGTTTCGGGGGTTTTATTCCAATCTGTTCACCGTGCCCAGAAAGGAGGGCAAGGTTCGTCCAATTCTGGAGTTGAAGGCTCTGAACCGCTCTGTGCGGGTTCGCAAGTTCCGCATGGAATCCCTGCGGTCGGTGGTGGCTGCCCTGGCTCCGGGGGAATTCATGGCCTCCATCGATTTGAAGGATGCGTACCTTCACATCCCCATATTCGAGGGTCATCAGAGGTACCTTCGATTTGCCATTGCGGAGGATCACTACCAGTTCGTGGCGTTGCCCTTTGGTCTCGCCTCGGCTCCGCGGGTCTTCACCAAGGTGCTTGCACCGGTTCTGGCATTATTGAGGGCCCAGGGCGTTTCTGTCCTGGGGTATCTGGACGACATTCTGGTTCGGTCTGCGACCAGCCAGGGTCTGGAGGAGGACCTGTCTGTCACGATGCAAACTCTACAGGAGTTTGGTTGGACGATAAATTTTCCAAAGTCGACACTGAGTCCGTCGGTTCGTCTCCCCTATCTGGGAATGATACTGGACTCGGTGCAGGCGAAGGTCTTCCTGCCGGAAGACAAACTCAGGACTCTCCAGGAGGAAGTCAGGTCCCTCAGGGACGTTCCGAACTCGTCTCTGCGGACGTGTATGAGATGTCTGGGATTGATGGTCTCGGCCTTCGAGGCGATTCCTTTCGCACAGTTTCACACGCGGGGTCTCCAAGCGGAGATCCTGTCCAGGTGGGACGGGCGACCTCGATCTCTGGATCTTCAGATCTCGTTGAGTCTTCGCACCAGGGAAAACCTTCTGTGGTGGCTCCAGTCCCCGTTGGTGTCCGGGGGCAAGTCGTTTCGTCCGATCTCGTGGACGGTAATCACCACGGATGCCAGCCTGTCGGGCTGGGGTGGAGTTCTGGGCGTTCTGTCCGCTCAGGGGACTTGGTCGGAGGGGGAGTCTTCCCTTCCGATCAACATTCTGGAATTGCATGCGATAAGTCTCTGTCTTCATCGCTGGACGGACCGGCTGCAGGGTTGCCCGGTTCGGGTGCAGACGGACAATGCCACGGCGGTGGCCTACATCAACCACCAAGGGGGCACCAAGAGTGCCCGAGCGGCTCGAGAAGTGGCCGACATTCTGTCTTGGGCCGAGACTCATGTCCCGGCGATAACGGCGGTTCACATTCCGGGAGTGGAGAACTGGCAGGCGGACTATCTGAGTCGCCAGACCCTGGATCAGGGGGAATGGTCTCTCCATCCGGCTGTCTTCCAGACGTTGTGCGCAAAGTGGGGTCTTCCAGATGTGGACCTGTTCGCGTCTCGCCTCAACAACGAGGTGAAGAGGTTCGTGGCAAGGACGCGCGACCCTCGGGCAGACGCGTCGGACGCGTTAGTGGCCCCGTGGCATCAGTACAGGCTGATGTACGCGTTTCCACCGATTCAGTTGCTGTCCAGGTTCCTTCGCAGGTTACACTCGGAACGCAGCACGGTGATTCTTGTGGCACCGGACTGGCCTCGCCGGTCTTGGTACGCAGACCTCGTGAATCTGGCGGTCGACGCCCCGTGGCGTCTGCCTCTTCGAGACGATCTACTGTCTCAAGGACCGATATACCATCCTGCTTTACAGTCGCTGGCTTTGACGGCCTGGCTGTTGAGACCGAGGTCCTGAAGGAGAGGGGTCTCTCTCCGGAGGTCGTCCATACTTTAATCAATGCGAGGAAATCTTCCTCGGGGAAGGTTTATTGCCGTACTTGGAAGGCCTATTTTGCCTGGTGTGAGTCCAGGGGGTTTTCACCCCGCACGTACTCGGTGTCCCGTGTGCTGTCTTTCCTTCAAACGGGTGTTGATCAGCGTTTGGCGCTGGCTACGATAAAGGGTCAGGTGTCTGCTCTGGCCGTTCTGTTTCAACGTCCCGTGGCTTCCAACCCATTGGTTGGCACCTTTATTCAGGGTGTGCGGCATCTGGTTCCCCCGAGGCGGGATCCTCTGCCCCCTTGGGACTTGAATCTCGTTCTATCTGTGTTACAACGTGCTCCTTTTGAATAGATCAGGGAGATCTCGTTGTCTATGTTGTCCAAAAAGGTCGCCTTTTTGGTGGCGATCACTTCGGCTCGCAGAGTGTCGGAGCTGGCGGCTTTGTCCTGCAAGTCTCCGTACCTGGTTATTCATTTGGATAAGGTGGTCTTGCGACCTAATCCTTCTTTTCTTCCGAAACGAGTTTCGGACTTCCATCTTAATGAGGATATTGTCTTGCCTTCGTTGTGCACGAAGCCTAAACATCCGAAGGAGGTGAGATTGCACTCTCTGGATGTTGTTCGGGCGATAAGGGTTTACCTTAAGTCGACTGAGTCTTTTCGAAAGACGGACTCCTTGTTTGTTCTTCCAGAGGGTCCTCGGAAGGGCATGGCGGCTTCGGCCTCTACCATCGCCAAATGGATCAGGCAGACCATTGAACAGGCCTATGCCTTGCAGGGGAAGGTTCCCCCTGTGCCTGTGAAGGCGCACTCGACTAGATCTCTGAGTACGTCTTGGGCCTGTCGTCATGGGGCTTCTGTAGCCCAGGTGTGTAAGGCGGCGACTTGGTCGACCGTGCACACTTTCACAAAATTCTACAAAGTAGATGTTCAGGCATCGGCGGATGCTTCCTTTGGCCGCAAGGTTCTTAGTGCGGCTGTTCCCTAGGGTCCCTTGTTGGGGACTCCTGGCTGTTGGGATAAGTTTTGTATCCCCTGGTTTTTTGTCTTTTCCTGGGTTGTTGCTCCTGTTGAGCACTTGTTTTTTGCTGTTGCCCAGCTGGTTCCTTCCTTTGGTAAGGTTCCTTCTTTGATGCGGAGACTGCGTTGCCTTTCGGCGCGAATGCGTTTCCCACCCCTCATGTTTGCACTGCTTTGGGACGTCCCCATATGTGACGAATATGAAGAGGCGGCGACTGTCGGAGGACGTAAGAGAAAACGGAATTTTTGTAAAATCTTACCTGTAAAATTCCTTTCTCTGAGTCCTCCGACAGTCGCCGCCCCCGCCCCTCTTTTGGGGTTTGATTGTGTACTCTACTGCTATTCCACTAAAACTGAGATATGGTTGCAGGAAGTAGGAGGGTATTGACTGAGGGGACCACCCCTTGAGGGTGGGATATGTTAAAGCTTTATTGTTAACATATTCTGTTGCCTAGCTACTCCTTCGGAGCAAAGTCTAATACCCCATATGTGACGAATATGAAGAGGCGGCGACTGTCGGAGGACTCAGAGAAAGGAATTTTACAGGTAAGATTTTACAAAAATTCCGTTTTTTTAGGCGGATCTGATCGGATTCTCCATGCAGCTCTATGGGGCAGCGGATGTCAGCGGAGACACCTCCGCTGACACCCGCTGCCATCCGTATCCGATCCTGTCCGTGAAATCCGGACGGATGGAAACCCTATTTTTCGAGCTGTTCAGGGATCGGATGATGGGATGAGAGCGGACAGGCGGTCCGCTCTCATCCGATCCCCCATAGAGGGCAACGGGGGCTGTAAAAACCCCTCTCTGCACTGCAAGCAGAGACGGAGCTGTCATCCGCCGGCTCAGCGGGGATCGGCGGATCGATCCCTGCTGAGCAGCACGGATCCGCCTACGGAGGCGGACCGTGTGAAAGAACCCTAAGTGTATAGATAGAAAAGTATATTATATTTACCTGTTTTATACTTTTTTTCTTTTACTATGTTTTTATTGAAGAATTTCAAACAAAATACAAACATCCAAATAGGACATCATCCATTTTCTACCAACAAAGAATTAAGTACATTGATGCCGAACTTAACATAGTCAATGCAAACAATACAGGAAGAGTTAAGGAGATCGATCAACATAATAAATATGAAGAGCTCTGTAACATACTGGAGATGTCAGTGATGCCCCTAGGCCACTCGGACACCCCATTGGGAACTGTTTCTGGATGAGGGCAAGACCAGCCACCTCTGCTAATCATTATTGAGTTGGTTTTTATTTGAATATTATCATTTCCTGCCACATTTTCTTTATTGTATAAAGGGTAAATTCCTAAAGCAGTAAATGGAAGCAGAGGCTAGGAGTCAACAACGGTGTAGATATTACAAACAATTAGGCCCTGGACAAGCTAAATCTTTTGCCTTCAACCGGGGATGAAAGTAGCTAGATTTATTCATCTCATTTTCTTAGTTTTATACTTTTTTTTTTTTTGCATTTCTTCAGTTAGTTTCTGGGTTCCTAGGCAAATGATGTCCTACATCCCAGGAGTCTATAGAAGGGGTTTTCTTTAGCGAAGCACCCTCTCCTGTATACATACTTGGACTAAGGGCAGGAAGTAAATGCTACATGAATCATTTGCCCTTAGTCAAGGTGGCCACGGCCAGAAATGCTAGGGGATGGTTTTTCAAAACAATTTCTCAAAACAGAATAAAGCATGGAGACATGGATGGATGTGGAGTTTGCTTTGAATAATAACATTAAATTTAAATAGCGTTTTTGGTTTGTGGTGCTCAGATGCAGTGAAGATCCGCTTTAACTTGCCATCTTTAACCACTTTACGACCACCCGCCGCAGTTATACTGCGGCAGGCAGCCACTCCTGCGCAAACCGCTGTAGGTATACGTCGGTTGCGCGCCTACAGATAGTGGGCGAGCACGTGATCCCGCCCCTCGCTCGTCAGCGTGGAAGCCGATGCACGGGGCAGGCGGCCCTGATTGCCACCTGACACCCACGACCGTTCCCGTTGTAAACACCGCTGACCGTTCTTCTCCCTGGAATGATCACAGAGCCCCTGTGATCCTTCTATATAGGATCACATGTCTCTATGATCATTTCACAAGCAACGCCCCACCAGTTAGAAACACTCCCCTAGGTACACATTTAACCCCTTGATCACCCACACTGTTAACCCCTACCCTGCCAGTGTCACTATTACAGTAACAGTGCATATTTTTACACTGATTACTGTAGTGATGTCACTGGTTCCCCCAAAAATGTCAGTCAGGGGTCAGATCTGTCCGCCGCAATGCCGCAGTCCAGCTAAAAATCGCAGATTGCCGCCATTACTTGTTAAAAAAATAAAAATAAAAAAATAAAAATGACATAAATCTTTCCCGTAGTTAGTAGATGCAATAACTTTTGCGTAAACCAATCAAAATACGCTTATTGCAAATTTTTTATTTTTTTTTTGTTACCAAAAATATGTAGCAGCAAACAAATTGGCCTAAAATGTTAAATTTAGTTTTTTTAAAAAAATTTTTGGGGGAATGTTATATAGCAGAATGTAAAAAAATATTATTTTTTTTTTTTTTTTTTTTTTCTTTTCAGAATTGTCACTATTTTTTTGTTTATAGCGCAAAAAATAGAAATTACGCAGGTGGTTAAATGCCACCAAAAGAAAGCTCTATTTGTGGGAAAAAAAGAACATAAACTTTATTTAGGTACAGCGTCGCATGACCGCGCAATTGTCCGTTAAAGTAACGCAGTGCCGAATCGCAAAATATGGCCTGGTCATTAAGGGGGCAAATCCTTTCCGGTCCAGAAGTGGTTAATAGCCATGATTGAAAAGTAATTTTTACAAGCTTTTTGGGTCGGTGAGCATACTTGGGGTTTGTGGTTTTGGTGTTTAGAGTATGACTGAAAAATACTATTCGTCCCAAACCAGCTACAGGGAAATTATTTGTTCAATAAAAATGAAGCTCTATAAAAATATAGTGTTATTTTTCAACCAGTTCTGAGTTGGGATCCTTTCACACGAACGATCCGATCAGATCCGCCTGTCAGTTTTTTAGGCGGATCTGATCGGATCCTCCATGCATCCCTATGGGGCAGCGGATGTCAGCGGAGACCTCTCCGCTGACACCCGCTGCCATCTGCATTCGATCCTGTTAGTGAAATCCGGATGGATGGAAACCCTATTTTCCATCCGTCCAGCTGATCGGATCGGATGAGAGCGGACAGACGGTCCGCTCTCATCCGATTCCCCCATAGAGAGCAGCGGGGCTCTGACACCTCCCTTTCCGCACACAGTGTGGAGACGGAGCTGTCATCCGCCTGCTCAGCGGGGTTCGGCGGATCAATCACCGCTGAGCAGAGAACGGACCGCACCGGACAGCGGACCGTGCGAAAGGAGCCTTAGGGGATATATATATATATATATATATATATATATATATATCCTAACATAGGCACATATATTTTAAAATTAGAATGGTAAACAGTTAGCAAATGATGAGGACAGAGGCCAAGAAACCTCTTATGTTATACAGCCTGAACCTCGCTAAGTCACATAGAAATGACAGCTGGCAATATTCGTGCCTGAAGTGCAGGCAGGCCAAGGCTGGATGCCATATTTCTCTCCACGCTTGTTCACTAGCACCTGCAGTTTTATTTTATGTGGCTTTTTACTCTATTCATAAAGTTAGGGTGTAAACCGCAGACATTATTCATATGCCCTTCAGGAAGAAATCAAATTAGTTTCCAGCCTCTGGAAGCACCTGTTGAGCAGATCCGTCTTTTACTTCTCTGAGCCCTGTGCATTAAATCTGCTAGCAGGCTGATCTCTATGCCAGAACCCCGTGTCACATGAGTCTTTGGCAGCAACAGCCTCATTATAGATACAGGATAATGACACAATAACCGGCTTGTGCCAACAATAGACTTTAAGTATTGTATTTTTCTACGGCTGCCAGCCTACCCTCTACATGTGTGTTAGATCTCTGGTTCAGTAGAGGGGCCCATGATGTTTGGCAGCACTTGGGTATAATGGTCTGTGTTCCAGTTCTTGCTTAAAAAAATGTACCTTTTTCTATTTCATTGACAGTACTTAAAGGAGAACTACAGCCAAAATGTGTTTGGCTGTATATCTCCTATGGATCACAAGAGTCCAATTCGTTTTGCACTCCTGTGACCCGTTTTCAGCAGAGAGCGGTCTGGAGTCCGCTCTTTGCCGGAGTCACAGAGTCGGTCCAGGCTCGGATGTCAAGATCATGGAGTCGGAATCCACCCACATGCCTGGACTGGCTCAGGCTCTCAGTGGCCCCCTCCACAGCTCAGCACTCCAGTGAGTGAGGAGGAGGCAGAGCAGAGAGCTGCTGACTAACAGAACCCAGCTGTGAGAATCGAGTGATCGGTGGTGTTCGATCACTCGGTTCTCGGTGTTAGAGGTGCCAGGGGACAGATGCAGCATCGGACTGATTCTGCATCCACGTAGGTAAGTATGACTCAACGAAAAAAAAAAAAAACCCACACATATATTTTAAAAATATTTCTGAGAAAAATGTTAAGCTTTCCTTGTGTAGCACCCTCCTAGGAAGGTGCTACTGAGAGAGTATAGTTTTTTGCTCTGTCTGCCTATCAGAGGAGCAGCAGGGAAATCTATATTGCTTTCTGCCTAACCAGAGAGCAGGATCTGTGAGTTAGGTCTGCTCAGTGTGTGATTACTTGGGTCTAGATAGTGTTTTCACAGTGGTCCAATAGGGAGGCATGTTGGACAGTGGGAGGAAACCTGACCAATGAGTACACAGGCCTTGATACAGTCCCAGTGATTGGTAGAGACTGGCTGTATTAGTGCATTATGGGATACTGTATGAAAGCCAGGAGCACATGTGCTGTGGGGTCTTTGGCTGGTAAGCAGAGTCCCGGAGGGAGGTTGGCGGCTGCCTCCTCCTCTGTAGCAGTGGCACGTGGTCACAGGCAGTCGGCCTGGGGAACAGAGGAAAGAAACTGAATCAAGAGGTCCAGGAGAACTGACTGGAGGGGTAGAGACACTGGAGGCCCTTGAAAAACAGTATTGCGAGTACAGGGGATCGTGTCTAGGTGCCTGACCTGAGGGGGGCCACCCCGTTGTAGGATAGTCAGAGGACGGGTGTCAGTCTGTGGAGTGAAAGGGGATACTAGGCAGGTATCCTGAAGATAATCTACCCAACTAAGTCGTCTGAACAGAGACTTGACCTAAATTCATCTAGTGGCAAGGTGAATCTGCAGCCGGGCTGCATCTTTAGACAGGAGTCCTCATCCATTGTGAATAGTTTGATTTGGAGTATCCCATTCTTCCCTTCTCCAGTCCCTATTTAAAATGAAACCTCAAAAACAACTACATACCCCTGAACTGATCGTTGACTGAGCCAAGAAGTAAAGTGTTAATCTGTGAATGCCAGAGTTTCTAACGGTAACCCAGGGGGACCCCAGAGTGTATTATCCAGCAAAAAAGACATAAAAGACTGAGTGGCCGAGGAGGTGTTCTCAAGCCAGACTAAATTGGTCGGCGAGAATCAAATTGAACACGTACCACACGGTCAAGTAGGACCGGGAACCCTGCGCAACCTAAAAGACATAGACAAAAATGGGTTGGAGGTGGAGGGACGGGGAGATCCCCCCGGGAATGGTTGCAATGAGGGGCTCACTGGGATTACGGTGCAAACAAAATAACTTTATTGGTGAAGATGTACACACATGGACAAAACAATTTTACAATCAATAAAACAAGTGTGAAAACTCATCAGGTGAACTGATTGACTCTGTAGACCCCTTGGGTGTCAAGATCATACAGACAGCAAATAGAACACGTGGAGGTCCCCACCCATCCAGTCCCAAGATAGCACTGTTTAGGACGGGCTTGGTGTGATTAGTCGAGAAGGACCGACCTGAAAATCACTCTGAAAGCCCGAGCAACTGTGCTTGTGGCCAGGAAGAAGACTCATAAGGAGCCCTGTGGAGGAGGCGCCTGGGTATGCCCATGGAGAGTGTAAGGGATGCTGGGAAAATCACTCAATATGTGACAGAATGTCATCAAGTATTAACAGTACATCACAGAAGAAGGGCAAAATATGGCAACATGATCTCATGGAGTGTAAAACAGCAAGGGCAAACTTCCTATAATGTGAGTCTCATTACCTAGCTAGAAACCTCCAGAGAAACCTGGCCCCATGGGGCAGTACATGGCTTCCTGTGCTTACCAGCTTGGCTTACCAGCCAAATTGCTTAAACAGCAAGTAGCAGTGTATGGTAAAGTGTGTTGGAGGGATCCTGGCTTAAACAGCCATATAGCTTAAACAGCAGCGGGAGGAAGGAATGTCTCCAAAGTAAGATCCCCCGTGTTAGACAAAAAGGGAACTATAAACTAGCCCCAAGTGGTGGCTGATCGCCAAAGATCTGTACTTACTGACTGACTATCCAGGGTATGGCAGAACTGGAGCAATAAAGGGATATGTAAGAGTCAATCTGCATAGGGAGAGTCCCGATCAGACCATTGGCTGGAGTTATCCAGCAGTCCTCAGGGGGGCAGTGCTACACTTGTCCTTAATACAGATTCATTGTATCTGGCCAAAATTATGTAAGCGACCCTCAAAGTTATATTTTAACTCTGCATTCACTATATCTGGTCTCCCACAGTACACTACAGAGAACATGGAAATTCAATTATTTTAGTAAATATAAGCTGCTAAATATCTTTTCTCATCAGCAGTATATAGAAATCTTGTGACTTCTATCAGTTCCTGCTTAAAGCTTGTAGGAGGAGTTTTTATACTGCGCTGGCTGTCCTATCAGGATCATGGACCCTTGACCCCCTGTCTGGACAGTGCTGATTGGCCCTGTGCTGATCACATGCACTCTCTGAAGAAAAAAAAAAAAAACGTTAGCAATACACACCAAACTGAGCATGTGCAGCCTGACTCCAGTAGCTCTGTCTTATCCGGACCTGTTCTGGAGTCAGTGGAAGAAGAGGAGGATCTCAACATACAGGATCAAACAGCCTTTTTACACAATGCAGAGGGTTAACCCCTTAGGTTCCACAGTGAATATAACAAACATTCTTTACTGCATATACAGACTGATGTTACTGTCGTGGGTTTAGTAACACTTGCTACAGCATATAAAATCTGTTTAAATTTCTCCAGGATCTTGTAATCCTATTGCAGTTCCAGAGTAATTTGTCCCAGAAGAGTGAGAAAGCATTCACCCCTTTTGTGAGCCATGGTACCTTTTGTCTACTTTAGATCTCCCAACATATGTCGTGAATATTGATTTTATAGGTGTGAAGGTAAACAGTGTCTGCTGAAGAGGGATATTTTATGAGTCGCAAAAGAGCCTTATCCCATTCCTAGGTGGTTACAGAGATTTTAAAGCGTTTGTAGAGTCAATTTTTTTTTCTTTTAAAATAGCAAACATGATATACTTGCATACCCTGTGCAAAGGTATTACACAGAGCCGCCCGAACTTCCTGTTCTGGGGTCCCCTCACCTGCACTCCTGTGTCCTCCTCCATCCCTATAGTTACAGACAGCGAGGCTCTGCTCCCTTATCACAGCAAGACCTGTGAAAGCGGGGAGAAGAGGAGCGAGCCGCTACAGATGGGCACAATGCTGGATCGAGATCTGGCTTAGGTAAGTATAAGGGGCGTGAGGGGGAGATGCACATGCAACTTTTTTTTTCACTTTAATGCAGAGAATGCATTAAGGTAAAAAATATTTCTCTGTCGCTCATTGACAGACGCAGTCCTCTTGATTAATATCAAATTGGGTTATACTGCCCTCTACAGGAGTAGGACACTAGGCAGAAGAAAAACGTTCTGGCCACACCTTAGGGGCAGTCCCAGAGGGTATATCCTCTCTCTCTCTGCTACAGGATGTTAGTTTTTTTCTGTCTAGTCAGGAGTAAGGACCTAAGTTCCTTGCTGGGATCTTTGGTCCTGGCAAGATTTTTTTTTAGAAAATTTTTTTTAGGCAGCTTTTTTTCTCCAGTTGTTCCTGTGAGATCTTCAAGCAATGATGCTGGAGCTGGGCAACGGGCTGGATGTTGAGATCCAGTGGTCACCCCAGTCAGCCTACGAGCGCGTGCAGGCCCTAGCTCCGCGCTGGGTCGGCTGCGACATAGTCCCACTGGACGGGGACTGACCCTGCGAGTTAAACGTCTCGCCGGGACGCCGACGACCAGTTGGAAACTGAGTCGCGGCGTCTGTATTGGTCGACAGCCCCCCCACCTCGGTGGAGAGGGTTTCTGTCAGGAGTTGGTGCCCGCTTGTTCCGGTATGGTGAGTAAGATGTTCCCCCTCTCCCCCTGACGGGTTTGACGCGGGCCCCTCCCTGGGATGATCAGACCCTCATGATCCTGGGTCCCCCCTCTATCCTATAACAGGTGTCACAGATCCCCCTTTTGAGGGTGATTTGGTGAATAAGAACCAGGAAGCTTGGTTTGGGAGCTGACTATCGGTAGTCACTGTATGAGTGGGCACTGTAAAGGGACCATGACTGAAGTCAGTGGCTGGCATTACTGTTAGGATGGCCATGTAAGAGGGTGATATATCCTACCTTATACATAAGGTTGCAATTGCCTGGACTACCGCCATACGCCGCCACCAGCCTCCCCCAGGCCGCCATCCTCCCGCAGGCCGCACAGGCCGATGCTTGCATTCCACAGGCCGCCGCCAGCTTTCCACAGGGCCGCCGCCATCCTCCCGCAGTTCGCGCGGGGGCCGCCATCTTGGCGTAGCCTCGTGTCTCCGGCATGGGGGCGGCCATTTTGGAGATGACCAGCTACCTCGAGGAGTAGCATGGGAGGCGCCGGAAGGCGTGTAAAGGGGCGGAGCCGCCTCCTTTACCCGGGAAAACAATCCAAAAGACTTCCTGTCTGTAAGAGACAGCGCTGAGAGCAGGTGGATAGAAGCTTCTGTGCATCAGGTGGTGAGCCCTTGGGGTCTTTCTTTCTCTCTGTGGGGTCCAAAGCAGGTAACACTGAGGGGCGCTGTTGCGCCGGGGGATTACAAAAAAAAAAAAAAAAAGTTTTTTTCTTTGCAATTATTTTTTGTTTGCTGGCAAGTATCTGGGATTAATCATGGACCCTGCCACACATGTATCCCCACCTGATCCCCTCGAGGTGGCCGCAGGATCCTCCAGTGCCCCACTTGTGATTGATGCATTATCAGCAGTTTTGGAGTCTTTGGTATCCCGGGTGGAGGTAGCCTGTCAGGGACGGGGGTCAAGAAAACGACCCCCGCCTACCCCTATTTCATCTGACACTTCAGATACGGATTCTGAGCTTGTCACTGCAGCTGCAGGTCCCTCTTCTGGGGCTGCTGTCCCGGGTACGGTCTCCTCAGACAGCGAGGAGGACGTTTCTGCCATAGCACAAGAAGAAGCGTTGGTGGACGCACTAGTCATGTCTGTCCGAGAAACCTTAAGTCTTGAGGTTACACCGGCAGAGGTAGCTGACACTGAAATTCCCTTTGGGACCAGCAAGCCTACCAAAATGGCGAAGGTTTTTCCCTTGCCCAAATGTTTTGGTAATCTAATTAAAGAAGAATGGGATCGTCCGAAACGAACCCCTGCTATTTCCAAACGCATTGCTAGGCGCTATCCGTTTGAGGAATCCCTCCTTAAAAAATGGACGGTACCACCAGTGGTGGACCCACCGATTTCCAGACTAAATAAAGCCACTGTTATCCCGTTGGAGGACGCTCCGTCCTTTAGGGATCCGGTGGATTGAAAAGTGGAAGTGGAATCCCGCTCCATTTTTTCCCCTGATAGGGTCAACATTTAGGCCATTGGTGGCCATTGGTTTAGTCTCACAAACATTGACAGAATGGACCAAATTGTTACGCCGTGACATAAAGGGGAGAAGTATCCCCCCGGCAGTATCAGATTTGCTGGAGCAGATTATACAAGGGCTACAGTTCATCTGTGACGCCGCCCTGGACGCCACTACCTTGCTAGGGCGTGCATCGGTTTCAGCAGGTGCGCCCCCACCCATCTCTGGGGTGGGGGGACGTCTTCACCGGTTTCCGGATCCATGGCTTTCCAGAATCCCGGACAAAGGGGTTCGCGAGGTCATACGGCCGGGATACAAGATCGAGTTTCGATCACTTCTACCGGTGCGATTCTTCCCTTCAAACATTCGACTATCCCCGGATCGCTTAAAAGCTTTGCGGGGGGCAGTAATGGACTTGATGCAACAGGGAGCGGTAGTTCCCGTTCCTTGAGCAGAACGTTTTCTTCACTTTTCCCAAAGATCATTCCTAGTTCCCACCAGGAGCCGGAAGATTCAGTGAACGATTCGGATGTTACTGTCCGTCAACTGGCCTTCCCTTCAGACTTGCATGAGGATCCTGGGACTGATGGTGGCCTTCTTAGAGGCAGCACCGTATGCCCAGTCTCATGCCCGAACTCTCCGAAAGGAGATTATTTTCTAATGGAATCGGAATCCCGATTCTCTGGACAATCGGATCCGGTTGAGCGAGCGGACCAGGAAGTCTCTGGTCTGGTGGCTTCGGTCTCCGATGCTCAGCCAGGGGAAGTCATTTCTTCCGATATAATCCAGGTTACAGATAAATGTATTGGAACTGAGAGCGATCAGACTTTGTCTGATTTACTGGACCGAGCAGCTCCAGGGCAGCCCGGTTAGGATCCAGTCGGACAATGCCACGGCCGTGGCTTAGGTCAATCACCAAGGGGACACCTAGAGTGTCCTGGCGGCCATCGAAGTGGCCAGCATCCTTTCGTTGGACGGAACGGTTTGTTCCGGCTCTCTCCGCGGTATCCACTCCGGGGGTGGAAAATCGGCAGGCAGATTATCTCAGCCGTCAGATTCTGGATCAAGGGGTATGGCCTCTTCATCCAGAGGTATTTCACCAGCTGTGCCTTCATTGGGGCACCCCGGAGGTGGATCTGTTGGCAGCTCGGCTCAACAGGTAGGTGCGGAGGTTTGTAGCCCGCTCCCGAGATCCTCGAGCGGAAGCAGCAGATGCGCTGGTCGCCCCGTGGGGACAGCATCAGCTACTGTATGTCTTCCCTCCTCTCAAGTTGCTGCTGAAACTTCTTTGCAGGATAGAGGTGGAAGGAATTCCAGTTATCCTGGTAGCTCCGGACTGGCCTCGTCGACCCGAGTATGCCGACTTGGTAAGACTGGTCACGGACGCTCCTTGGAGACTTCCTCTCAGGGGGGATCGGCGGTCTCAGGGACCGATCTTCCATCCTGCTTTACAATCGCTGGCTTTAACAGCCTGGCTATTGAGACTCAGGTGCTGAAGGACAAGGGATTGTCAACTTTAGTTATTCCTACTTTAATTAAAGCAAGGAAAGCGACTTCCAGAAAAGTCTATCATCGCACATGGAGGTCTTATATTGCGTGGTGTGAATCCTTTGGATTTCCTCCATGTACCTATTCGGTGACCTGAATCTTGGCTTTTCTGCAACAGGGGGTTGAGCAGAAGCTGGCCTTGACTACTGTCAAGGGTCAGGTTTCAGCGTTAGCAATTCTCTTTCAGAAACCTTTGGCTACCCATTCCTTGGTGCGGAATTTCATCTAGGGGGTGCGGAACCTGGCTCCGCCAGTGCGCGCGCCCTTACCGCCCTGGGATCTTAATCTGGTGTTGTCGGTTCTTCAGAAACCTCCCTTTTAAAATACCAGGGAGATTCCCTTGCTTACATTATCCCAGAAGGTGGCCTTCTTGGTGGCCATTACTTCTGCACGCAGGGTGTAAGAACTGGCTGCATTATCCTGTCGTTCCCCATATCTGGTGGTTCATAGGGATAAGGTGGTTCTTCGTCCGAATCCATCCTTCCTTCCTAAGGTGGTTTCAGAGTTTCATCTGAATGAAGATATTGTGCTACCTTCCTTGTGTCCTAAGCCCAGTCATCCTCGGGACTGTGCGTTACATTCCTTGGATGTGGTTCGGGCAATCAGGGTATACCTGAAAACTTACGGACTCGTTTTCGTAAAACGGATTCACTTTTTGTGATCACGGATGGCCCCAAAAAGAGGTTGCCTGCATCTGCCGCGACTATCTCCAAATGGATCAGACAGACCCGTGGTACAGGCTTATTCTATTAAGGGTCGGAATCCTCCGTTCCCTGTTAAGGCGCACTCCACTCGGGCGCTCAGTGCTTCCTGGGCCTTCCGCCATCAGGCGTCAGTGGTCCAGGTTTGCAAGGCGGCTACCTGGTCGTCGGTTCATACCTTTACAAAATTTTATAAAGTTGATGTGATGGCATCGTCGGATGCCTCTTTTGGCCGCAAGGTTTTGCAGGCCGCAATTTGAGGAGACCGTTGGTCTACCTCGAGGGTTTTTTTCTGTTGGGTTTTCAGTTGAGTCTCATCCTTTTGTCTGATGAGCCTTTAAAATGTCTAGTTGGCACCGGTTGGGCCTTCTAGATTGGATTTTGATTTCTGTTATCCCACCCCTCATTTGTGGCACTGCTTTGGGACGTCCCAATTTGATATTAATCAAGAGGACTGCGTCTGTCAATGAGCGACAGAGAAAAATGGATTTTTGTAAAATCTTACCGTAAAATCCTTTTCTCTTAAGCTCATTGACAGACGCAGTACCCGCCCCTCTACTTTTGAGTTGGGTTGGGTTATATTCTCTGACACTGCTTTGTGACATAGCTAACATCCTGTAGCAGAGAGAGAGAGGATATACCCTCTGGGACTGCCCCTAAGGTGTGGCCAGAGCGTTTTCCTTCTGCCTAGTGTCCTACTCCTGTAGAGGGCAGTATAACCCAATTTGATATTAATCAAGAGGACTGCGTCTGTCAATGAGCTTAAGAGAAAAGGATTTTACGGTAAGATTTTACAAAAATCCATTTTTAGGATTTGCAACCATTTATTTCCCAACCCCCCCCCCTTTATAAAATGTGGATTGCTTTAGATTACCTTCTGGATAAAAAGTAGATAGGACATAAGACAGTTTATGTTTCTGAAGTAAGAGTAGTTAGAAATCTGCTTGGTAAAAAGAGAACATCATGCAGGCAATGTCTGGTAATATTTGTACGTCTGAATAAACGAATGAACCAGTAGTGAAGGGCATCAGGATGTATTGAATTGTGATGCTGCATGGAAAGCTTTGTGAAGACTAGCAGTTGGGCTACTGTGATAGATCAATCTAGAGGAAGATTCAGCTTGTCAACGAATATTCCTCTAGATTCCTCTAGATAATTGGAAATTTCCAATATCTCTAAAGATCACAGTCTGACAGTTGTGACAGAGCTGTAGTTGAACTGAAAAACTCAAGCATAAGGAATATCCCTTGTTATAGGAGCTACAAGCTTCACTACTCTACGTAATGCCAATGTCTGTCTAGACAGATCTGGCAGAAGGTGTGTTTGTGCCCAGCCTAGGCCTTGTCATGTGGCTCTTGCATGCAGTTTTGTAGCCTGAACGTGTTGGAACTCCATTCTGCCACCTCCGGCACTCACCCTCTGCTCCCGTTCCCTGCTGTCACTTGTAAACCCAGAAGGCATCTCTGTTTACAAAGGACAGCTTTGTCCAGCAGCTCCCGGATATAACAAATCCCTGCATGCACTCAGAGGGGCACAGCAGGAACAGATCTCCAGAAAGAGAGCGATCTCCATGCAAGGCGCTCCACCTACACAGAGAAGAACTAGAGCTGGGCCAGGTAGGAGAGAGAGATGTGGGGAGGCGGGTTGGGGTTGCAAACCCTGCATTCTGTACACCGCACACCCCTAAACTCTGCACTCTGTATGTAATGCACTCCTGAACTTTGTACATGGCGCACTCCTAAACTCTGTACACAGCACACCCTGAACTCTACATTCTGTACATAATGCACTCCTGAACCGTGCACTCTGTATCTAGCACACTCCAGATAAAACTGGCCCTTTGAGGGCAACCATACTGCTGATGCAGTTTACAATGAAATTGAGTTTGACACCCCTGGTGTAGTGTCTTCTCTTGTGATCACAGATGGAGTGGGGACTCTGTGGCTGTCTATATCTGATGCAGCATTTGATTCAGAAGCTGTGTCTGGGTCCACCATATGGGGAGGTTGTGATTGTTGAATAATACCTTTTTTTTTTTTTTTGAGTCATGCATTGGTAACGTACAAATGTACATTCAGGGATGCATGTGAAGGTCATGCAGCTGTCCACTGAACAGGCTGGCTGCATGGGGCACCTGTACTTCTAGGTAGGTAATTTCGGAAACCTGCATGAGTGTACTTATAAGTGCACCCATATAAATAAGGCATTTAATAAGTACTGTACAAACAAATACTTGTTCCAGCCAGAGATCAAGTTTGCCGTAAATTTCTGTGTTCTCTGCCTATGCTGACTAAAGGTGAGCTTAGCCTTTAATGGGGCTAGTTATAAATGTCTTCACTCAGGATATACACAATTTTCAAATTTGATGTGTGTGAAAATATTTAAAAATAGACCCTTAAAGGATAAGTTAACCTTTAAAAATGCACATTTGTGTTGAAGGGGAAAAAAACGTCAAAACAAAATAAATCCACACTCAGTGGTAAAGCAATCAGAACAGAAAGCTGCCACTTCAAAATTTGTGATACCAGGCAAACAGAAATAAAAAAACAAAATAAAGCAGCGCTAAAGTGATATAATATATAAAACAATAAGTGTGTGACACAAGTGACCATATGCAGCAAAAGAAGTTAGATGTACATAAACCTCAGGAAAGTCTGTGTAGATAAAAAATAGCCCAATAAATTATAGTGCATCAATCCTTCCAGAAAATTGCAGTGCAACTGAAAAACAAAGAAGTGATCGCCACCACCAACACCCTCCAACACACGCCTCTTACCGAATGGACAGGACCATAAATTACAATGGTCTAATGCACTCAAGCAAGCAGGTGAGTAGAGTTGATCATCACAGGAGGAAAACAAACATCAGTAGGCGATGGATCCCATATTGACTCAAAAATGGATAATCAAAAACACTACCATAGTGAAGTCCTTCAAACTCATGAAAGTATCTAATAGAAAGTAGATGGCTACAATTACCTTATAAAGGACATAAGCAAACATGTATGGAAAAAGATCCAGCAAGCTGTAGGCATCCAAACACCACTCAATCACAGTTATTCGTCTGTGATGACTTCACCTCGAAGTCACTCCCAACGCGTTTCGTCACCAATGACGTCTATCGGGGACGGGCCAACTGACTGACTGACAGTCTGAGCATGCCAGAATCAACCCGGCACGAGTAAAACCAAAAAAAAAAAAAAAAAAGAAGAATAATGGGCCTAAATAGAGCACCATATAGTGGATAAAAATATTACTAAACCGACACATTTTTGGTACATTTGTAACATGTTACATATTATACCCTATATAATGGGTGTAACATGTTACCAAAGGTAAACTTTATATCATGCCACTGTATTTTTTTTTTTTTTTAATCCTCCAAGTACCCTATTCCTGCTGCACTGTTGTGTGGTCACATGATCTTTCCCTTTTCTTTTAGAACTGCAGGAAAAGATCCTTCTTCTATTATTGCAGTATGAGTATGAGTGTGTGTCTGCACAGCTCTGATTGGTGCTGTGACAGTCACATGATTAAAAAAAAAAAACTGATTCAGAAGAGCAACTCAAATTAAATTCTAATTATAGGACCACAGGTCACACGTCGCTTCCGCCCATTTTTTTTTTCTGCTGTAAAAAATACCTTTTTTTTGCCTTTAAGTATAGATGAGAGATCTGCAGTCTTTTTTGACCCCAGATCTCACATTAAAGAGGACCTGTCCTGCTTCTTTCTATTATAAGGAATGTTTACAGGAATAAAAGTGATAAAAAAAATGTAAAGGGACAGTATAACAAAAAAAAAAAATTAAAAGGTAAAATAAATAAGAAAAAAAAAATGTAATGCACCCTGTCCCTCCGAGCGAACGCATGCGCAAGTCGCGCCCACTTATGTAAACGGTGTTCAAACCACACATGTGAGGTATCACTGCGATCGTTAGAGTGAGAGCAGTAATTCCAGCCCTAGACTCCCTCTGTAACTCTAAACTGGTAACCTGTAGAAAATTTTAAATTATCGCCTACGGAGATTTTTAAAGCGGAGTTCCGGACACAAAATCAACCTTTTTTTTTTTGTGCCCTTCCGCTTGCTTTGCTTCACCTGAAAAGGAATTGGATAGTTAGGATTATTATTTTTTTTTTTTTTTTACTTACCTCATAATTGTAGAAAGAAATACTCCCCTTTTTTCACTTCCTCCCTCTGTGGCCGCGGCTCCGCCGTCTCTTCCGGTTTGCAATGATTCCTGGGAACTGAACGTCATCGCTCCCAGGAATCAATGTGACGGCACCGGCCCGCTCGTCACTTCCGGTGCGACGCCGCATTGGGCATGCCCAGAAGCTGTGTATGCGGCGCCGACCCGGAAGTGACGAGAGGGGCCGGTGAAGGCGCATTCTGGGAGAAGAAGACGCGGAAGAGGATCGCGCTGGCTTCAGCTGCCCACAACAGAGATGGCAACGCTGTGGAAGAAATTTTATAAGTGAGTATTTCTTCTTGCAGGTAAGTGCGAACCGGGACAGATCAGAGGCTAGCCATTGTGGAATGTACTAGCCCTGACTGTCCCGGGGGTATATTCATTGAAAAAATGTTTCTGTGCCCGGAACTCCGCTTTAAGTACAAATGTTTGTTGCTATTCCACGAGCGTGCGCAATTTTGAAGCATGACATGTTTGGTATCTATTTACTCGGTGTAACATTATCTTTCACATTATAGAAACAAATTGGGCTAACTTTACTGTTTTCTTATTTTTTTTATTAAAAAGTGTATTTTGTTTCCAAACAAATTGTGTTTGTAAGACCGCTGCGCAAATACGGTGTGACATAAAGCATTGCAATGATCTCCATTTTGTCTAGGGTCTCTGCTAAAAAATATATATAATGTTTGGGGGTTCTAAGTAATTTTCTAGCAAAATATACTGTTTTTAACTTCTAAACAACAAGTGTCAGAAATAGGCCTGGTCCTTAAAGCGGAGTTCCACCCTGGGAAAGTTTTTTTTAATAAAAATACCCCCGGGACAGTCAGGGCTAGTGCATTCCACAATGGCTAGCCTCTGATCTGTCCCGGGTGGCACTTACCTTTTAGAAGAAATACTTGCCTTGAAAATGTATTGTCCAGCGCTGCCATCTCAGGTGTGGGCAGCTTGAAGCCAGCGCGATCCTCTTCTGTGTCCTCTTCCGTCTTCTGCGGTCCCACGATGCACTGCAACGGCCCCGCCGTTACTTCCGGTGCCGCAGCGTCATCCGTGCACAGCTTCTGGGCATGCCCAGAAGCTGTTTAGCAAGGTATGACGGCGCCTGCACCGGAACTGATGTCGGGGCCGGTGCAGGCGCATTGATTCCTGGGAGCGATGACGTTCAGCTCCCAGGAATCTTTGCAAGCCAGGAAGTGACAAATCGCCGTGGCCGCCGAGGGGAGGAAGAGGAAGTAAGATAAGTATATTTTCTTCTAAACAAGGTAATTAAAAAAAAAAAAAAAAAATTGCGATTATCCATTTGTTTTTCAGGTGACCCGGAGCAAGAAGATGGAGGTAAGTATAATTTTAGGGTTGAACTCCGCTTTAAGTGGTTAGGTGTAGGCACCTAGAGGTTCTTGCAATGGCATGCCAAACCATCCTGTAATGGCTGAATACTGGGCCATTCTGACAGGCAAAGCTGCTGTACTTCCTAATAGTGCTCAAGCTCGGTAATCCTTTTCTGTCCTCGAACATTTGTTGTGGATAGTAGGAAAGTGTAAAAGTGGGGCTTAACAGTAAGCAGAGATACTACCTAGAACATGACATTGATGGGGGAAAAAACTGGCAGAATTCACTATTATTCCCTACTCATTAAAAAGAGCTATTAGCTAGAGATATAATATTTGTTTTTCTCTTCTCTCCTGGGTATTTGCCCACTGCTTAAAGTGGAGTTCCGGGCACAGAAAAAAATTTTCAGTGAACACACCCCGGGACAGTCAGGGCTAGTACATTCCACAATGGCTAGCCTCTGATCTGTCCCGGTTCGCACTTACCTGCCAGAAGAAATACTCACTTATAAAATTTCTTCCACAGCATTGCCATCTCTCTTGTGGGCAGCTGAAGCCGGCGCGATCCTCTTCTGCGTCTTCTTCCGCGTCCTCTTATCCCAGAATGCGCCTGCACCGGCCCCTCTCGTCACTTCCGGTGCAGCGCCGCATTCCTCCACAGCTTCTGGGCATGCCCAGAAGCTGTTTAGCAGGGAATGCGGCGTCGCCCCGGAAGTGACGAGCAGGGCCGGTGCCGTTGCATTGATTCCTGGGAGCGATGACGTTCAGCTCCCAGGAATCAGTGCAAGCCAGGAAGTGACGGCGGAGCCGCGGCGCAGAGGGAGGAAGTAAAGAATAGGTGAGTATATTCGATCTCCAATTACAAGGTGAGTAAAAAAAAAAAAAAAACCTAACTATCCAATTCCTTTTCAGGTGAATGAGAACAAGCGGATGGGCACAAACAAAAAAAAGATCGATTTTGTGCCCGGAACTCCGCTTTAAAGCAGTTTTTACCCTAGAAATAAAAATTTAACAGCTGCAAATCATTTTAATAATCGGACACTTACCTGTCCAGGGATCCCGCACTGTCCTCACCCGAGCCTTCTCTTCAGCTGTCTTAGGGTCCAGGCATTCTTACTTTGGGAATGCACTTTGCTTGCTTATGGTATCACAGGCGGCTTCCAACTTGGAATGCATGAGAGTTTTGATGTGTAAGTTGTCCTGGCAGCTTTCTGGAACCTGGGAGGGAGCGAACTTCTGCTCTGATTGCTGCGGTGGTCCCACTGGAAGTAGGAGCGGGTACCTGTGAAAACCAGGTACTCGTTCCTCCCTCTCCAAAAAATGAAGTGCCATGAGAATGAGAGGAGGCATACAGGCGGAACTCCCCCTTTGGGGTGAGGTTTTGGTTTAAGTTCAGAAAAGGTCACATTTTAATACTATACAAAAATCCAAATTTTAAATAATATAAATTATTGATTTTGTAGTCCAGAGTAAGATTCTGGCACATTGGAACCTAAAGTTTGTGCCTCCTGGTCAATTGCTTCCCTCTAGGTCATAATACAAGAATATTTTACTCTGCTGTTTAAAACCCTAGTACCTTTCTAAGATGGGCGTGTTTCTGAAGAGGAAGTAGTCCACAAATGCTATAGTTCAGAACTGTCATTGCTTTTTATACCTTTCTTTTATTGAATTTTAAAGGACTTAAATAAAGACTTTCATCAAATAGAATGCAGTGCTGTCTTTTCATATGGTATAAATGTTTAAATATATCATATACTAAATTAAGATTGATTTATTCATTGCTATGTTATTTACATTATGTGATTTTTCACTTTTAGTTAAAATAACATCAATGTTGTCTTTTTGTTCATTTATATTGACCCTGGAGGATTTCTCTGTCTTGAAAGGACTTTATTTTTTCTAGTAACATTGTTTGTCTTTCTCCAGGAGGAAAGGATAGAAGAAGCGGCCTCATTCTGACAATCCCACTGTGTTCAGACCAGACAAATATGGATGAGCTGAGCGTTACCCTGGACTACCTACTAAGCATCCCAAGGTGACTTCTTCCCTCTGGCATGAATAAATTATAGTGAACTTTAAAAGCTGAACTCCGCTGGCTTTGCAAGACCATTTTATTTGTGATGATTACCGCGGAGCATTGTTCGAAAAAAAAATTTCTTTTTTTTTTCTTCTTTTTTTAATATTGTGGAGTGCAATAGTGATGTGCAAAGAACAGTTAATCTTAAAGTAGACCTTTCTGTAACTTGCCATGTTGACAAGGTAAATTATTGATGTCCTAATACAAAACCCTATAATTAAACAAAAACACTACATTATATCAACTAAAAGTAATGCATAATGACAGAGGTGGGGAACCTTTTTTTCACCTTAAAAATTAGCCTGTTATATTTGGTCAAACATTTAATTAACTCACCCCTAATGTGATGGCTGCTACTGCTTCTCTTTGGTGAGGTGTGTGATGTTAGCTGGTATTGATGATGTTGCTACTCGCAACAGGTTTTCCAGGTTTGCGTCGGTCAGTCTGGGGCGCAGTCGACTTTTTTGTGGTGGTAAGTTTTGAAAAGAACTGCTGGCAGGTACTGCTGGTGGGTATAGCTGGCTGGTACTGCTGGTGGGTACAGCTGGCTGGTACTGCTGGCTCAGGCTGGTACTGCTGGCTTGTACTGTGCTGTGAGTACTGCTGGATGGTACTGCTGTGGGTACTGCTGACTCAGGCTGGTACTGTGCTGTAGGTACTGCTGGCTGGTACTGCTGTGGGTACTGCTGGCTCAGGCGGGTACTGCTGGCTCAGGGTGGTACTGCTGGCATGTACTGCTGGCTGGTATTGTTGTGGGTACTGCTGGCTGGTACTGTTGAAGGTACTGCTAGCTCTGGCTAGTACTGCTGGTTCTGCTGTGGGTACTGCTGGCTCTGGCTGGTACTGTTGTGTGTGCTGCTGGTGGGAAATACTGGCTAGGAGAAGTGTAGCAGCGCCATGCTGGAGGAAGAGGTGATGTTTCCTGAATTGGTCACAGGTGGAGTGCATTTGATATCATTCCGCCTGTGACTCACTCAGACTGTCATAACGGAGCAGGGACTATACAGGAAGCATCGGCTCCATTCTGACAGATCAGCTGAGAGACACCGACTTGGCTGCATGGGGGGCCGGACCAGATGACTTCGGGGGCCGTTGGGACCGTAGGTTCCCCACCCCTGCTTTATGACATTCCTCTCCTACATGTAAAAATCATTATGTTTTTTGCTAGAAAAATACTCAGAACCCCCAAACATTTATTTATATATATATATATATATAATAATATTTTAGCAGAGACCCTAGGGAATAAAATGGCAGTCGTTTTTATTTTTCGTGTCACCTGGTATTTGAGCAGCAATTTTTCAAACTTTTTTTTTTTTTTTTTTTTAAAAAACACTTTCATGAATTTAAAATAAAAAAAATTGACTTCAATTTTTTGTATAATGTGAAAGATGATGTTACGCCGAGTAAATGGATACCTAACGTGATGTTTTAAAATTGTGCACACTTGTGGAATAGCGCCAAACGTTGATACTTAAAAATCTCCATAGGTAACACTTTAAATTTTTTTTTACAGGTTACCAGTTTAGCGTTACAGGGGAGGTCTTGTGCTAGAATTATTGATATCGCTCTAATATTTGTGACAATATATCACATGTGTGGTTTGAAAACTGTTTAAAAATTCGGGCGCAACCTGCGTATGCGTTCACTTCTGCATGCAAACACAGGTGGACGGGGCGGTTTAAAAAAAAATTTATTGTTTGTCTCCTCTTTCCTAGTAAGACCCCTTATCCCAGTGCAAGACCTGCACAGACATTAGAACTTACATGATTGTGTTATCTCTGAGCCATCGCAGTCCAGGAAATAGATGCTGAGCCTGAAGACAGCCTAAACAGAAATGGTACTGTGTTAATGGAAAGAGAGCTGGGTGAAGGTATTGTCTAGAGATATATCTTAATCTATTAGGCTGGCCATAAACAGTGCAAATTTCTTTCCTGTAACCACTGGTTGTAGGAAAGAAGTTTGAATGATTCCCCCCTTCAGCACACACAGCGCTTACGGGGGAATCCCTCCTGCGGAGGCGTTGTGTTCCCCCGGCGGGGGCTGGTGGAAGCAGTCCCCGATGGGAGAAGACAGTGATTATTGCTATAGCAGCCGCTAACGATAATCGGAAGTAAATCTTGCAGGCTGGTTGTACCCAAGTTGATCGATCAATCAACTTGATGCATTCAATAATATAAAAAACGTGTAGTGCTAAATAGTATTGAATATCAAAGAAAATTCTTAAATATATGTGCACATAAATCCAGAAACATTTTTGAAAGTGAGAAGTCCATATGAAAAGTCTATGAATAGGAGAAAATCAAATGTTAAAAAAACATTGTGCTGTATAGAAGAACCACAAGTCCCAGCATGCACGGCAGAGAAAACAAATAGAAGCCCCGAGTGAAGCAAAGAGACAAATGGCTTCTTACCAGATGATGTTGGCTTCCAAACTAATGGAAAAGCCAAATGCGGATAAAGGGGTTAAAGAGGAAGTAAACCCTCCTCTGACACTTGTACCTATAGGTAAGCCTATATTAAGGCTTGCCTATAGGTACTGTAAATATCTCCTAAACATGTACCGTTTAGGATATATTTACCTTACAGACGTCACCAGACGTCACTGGCGCATGTGCTCTGAAGGAACGGCCGCTGGTGCCGTTTCTTCAGAGCACCAAGCCGTGACCGTCAGCTCCCACGCGTGCGCAGGAGTGACGTCACCGCGACTCCGGCCAATCAGATGGCCGGATGCCGCGATCCCGGAAGATGGGCGACTGGACATGTCGCCCGTCATACAGGTGAGCGGGCGGCACGGCGGGGGCTCGTTCTTAGCTAAGTATTTCATAATGAGCTAGTATGCGATATGGGTTTCTCTTTCAGGTTGCAGCAAAAAAAAAAAAGTTTCGAGGGTTTACAACCTCTTTAAACCCATCAGGTGTAGATCATCAGAGAAGACCTTCAAAATGTTCTCTCAGGAAGATACATGGGAACCACATAGATGTAAAAAGGGAACACAGGGCACATAGCATGATACCGTTTAAAACAAAGGTAATTTATTAAAAAGTTATTACACTCACATGTTCGTAGAGACAAGCAGGCATATCTTAAATACACAGGGGAGAAAACACAGGCTGCAGCATTCAATCGTATAAAAGTCGGCTTGTGGGTGTGGTCACGACATGTCTGGTACCGCCCAACTTGATACATTCAGCCTGCCCATACACTGTTTGAATGTCGGCCAGTTCTTTCTGAACCGGCCAATATTGGAACCGTCTATGGGATAAATGTTAAACATATAGATTGATTACCATGCATGCACATATATATGTGCATGCATATATCCAGGCAGCATTGGCAACCCCAGCCTGAGAACAGACAATGGAAGAGAAGTCATCAGTGAAGAATTCCCCTTTTTCTTTCTTAATCTCTAAACATGTTCTAAGTGTTAGACTTAACCCTGATTGGCTCAGGGTGCTTACCATCTCCCCCAGTCTGAGTACTGCTATATGGGAAATCACAAAAGACTAATGGCAAGAAAGATTTGGGTACTAATGCTATTTTTTTACGTTTACACTGCCATGAAGTATGAAACATCTAAATATCCATACCTGGGAAAATAGGTGAATAATTTCCCTTTTCAGCTGCTGGCATTGCTGGAACATCACACTAATGGGCCATACACACTATAAGATTTTCTGAAGACTTTTTCCTTCAGATTTACCAAAACCATATAATATGAGGTCACACCTAAACACTTTCAATTTGTATGCAATCTGGCAGGCCCTTGCACTACATAGAAAAGGTAAATCTGAAGGAAAAAGTCTTCATAAAATCATATACAGGAGCATCTGGCTGCTTTTTTTAGTGCACCCTGGTGCAGTTTTACATTGAAACCATTTAAGCGTCCTGTTTTTTTTTTTTTTTTTTTGTCAAAGCTTAATTGAATAAGGTGAAGATGGAACCTCATTGGCTACCTTGCACAGCTGCGCCAAATTTTGCACTCTCAAGTTTTAGTAAATTAAACTCACTGTGTGTCTGAAAGGAAACCACTTCTGCAGTGCTATCTCCTTTTCCTTCTTTTTTTCTCTCTCTTTTTGGTTCTCTTTCTTTCAGTTTTTTTTTCTTTCTTTCTCTCCCTCTCTATATTTTCAATATAATTTTCATTGTTTTTAACTAATTTTCTAAAATGCAAGTCACATCTCTTAGAGTGCAAATCATAATGCATATATCCATTATACACAAATATTGTACTAACAATATATACATATAGAAGTCCTATATAATACATTTTTTATAAATTCATCTTTCCTAGAAAGTGCCATTCGACATGATCATTACAAGCCTTAGTACATTCAAGAAAAAAAAAAAAAAAAAAAATATATATATATATATATATATATATATATATATATATATATATATATATATATATATATATATATATATATGATAAAATGGTGTGTACATATAATAAGATCACATGTAAACACTAACAGCGCTTTACAACTGATCACATAGTCCATAATGCGTCATATTCAAAAAGGAGAAAAAAGGGACAGTCCAGCCTGCTGGCACCATCTATGGTGATAATATCCTGTGCAAGGTATTCACGCGCTCTTATTTAAATAATCGTGCACCTTCACCACACCGGCATGACCCCAAGCAGTGCCCACGTACCTCACTGAGGGGGATATGAAGCCAAACAAGACGTATACTCAGGAGGATAAATCCCTCTGACACAGCTCAGGATCTCCACAAAGATGATGGCTGGATCACTCCATAGATGTTATATGATATGCAAATAAAAGAATTGCTCTCATAGTGTAATTCCATCAACACCCATTTATTAGAGCAAATCAAACAAAAATGCCCTCACCAACAAACTTTAAAAGAAAGCATCCAATGATTCAATAATGTTCCCGATCCGGGCTACCTGTACGGCTCCCGCTGTTCCCGTTGTGGATACGAAGCCGCGGCTACCGCCGCCATAGAGCTTCCGGGTTCGGCGTGACATCAGACGTCCGGATCGTCACGTTGCTGTGGTCACCGCGTGTCCACGCCCTAACGCGTTTCGTCATTGGCTGACTTCAACTGAGGGCGTGGACACACGACGACACCACTCCTATTTGTATGTACAACAAGGGAGGGCGGAAGCATCACTCTGGAGGAATCCATAACTACTGGCAGAACGGGACTCACATCCCGTCCGTCACCAGGTGTGCTCCAATTGCCTCGCTTGCTTTGTCCCTACTACAGGAAGAGTATATTAACCCTCCACTTCCCGCAGGGAGCAAACATTAATGGAGATCATGCCAAGCTGCCAACAAAACAGATGGCCAACCCACACCAACCTCCATAGTGACCACGCAACATTACCTCTATCTCTCTGTATGACATGCATATAATACAGTTATATAATCAATATATATATCTTACACATTTATATGGTGGTAAGTGCAGACCCGTTGAGCGCATTTAAGGGGTACTGGTGTAATGTACCAAAAAGATATACATTTTTTTTTGTTTATTTATTTTTATTTTTCATCGATATATACACCTCCAATATTCCATCACCCCTGCATAAGGACACCAAAGTGCCCCCCTGCATTCTCAGGTTAATGGCCAAGAGCCTAACTAAACTGCTCATACTGATATTCAACCAGGGAAAAAAGACATCTCACTCTTCTACACAGCTATGCACCTGCTTAATGTTCATTTCAGAATCATGGCAGGACAACTGGCTGTAAAATGTCATTAGAGAGATGCAGACATTCCCCTGACTTTCAGAAGAAATTAGAATGAACATAAATTAAATACACATCCAAATATTCCATATATTTGCTAGGAGCTACCACCCCTGCTCTGCACCAATCCTACCACCAATAAAATTAAAAATCTATGAATAAAATATATATTATAATCTGTAGCATATATAAATATATATACACCCCCCCCCGCTAAACGGGGGAGGAGCTTATTACATAAAAACTGAAATCCGAAAGGATCACATGAATATATATCTAATCCTCATAAATACGTAAAAGTATCTAAAATGGCAAAGTTTGCATTATAAAGAATTGTGATATAAAAAGTCTCCAGAAAAGCACCTACTTCCCAACAGGGAGAACATTTATATTATAGAAGGAGATGAAATAAGAAGATAAAAAGGTAAGAGAAAGAGATAAAATACCAGGTTTATTAATATAAACCTCAAACCAAAGGGGATGGATCTCAATAGTCACTAATGAAACAATTGAGATCCAATTCCACGTTAAGTCCCTGGGGCTGGAGTGCATTGGTGAGGTAAATCCAATAGGTCTCTCTCTTGGATATTTCCCTTACCATATTGGAACCTCTCCATGCTTTATCAATTTTCTCTATGCCCCAGAAGACCAAACCCCTCGGATCCTGGTTATGTTTCTCTTTAAAATGTATGGACATGCTATGGTCTTTGTATCCCTTCCGTATATTGGCGATGTGTTCTGACACTCGCTTCCCTAAAGTTCTTTTAGTTCGACCAATATAGATTTTATCACATGGACACAAAGGACCATAGACCACATGCGTGGACATACACGTTATACAGTCCAATATACGGAAGGGATACAAAGACCATAGCGTGTCCATACATTTTAAAGAGAAACATAACCAGGATCCGAGGGGTTTGGTCTTCTGGGGCATAGAGAAAATTGATAAAGCATGGAGAGGTTCCAATATGGTAATGGAAATATCCAAGAGAGAGACCTATTTGGATTTATCCTCCTGAGTATACGTCTTGTTTGGCTTCATATCCCCCTCAGTGAGGTACGTGGGCACTGCTTGGGGGGCATGCCGGTGTGGTGAAGGTGCACGATTATTTAAATAAGAGCGTGTGAATACCTTGCACAGGATATTATCACCATAGATGGTGCCAGCAGGCTGGACTGTCCCTTTTTTCTCCTTTTTGAATATGACGCATTATGGACTATGTGATCAGTTGTAAAGCGCTGTTAGTGTTTACATGTGATCTTATTATATGTACACACCTATTATATGTACACACCATTTTATCATTGTTTTTATATATAACGGCTGCTGACATCCAAAAGGTTTTAGATGGTTTTATGATTTTATATTATTCTATGTACCTTTTAATCGGATTTTGGTATTTATGGTTTTACCACTGTATTTATGCAAATTATTTATTATAATATTGAGCACCTTAGCGCCGAGTGGGTGAGTTAGACAGGTATCCCATTAGGGTATATGTCAGTTTTTCTTACTCTTCTTCTTCTTAATAAATAAATAAATATATATATATATATATATATATATATATATATATCCGGTAAGTAAAGCTGCTTTATTCTGACATAAATAAAAAACACTTTATTGGCACAGGTGGCATTTACACCACTCCAGAGGGCTCACTGAGACATACTTTGGATTAATGCGGAGTTCCACCCAAAAGTGGAACTCTGCTTTAAGGCCTCCTCCCCAAAAGCTCCATTTCACAAACAGGAGGAGGGAAGCAGGTACTTGATTTTGACAGGTACCTGCTTCCACTTCCGTTCTGGTGTCGCCTTAGGCAATCGAAAGCAGAAGTTCTCCTTCCCAAAGTCTTCTGGGACACATGACAGTTCCTAGAAGACTTAAGGACCAGTCACAGAGCGCAGTGCCGCTCTCGCATGCGCAGTGGGCAACTGGCTGTGAAGCCGCAAGCTGTCACAGCAAAGTGCTCATAGCAAAGATGATTGGAACAGAGGGCGAATGCCAGTGGGGAGAGTATACCGCTGGATCATGGGTCAGGTGAGTGGCTGTTTATTAAAAATCCGCAGCTACACTTTTTGTAGCTGCAGAATTTCCATAAGCAATAAAAACGACTGGAACTTTGCTTTAAGGGAGGAGTTTGGCAGGGTGTAAATGTCACTTGACATATGAACAGTGCAGCTTTCCTTGTATATTGACTTGAGGAAAATAAAAAAAATCCCAGGCAACTTGGAACTATAAAGTTTTTTGAACATTGCCAATGTTATCATAGTTTAAAATGGGGAATGGTTTGGATATAATAGTACTGTGTTGTTCTTTACTGTATAATGAATTCTACGAGCCGTCCAAAGGCTCTGGCGGGTGCAGGTACTGATTCATCTACTACATACTAGTTTTAGGACCGTGACTCGGTTAACAGGTTTACTGTCACTTTGGCAGAAGTATGTGGTGTATGAGTCAGGGGGATGTCTGCTTCCATCAGAGCTTAATCATGTGGGTATTTTTGCTTTGTGACAGATTTCTTTTAAATAGAAGAAACCAAGCTGGGTGGACTGGGCTTGTATACTTCCAGTGATGGAAATAATTTTTTTTATAGATAGATGATATTACAAGCTACCTCCCTTCCTTTCTATAAAATATTGCTTCCTCCTATTTACCAGAACTGTGCCCACCTGTTTCCACTAAAGTTTTTTTTCCTCTCAAACCTCACATATTTATGCTATTTTGATGATTGTCATGTATCCTTATATGCAGACATTAACATTCATACAATATTTTTTTATCGAATACATTGGAGTTTTTTTGGGAACTTTTAATGAATTCCTTCCATTGGTTGTATGAAGTGACGCATTACAGCAATTTATTAAAGATTTCCAAAACCTAGCCAGAAGAAGCCTTAAGTACTAAAGCAGACAAATTTTAGGGTCCATGCACACTAGGCAACAGAAAAAATGCCAGAACTGCGAGCAGAAAAAAGCAGCAGAAAAACAACGCTCATATGGAACATATTGCACCCACGTTTAGGTGTGTTTGCGTTTGTGTAAGTGTTTTCCCCCAAAATACTAGAAAAATGTGCACTTAAAAATGCCTGATGTGCCTAAACGCCTCATCTTGGCACGCTTATGTGCGTTTAGGTGCGTCAAGGGTTTTTTCTGCCCAAAAGCTCCTTTCAAAAATGCACATGTGGGTTTTTGTTTCAGCCTGTAAACACCCAAATTTGCAGGAGAACATAGGCTAAAATAGTGTTGCTTCTGCAGGCTGAAAGAAAAAATGCCAAATGCCTGTTAAACCAGCATTTTTATGCCCAGAGTGCATGAGGCCTTAAACCTCCTAAGTGTCCTGCCAAAGAGTAGATATTAGTCTGGAAAGCCGATTTTGTAACCACCTCAAATTTAGTTTCACGTTGTTACTCACATGACTCTACCTTATAGCTGTGCTCCACCCAGAAGGGGAGGCCCTGCTTATCCGCCTCCTTCCTCCTTTTGGCCCCTTTTGAAGGGGGGGGGGGGGGTACCTGGTTTTGATGGGTACCCACTCGCACTTCCGGCTGAGTTTGCAGCCGGCCCATTTACAGAGCGCAGTGGAAGGCTTCACTGCTGGTTTCCCTTAGCTGAGGTGGTGGAACCAGCACCCGAGAGCCAATTTAAGAATCGGCTCGGGTGAGGCCACCGCTGGATGCCTGGATAGGTAAGTGCCCTAATAGTAAGAGTCAGCAACTACAGTATTCGCTTTAAACCTAAAGTAACTGTCCCAAGGACAAAAAAACTGCTAGCAGCTAGTTTTTATTTTTTGTCTTCTGCCAAAAAAAAAAAAAAAAGCTATGCTCTAATGGGGAAACTCCTCCAATATGCCATCCTCCAGTCAAGTTTGGGTACGTTTTTACTGGTACCTTAAAGAGGAGTTCCGTCTGCGGGGGGGGGGGGGGGGAGTCAGCAGCTACAAATACTGTAGCTGCTGACTTTCAGTATATAGACACTTGCCTGTCCAGGGAGCCCGCGATGTCAGCACCCTAGCCGATTTTCGGATCTTCTGCCGGGTGCTGCCACTGCCATTCGTTGTAAAAGAAACCGGCAGTGAAGCCTTTCGGCTAAAGATAGGAGAAATTCAGAAAGGATTTTATATACTAGATACTACCATTACATGTGTTAATCACATACAGTTCTTATTGGAATGCAGTATTTTTTTGAAACACCGATTCATAATCTAGAATTTTGCTTGCTGTGTGTTACAATAGAAATGAAAAAGTAATATTTCCTGCTATCATTTAAAGAGCATTAGTCTGCAAAATAATATACTTTAGACCAGGCCTAGGTGGGTTTCAGCAAAAATCTCAAGCAATTCTTTTATATAGTCAGGTATATCTTATCTCCTAAAATGAAACAATGCCATGCAGGTGGCTGTTGAAACATTACTGAACAAATTGTTCTGTTCTTAGCTCTGTTCAGAATACTAACACTCAATGCTGGAATGCACAGTATGATTCATTGTAGTACATCAATGTGGCAAGTAATATAAAGGCACTTTTTTTTCTCAATCTTGTATTAAACAGTGTTTTATTTTTATACTGCTAGAAATCAGATTAAAGAGAAGTGCGGAATTTAGAGAATAAAACAATCCTACTTGCCTAGGTAAATGCAGCATCAGTATGCATCTGTACCCCACCTCCTCTAAGAATGAGAACTGAGTGATTAAAGACCGCTGATTGCTCATCTCAGTCTTCAGTGAGCAGAGAGCTGGTGATTGTCAGTCACTGTCTCTGTGCTCTTCTCCTCCAGCTCTTACTGCAGGACCGGGCTGTGGGGACAGGGGCGGAAGCAATTGACTGAGTCAGCTGCCACTCGGCCATCTGGGTAGATCCCACCATTAAAGTTGGAAACCCTCCAGAGTCTGGACTGGCTGAGTGACTAAGTACACTCCTGTGACCTACAGGAGCTCTTTTGGGCCTACTTCTCATTCAGTATACGAGGGTCCTGCCTCACAGATCCTTTTTGGATAGCAATGATAATCCTTTACAAGATGACTTGGGAAATACTCTTCTAAATAAATAAACTAGAAGATACAGATGAACAAATTGAGAAAATCACCAGGAGGAGAGAATGCATATACTGTATATATATTTCTTACATGTCACCCTCAGTATGGCAGAGTTCTTTACTATTACTGTATTTTCTGGCGTATAAGACTACTTTTGAACCTCAAAAAAATCCCCCAAAAATGGGGGGTCGTCTTATACGCCGAGTATAATATCTCCAAGGTAACCTAAGTATAAGTATTACCGGTAGATGAAAATTAGGGGGGTCGTCTTATACGCCCAGTCGTCTTATACGCCGGAAAATACGGTAGTTATTGGGCCGCATGCAGTAATAATGGGCAAATCAATAATGGAATATAAAATAGCCTGTATATTTATATTACAGCTAATGGCATTCAAAGTTTATTAGTAAAGGATCATATGGAAATATTTAGGCTTCAGGAATTCACCAGAGTGTTTGAGCCAGGAAGAATTTTTTTTTTTCTGTGGTACAAAAAACCACAGTTATTCAGGGGGTTACTGACCTCTGAAATCAAGTGATTTCTGCTAGAATAAGTTAAGTAGGGTATACGTGTTGAGGTTTTTTTTTTTTTCTTTCTTTTTTACAACCAGCGGATTGAACGAAAAAGACTCACAGATCCCTGCATCCACACATCTGCTATACTCTTGTATTGTGACAACAGGGACTGTGTTTTCTGGAGAAAAAGAAAAATACACATATTTTTGCAGAGAAAGAATGTGCATTTATTATTTTTTTTCCTACGGGAGCCTGCAAAGCATTATACCCATGATCAGTGAACTGCCGGTGCAATGTCAGGCCCCTGCAGGCACATTCTCCATCTTTCTTGCCTGTATCTCTGTATGGGCTTTTTGTTTGAAAGCTGGAGGAAGTGTCAGTGGACTTTGAGGCATGTCATCAGTGCCACGAGAAGTCCATAGAGAACTACAAGCTGTCTGCCATGGTGGCAGATGTGACTTGTAGTTTCTTCATTTCTTCATTCACAAATTGCTGTGAATTAATGACACAGCTGGGCAAAGGCCCTCACAGCCCTAAAGATTCTTATTGTGGCAGCGGATGTGGGGGGAAAAAAGCCTCCACTTTCTTTCACAAGAGTGGGGCAGGTATTGGAATGTGTTACATGTTACCTAAATACAGGTGTAACATGTTCCAAAGGTGAAGCCTTTAATAGACTTTACTTTTTTTTTCTAACCCATAATCATTTTTGTTTTTGCAGTGATAAGTGTAAAGCCCGGGGGTTTACGGTAATTGTGGATGGAAGGAAATCACAGTGGAATGTAGTAAAGACTGTAGTTGTCATGCTCCAGGTAAGTGAAAACCAGCTTCTTGTTTCAATTTGATATTGCAGTAGTTGTTGGAAGTACTTACAAAAGATGTTAAATCATTTTGCTAAAGCCCCCAGTGATCCTAGATCTGGCCATTTCTGTGGACTCTTGATTTGCACAGATCAAAAACTCTATTCAAAGTGTTGAACAGGGTTGTAGCTTCAACTTTCTCCTTGCAGGTTGCCAACTTATTGCTTGTTAGAAACTTTCCTTAATTAAGTTATCAGCTTGAAAGAAGTCTCATTTATATTTAATATCTGCCTATATATTTTAAGGGCTCATGAGCACAGAGCTTTAAAAAACTACTCTTTTACAGCCATCAAAGTTTTTTTTCAGCCTATAAAAGCACCTACATGTAAGCCTATGTGTCCATGCACACATCGGTATTTACAGGCTAAAAAAAAACTACCAAAGGCCCACTGTGGAGAGGAGCTAAAGAGTGTCTAGACATATCTAATCACTAGACATGTTTAACATTTGAGCCTTAATGCATTCCAATGGTAGAATGACTTAATATTGCATTAAAGTGGTCTTTTTTTCTTAAAATAACAAATATTGGGGGGGGGCCTGAAGCTGCATGGTGTGAGATGTGCTCTTTCGGAGCTCCGTTGGCAACTTCCCTAATCTAACATCCTGACTGTTATCGTAAACCAGAACTGGACCTGAGGACTACCTTTAAAGCCGGTGCTCCCTGTGGTGCTATGTCTCCCCCTCGCAAAGCTGCTGAAGCAGCTGCAAAGCTGGACAAATACCGCCACAACAATAAGGACTCCCTGCCTAAAGATGGTTGCGCCTCCTTGGCTGACCCTAAACCTCCCGCTGCATATATTGCGAGAGTGTTGAAGGCTATCTCTACCTGCCAGACGACACTCGCCACCAAAATCGAAGAAGTGAAGGTAGATGTCTCCCTGATTCGTCAGGACATGCAGAAACTGTGGGACCCGGTCTTGGAGGCTAAGCACCGTTTGAGCCATGTGGAGGATGCAGTCCCCCCATTGCAGGCCTCCTCGGACCAGGCCGCAAGCCACATTGCCCAGCTTCAATTCAAGCAGGACTATCTGGAGAATCGCATGCGCCATAACAATCTGCACTTTATCGGCTTACCCGAGGACGCCGAAGGGGCTAATCCTGCCACGTTCCTGGAAGATCTGCTCATTACGGCATATGGCCAGGAGTCCTTCTCATACTCCTTCGTGGTGGAGCGAGCTCACCATGTCCCTTAAAACCGCCGCCCCAGGGGGCCCCGGCGCATGTATTTATTGCCAAGTTTCTCAATTACAGAAACCTGGATGCCATCCTTCGTTTGTCCCGGGACAAGGGCAACATACCGCATATCAATACTCAAGTCCATGCCTTCCCGGATTTTTCGGGGGAGGTGCAGCCGGTTCACTGAGATCAAGCAGAGACTGCAGGCTTGCAATCTGAAATATGCTATGTTGTTCCCGGCCCGTCTCCGAGTTGTTGGAGAGGACCGGGTCCATTTTTTTTTGAGGAGCCGGATGCTGCAGTGGAGTGGCTGAACAGACTGAACTCTGCCTGAACTGTGAGTACCTTGCTAGCTTGAACTCCCCTCCATGGCAGCCCTGCTCTGCCCATTTGCGGTCTCTAAGCCTTGTTCCACCTGACACGGGCTGTGGCGGATCCGATGCCATTACCCGGAGCATACTGTTCCTCCCCCACCAGGTTTAATGTTCTTTCATGCCAGTCCCAGGCTGTTACCGCTACCCTTGTTTCTCCCCCTTCTGTTTTGGACATTGACTTTGGGACGTTGCTTACCTGTGGCTCACCTTCGGGTCACCGCAGAGCTCCTCTGAACTGTCTGCTCGGCTCCTGGATGTCTTGTCCTGAGAGAGTTGGAAGATGGTCTTGTCCCTCACACTCCATTGTTCTTCAGAGGACAGTTGCCCCCACCGTACATCACACCTGCGATGTGCATCTGATATTTTGGATGCTTTTCTTCTTGCGTATGGTACCCCAGCCGAGGTTAGGCCGTGTTCCCTTGGCCCTGACCTAAGGCTGGAGAATATTCTGCACTGTTGGACCTTTTGAATGTTCGGTGTTGTATGCTTGCACGGGTTGGGGTTTGTGCAGAGCTGGGTGGGTTAGGGAGTTTATTGTGCTTTGTGTACTAATCTTTTTCTTTAAAATTTACAGCGCTGCAGCGGTTCTCTTTACATTTACTGTATGATGATTTATTGTTTTATTTTGTTTTCCCTATACTGTGCTGCCATATTTGCCATGCATGTTTTTTCTGTCTCTGGGGGGTCTGTCTCCGCTGGGTTTCCTTTTATTTTCCGCTTACCACAATGGTCCCCTTGAAACTTTTACTTTGGAATGTCCGTGACTTCCGTGACAAACTGAAATGCACAGCCCTCTTTTCTTTTTTAAAAACTCAGTCTGCGGACATAATTGTCCTAGTTGAAACGCATGCCACTGGATCTCTGGTCCGCGCTCTCAAAAAACCCTGGGTGGGCTGGACCTACCACGCCACGCATACCAGCTATTCACGTGGTGTCTCAGTGCCGATTGCTAAGTCCCTCCCTTTTGAAGTGTGCTCGGTGGAGACGGATCCCCAGGGAAAATATGTGTTCCTCCTTTGTTCCTCCTTGCCACCCTATCTGGTACTCCGGTCCGTATTTTGGCTTTCTACCTGCCGCCCCCTTATAATGCTAATCTTCTTGGTGCTGGGTTTGACCTTATGGCTAAGCACCCCTCTTGTACCTGCTATTTGGCTGGGGGACTTTAACATGATTATCAACACCGAGCTGGACAAACTTACAATAGACCCCCTGGTGCGCCCTTTGGATCGTGTGACTCGATTTGGTCGCACGTTGGCAGATGTCTCGCTTGTTGACTCCTGGCAGCAACTACATCGGAATGGAAGGGCTTACTCCTTTTTCTCAACGTCACATGCTTCTATGTCTCGCATAGATTACATTTTTGTCTCGGCCTCTCTTGCCCCTAAACTGAAGGTGGCGGGTTTTGCCCGCGTATCTTGTCTGATCATGCCCCCTATTGGGTAGTTATGGAGGCTTTGTCCAGGTCACCTATTGTTACTTGGCGATTGAATCCCTTCTGGTTAACTGTGGTCCCAGGCTCTGATACACTGACCGCGGAATGGGAGTAGTTTTTTGCGATCAATGACGGTACCTCTGATGTCCTCATGGTATGGGACACATTTAAATCTCATGCTCCCCTTCACCTCACTGAACATATAGCTAAGTTCAAATGGCGGTCCCGGGCCTCCTTCACCCGGATGCTGGATGAGCTGTCTTCTCTGGAGGACTGGTACGCAGAGGCGCCTTCCCCGGAGGCTCTCGCTGGGCTGAGACTTCAGACGAGACTGGCTGAACAGCTCGGTTACGAGAGGGCTAGGCATAAGCTGTTTTTAGCCAGGCAGAAGATTTTTGAGCATGGTGAGCGTCCGGGTAGATTATTGGCGTATCTGGCCCACCTGGATGCTCGCCCGCCAATTGTTATCTCCTTGGCTGCCCCTGACGGTACTCTGGTTACCGATGCTGAAACTATTGCCACCATGTTTGCTGACTTTTTTCGCGATACCTACTTATCCAGGGTTGACTTTGACCCCTCTGAGCTGACTACGCTGCTGGATGGCCTCCCTCAACTGTCCAGGGAGCAGGTGGCTGCGCTAGAAGCCCCTATCACTGCTGACGAGATCCAGATAGCCCTGACTAGCCCCTGAAACGCCCCTGCCAAAAAAAGGCTGATAACAGTCTATGTGTGCATGGACACATAAGATAACATGCTGGGGTGGTTACTGGCTGCAGAAAAAAAGTCTGAAGCCAAAAATAGCAGCTGTAAAAACGCCCAGTGTGCATGAGGCCTTAAGATGTAACTTACTTATCGGGTAATAAATTAATAGAGACAATAGTATGAGAAATTGGCTGAGCTAGTAACACCTAGATATCTAAATGAACCCACTACCTTCAGTGAGGTTGCTTTTGCTGGAAGCGGTGCTCAATTCTTCTTTATGGCATTTCCTAAAGCAACACAAATCATAACAGGGACGTCGTGTTGGGGGACAAGACTATAAAGAGATGGGTGTGAAATGTCAGTTGAGCTTTAGCCACAGTGCGCTGATCGCATTGCATGATAATCAGATGACAAATTGAGGGAGCATATCTTCATTTGAACTACCGTAATAGAAATACTGAACGGCAAGTACGTAAAAATGCCATGTCTAGAATAATGGTCAGATAAATGTAACAATAACTCAGAATGTCTATTTGCTAAAAATATCCTCGTAATAGAATGAAACTGTGTTCGTGATGGGATCTTTAATAGTGCAAAGGCACCTAGTAAGATCACATTTACTTCATGGTTGTTATAAGGCTACAGGGACTATTGAATACACATGTCCCTCTAATCCATTTTCAGTTTACTTTCATCCACTCTTGTACAGGTATCACTACAATTACCCATTCATTTTGAAAAGAGACAAACCGATATTAGCTGCCTCAGTTATAATGATTATGGTGGACTTTGAAGGATATTGGAGGTGGATAGATGAAGGAGTTGTACAGTTCCCGCTGCTGTTCCCATCATGGCTGTCAGTCATACCACACGACCTCTATCAGCAATTAAGATAAAATGCATTTGCTTTGCCCTAAGGCTTGTGTCCTAGTATTAGATCGCTATGACCTGCTCACAGACTGAAAGCATTGCTACCTAAAAGTACTGACAAACGTCAATAATCTCTATAGATTATCTAATATGAAGACCGAAAAATAAAAATACAGAATTGGTTTTGAGATGGATGTATAAGAAATGACCTCTTCTATGTCCTTGACTGAAACCTCTGCAGTAAAACGAAGTAATGACGTGTTAACTGTGTTTGCTACTCAAGAAAAGCAGAATTGGTTGGGTGTTTGGTTGTAATTAGTCATGTTAAGGCCTTGTTCACACAGGCAGATGGGGCACAAATCTTCTCTCACTCGTGCTTGTATGACATATTCGTCAAACGCAGAACTTCCATGTTCATAAAAATATTGTACACACCACCTACAGCTCCCTAGGCACAGGAAAACCAGGGTTTGTAGGCTATAGCAGAGTTTGCGCTTTAAACCGTCTGTGTCCATGAGCTCTAACAGCTTTAAAAGTGAGAGTTTGTCTTTAGTGCCGGTAAGCATGTTCCTTGCATGTTTTCCGCACTGCAAGTGAATGCACTGCCCTTGCGGGTGCCAATGCATTGGTTATCACACCCCAAAAAAACACAAGCGCAGTGCATTGCGGGCACCATATCGCATGGTTCCTCAGTACCATGGGATTTGCTGTAGTGGGGTTTATTTACTAAAGCTGGAGAGTGCAAAATCAGGTTCACTTCTGCATAGAAAACAATCAGCTTCTAACCTCAGTTTGTTCAATTAGGCTTTGGCAATAAAACCAGGAAGCTGGTTGGTTTCAAAGCAGAAGTGACCTTGATTTTGTGCTCTCCAGCTTTAGTTAATAAACTCCAGTGTGTCTTGAAGCCCATTCCAATAAATAGGCTGTCAAAACACACTGCGAGGGAATTGGTCATTCTAGTGTGTAGCAGAGCTTAACCCCCCTCCCCACCCTCCTGACCGGCCTGTTGTAATATGACATCTTAGCGGGAGCTTTGTTATCTTGGGGAGAGGCCATCATATGACGTCCTCCCAGGATCACGTCTCATGAGTGCCCACTGGCCACGCTCCGGTGCAAACTGTCATCCGCTGTGTTCACCAAATGCAGCCGAAGGCAGATTACTGTACAGGCCTGCTGTCAGTACCATGTAATCTCTATGGCAAATCAGATTAGATCACATGACAATTGTACACATATATGCCTTTCCTTGTGTACTATTGTAATGAGCTCTGTGATTGGTCACAGCAACCACATGGTAGAGACAGTGCCAATCAGCCCATCTTTACCATTTGAGTAGCAGTGGCCAATCACTGCTAATCACAGTAATAAACACTGAATTAATATTTTTCATTCAGAAAAAAATGGTTGCCTATAACTGTAAAAATCACAGTTGTAAGCAATAAGTAGTGTGTAAAAAAAAAAATTTGAATTGCCTCCCCAGAGTAGTACATGTTACTATGGTAACACTGTATTCCTCGGGTCACTGTATGTAATAAATTAATAAAGAAAAAAATTTAATAAAGAAAACAAATATTTTAAAAAATTGATTTTCTCTTATGTCCTCCAACAGTCGCCGCCCACTCATACAGTCTTCACCAATGGGGTATTGACTTCATCTCCACAGGAGTAGCTAGGCATAATACTTGTTAGAAACACAGCATTTACATAGACCCACCCATGGGGGCTGTCCCACTGGTCCAATACCCCCCCTGCAATAGCCATCCCAGCTCAGTTTGTCTTCTGCCTAGTTAAGGAGTAGATAGGCTTCCCTGTGCTGCTAATCAGGGGTCCTTTCGTGCCTTTAAGGCGCAGAACAAGGGAAAACCCTTCAAGGGCCAGGGTGGCCAGAGAAAACCCTGGGCCGGCAAACCAAAGTCTGGCCACGCTGGTGCGGCGGCTCAGTCCGCCTCTGCCTAAAGGGGCGCCCTCACCCGTTTCATGGGTGGGGGGACATTTGCGCGGGTTCCTCCAACCTTGGCTGCTCCGAATTCCGGACAGGTGGGTTCAGGAAATCATTCGATCAGGATACAAGATCGAATTCCTTTCCTGACCGGCGGACAGATTCTTTCCCTCAAATCTTCATTTGACCCCAGATCGGTTGCAGGATCTTCATCGGGTGGTGCAGGATCTCCTCGCCCAGGGGGTGATCGTCCCAGTGTCTCATCGGGACAGATTTCGGGGGTTTTACTCGAATCTGTTCACTGTGCCCAGAAAGGAGGGCAAGGTGCGTCCGATTCTGGACTTGAAAGCTCTGCACCACTTTGTGCGCGTTCGGAAGTTTCGCATGGAATCGATTCGCTCGGTGGTAGCTTCCCTGAGTCCAGGGGAATTCCTGGCCTCTATCGAGCTGAAGTATGCCTATCTACACATGCCAATTTTCGAGGGTCATCAGAGGTATCTCCGATTCGCTATCGCGGAGGATCATTATCAGTTTGTGGCGTTACCTTCGGTCTCACTTCGGCTCCAAGGGTCTTTACCAAAGTGTTTGCGCCTGTTCTGGGCCTGTTGCGGGCTCAGGGCATTGCGGTCTTGGGTTATCTGGACAATCTCCTGTTAAGATCGAGTTCCAGTCAGGGCCTGCTGTGCGATCTGTCCACTACGGTCCAGACTCTCCAGGAGTTCGGATGGACCATCAACGTTCAGAAGTCGACCTTGTCTCCGTCGGTTTGTCTCCCATATTTGGGAATGGTTCTGGACTCTGCTCAAGCAAAGGTGTTCTTACCGGAGGACAAGCTCCGGACCCTGCAGTCAGAGGTCAGGTCCCTCAGGGACCACGAATCCTCGTCACTCAGGACCTGTATGCGGTCCCTTGGGTTGATGGCGTCGGCCTTCGAGGCGATACCATTTGCACAGTTTCACACGCGGTCTCTCCAATCGGAGATCCTGGCCAGGTGGGACAGACTACCTCAGTCCTTGGACCTGAGAGTGTGTCTGAGTCGCCAAACCAGAATGGATCTCTTGTGGTGGCTTCAGTCCCCGGCTGTATCGGAAGGGAAATCCTTCCGGCCGTTACTGTGGACGGTGATTACCACGGATGCCAGCCTGTCGGGCTGGGGTGGCGTCCTGGGCAACCTGTCTGCCCAGGGCACTTGGTCGAAGGAGGAATCCTCCCTTCCGATCAACATATTGGAATTAAGAGCGATCAGGTTATGTCTGCTCCACTGGTCCGATCATCTTCAGGGCCATCCTGTACGGGTGCAGACGGACAATGCCACTGCGGTGGCGTACATCACCAAGGGGGGCACCAGGAGTGCCCGGGCGGCCCAGGAAGTGACCAGTATTCTGTCTTGGGCCGAGACTCATGTCCCGGCAATCTCGGCAGTTCACATTCCGGGTGTGGAGAATTGGCAGGCAGATTATCTGAGCCGCCAGACCCTGGACCAGGGGGAATGGTCCCTACACCCGGAGGTTTTTTCAAATGCTTTGGGCGAAGTGGGGATCCCCGGATGTGGATCTGTTCGCATCTCGGCTGAACCACAAGGTGGTAAGGTTCGTGGCAAGAACGCGCGATCCTCTGGCAGACGCCTCAGATGCGCTGGTTGTGCCTTGGCATCGGTATCGTCTGATATATGCCTTTCCTCCGATTCAGTTGTTGTCCAGGTTCCTTCGCAGGTTGGCCTCGGAACAAACACTGGTGATTCTGGTGGCGCCAGACTGGCCACGCCGGTCCTGGTACGCGGACATCGTTCACCTGGCCGTCGAGCCTCCGTGGCGGCTGCCAATGCGAGAAGATCTGCTGTCTCAGGGACTGATCTTCCATCCTGCTTTACAGTCGTTGACTTTAATGGCATGGCTGTTGAAAGCCAGGTCTTGAGAGACAGGGGTGTCTCATCAGAGGTCATTCCTACTTTAATCAAGGCTAGAAAAGCCTCGTCTGGTGAGATTTATTACCGGACATGGAAAGCTTATTTTGCCTGGTGTGAGTCCAGGGGCTTCTCTCCTCGTTCTTACTCGGTGGCGAGAGTGTTGGCTTTCCTCCAGTCTGGTGTGGACCAGCGCCTTGCGTTGGCCACGATAAAGGGCCAGGTATCTGCACTGGCTATTCTTTTCCAGCAAAAACAAAACCTCCTGCCCTCAAGTGCTGTCTAATGGAGTAGAAAGAGGTGCACTACAAACTCAGATGTAGAGAGAGCTGTTTGGTCTTGCTGCCCCCTTCAGGATCAAGGGTATCCAGAACCACTGGTAGAAAGGACAAAAAAAGAAAAAGAGGGGCGCACCGACCTAGTGCATTACCATAAAACCATTTATTAAAATATTAAAAAGTGTACAAAGTACTCACAAGACTGGTGTGATACAACACACATCGAGAATAGCATATACAGTCTCCAAGGTAGCCAGGTCCCAATTGTGACGAATGGGCATGCAGATGGTCGCATGGGGCTGCTATGGCTAGGCTGACGCGTTTCAGGGGCGAGCCCCCTTCCTCAGAGCCAGATGAAATGCAGCATTTCATCTGGCTCTGAGGAAGGGGGCTCGCCCCTGAAACGCGTCAGCCTAGCCATAGCAGCCCCATGCGACCATCTGCATGCCCATTCGTCACAATTGGGACCTGGCTACCTTGGAGACTGTATATGCTATTCTCGATGTGTGTTGTATCACACCAGTCTTGTGAGTACTTTGTACACTTTTTAATATTTTAATAAATGGTTTTATGGTAATGCACTAGGTCGGTGCGCCCCTCTTTTTCTTTTTTTGTCTATTCTTTTCCAGCGCCCAGTGGCGTCTAATTCTTTGATTCGCACCTTTAATTAGGTGTGCGTCACTTGGCCCCTCCTAGGATGGAGCCCTTACCTCCATGGGATTTGAACTTGGTTCTGTCCGTGTTGCAACGTTCCCCGTTTGAAAACATCAGGGAAATCTCGTTACCTCTGCTGTCTAAAAAGGTTGCCTTTCTGGTGGCGATCACTTCGGCTCGCAGAGTGTCGGAGTTGGCAGCGTTGTCCTGCCGCTCCCCTTACGTGGAGGTTCATAGGGATAAGGTGGTCTTGCGACCTAACCCGTCCTTTCTTCCAAAGGTGGTTTCGGATTTTCACCTTAATGAGGACATTGTTTTACCTTCGCTCTGCGCGAATCCTAAGCATCCTAGGGAGGTTGCTTTGCATTCCTTGGATGTTGTCAGGGCGATCAGGGTTTACCTGTCGTCGACTGAATCCTTTCGGAAATTGGATTCTCTCTTTGTCCTTCCTGAGGGACCTCGGAAGGGTATGGCTGCGTCTGCGGCGACCATTTCAAAATGGATCCGACAGATAATTGTACAGGCCTATTCGTTGAAGGAACGGGTACCGCCCTTCCCTGTCAAGGCGCACTCTACCAGATGGGTGAGTACGTCCTGGGCTCTACGGCATCAGGCCTCGGTGGCCCAGGTGTGCAAGGCTGCGACTTGGTCGTCAGTGCACACCTTTTCCAAATTTTACAAAATTGATGTTCTGGCATCAGCTGATGCCTCCTTTGGCCGCAAAGTTCTCTGTGCGGCAGTACCTTAGGGCAGTGGTCCTCCACTCTGGTCCTCAGGGCCCACTAACAGGCCAGATTTTGAGTATTACCTTGGGGAGATGCAGACTAGAGTACTGCAATCACTGAGCAGCAAATTATATCACCTGGGATGTATTTCAGTTATCTTGCAAACCTGGCCTGTTGGTGGGCCCTGAGGACCAGGGTTGAGGACCACTGCCTTAGGGGACCCTGGTTTTATTGCGGGTCCCTGACTGTTGGGGTTGTTGAACCCCTTGGTTATTTGCTTTCCTGGGTTGTTGCTCCTGTTGAGCTTTCTTGTTGCCCAGAAGGTTCCCTTGCTGTTCTTGTAAGGTTCCTTTCTCTGATGTGGGTACTGCGTTGCCCTTCTGACGGTTGCGTTTCCCACCCCTCATGTCTACACTGCTTTGGGACATCCCCATTGGTGAAGACTGTATGAGTGGGCGTCGACTGTCGGAGAACGTAAGGGAAAACTGAATTTTTGTAAAATCTTACCGTAAAATTCCTTTCTCTGAGTCCTCCGACAGTCGCCGCCCCACCCCTCTTTTGGAGTTCTTATACACTTAACTGCTTGCTACCAAACTGAGCTGGGAAGGCTATTGCAGGGGGGGGTATTGGACCAGTGGGACAGCCCCCATGGGTGGGTCTATGTAAATGCTTTGTTTCTAACAAGTCTTATGCCTAGCTACTCCTGTGGAGGTGAAGTCAATACCCCATTGGTGAAGACTGTATGACTGGGCGGCGACTGTCGGAGGATTCAGAGAAAGGAATTTTACGGTAAGATTTTACAAAAATTCCATTTTTTTTTTTTTGCATATTGTCACCAGTCAGTGTCCCTGATCACTGCCACACAAATTATGACGATGCTGTTCTGCACTGGTACACCATGTAAAACCATTTTTTTTTTTTTTATTTCTTAATTTTCAAATAAATTGTGACATAAAAATTACAACTTCAAAAAACTTGCTATGCCTCTTACTAAATACCTTGGAATGTCTAGTTTCCACAAAGCAGTTCTTTGGGGAATATTTGTACGGTCATGGCATTTTAGGGCCTCAAGAAATGGGTAGGCATTTTCAGATATATATCATAATTTGTGGATACACTGATTTTTACCAAAGAAATGTAGCCATATAGATTTTGGCCTAAATTTATGAAGAAAGATTATTATTTTACTAAAATGTTATAACTGAAACTTAGAAAAACGTTTTTGTTTTTTTTTTTTTTTTTTTTTCAAAATGTTCTGCATTTATTTAGCAAAAAATTAAAAACCCAGCGGTGATTTAACACCACCAAAAGAATGTTTATTTGTGTGAAAAAAAATTATAAAAAATTAAAATAGGTAGAGTGCTGCATGAGCGCAATTGTCATTCAAAGTGTGACAACGGTGAAGATTGGCCTAGGCATGAAAGGGGTGAAAGTACCTGCTAAAGTAGTAAAATCCAAGAAAGAAAAAATGTATCCCCTGGGTGGTTTAAGCCATATAATGTACTAGTATGCACCGCATATTAGCACAATATGACAAACTTACCTTAAAACTATGCCCTCCAGCCGACCCTCACCGCTGACAGGGCTTCCATCTTCACCCGGTCTTTCTTCTGGGTTTGCGGCCTCCAGCCATTTAAATGACTGCTAATACACTGGTGACCTTACGGGCTGCTATAAATGTGAACATTTTTTAAACCATACACGTTTAGGAGATATTCACTGTACCTACAGGTAAGCCTGATTAGGCTACAAGTCCTATTATAAGACTTTGCTACAGCTTTAATATATTGCATGTGTGGATTAAATTGTGGGATGGCCAGTGACACACTAGAAAGGCTGCCATGTGACAATTTTTTGTATCGCCAGTTTTTTTTTAAATCATGCCCTATAATTGAATTAGTCAGTCTCTAGGTAAACAACTTTTATTACCATTGGGGTCTTTTTATGTCTGTGTTTCAACATCTTTCATTTGTTTTATTCTCCATCCTGCGCCTGCTACCCAAGGAGAAGTTTCTGAAATGCAGTTTCTTTTATTACATTCTCTTCTTTCTTCTTCAGAAGATAAAATGAAAATTAATAAACTAATTAATTACAGCTTTTAATGCACTAAGTGTCGTCTTATTAGCAGTGCTGAAATATTTATAACCAATTTGTAATATATTGTGGGAGGATTATGTGGCCTCAGACTCCGTCTTTTATGTCTGACAGTTTTATGACTTGCTCTCATCCGGCGTGCTCGTTAACTTAATGATCACAGAAACGCTTTGGATACAGTGAGACTACTAGAGAGTTATGCATGAAAACCTATGGGGCTACTTATTACAAAGCCATGTAAATATATGGCAAGGTATCCAGATTTGAAGAGAGTGGGCATTCCCAAGAGCCATGCCATGTACAATTTTAATTCAACCCACCTGAGAAGCCATGGAAATGGAATATAATGCTGTGCAGCATGGGCAGTTATAACAAGAGTATCTTCCTCAGCTGATGTATGAATGCATGTGTTGGAGGGGCATTTAATTGCTGCAGAGATTTTTCAACAGAGTTGTGCTTCAAAGAGACTTTAATACTTTTGGGACATGGATGATTCGCTAACTGTGACAGTATAAAAAGAAGCATCTTTGTTATGCCTTTCATGCCACCTAGACTAGCTTACTGCTGGCATGCAGGTATGGGGCAAGTACATCTCAAAGGATTTGTACTTTTCATAAGAAAACCTTTCCTGTGCTTCTTCTGTCTCCTACCCTCACCACATTACTTGTATACACTGATCAGCCATAACATTGTGACCACCCACCATAACCAGTCGAGGCTTGAACTCCACTAGGCCTCTGAAGGTATGCTTTGGTATCTGGCACCAAGCTATCATTAGCAGATCCTTTTGGTCCTGTAAGTTGTGAGGTGGTGCCAATTTGGAGTTTGGAGGCCAAGTCAATACCTCAAACTCATTGTGTGTTCTTTAAACCACTCTTGAATTCATCAGGCCAGGCCACCTTTTTCCATTTCTTTTTGATCCAGTTCTGATGCTCATGTGCCTATTGTGGGTGCTTTTGGCTGTGGACAGTGGTCAGCATTTACACCCTGATCACACCCAACAAACTGCGATGCACTGTGTGTTTTGACACCTTCTTATCGGAACCAGCGTTAACTTTTTACAGAAGTCTGGACTACAGTAGCTCTTTAATTGGATTGGACTATACGGGCCACTTCCTCTCATGCATCAGTGAGCCTTGACCACCCATGACTCTGTCATCGGTTCACCAATTTTCCTTCATTGGACCACTTTCGGTAGGTCCTGACCACTGCAGTCCAGGAACATCCTACAAGGACTGCAGTTTTTGAGTTGATCTGACCAATTTGTCTAGCCATTTGGCCTTTGTCAAAATCATTCAAATCCTTATGCTTTTTTTGCTTTCAACACATCAACTTCCGAGTCAACATGTTCAGATGCTGCCTAATATATCCCACGACTTTCAGGTGGGATTGGCCATAATGTTATGCCTAATGGGTGTATATGCTTGTATGCACTTAGCAGTGCTTTGTGCTGTAGATCAGTGATAGAAGTGCTGGCATTAATACTTTTTGACTAAAACATCATTGCATGACAGTTAGGCAATCTTAACATGTCCCAGTGCTCCAAAGCTACCTTTGTCCTTCTTGATTGTGCGGACTAATTGGGTGTTAAGGCTCAGAAGCTCAGTCCGCACTGCATGCAACCTCTGAGAATAAGAATGCATACTTCTATGATTAAGCCCAGTTAGTGGTAAAACGTGTTAGAGACGTGGCTTCGGGTGAAAGGACAGCAGTGTGTGCTGTATGTTCTTGCTCATCCAATGACGTTAACTAGAAGACATCATTGGTGTGTGGCCTATTTATTCGGAATCATTACATGACAGCTTACCCTCAGTGTCTCTGCTTATGCTATCCATACACCAGTTGAAAAATCGTTTGAATACGTTGTTCAGCGAAAACTATATTACCCTCATCTAATTATATAATGTATCTGTTGATCCTGCCTTTCTTGGAGCTTCCACTCTTAAGGTAACAACACTTAACCAACAGTGAAACTATATAGGAGTGCAGCTGCCATGTCATTGCTTGGAAACAGGCATAGCATAGGAAGAAAAGAAAAACAAAGGATTACCAATAATTGTAAATGCAGTCTAAAAAAAAATATTTTCTTCTGGATTTCTACCTTAAGCAATTGTTAAATGATAGATTTTTTCTTTTTTTCATTTGCATGGGAGTTTCCTTTAGGTCTTGTACTCTTTCTGCAGTTGGTACTCATCACTGAATGAACCTTTTCTTCAGCTGATCTTTGTTCCTAGAATGTCAGTGATTGTATATAGGGGACTGTTAGTGCAAGGCTTTAGCAGAAAACAAGCTTAAACCACAATGACCGTTCTTAATGCTTCCGCTGTTTGGCAACACTCAGTTAAGAGCTCTAAAACTGCAGTGATTGATATTGGTTGGTGTAAAGTTCAGCTCTGTGTTTTGTTACCAGCTGTAGGACCTGAATTATGGATTGAAATGTGAACTGCTGGAAACAGTGAGAGCTTTGTCTGTCCCTTCCATCTGATATTCTAAGAACTTTTTCTTTTTGCCTCTTGGACTTCGATAAGTAGGCACATACAAATTATAGGATGTACTTTTATCTCCTTTTTTTTTTTTTTTTTTTTAATTTGGATGAGAAGGAAAAATCATTTTGTTTATTGAACTGAGACATTTTTAGATTTTTTTTTTTTCTTCATCTTTTTATTTTGATCTTTATGGAAACAGCTGGGTACTGGGTGAGGGTCTAATAGAGTTTGATAGTTTTATCTGGAAATTCTCAGGAGCAGAAAAGATGGATAATCTCTTATCAGCTTTACAAAATGCTATCAGGAGCTTCGTGAAGTTTATTTAGGAAGATACAAGTCACTGGGAGAAAACATTTATGCATCTGTAGTCTGAGATTTCAAAATTAATTTAGGGTTTAAATTTTTCTGTGTGTGAAACAAGTATAATATACTTTATCAGTTTTGCAGCAAGCACACCCCTGGGAAGAGTCATATTTGTCGTAAACTTCTTACAGAATAATATACTGCTGCATGTAGATTGCATGAAGTAAAGCCCTTATTTAATTTAACTGAATAAAATTGTTTCTACTAATTTTTTTCTATGTACTGTATAAATAATTATTTTACAGGGAATTTGCAGCTTTTGGTAGGCTATATTTATTAGTTCAGAAGAAAAAAATATATATTCAAGACTATGCAAATGTTTTAGGCAGATGTGAAAAACACTGTCAATTAAGAATTATTTCACAAATAGAAATGAAAAGAAAAAGAACAGAAGAGAAATCCAAATCAAATCAATATTTGGTGTGACTACCCTTTTGCCTTCAAAATGCATCAATTCTTCTAGATACACTTGCACAGTTTTTGAAGGAACTCGGCAGGTAGGTTGTTCCAAACATGTTGGAGAACTAACCACTCATCAACTGTGGATGTAGCTTTTTCTTCTGCACCGAAGGGATCGGAGTTGACGGCTGTCTTGTTGTTCACCTTACTTGGTGGTTCACGGAGATAGTGGTGCTTCGTCCCTGCCAGTTTCCTACTTAAGGTCATCTCTGGTTTCCCTTAATATAAAAGCATTGTGTTGCCTTCCTTGTGTTCTAAGCCTAAGCACCATAAAGTGATTTCCTTACATTCATTGGATGTGGTTCGGACAATCAGGGTGTACCTGACGGTGACTGAGTCGTTCCAAAAATCAGATTTTCTCTGTTTTGTCCTTACGGATGTTTTCCATAAGGGGCTGGCCGCGTCTGCTGTGACCTTTTCGAATGGGTCAGGCAGACAGTGGTGCAGGTCTATTGTATTAAAGGTCAGGATCCTCAGTTTTCCTGTTAAGGTGCATTCTACGAGGGCGCTTCGTACCTCTTGGGCCTTCTGTCATCTGGCGTCAGTGGTGCAGGTTTGCAGGCGGCCATCTGGTCGTCCGTGCTCATTTTCACAACATTTTCTAGGGTAAATATGTTGGCATAGGTTTTGCAGGCCGCTGTGGGAGAGAATTGGTCCTCTTTGAGGGTGGAAATTTTTGCCAGGTGAGCTCAAGTTGTTTCCTGGTTGAGCTCCTGTTTTACCTGGTTGGCTACGTTTAGCCTTGAGAAGTATGTTTATTGCTTTGTTCTTCCCACCCCTCATATTGACACTGCTTTGGGACATCCCAAGGGTAAAAGAAGATATGGGCGTAGTCAAACTTATCCCCTCTAGTGTCCTACTCCTATGGAGAGCAGCTTAACCCAAGGGTCAATGAAGATTTTTTTTTTTTTATAAAGCACAGGCACTAGGACACAGATTGTTATTTAACACAGAGCATGGTATAAAGATCAGATAGTGGCTTAAAAAACACTTTAAGTTGTTAAGACAGCGGAGAGGGGTACACAAGACAACTGCCTGCAGAACCTGACCTTTTTAACTAAATGGGAGCACCTTGCAACTGTATGTAGTTCATGGGGATATGGTGTACTGGTGTGTGGTTAAAACAGGAGGTAAACAGGTGATATAATGCCTTCTCGATACCTGTCCAATAAACCGTAACAAAGAAAAATTGCAGCGCTTATCACAACTTTGAGAACTCAAACACCTGAAGTGTTGTGATAGTGAGTCAAAATTGAAAATGTTTAAAAAATAAACATAAACCAAGTTCAAAGTAGGTCTTGTAAAGAAGTATAAAGTCATTGTAGGGGATCTCCCTCCTCTAGTACACCAATCACAACCTCCAACCATTCCAGAAAAACACACTGTATGTAACAGGGTCCAGGTCATCAGAGGTATGTAGTCACCCTTAGCTCGCAATTTCCTGCCTCTATCCAAACCAAGGGACCTTCTTTCAGAGTGTATCGGGGTATTTTCAATCGTGACCAGAAAACTTTCTTTCTCATATTAAAAACAACTCGGCATATCCCATCCGAAGCAATAAGTCACCAATAACAAAAATAAAAAATCTCATGGTGCAGTATTTATTGGTGAACCAGTATAAAAATAACCATACATACATATAAAATCAATTGTGCCAAATGTACTTACATTAAAAGCCGCCAATGTAACCAGGGAAAATCGCAGCAGGCACAAAACATCATGCATAAATAGTAAGCTTGCACTTACATAGAGAGCCGCCAATCTGAAGTAGAGTGACGGCCAGGGCCTCAGGCAATGTACAATATTAAACCCCTATAGCTGTTTCGCGAACACGCGTATCATCAAGAGTATAAAATGTTTTTTATCAAATAAATCTTCTACAGCCTTTTTTAATAAATTGTGAGTTGTCATTAGCTGATTCCTGTCCTAAAAATGTTTACCTCTAAATCAGATGCTCTCAAACCTCTCTTAAGCATTTAGACCCCGTTCACACTGGGGCGACTTGTCAGGCGACCTGGTGGCCTGACAAGTCGCCGTGGGTCGCCTGCCTTAGAGTAGCACAGGACCCGTTCTAATAGGAGCCACACAAGTCGCTCCGACTTAGAAAAAGGGTCCTGAGCTTCTTTGGGGCGACCGGGAGCGAACTGCATTGACTTCAATGATATGAAGTCCGTGCCGGCCGCTCCGAGGTCGCGGTGCGAGCTGCGCACCGCGACTTCACAGGTTTCCCCCGCAAGTCGGGTCGCGCCTGTGTGAACCGGCTCTTACCAATGTCATGGTACGTCTAGTAGTTGGTCATGTGTAGATAAACTGTATTGTTGAAAATGTTTCACCAGCCATCCAAGTGGCTTCCCCAGCTTTATTGATTGTCCGGAACATTCTCCAGTATTTATAGCCACATGTGTAACTTGGTCACCTTGATCCATCCACCATTTAATGTGCCAAGGCAGATTTTGATTTTCCAAGAACATGAGAGGAGGTGTGAAGATTTCCAAATCCCCCTCGTTTTAATTGTTTAATCCATTCATCAAGGTGCTATGAAATCTAAGAACACACATGGAAACTGCCACTGCCTATCCCTTTTTTGAAGATGCTAAGGGTGTGATTAGTTGACTGAACAACTGAGTTCAATAAAGTTTGTGCCAGTGACCTATAATATCTCCGCATATATGTAAAGGCAGAAATCTCCTTATTAGCACAATAAAGTAGAATTAAAAAAAATTAAAGTAGCAGAAACATTTTTAAATTTATATTTAAAGTTGGGCTTTTCCTTAACTTTAACTTTAAGATTTTTAAATTTGAAGTAGAATCTTTTATTAGGCTTAATTGTCCCCTTTTTCTTCATGATTCAGTTTATTTATTTGAAAATAATTCGGGAAAATATATATGTTTTTTGCTAGTTCAGTATTAATGAAGTATTTTGTGTAGGTCAGTGCCATTTAAAGTGGATGTGAACCCTCACATGTACCCAGTGAAATGAACAGCCTTAGATGATACACAGATATTAAACAAATCTCTGTACATAAGTTTTACATGTTTATCTGCTGTCGTTGGCTTTCTATATTCTTTATAAAGTGCACATCGTGTTAGAATTTTTACTTCCTCTTTCAGCAGTGGGAGGGAGTCTTGGCATACACTGTGTGACAGGTGATTGGAGGAAAGGCACACCCCCCCCCCCCCTCCACATAAGTAGAGGAAGAATGAAACTTGCAGAGCTGTGCTGTGAATAGATCCGCTCTCTGCTAATCTATTTATAGCAACTTCCCCTGTCACAAATTTTCAGCTGCTTTTATCTCCTGTGTCAGAGAACTTGTCAGAAATTATGCTGTTAACAGAGGAACAAAGCAGCAGAAAAACACAGGACTTAGGGCTTTGGAGAGAGAGAGAGAAGTAAACATTACATATATATGTGCCCAGGTCAAATTTCATGAATCAGGTTTACATCCACTTTAATCTCCAATGCTTTTTAATTTCAGATAACTACAAAATGTGGAAATGACTAAGGGGTTTAATTCTTATGCAAAGTCCTGTACAGGTGGTCCCCGGGTTACAAACATCCGACTTACAAACGACTCCTACTTACAAATGGAGAGAGACAACAGGAAGTGAGGAGAAATCTCCCCCTAGGATGGAAAATTCACTCCTGTAAGAGCCATCATGGGAAAAAGTTGTCTCCACTGAAGCTTTATCACCAATCCTTGTTTCCACAACAACCCAAAATTTTCAAAATCCAGTTGTCACAGGGACAGATAAGTGAGGTGAAATCTTCTGAACAGGGGCACAGACAGCAAAACAAATGGTACAGGGGTGTTAACCATTCCCTATGCTATCCAAAAAAACGTAAAAAGTATTCTTTTGGCTGGAGCTAAACCTAAAAAATTTACCTGTTCTGACTTACAAACAAATTCGACTTAAGAAAAAACCTACAGTCCCTATCTTGTTTATAACCCGGGGACCGCCTGTAATACAAAATTGAGAAGAAAGGAGTGGCCCGTGTTATCTCCAGTAGCCAAGTGGCACCTTAACACTAGTAAAGTAGCTGGAGCTTTGTTTAACTCAGTCCATGAAATGTAGCCTGGTGCCTGAAAGCACTAATTCCCTTTTTGTTTTCTTTCAGAATGTTGTACCAGCTGAAGTGTCTCTAGTCTGTGTTGTTAAGCCGGATGAGTTCTGGGATAAAAAAGTGACACACTTCTGTTTCTGGAAAGAGAAGGACCGACTAGGCTTTGAGGTATGCCTTTTTTTTTTTTTTTTTAAACTCAATATGATAAATTGCCTTTTCAGATGAAGTTCTGTTGACAACCTTTATGGGACAAAGTTCTAACAGAAGCTCTGAGTAATACATAAACCTGATAATATTGAAAGTTTTTTTTTAAAGTAATTGTAAAGTCTTTTTTTTTTAAATAAAATAACAAACATGTTATACTTACCTCCTCTGTGCGGTGGTTTTGCACAGAGCAGCCCGGATCCTCCTCTTCTCGGGTCCCTCTTCGCTGCTCCTGGCCCCTCCCTCCTGTCGAGTGCCCCCACAGCAAGCAGCTTGCTTTGGGGGCAGCCGAGCTGTAGCTCCTTGTATCCATTCAGACACAGAGCTGCCGTCCAGCTCTGCCCCCCTCTCTTTCCTAATTGGCTAACTGACTTTGACAGCCGCTGGAGCCAATGGCACCACTGCTGTGTCTCAGCCAATCAGGAGGGAGAGTCCCGGATGGCCGATGGACTCGTGCACTATCGCTGGAGGAAGATCTGGCTCAGGTGGGTATTAGGGGGTGCTGGGGTGGCTGCAACATTAATAATATGCAACATATTATATCTTAATATATAAAATGCATTAAAATAAAGACTTTACAACTCCTCTAAGATGTAGGTGGTTTGAAGCATCTTCAAGGTATCTATTTAGAATCGATGAACAGTTTAACATCAGTAAAGAACCATTTAAAGCTGAGTTCCACCCAGCAATGGAACTTCTGCTTTAAGGCCTCCTGACCCACTGACATGCTACATTTGGCATGTCATGTTTTTTTTTTTTTGGCAGATTTGACAGGTACCCGCTCCCCCTCCTGCTCAGGCCGCCTAGGTGGCTCAAGGGCAAGTTTTCCTCTCCCCCTGCAAACCTCTGATACATGTCACAGGTCCCAAAAGATTGCAGTTAACTCAGGGCACGCAGTGTGCACTCGGATGTGAAGCCGGAATCTGTCACAGCCAGGTGCCCACACTAGAGATGCCGGCTCCGCGGGGAGAAGAGGGAGAGAACTGAGGCTCCCGTCTATGCATTAAGGTAGAAAACCTTCTGCACTCTCTCTCTCCTCATTGGCTCAGACAAAGCAAGTTGTTTGCTTTGGGGCACTCGGCAGGGGGAAGAGACAGGAGCACTGGCAGGGAACACCAGAAGAGAAGGATCGGGGCTGCTCTGTGCAAAACTATTGCACAGAGTTGGTAAGTATGACATGTTTGTTATTTAAAAAAAAAAAAAAAAACAAAGCTTTACAATAACCTTAAAGAAGGCCTAAAATACTTCTGGTTATGTTTCTTGTGCTTAGGAATAATTGTCAATTATTCAATGTAAAGGAGCCCTCACAGATTTACTATGCATAGGAGCATCAGATAATATATTCTTACCTTAACCAGTTCCATTCTATATGACGTCTGCCCGCTCTCCCGCACCATGCAGAGCGGCAAAAAAAATGGCTCTTTACCACATGACCGGCTGCGTCCAATCACAGCTGGCTACATGCACTGTCCTTGTGCACACTGCTCATGCGTGCCCCCAGGGGCACACAGAGTGAAGATCAAGGATGGAGAATGTCACGCTGACACAGCCCATGCCTGATCAGGGTAAGAGTCAATGATATTGTACCTGAGTACCTGTCTCCAGCCCAGAGTACCCTAGTACCTGTCCCTAGCCCACCAGAGTACCCTAGTACCTGTCCCTAGCCCACCAGAGTACCCTAGTACCTGTCCCTAGCCCACCAGAGTACCCTAGTACCTGTCCCTAGCCCATCCGAGTACCCTAGTACCTGTCCCTAGCCCATCCGAGTACCCTAGTACCTGTCTGCAGCACATTCAAGTATCTCCAGCCCATTAGCGTACCTGAGTACCTATCTGCCGCCCATCAGAGTACCCAAGTATCTATCTGCAGCTCATCAGAGTACCTGTGTATATACTGGAAAAGAAGGGTGGCGCTCACTGGTGTCTATATGATACTTCGCTCTATGGATTATAAACTGGAGAGTGTCTCTTAAGTGGAAATGGCATTTATTGAAAAAATAAGAATAAAAATGTAAATATAAAGTAAAATATGCCAAACCAGCCCTGAAGCTCCCAGACCTCCTTGAATTGCTGTGAGATTCCCTGATGGGACCAAGGGAAATGCTAAATCCAGCAGATGGTACCTGGTGAAGGATGGGGATCCCCAGACGCCACGATAGTGAACTCCGGCTGGTGGAGGATAAAGAACCCCAAAAGTCACTGTAGTGGAGTCAGGCTGAAGGGGACACTGTGCGCGGCCACCACACAGTCCCACCACCGGATGGAAATCTCCTACGCTGGGTTGCCAGATCCGCCGGATCCTCTGAGGTAACCGTAAGTGACGTGGAGATCGCGTCACCGGAAAGTGACGATCAGCTGAAGTCAGGAAGTCGGGCTGGTCACGGGCATCAACACTCTCGCTTTCTGGTTGCCGCAACTACATGTTTCGCGCGCATGCACTTTGTCAGAGTACCTGTGTACCTATCTGCAGCCCATGCCTCATAGATTATGCATTGGGGTGTTTGCTTTGCAAAATGGGGTCATTTTGTAGGTGTTTCCATTGTCCTGGTGCTCCAGGGCATTCAAAAGTATGATAGGTAGTCAGGAAACTATATGTGTAATTTATGCTCCTAGAACACCTGAAGGTGCTACTTGGATGTTGGGCCTCTGTATGTGGCCAGGCTGTGTAAAAGTCTTATCCCCATACTCAGTAGGAGTAGCAGAATGTGTTTTGGGGTGTCATTTTTGCTATGTATATGCTGTGTGTTAGAAAAATCTTATAGACAACTTTGTGTATAAAAAAAAAAAAAAAAAAGTATGGATTAAACCCAAGATAATTTCTAATTACTAGTAAATTAGTAATGTGGCAGCCATTTTCTAGAAGTCCAAATTTTATTTTTTATTTTTTCACTTTTAAGGTAAACCATTTTATTTGAAATATCATTGCCCCATCAATCCCTCCTCCCTCTGAAACTATTCATTTTTTTTTTAACATGAAAGTTCTATACCAAGCTGAAACTAAGGATGGAAGCTAAAACTCCTCCATTTTTAGAAAATTATCTTTTTGATGAAATGGGTCAAGTTTCCTGGCGTTTGAACTATTTGATTCCTTTAAACTCTCTAATCCTATTAGTTTGAATTGCAGCACTGAATTTATGCATTTACAACTCCCTGCCAACCCACTTTCATGTATAAAGCTGATTTTAATGTATTTAGCCTTGCTGAGACTGCAGAATAGTCAATTCCATTCTTTGGAATTTTCCTTTTTTTGACTGACATTAAAGATCACAAAATTTTGAAATGAATTCCCTTAAGTCATTCGATGACCGATACATGTTTTCATAAGGATCACAAAGACATTAGTTATTGGTGTAGACAAGTACTGCGGTGCAAACATTCCAAATTAAATCCTTCTGCATGCTTTTTTTTTTTTTTTTTTAATTCTCTTCTAAAACAAGTGATGTCAAGTGTTAATAATAGTACACTTCAGATATGTTTATGTTTATTGGCGTTTAACAGAGCAGAACGTAGAAGAAGCCTGAGAGTACATCACTTTAGTCTTTAGGCTCGGTTCACAATGCTGCAACGGCAAAGTCGTGCAACTATGCCTGCCACATTGCCCTGTGACTTCCTTCTGACTTGATCCAACTTGGGTGCTAATTAAGAGCCTGTATAAGGGCTGAAATCACACCCAAGTCGGACCAAAGTAGTGTAGGAACCTTTTCTAAAGTCAGAGTGACTTGTGTAGTGTCAGTTAAGAGAGCTCTCATAGGGAAACATTGAGATTGACATGTCATGTGACTTGGGGGTCTCACAAGTCGGATCCCATGTCGCAGTAGTGTGAACCGAGCCTTAACCAGTTGTGGACATTGAGCATTGGGCATGTTGGACACACCCAAAAAACTTAATTGGCGTACACAGGGCACGTATACTGGGCAGTAATACTAGTTCTTTTTTTAAACTAAGAATAATCATAGTGGAGAAAAATAAGTTTATTTACTTAAGGCAAATATACTTTGTATTACCAGTAGTACTACTAGATCTGAGGGAAAGCTCTGAAATGAAGGGATGCTCTGCTGATTTCTAGCATCCAGTCATGTGCAAGCAAAAATGCTGTTTTTTTTTTTTTTTTCCCTTGCATGTGATTGGGTATTCTTTGCAAAGTAAAGCTTTACCTTATTTACTAAGCTCTGAAGCGAGTGCACAATGTATGTCTTTGTAAATCGACCCCAAAGTGTGTGGTTTTTTATTTATTTTCGTTTTTTTTCCTGTTTATAGTCTATTTAGAAGCAGTTCCAATGGCCGCTGCCAGGCCAGAATCTTTTCTTTTTAGGTTTACCATTAGTAAGATTGTGTTCTTCTACAGCTGAATATTTTGCCTTGGATTTTTAAAATCGAATATCACTTTTGTTCATTGACAGACACAGCTCCTTATATTCTTGATCATTGGATTATACTGCCCCTACAGGAGTAGGACACTAGGCAGGAAAAAGTTTGACTACACCTATGGGACAGTACCAGGGGGTATACTCCCACTCTCAGCTATAGGCACAGTTTTTTCTGCCTAGTCAGGAGTAAAGACCTAGTTCCTTGCTGGGATTTCTGGTCCTGGCAATTTTTTCTTTTTAAATGGAATTTTTTTCCTATCATCGTTATTTTGTTCCTGGGAGAATCTACTAGCAACTGCCGGACTGGGCGACAGACTGGATAATCTAGATCCAGAGGGTTCCACCAGTCTGGCCAGCGAGCGCATGCAGGCCTCAGCTCTGTGCTAGGTCAACCACAACATAGCCCCACTGGACGGGGGCTGGTCTGCGAGTTAATCATCTCGTGAGGGCGCATACCACCTTGCCTCGGCCTGAGGCGCAGCGTTCCTCCTGGCCAACAGCCCCCCCTTTTCCGATGGAGCGATGGTCTGTCACAAGTGGTGCCCACCCTGTTCTTGGTATAGAAAGTAGCTGTCCCCCCTTTAACCCTGAAGGTTTTTGGGTTGGATGTTGGCCCCTCCCTGGATGTGGATCACCCTGCTGGGTCTGCAACCATGCATCCTGGAATCCTCTAATGGTGAGGATGATTCCTCCATGTCTGCGACCGCGCATGAAAAGGCGCTGGTGGATGCACTGATGCACTGATTGTATCTTTGCGTTAGACCCTAAGGATGGAGGACACAGCTGAAGCTGCAACTGAGGCGCAAGTACCCTTTGACACTCACAAGCCATCCAGAGCAGCAAAGGGGTTTCCTTTCCTTGCCTATTTTGACAGAATTGTTGTTACAGTGGGGACGACCAAAGCATCCCCATGAGGTTCCTAAGCGCTACCCCTATGAGGAGTCCCTTCTTAAGAAGTGGACTGTGCCACCGGTCGTGGACCCTCCGGTTTCCAGTTTAAACAAGGCAACCATGATTGCAGTTGAAGAGTCCCTGGTCTTTACCGATGCAGCTGACCGGAAGGCAGAGGCTCTGGCCCGCAATATGTACACTCTGGCTGGTTTGGCAATGAGACTGGTATTCACCATTGCCCTAGTGTCGCAAACTCTCTGACCGAGTGGGCTAAGCTCTTACCCCGGGACCTGGAGGGGGAACAGCTCCCCCTGTCTTTGCTGAGCTGGTGGACCAGCTGGTCCAGTGGCTGCAGTTTATCTGGGATCCCTCTTTGGATGCAGCTCCCCTGATGGCTTGCCTCTCTGTTTTGGAAGTGGTCTTTCGGCTGGTCTTTGGCTCAAGTGCTGGTTTGCGGATCAGACTTCAAAAAAGGCCTTGACTGATTTTCCTTTCCAAGGCGATCGCCTGTTTGGAGCTACCCTGGATGACATCATTAACGGTCTCACAGGGGGGGGAAGAGTACTTTTCTTCTGCAGGCTACTAAGGGCAAGGAACCCTGTCGCAGACGTGGGCCTTCCTTCTCAGCTTCTCAGATTTTTCGTCCCTCAGGGTCAACTGACAAGGGCTCAAAGCCTTTTAGAGCCTCTTCAAGAGGATCCAAATGAACCCGGTCTGGCAAGCCTAGATCGAGCTTCTGACCAGTGGACAAGGCTCCTTCAGCATGAAGGTGCGCCCCCACCCGTATCACATCTTCGCTTGTTTCCGGATCCGTGGACTTCCCTGGTGCAAGACAAGTGGGTCCACTAAGTCATTCGGTAGGTTGTCCCCCGGAAGGTTTTTTCCTTCCAACTTGCGCCTGTCCCCAGACCGCTTACAGGGCCTGCTTGGGGTGGTTATAAGACCTGTTCCTTCAAGGGATGATTGTCCCGTTTCCAACTTCGGAACTGCTTTGTGCGGGTACAGAAGTTCAAAATGAAATCCATTTGAACGGTGGTGGCATCCCTGCGTCAGGGAGATTTCCTTGCCTCTTTTGATATCAAGGATGCCTACCCTCACATTCCAATATGTGCCAGTCACCAACATTTTTCCTGCTTTTCTGTGGGAGAGGAGCATTATCAGTTGTGGCATTACCCTTTGGTCTCACCTCTGCTCCTCGGATCTTCACAAAAGTGTTAGCCCCGGTGGTAGCTTTGCTACGTCAACGGGGGATTGCGGCACTGGGCTACTTGGACAATCTCCTTCTGCAAGCGGAGTCTTCCTCTGCTCTGGTGAAAAACCTGGATATCTCAATATGAACTCTGCAAGTTTGGCTGGATTCTGAATTTTCAGAAGTCTGCTTTGGCTCCATCCCCAAAGCTGAACTATCTAGGTCTGACTCTGGACTTGGCCTCAGCAGAGAGTGCTCCTTCCTCTGGACATACTCCAGAAATTGCAGGCTGCAATTCGCCTTCTGCTTTCCAACAGATGGTCGTCCTCCTGGACTTGCATGCGGGTGCTGGGCCTGATGATCTCTACCTTCGAGGGGGTCCTGTTTGCACAGTTCCATACGAGGTCCCTGCAAAGGGAGATTCTCGCCAAATGGGACAAGACTCCACAGTCTCTGGACAATCAGATCTGGCTGAGTCGGGGAACGAGAGACCCCCAGATATGGGTGCTTCGTTCTCCGGCGCTTCGGCTGGGAAAATCCTTCCTTCCCTTGTATTGGACAGTGGTCAACATGGATGCCAGCCTGTCCGGCTGGGGAGCCTCCTCGGCCAGCATTTTGCTCAGGGGATCTGGATGCTGGAAGAGTCTAGACTACCCATCAATGTCTTGAAACTCGGAGCGATCAGACTGCGTCTGGATCATCGGATTGATCCTCTTCAGGGTTGTCCAGTATGCATTCAATCAGACAATGCCACGGCTGTGACTTATGTCAATCACCAAGGGGGCACAAGAAGTGTCCTGGCGGCTCTGAAGTTAACCGGAATTCTAAGGTGGTCTGAACGGTTCCTTCCAGCCCTCTCTGCAATACACATTCCCGGGGTTGAAAATAGGCAGGCGCATTACCTCAGTTGGCAGGCGTTTGACCAAGGTGAGTGGTCCCTTCACCCAGAGGTGTTTCATCAGATGTCTCCAGTGGGGCACCCCCGAGGTGAATCTGTTGGCGTCTCAGCTCAACAGAAAGGTGCAGAGGTTTGTGGCTCGGTCAAGGGATCCTCTGGCAGATGCTTCAGACGCGCTGGTGGCCCTGTGGGGTCAGTATCGGCTGATTTATGCCTTCTCTACTCTCAAGCTTCTGCCAAGGCTTCTATGCAGGATCGAGGCAGAAAGGATTCAGGTCAACTTAGTGGTTCTGGTCATCTTTGTGGCCTTGTCCGGCTTGGCATGCCGATGTGGTGCGGCTTGCCGCCAACATTCCTTGGAAGCTTCCTCCCAGGGAGGATCTGCAGTCCCAAGGACGGATCTTCCTTCCTGCTTTACAGTCACTGGCTTTGATGGATTGGCTGTTGAATGCTTGGTGCTGAAGAATAGGGGTTTATCTGAATTGGTGATTCCACACTGTTGAAAGCTATGAAATCTACTTCTAGGAAGATCTACCATCGTATGTGGAAGACGTACATTGCCTGGTTTAAGTCGCTTGGGGTTCATCCTCGCTCCTTCTCAGTGGGTCCGATCTTAACCTTCCTTCAATGGGGGTTGAACAGAAGTTGGCCTTGAGTACCATCAAGGGCCAGGTGATGGCTTTGGCGTTCTTCTTCGTATAACCTTTGGCCACACACTCCCTGGTGCGTACCTTTCTTTAGGTTGTCATTTGGTCCCTCCAGTGCGGGCTCTGTTGGCGCCTTGGGATCTCAATTTGGTGCTTTCAGCTCTACAGAAGCATCCCTTTGAAAATAATTGGTAGATTCCCCTGCTTGCACTGTCCCAGAAGGTGGCCTTTTTGGTGGCTATCACCTCTGCAGGCAGGGTGTCGCAACTGGCAGCGTTGTCCTGTCGTTCACCATCTCTGGATCTCTGGTGATTCACAGGGATAGGGTGGTTCTTCCTCCCCCCCCCCCCCCTCGTCCATCGTTCCTTCCAAAGGTTGTCTCTGATTTTCATTTGAATAAAGACATTGTTTTGCCTTCCCTGCGTCCCAGGCCTAAATATCCGAAGGAAATTGTATTGCATGCCTTGGATGCGGTCTAAGCAATTAGGGTGTACCTGGCAGCTACAGAGTTTTTCAGGAAGCCCTACTCTATGTGCTCATGGATGGCCCTCGAAAAGGGTTGTCTGCTTCCTCTGCGACCATTTCCGGATGGATCAGACAGACGGTGGTTCAGACCTATTGCATCAGGGGTCAGGTTCCTCCTTTCCCTGTCAACGCACACTCTACTAGGGCGCTTAGTGCCCCCTGGGTCTTCCGCTGTCAGGCGTCAGTGACGCAGGTTTGCAAGGCAGCCACCTGGTCATCTGTGCACACTTTCACAAAGTTTTATAAGGTGGATGTGTTGGCATCTGTGGATGCTTCTTTTGGCCACAAGATTTTTCAGGCTGCTGTTTAGAGGACCTGGTCCTCTTTGAAGGTGTATTGTTTTTTTTTCAGATGAGCTCCAGTTGTTTATCAGTTTCAGTTGAGCTCCATGTTACCTGGTTGGCTACGGTTTAGCCTTGGGAATTTTTTCATGCTGTTCCCACCCCTCATATTTGACACTGCTTTGGGATGTCCCAATGGTCAAGAAGATAAGGAGCTGTGTCCGTCAATGAACGAAAGAGAAAATGGGATTTTTGACTTACCATAAAGTTCATTTCTCTGATGTTCATTGAAGGACACAGCACCCACCCCTCTGTGGTGTTGGCTTTCCTCTGACACTGCTTGTAACAAAACTGAGCGCCTGTAGCTGAGAGTGGGAGTATACCCCCCTGGGACTTCCCTAATAGGCGTAGTCAAGCTTTTTCCTACCTAGTGTCCTACTCCTGTAGGGGGCAGTATAACCCAATGGTCAAGACGATAAGAAGCTGTGTCCATCCATGAACATCAGAGAAATGGATTTTATGGTAAGACAAAAATCCAGTTTTTCCTCTGAGGTGGTGCCTGGGTCTCTGTTTGGGTGATCTCCATATCATTCTATGAAGCTATCAGCAGGAGTCTGTGACAGCAGTGAAATAATCCATGCTAGGTGGATCTGACCTTTTAAGTCATGTTATGTTTGCATGGACAATCTTCTTAACTTTGTTTTATTAGTGCTGTTATAAATGACACCACACATTCGCTCTAATTTTGTTGACCTCTTACTCTTGCCAATTATTTCTCTCGCAGTTTGTATCAGTTGATCAGACATGTAAATGTTTCTCCACGGTTAAAAAGCATTATTGGTTCGGGGCAGCCTGCGAAGTCAGTCAAACCTACCAAGCTGTGACAGTATGAAATTAAATTGAATTTAGATTATATTTTCTGCGAATGAAGAATTGCCTTCCCATCCATATCCAATATTATGGTTTTAATCAAATTCCATGGCTGACAGCCAGAGATTTCTTAAACTGAAATATTTATGCATTGTGACGTCTGCTATTCATGATGGAGATCCTAACGCCCACACATTAACTTTACACACTGCATGTTAACCTATGAGTTTAAGGAGGCCTTCACTAAAGGGAAATAAACTGTATTAAAACAGTTCGTGTTCTTTTAAAACATTCATATTCAAAGCACAATTTTAGCACGCTCATAAAACGGATCTGCAGGAATAAAATTGTTTTACTGTTACTTGGTCCAGATAAGTTACCTGTAATGCTGGGTACAGTCGGTCTGGATGTCTGCTAGGTAAGGTTAAATGCTGGTTTTATTCATTCCAGGTACAACTGACGGCTGTCATCCTCTGGTGCTGGCTATGAGATTTCTAGTGCTAGTACAGGAAGCCATTCCTCCCCTTCCTCTCCACTTGTCCCTTCACAAAACCTCTTGCATTCTGTCAGCATAATACGAGGTGTTCTGTGAATGGGTAAGGTGAGGTCTTTTTATCTGCCCCTCCTCCCCCCTCAACCATTCGCAGAATGTTAGGTATTCTGTGAATTTAATAAATTTAATTTTGTTAATGGATGAAGGGAGAGGGAGTGACGCAATCTCTTCATTATACTATCATTGGAACTCTAGTCGCACCACTGGAGGATCGCAGATGTCAGTTGTATCCAACATGAATAAACCAACAATATTACCTTACCCAGTGGACATCCGGACCTACTATCTTCTGTATTACAGGAGTACCTACTATACTTCCATTTTCCTGGAGTTCTATTTCAAAGGCATTGTTCACTTTGACTAAATATGAGTGGCGCCAACCTGAAAAAACTCAATTGCACCACACCTCTTAATCCAAGGCTGCTGCCCCTTTAATTGCAAGGAAAACACTAATACAAATAAGTAAATTAAAAGGTAGGTGTTGGCCTATGCACAATAAAATCTAGTGAACAATCTTCAATAAATTAAATAAACCACTGAAAAAATAATACATAACAGATGTGAATATAAAAAGTCCTTGTAAGTGATGATATGTTGCTTATCACCGTGTTGCTCAGACAATCTACCAATGTGCCCAAAACTTCATCCAAAAGTGCTCCACCACGTGTTTATAAAAATTGTGCTAACCAAAACTATAAAGCTAGCAAAGTGACCATCAAGCAGGTTTACAGCTGGGTCCACCTCTTGGGGGGGTGGCTTAACGTGGTTGTAAAGCCACTGTGTGATACAGCTTCAAGCACCTGTGTTACATTAAATGATGTGCCCAGTGTATGTGTTTTTTTAAAAATATGCTGCTGTGTACCACTTTTTCATAGCGCCGCCACTCAACGCAAATGTGACTGCTCGCCGCTCTCCTCTCCCGACTGGATAACTACAGCGGGAGGGCTGAGAAATCCCCCGCCGACTTCAGCCAGAAGGAGAGCAGCGGGTGGTCACGTGAGCGCCGAGCAGCAGCGCTATGAAGTAAGGTGTACAGCGGCATATTTTTTGAAAAACACATACACTGTGCACATCCTTTTAATGTAACACCGGGGATTGTAGCTGTATCACACAGTGATGATAACAGCAGGAGAGGAGGGGAGGGAAGGGCAGCAGAGTGGCACTGTCACTAGATGGCAGGGAGGGAGGGGTAGAGAGGGAGCAGGGATAGACAGCGGGATGACGGAGTCATGTAAACTGACCACAGTATCCTGGATCAGCAGCCATGATAAACGTGGTAAGTCTACAGAGGGAAGGGCAGGATCAACCAGGTATTTTCGATAAAACAAAGGACCAAATTACACAGCACAAGCACTGTGCTGTTCATGCTTTTAAAGAAACCGGATCACTTTTTTTTTTTTTTTTTTTTAGGGTTACAACCACTTTAAGCAAAATCTTCTCCCAGCACACTCTTATTCTCTCTGTGTCACTGAAATAAATTGTTCCAAAATAAAAGTAATACACATCAGCACCCAATGTGTGTGGCTTATCAGCTACAGGATGGGTCTTGCACCGCCGCTCACTTTCCCAGAGCCGGCAGGCGTTCCACAGACCCAAAAGTGACGCAAGGGTGGATCTGGAAATGGCGTCAGTGGCTCGTACCTCTAAGCATTTCACATAGTTGCAGGTGATCCAGAATAAACCACTTAAGCCCCGGAAGATTTTACCCCCTTCCTGACCAGGCTCTATTTTGCGATTCGGCACTGCGTGACTTTAGCAGACAATTGCGCAGTCGTGCGACGCTGTACCTAAACGAATTTGACGTCCTTTTTTTCCCCACAAACATAGCTTTCTTTTGGTGGTATTTGATCACCTGTGCGATTTTTTTGATCATGCGCTATAAACAAAAAAAAGCGACAATTTTGCAAAAATAACAATATTTTTCACATTTTTTTTATATGAAATTCCCAAAAAAAATGTAAAAATCAAAATTTTTTAACATTTTTGGCCAATTTGTTTTCTGCTACATATGTTTGGTAAAAAAAATCGCAATAAGCGTATTTTGATTGGTTTGCGCAAAAGTTATTGCGTTTACTAACTAAGGGAAAGATTTTTGTAATTTTTGTAGTTTTAACGAGTAATGGCGGCGCGATCTGCGATTTTTTTTTTTTTTGCTGGACTGCGACATTGCGGTGGACAGATCGGACCCTTGACTGACATTTTTGACACTTTTGGGGGTACCAGTGACATTACTACAGTAATCAGTGCTATACATATGCACTGTTACTGTAAAAATGACACTGGCAGGGAAGGGGTTAACTTTATTAGTGATGCAGTGTGTCCCTAGGGGCGTGCTTCTTACTGTGCGGGGATGTGGCTTTTCATGTAACAGCAGAGATCTACATAGCAGGACCGTATGATCTCTGCTGTTACACCAGGGAGAATGACAGGCGGCTTTGTTTACATCAGCCGCCTGCCTTTCTCCCTCTGTAACGGATGATCGCGAGTGACTGGCGGAAATCGGGTCCGCCGGTCACTCGGTGTCCGTGAATGAGCTGGGGCGGGAGCACGCCTCCGGCGGCGCGCGCTCGCCACCTATTGGCTCAAAGGTGAGTGACATACCCATGCATCATTTTACCTGCACGGGGCTGACAGCCGCAGTATATGTACTTGCGGCGGTTGGCAAGCAGTTAAAAAACATTCTTCAGTTTCAGATGTTTTTAGGGTTTTAACCACATATTTGTGTAGTTATATTCCCTGTGTTTGTTTGCCTTATATTGTAATGATGGGCACACATGTTGCTGCTTCAGTTTGTGGTGTCATGACTGATCAATGCCCCTATGTCAGTGTAATCATTCTCCTAGCTTGTCCCTATTCACTAAAGCGGGGGTCAGCAACTTGAAGATCACCATCTTCCAGTAGATCATGGCCAGGTGACTGGTAGATCGCATTCTGGGCTTGCTGACCTGCCATTCCAGAGCATCCAACAGAGTGCAATGCAGAGGGACTACTTGTAAAAATAACAAACATGTTATACTTGCTCTGTGCAGTGGTTTTGCTCAGAGCAGCCTAGATCCTCCTCTTCTCGGGTCCCTCTTCGTCGCTCCTGGTCCCTCCCTAATGATGAGTTCCCCCACAGCAAGCAGCTTACTATGGGGGCACTGAAGCCAAGCCACAGCTCTGTGTGTCAATTCAGACACAGAGCTGTGGCTAGGCCCCACCCCCTCTCTCTCTCCTCATTGGCTCACTGACTTTGACAGCAGTGGGAGCCAATAGAGCTCTGCTGCGATCTAAGCCAATGAAGAGAGAGCGAGTCCCCGGCAGCCGAGTCTCTTGTGCAACATAGCTGGATAGATATGGGTTCAGGTAAGTATGAGGGGGGCTGCTGCACACAGAAGGTTTTTATATCTTAATTCATACAATGCATTAAGAAAAAAAAACCACCCGCCTTCACAACCACTTTAAACCCATGATTGCTGTGCAATGGACACGATTGTGACATGGTAATACGGCAATTGGAGGTTTAAATCCGGTGTGAGGAGGCAACACTACCCTGGTGATCTTTGAGGTCTCCCATGTTGTTCAGGTAGATCCCCACTTTTTTTAGGTTGCCTACCCCTGCACTAAAGGAACAGGCGACTTGTTGTGGGTCACGCATCCAATCTATGTGTTGCCATTTTCTCTGTGTTACAGCACAAACATGGAAGTGCTAATTTGATGAAAGACAGCATGTTGATCTCTCATCACATGTTTTAATTGCTCTGTCTGTGTCTGCACCAGATCTAATTACTATTTAGCTCTTACCTGAAGAGCACTAGACTGAGAGACCCTGGGATTGTGGGATTTATAGTTTCTTCACAGGAAATGTCAGTTCTTAGACTACAGAGTTCAGGCATTAACCTGTGCAGTGCCATGCATCATATTTCATGTTTGAACACAAACTGAAACCACTGACACAGAAATGTGAAAATTTACTCTAGGCTGCTTGTACAGGGCAATAAAAGACACCATGAAACTACATGATCAATACACATCTTATTTAGGTGAAAAACACAAGACGGAGGTTGGAAGGTTTGTAATACCTTTAACATTTTCTTGAGAATAGAATAAGAGCCTAACTTTTATTAAAGGGCAGCTAAACCTAATGTAGATATAAACCCAATTATTAAAATCTAATTTATGCTTTAACATGTTAATGTCATTTCAAATGTCATTTTCAGTCTTTCTAAACCTGCAGCTTTCATCAAAATCATACCTGGTAATCCTGCTATAAAGGTCCTTGCTTAGGCATTTCGGGTCACAATATGTCTTCTAATTGTACTCCTTCATTACTCTATCACACATGCCCCCATTGGGGAGTTCTGAGCAGCTGTGCAGGCATACTCACCCATAGAAATCAGAGAAGTGATGTACAGTGGAGGAAGAGACAGAAAGGCTGGAGGAGATTAGTAGTGCTGAGATGCTTAAAACTGAATAAAAAGGGGAAAAATACATTTTATTTAAAAAACCATAAGAAACTAAATGTTGTCCGGTTGTGATTGATCTACCACAAAGGTCCTTGTTTAGAAAATTCTGTTATCAGTTGACAATGGTCTTTCCCTGTCTCTGATTTGCTCTTTTGCATTACTACCCTGTCTTCTGTGCTTCCAAGCTGGTTAAAATGGAACTTCACTCTCTCATTCAACAATGACTATTTTTTAATCCTCATGCTTCTAGCATTAGTAATTAGATAGAAAAGTACTGTATATCATATTTACAAGTTTTAAACTTTTTATTTTTTTACATTTCTTCAGTTACTTCCTGGTTTCCATGCCTAGGCAAAGGATGTCATACATCCGAGGAGTCTTCAGGAGGGGAGGGTGGGCTTTCTCAGCTAAGGTATGCAAACCCTCCTGCATACCTGACTTGAGGATATATGTAACCGATCAAAATTAAGAGGTTTGTATATCAATGCCAGAAGCCTAGCCAACAAGATGGGGGAGCTGGAGCTGCTGATGTTTGAGGAGGACTTAGATTTTGTGGGGATAACTGAGACTTGGTTCGACAGCTCTCATGACTGGATGGCGACCATTCAGGGGTATTCCCTTTATCGCAGAGATAGAGAAGGTAAAAAAGGGGGAGGGGTATGTCTGTATATCAAGAACAGTATACAGGTAAATATGAGGGATGATATTAATAATGGAGCTAAGGACGAGGCAGAATCCCTATGGGTAGAGCTTCAAAGGGAAGGCACTGTGGGGAAGGTAATATTGGGCGTATGCTATAGGCCCCCCAACCTGAGGGAGGAGGGGGAGGCGGACCTCATTTTACAGATAGGATTGGCAGCAAGGATGGGAAATGTCATTATAATGGGGGACTTTCATTATCCAGATATAGACAGGGCAGAAGGAACCTCACACTCAGCCAAGGCTAGGCAGTTCCTAAATATTTTGCAGGACAATTTCATGGGTCAGATGGTGAATGCACCGACAAGAAACAATGCGGTACTTGACCTACTGATTACCAACAATACAGACCTGCTCTCGGATATAGAAATATGGGGCAACTTAGGAAACAGTGACCATAGGTCAATAAGTTTCAGTATTAATTACAGTTATAGGAAGCAGAGGGGTAATATAAGGACACTGAATTTCAAAAGAGCCAACTTCCCAAAACTGCGCTCGCTGCTAGAAAATATCAATTGGGATAGAACACGGAGGAAAAATGGGAGTGCTTCAAGAGCATACTTAACAAGGGGATTGACCAGTGCATTCCAAAGGGAAATAAATTTAAAAGAGCAAAATTAATCCCTGGGTGGCTAAACTCCAACATAAAAATGCATATTCGTGCTAAAGAAAAGGCCTTCAAAAAATTCAAGACTGAGGGGGCATTGGCAGCATTTAAGCATTACAAAGAGTGTAATAAATGTAAAGATGAAATCAGGGCGGCAAAAATAGAACACGAGAGACATATAGCGGAGGAGAGTGAAAAGAACCCCAAGAAATTCTTTAAGTATATAAACAGTAAGAAAGCGAGGCCAGAACACATTGTCCCCATAAAAGATGACAAAGGAAATATGGCCACTAAAGACAGAGAAAAGGCTGAAGTGTTAAATAATTTCTTCACAAAAGAATCGGGGGGCTACACGAACCCAGCTTGTAAGGCGAAACTAAACAACACACCTCAGGAAGTGCCGCCATGGCTAACAGAAGTTAGACTTAGAACTAAACTAGAGAAACTTAACATAAATAAATCACCGGGACCGGATGGCTTGCACCCGAGGGTTCTTAAAGAGCTCAGCCAGGTGATTGCCAGACCATTATTCTTGATCTTTAAGGATAGTTTACAGACGGGTATGGTGCCAGCTGATTGGAAAAAAGCCAACGTGGTACCAATATTTAAAAAGGGGCCGAGGTGTATCCCGGGTAACAATAGGCCGGTCAGCCTAACATCTGTAGTCTGCAAGATTTTGGAGGGGATGTTAAGGGACCACATACAAGATTTTAGTAATGAAAACAGTATTATTAGTAGTAATCAGCATGGATTTATGAAAAATCGTTCTTGCCAAACCAATCTACTTACCTTCTACGATGAAGTGAGCTGCCACCTAGATAAAGGAAAGCCTGTGGATGTGGTGTATCTGGACTTTGCAAAGGCCTTTGACACCGTTCCCCCACAAACGCTTACTGTACAAACTAAGGAAGGTAGGTATGGACCATAAGGTGAGTACCTGGATAGAGAACTGGCTCCAGGGGAGAGTCCAGAGGGTGATGATTAATGGGGAGTACTCGGATTGGGCGGGTGTGGAAAGTGGGGTCCCCCAGGGTTCTGTCCTGGGACCAATCCTGTTTAATTTATTCATAAATGATCTAGAGGAGGGGATATCTAGTACAATCTCTGTATTTGCGGATGATACTAAACTAGGCTTGCCAATATCTTCTATGCAGGATGTGGAAACCTTACAAGCGGACCTGAACAAAATAACGGGGCTGGCAACTACATGGCAGATGAGGTTTTATGTTGAAAAATGTAAAGTAATGCACTTGGAGGCCAGAAACCAGAAAGCAAGCTACTCACTAGGGGGGGAACCTCTGGGTGAGTCTAGGATGGAAAAAGACTTGGGGGTACTGGTAGACAACAGGCTTGGCAGTGGCATGCAATGCCAAGCCGCTGCAAGCAAAGCCAACAGAATACTGGGATGTATAAAAAAGGGGATTCACTCCAGAAATAAAGAGATTATTCTCCCGCTCTACAAGACTCTGGTCCGGCCACATCTGGAGTATGCTGTCCAGTTCTGGGCACCGGTCCTCAGGAAGGATGTGCTGGAATTGGAAAGAGTCCAGAGAAGGGCAACAAAAATAATTAGGGGAATGGAGGACATCAGCTATGAGGAAAGACTACAAGCACTGAACCTATTCTCTCTGGAGAAGAGACGATTGAGGGGAGATATGATATCAATGTACAAATACTGTACTGGTGACCCTAGCATAAGGAACAAACTATTCAGAGTAAGGGAATACAATAAGACACGTGGCCACTCACTAAAACTAGAGGAAAGGCGGTTTAACCTTAAAATGCGTAAGGGGTTCTTCACTGTAAGAGCGGTAAGGATGTGGAATTCTCTTCCACAAGCAGTCGTATCAGCAGGGAGCATTGATAGTTTCAAAAAACTATTAGATGGGCACCTTAGAGACCACAACATACAGGGGTATACAATGTACGGTTAAAAGCAAACACACACACACACACACACACACATCATAGGTTGAACTGGATGGACTGATGTCTTTTTTCAACCTAACTAACTATGTAACTTAAAGCGGAGTTCCACCCTCTGAAAGTTTTTTTCACTAAAAATACCCCCGGGACAGTCAGGGCTAGTGCATTCCACAATGGATAGCCTCTGAACTGTCCCAGTTCGCATTTACCTTTTAGAAGAAATGCTTACCTTGAAAATGTCTTGTCTAGCGCTGCCATCTCAGGTGTGGGCAGCTGAAACCAGCGCGTCCTCTTCGGCGTCCTCTTCGTCCCAGAATGCCCTGCACCGGCCCCGCTCGTCATGTCAGAAGCTGTTTAGCAGGGAATGATGCGCCTGCACCGGACACGACGAGCGGGGCCGGTGCAGGCGCATTGATTCCTGGGAGCGATGATGCTCAGCTCCCAGAAATCAATGCAAGCAGGAAGTGACGGCGTGGGCCATGGCCGCAGAGAGAGGAAGAGGAAGTAAGGCGAGTATATTTTCTTCTAAAACAAGGTAAGTAAAGAAAAAAAAAATCGTGATTATCCATTTATTTTTCAGGTGACACAGAGCAAGCAGATGGGGCAAAGTGTCTTTTAAGGGTGGAACTCTACTTTAAGGACAGATGGATTCCATGAAGTAAATGCTACATGAATCATCTGTCCTTACTCAAGATGACCACAGCCAGAAATGCTAGGGGGCATTTTTTCAAAGTGATTTCTCAACAAAAAAAATTGAGACGTGGATAGATGGGGGAGTTTGCTTTAAATATTAAAAATGAATTAAATAGCATTTTTGATTTCTGGTGCTCAAATGTAGTGTTGTTCTATTTTCATGAACAAGCCTGTCATGGGCCTTTAACAATGACATGCACTGGAGCTCAGTGTAGACAGAAAGTGGATGTAAAGCAGCTGGAGGTGACTAACAGCACTGGGATGAAAGGATAAAGAAGAAATAAAATATTTTGCAATTGTTCTAAATTCAGTGCTTTACCAAACCAAACATTATCCAGGTAGCAATTAGACCTGGTGAGGCTTCCAATGGGGACACTTGTCAGTTGCATGTCTTTTAAATCTTATATAGCCACCCTTACCCTTTCTATGAATGACATTTAAAAACAGCCAAAACACTGTATTTACTCTAGATGTATACTTTGTAATATTGCTTCATTGTAAACAAGCAATATGTAATTTTAACTACAGTTTCCAAGCTAAAACTTCTTCTGTGTTCTTCTCTTCTTTGATTATGTGTCTTGGGTATAATTAAAAGTGCTGGGGCTCGTTATAGCAGACAAGTGACTGTCTCTTATTGCTGTCCATTTTAGGTTATTCTAGTGTCTGGGAACAAGCTTACCCGATACATAGAACCTTCACAGCTCACAGAAGAATTTGGAGGAAGCCTTACTTATGACCACATGGACTGGTTGAACAAAAGGCTTGTAAGTAAATAAATGATGGCTATTTTTTCTTTTTAAATCATGTTCCTTGATCAGCAATGCTGGAGCTAGTATATTTATTTATAATATGTTTCATCAACAGTACAGTGAAAGCATCACATTTAAAAACCAATATATTTTTTACCTGTAGGGTTTTCTTCTACAAGCTGTTTATAACTCTCCAGTGTTGTGCTTAAAATATAAGTTGATCTTTCATAACATGTTACACCCATATCCATGGTGTAACATGTTATGAATGCACTGTGCCCCCGCCCCTTCCCCTGGTCCTCGCTGTGACAGCAGACCGAAGATCTTCTCCCTGTGTCAGCTGCCACAATTGTCTCCCGTCTCTGCTGCCGCCCACCAGGCCGCGCCACTTGTTCACAGTCCTCTGTGAATGGAAAAATACAAGGTCCGGCAGCCTTTGCGGCTGTCGGCTTGTAGTTTTCAATGAACGACCATGGTGCTGTGGTAATTCATTGAGTCTTCCTTTCAGAATGGATCAGCTTCCTGGTAGGAGGTATGAGCAAGCCTATACGCACTTATAGATCTGCAGGAGACGTGTATGGCATCAGCGATCTGCTGATCTTTTGTGCAATGCTTTACACAGGCTCCCGAAACAAAAATAATAAATGCACGTTTTTTTTATCTGTAAAACTCATCCCTTTAACCTTCCTTTGGCAAATTTAGAAAGCAAATTAAATAAAGGTGGGAAAGAAAAAAACCTAACTGCAGCACTCACTGATATTTACATATAAATATCAAAAGACCACTGAAAAAAAAAAGTGTTTTGCGCTGTCAGGAAAATGTCTAATTCAATATATAGTGTATAACAAACAAATCAAAAAATAGTCCTATAAATGAAAAATATAAAAATCCACCGAAAGTGTGCAAAATCTATATGCAGCTGCTGTGTATCAACACCAAGTGATTATAATACTGCTTACCAAATCCCACAACTCAAGAGGTCTGAATCTGCATTTAAAAGATGACAGATCCTGCATGGATTGCTCTAGCTCTTTTCTCTCACACCTCCGTAAGCATCAAGCCTTGCTCTCTCATAAATGGTATGCCCCAAAAGTGGTCACTGGATCCGCTTCTCATATACCGTCTCTGCAGCAAAAACACATACCAAGGAAAGAGCAAGAAAAATCCCATAGTGAAGTGCCATTTAAAAACATTTAATTTGAAACCAAGTAGGTACTCACAAAACAGTATGACAAGTATATCACACAGCACCGCCGACCCTCTGGGTGGGCTTGATAACGTCACCGCTAAGCTTTGCCCTATGAACATTTTGTCTGACTGAATGTCCTCCAAGTGGCTTCTGTTGAGAACCGGCAGTGCTCTGCAGTATGGTTGTCATACTATTTATTTTGTAAAAAACAAACCTGATTCCTCCATCCACACATTTGAGGTGGATGGGTGGGATCCTCCCTATTGTGTTATTGTATTCTGGCAGCGGGTAGACTTTCCTGATGTCATAATAGCCTGCAACAATCTAGAGAGAATTATCCAGTAGATGGGTTGTACAGAAGTCCATCAGTAGATCAACTTCTGTACAATCACAGTGCCCATAGATGGTTCACAATTCAGCTGGTGTCTGCTTAACCAGCCGAATTACAATCAATCTATGGGTAGCTTAAGTCTATAATCTTACAAAGCAGTTCTGCAGTATAGTGTTTGCCCTTCAGTGAAGGTAACCATTGGCTGTGTTATACATCCAACACTTTGTGAAAACTGTAGCCTAGACCAGTGGTCCTCAACTCCAGTTCTTAGGGCCCACTAACAGGCCAGATTTTAAGTATTACCTTAGGGAGATGCAGACTAGAATACTGCAATCACTGAGCAGAAAATTATATCACCTGGGATATATTTCAGTTATCTTGCAAACCTGGCCTGTTAGTGGGCCTTGAGGACCACTGGCCTAGACCACTCCTTCCATGATGTTTCATTGTTAGTCCTTTTACTCATTTACAAAAGCCAGTAGCAAGAGCACATCTTCTCATTCTGGCTATATTCAACCCAATAAAAGCACGCAAGGCAACTCAGGCACCAGTAGTAACAGTTAGACCAAGTATAGGATGGTATTTAGTATTCCTATTGAAGAGACAAGAACTCACTGCTCAAGGTGGTGTAATTGCCTGATGACTCACACCGGTGCATCCCCCGGCTCGCCTCCGTGAAAACTTGATAAAGGAAAAGGAATTGGCAGCACTCCAGGTTGAGTCAAAATCCAGATTTATTGACTGGACATCCAAATATGACAATCGTGACAAGGTAGACGCGTTTCACACACTGACTGTGTGCTTAATCATTAATAATGATTAAGCACACAGTCAGTGTGTGAAACGCGTCTACCTTGTCACTATTGTCATATTTGGATGTCCAGTCAATAAATCTGGATTTTGACTCAACCTGGAGTGCTGCCAATTCCTTTTCCTTTATTTAGTATTCCTGATTGCTGCAATACATAATTGCTTTTGAGATTTTTCAGCATCCTAAACTATCTATGCTTGTCCCCACTACTTCCATACTTTATCCAGACCCATTACATAGCAAATGCTGTAAGCCATCTGAAGACAAGCAGACGCCTCAGTACCCTGACATTCTAGATGAGACTTATGTCTTATGTCTTTTTTTTTGTAATCTGCAGGGATGAATAATCCAATCAGAGAACAGCAAATCTGGAGAATAGGGAAGCTTTTGCCCACGGTCATTAGGTTACAACTTTTTTTATTTATGGACTTGTTGACCAAGAATTGTGTGGTTGTTATAGAATACAGCACCACTTTTGTGCTTATTTTTTATTCTCCAGTTTTAATGAATCAGCCCCTGTTTAGGCATACAAATAAGAGTGTTTGCATTTACAGTATATTGAGAACATTCTAATCTTCAGCTGCCATGAGCTGTATTTGCAGTGGAAATTTTGCATTCACCTGTACTCATTCTAGTTCTGATGTATATTAATGCTTCCTCTGCTGAATTTCAGGTATTTGAGAAGTTTACAAAAGAATCCACATCATTGCTGGATGAACTTGCTGTTATCAACAATGGGAGTGATAAGGGAAATCAGAATGAAAAAGACAGGTTTGTGAAACGAGCTTATTGTACTTCCCTTGTCCTGATCAGCTCTCTCATCATAATGACAATATTAGAAGCCATGTGTGCTGCCTGCCTTTCATAACCAGCAGAGGAGGGGGTGAAGAGCTCTTTGTCTGCAGACTGAGGTTAGGTATTTGAAAATTCACAGTCCGCATTAGGATGCGTTTCTTTACAAAACCCCGGGGACATAATTTGGCTAAATGAGGGAAATGTACAACAAAAAAATTTGTTAAATTTATAGTGTGTGTGTATTATGTATGTGTATATATGTACGTGTGTGTGTATATATATATATATATATATATATCTATATATATATATATATATATATATATATATATATATATACAGTGGGTACGGAAAGTATTTAGACCCCCTTAAATTTTTCACTCTTTGTTATATTGCAGCCATTTGCTAAAATCATTTAAGTTCATTCTTCTTCCTCATGAATGTACACATAGCACCCCATACTGACAGAAAAACACAGAATTGTTGACATTGTTGCAGATTTATTAAAAAAGAAAAACTGAAATATCACATGGTCCTAAGTATTCAGTATTTAGTAGAAGCCCCCTTTTGATCTAATACAACCAGGAGTCTTTTTGGGAAAGATGCAACAAGTCTTTCACACCTGGATTTGGGGATCCTCTGCCATTCCTCCTTGCAGATCCTCTCCAGTTCTGTCAGGTTGGATGGTAAACGTTGGTGGACAGCCATTTTTAGGTCTCTCCAGAGATGCTCAATTGGGTTTAAGTCAGGGCTCTGGCTGGGCCATTCAAGAACAGTCACGGAGTTGTTGTGAAGCCACTCCTTCGTTATTTTAGCTGTGTGCTTAGTGTCATTGTCACGTTGGAAGGTAAACCTTTGGCCCAGTCTGAGGTCCAGAGCACTCTGGACCTCAGAAAGCAGTAGAAAGAGAGAAGTGCTCATGCCGCTGTACAGAACACTGGTGAGACCTCACTTGGAGTATTGTGCGCAGTACTGGAGGCCATATCTCCAGAAGGATATAGATACTCTAGAGAGAGTTCAGAGAAGAGCTACTAAACTAGTACATGGATTGCAGGAAAAAACTTACCAGGAAAGGTTAAAGGACCTTAACATGTATAGCTTGGAAGAAAGAAGAGACAGAGGGGATATGATAGAAACTTTTAAATACATAAAGGGAATCAACTCGGTAAAGGAGGAGAGCATATTTAAAAGAAGAAAAACTACCACAAGAGGACACAGTTTTAAATTAGAGGGGCAAAGGTTTAAAAGTAATATGAGGAAGTATTACTTTACTGAGAGAGTAGTGGATGCATGGAAGTGGTAGCTGCAAACACAGTGAAGGAGTTTAAGCATGCATGGGATAGGCATAAGGCTATCCTTCATATAAGATAGGGCCAGGGACTATTCATAGGATTCAGATATATTGGGCAGACTAGATGGGCCAAATGGTTCTTATCTGCCGACACATTCTATGTTTCTATGGAGAAGGTTTTTGTCCAGGATATCCCTGTACTTGGCCGCATTCATCTTTCCCTCGATTGCAACCAGTCGTCCTGTCCCTGCAGCTGAAAAACACCCCCACAGCATGATGCTGCCACCACCATGCTTCACTGTTGTTACTGTATTGGACAGGTGATGAGCAGTGCCTGGTTTTCTCCACACATACCGCTTAGAATTAAGGCCAAAAAGTTCTATTTTGGTCTCATCAGACCAGAGAATCTTATTTCTCACCATCTTGGAGTCCTTCAGGTGTTTTTTAGCAAACTCCATGCGGGCTTTCATGTGTCTTACACTGAGGAGAGGCTTCCGTCGGGCCACTCTGCCATAAAGCCCCGACTGGTGGAGGGCTGCAGTGATGGTTGACTTTCTACAACTTTCTCCCATCTCCTGACTGCATCTCTGGAGCTCAGCCACAGTGATCTTTGGGTTCTTCTTTACCTCTCTCACCAAGGCTCTTCTCCCCCGATAGCTCAGTTTGGCCGGACGGCCAGCTCTAGGAAGGGTTCTGGTCGTCCCAAACGTCTTCCATTTGAGGATTATGGAGGCCACTGTGCTCTTAGGAACCTTAAGTGCAGCAGAAATCTTTTTGTAACCTTGGCCAGATCTGTGCCTTGCCACAATTCTGTCTCTGAGCTCTTCAGGCAGTTCCTTTTGACCTCATGATTCTCATTTGCTCTGACATGCATTGTGATCTGGAAGGTCTTATATAGACAGGTGTGTGGCTTTCCTAATCAAGTCCAATCAGTATAATCAAACACAGCTGGACTCAAATGAAGGTGTAGAACCATCTCAAGGATGATCAGAAGATATGGAAAGCACCTGAGTTAAATATATGAGTCTCACAGCAAGGGGTCTGAATACTTAGGACCATGTGATAATTCAGTTTTTCTTTTTTAATAAATCTGCAACAATGTCAACAATTCTGTGTTTTTCCGTCAATATGGGGAGCTGTGTGTACATTCATGAGGAAGAAGAATGAACTTAAATGATTTTAGCAAATGGCTACAATATAACAAAGAGTGAAAAATTTAAGGGGGTCTAAATACTTTCCGTACCCACTGTATGTATATATATATATATATATATATATATATATATATATATATATATATATATATACACATTATCTCACAAAAGTGAGTACACCCCTCACATTTTTGAAAATATTTTATCTTTTCATGTGACAACACTGAAAAAAAGGCACTTTGCTACAATGTAAAGTAGTGAGAGTACAGCTTGTATAACAGTGTAAATTTGCTGTCCCTTCAAAATAACTCAACACACAGCCATTAATGTCTAAACCGCTGGCAACAAAATGAGTACACCCCTAAGTGAAAATGACCAAATTGGGCCCTATTAGCCATTTTTCCACCCCAGTGTCGTGTGTGTTACAAGGTCTCAGGTGTGAATGGGGAGCAGGTTGGTTAAATTTGGGGTTATCGCTCTCACTCTTTCATACTGGTCATTGGAAGTTCAACATGGCACCTCACGGCAAAGAACTCTGAGGATCTAAAAAAAAATTGTTGCTCTACATAAAGATGGCCTAGGCTATAAGAAGATTGCCAAGACCCTGAAACTGAGCTGCAGCACTATGGCCAAGTCCATACAGCAGTTTAACAGGACAGGTTCCACTCAGAACAGGCCTCGCCATGGTCGACCAAAGGAGTTGAGTGCACGTCCTCAGTGTCCTATCCAGGGGTTGTCTTTGGAAAATAGACATATGAGTGCTGCCAGCATTCCTGCAAAGGTTAAAGGGGTGGAGGGGGGGGGGGTCAGCCTGTCAGTGCTCAGACCATACGCCACACACTGCATCAAATTGGTCTGCATGGCTTTCATCCCAGAAGGAAGCCTCTTCTAAGGATGATGCAGAAGAAAGCCCACAAACAGTTTGCTGCAAGATAAGCAGACTAAGGACATGAATTACTGGAACCATGTCCTTTGGTCTGATGAGACCAAAATAAACGTATTTGGTTCAGATGGTGTCAAGCGTGTGTGGCAGCAAACAGGTGAGGAGTACAAAGACCAGTGTGTCTCGCCTACAGTCAAGCATCGTGGTGGGAGTGTCATAGTCTGGGGCTGCATTAGTGCTTCCGGCACTAGGGAGCTATAGTTAATTGAGGGAACCATGATTGCAAACATGTACTGTGACATACTGAAGCAGAACATGATCCCCTCCCTTTGAAAACTGGGCTGCAGGGCAGGATTCCAACATAATTACCCCAAACACACCCCCAAGACAACCATTGCCTTGCTAAAGAAGCTGAGGGTAAAGGTGATGGACTGGCCAAGCATGTCTCCAGACCTAAACCCTATTGAGCATCTGTGGGGCATCCTCAAGCGAAAGATGGAGGAGCATAAGGTCTGTAACATCCACCAGCATAAAATGCTACACAGTGCTCTGGACCAAGGTCTGAGGGGGTCTGTAATGCTGCACAGTGCTCTGGATAGTGGTATAAGACTGAGAGGCCTGTTATGCTGCACAGTTCTCTGGATGGTGGTATGAGAGAGGCCTGTAATGCTGCATAGTGCTCTGGATGGTGGTCTGAGGGGAGGCCTGTAATGCACAGTGCTCTGGGATGGTCGCCTCACTCTGCGAGGCCTGTAATGCTGCACAGTGCTAGATGGTGGTCTGAGGAATAGCCTGTAATCCACAGTGCTCTGGATGCCAGTGGTCAGAGGAGGCCTGTAATGCACACAGTGCTCTGGATGGTGGTATGAGAGAGGCCTGTAATGCTGCACAGTGCTCTGGATGGTCTGACTCTGAGAGGCCTGTAATGCTACACAGTACTAGATGGTGGTCTCAGGTCTGAGGGATAGCCTGTAATGTACAGTGCTCTGGATGCCGGTGGTCAGAGGAGGTCTCTAACGCACACAGTGCTCTGGATGGATGGTGGTCTGAGGGGAGGTCTTTAGTTGTAATGTACACAATTACAGTGCTCTCTGCTCTGGACGGTCATCGTCTGGAGGCCTGTAATGCATAGTGCTGCTCTGGACGGTCGTCTGAGGACTCGGAGGCCTGTAATGCTGGGTGCACAGCCTACTAACTGCTGCTAAGCTAAGCACGCTACAGACTCAAGTCGCTTGCTTGTTGGGAAACTGGAAGTTTGTGAGGGTAAACCTCCCTGCCTCACAATTTCGTTTTTTTGTTTGTTCGTTAACTAAAACTTAATTGATTTTCATTAGTTTGTGTCAGTGGACCAAAATGTGATATACTTTTCATTTTTTATTTTTTTTTTGTCACTGTAAAAAGGCTGCTGATGAAAAGTTTGACAAATGGTTTTGTTGACCAAATTAACACTGTTTATGAGTACATATAATCTGATTTTTTTTACAACAGCGCTGTTTGTTTTTTTCCTAAGCTATTTTGCTTGCAAGAGTTATTTATGAGATATTCACATGTATTATTTCATATTTTCCTGATTTACAAAGGAAAAAAAATAGAAATAAAACTCTGCACTTGCTTCAAATTTATGTCTGTGTAATATAATATATTAACATTGAATAGGTAATATTTCTATTTATAAGTGTGTAGGCAGAGTTGGTAAAATTGTTGTCTGTGGCTTAAAATTGTTAACTGTGTAAATATGGTCTTAATAAAATGTAAACTTATTACAGTGGGTGTAATTGGTAGAAGCTGATATTCTGCTATTGAGGAAATGCCCTCAATTCCCACAATAGACCTGTGATTTAGAAGGGACTCTACCATATCATGTGTTCTTCCTGAATCAATCAGCAACCATATTCTCACGTTTTAAATTACACTTGATTCTTTATACCAAATGAAGTTAAGGAAAAGGTGAATCTTTCACGGCAAAGTGTTCATTTGTCAATTGAAACGATATGCCGGTGGAGGATGTGGAACAAGGAAGTCTCATATTCCTGCTTGTGCAGTCTGTGGAGAATACCTGCCAGCATACAGAGACAGGTGTCATTGTGTCATGATCGTTTTAGTGATCAACCATACTGAATAGTTATTTCACAGTAGTTTTTTCTATTTTTCATTTTATATATATTAAATTTGTGTTTGTTTTTTTTTTTTTTTTTTGTCCTACAGACATTTTAAGATTCTCATTTCGTTTCCACCTACAGTGCAATCTTCAACATTGCCAAATAACTGCTTAAAAAATATATTTTATTGATTAAAGCATGCATATTATGATGTTAACTTGGGTAAACTGTAGTTAGAGATGACATGCTGGTACCTATGCACCTATGCATGTACAGTACCTCCAGATCTCTTTTTAGAGATTAGGCATCAATTACGCCCCAAATCTCTCCCGTCACTTCCTGTATTATCAAAATAGGAAGCATAAAAGTCCCCTTTTTAACCACTTACCCACTGGGCACTTAAACCCTCTTCTAACAGGCCAATTTTCAGCTTTCAGTGCTCTCACATTTTGAATGACAATTACTCAGTCATGCAACACTGTATCCATATGAAATTTTCATCCTTTTTTTCACACAAACAGAGCTTTCTTTTGGTGGTATTTAATCATAATTTTGCGCTATAAATGAAAAAAGACCGAAAATTTGGTAAAAAAAATGCATTTTTTTTTTGTTTTGGTTTTAAATTTTGCAAATTTAGTCATTTTTATTCATAAAATTTTGACTAAAATTTATACTGCTACATATCTTTAGTAAAAATAACCCAAATAAGTATACATTTTTTGGTCTTTGTGAAGGTTATAGAGTCTACAAGCTAAGGTGCCGATCATTGAAAATTGATCACACCTAAAGTACTGACGGCCTATCTCATTTCTTGACACCCTAACAAGTCAGGACAGTACAAATACCCCCAAATGACCCCTCTTTGAAAAGTAGACATTCCAAGGTATTTAGTAAGAGGCATGGTGAGTTTTTTGAAGTTGTAATTTTTTCCCCACAAAATGGTCATATTATGAAGTTATTTCTTACACACTGTATAGGCATACTTGCAACTACACACCAAAATACATTCTGCTACTCCTCCTGAGTATGGCGATACCACATGTGTGACACTTTTCCACAGCCTGACCACATACAGAGGCCCAACATCCAAGGAGCACCGTCAGGCGTTCTAGAAGCAAAAATTACACATATAATTTTCTGACGACTTATCACACTTTTGAAAGTCCTGGAGCACCTGGACAGTGGAATTACCCACAAAATGACCCCATTTTGGAAAGAAAACACCCCAACACATGATCTAGGAGGCATAATGAGTATTTTGAACATGTCATTTTTTTCCACAAGTTTTTGGAAAATGTGGAAAGAAAACCAAAACGCATTTTTTTTTACACAAAGTTGTCCATTAGACATTTCTAACACATAGCAGGTACATAGCAAAAATGACACCCCAAAATACATTTTTCCACTCCTCCTGAGTATGGCGATACCACATATGTGAGACTTTTCCACAGCCTGGCCACATACAGAGGCCCAATATGCAGGGAGCACCGTAATTTCCTGACTTCCCATTACAATTTTGTGAGACACTGTAGGGCACCGATGAGCATTGTAGTGGCACTGATGTGGCATGGATGTGGCCCAGATGAGCACTGACGTGGCATGGATGTGGCACTGATGAGCACTGACGTGGAATGGATGTGGCACTGATTAGCACTGATGTGTCATGGATGCAGCACTGATGAGCACTGACGTGGAATGGATGTGGCACTGATGAGCACTGATGTGGCATGGATTAGCCCTGACGTGGCATTGATGTGGCACGGATGAGCACTGATGTGGCATGGATAAGGCACAGATTAGCACCCTGACGTGGCATGGATATGACACAGATGAGCAGTGACATGGCATGGATGTGGCATTGATGTGGCACGGATGAGCACTGACGTGGCATTGATGTGGCACGGGTGAGCACTGACGTGGCATGGACGTGGCACGGATGAGCACTGACGTGGCATGGATGTGGCACGGATGAGCACTGACGTGGCACGGATGAGCACTGACGTGGCACGGATGAGCACTGACGTGGCACGGATGAGCACTGACGTGGCACGGATGAGCACTGACGTGGCATGGATGAGCACTGATGTGGCACGGATGACCACTGACATGGCACGAATGAGCACTGATGTGGCATGGATGTGGCACGGATGAGCACTGACATGGCATGGATGAGCACTGATGTGACATGGATGAGCACTGACGTGGCATGGATGTGGCACGGATGAGCACTGACGTGGCATGGATGTGGCACAGATGAGCACTGACGTGGCTTTGATGTGGCACGGATGAGCACTGATGTGGCATGGATGAGCACTGACATGGCATGGATGAGCACTGACGTGGCATTGATGTGGCACGGATGAGCACTGAGGTGGCATGGATGTGGCACAAATGAGCACTGAGGTGGCATGGATGAGCACAGATGTGGCATGGACGAGCACTGAGGTGGCATGGGCAGGCACAGATGTTGGATGGATGAGCATGGATGTGGCATGGATGAGCACTGAGACAGCATGGGCAGGCACAGATGTTGCACAGATGAGGCATGGAAGAGCACGGATGAGCATAGATGTGGCATGGATGAGCACTGAGGTGGCATGGGTGGGCATGGATGTGGCATTGATGAGCACTGAGGTGGCATGGGTGGGCACGGATGTTACACGGATGATGCATGGATGAGGCACGGATGATGCATGGATGAGGCACGGATGATGCATGGGGCACGACTGAGGCACTGATGGGGCACGAATAAGGCACTGATGGGGCATGGATGAGGCACTAATTGGGCACAGTTGAGGCAGAGGAGGCGTGCAGCTGCAGTTTCTCTCCTCTCCTCGCACGCTGTACCGATTTCTGTGTACAGCGTCCTAGGAGAGGAGAGAAATGAACCGGACATGCGCCGGTTTGTTGTGACGTGATCGCTCCGTCATTGGACAGTTGTCGTGGAAACCCTTTGGAGGATTATCTCCTGTTCGTGTTTTAATGACAACTACACATTTTAGATTTACCATCACGAACCGTCCCAGTGACAATAGTCTCAAGCACAAATATTGAATCTGCCCAGTAGGGATACAAGCATTTCTAAGAGAAGATCTAACCCTTCCCTACTCTCTTAACTACTTGAACTCTGGAAGGTTTTACCCCCCTTTATATCCAGAGCATTTTTTGCTATTCAGCACTGTGCTACTTTAACTGGGAATTGTTCAGTCATGCTACACAATACCCAAATGTAATTTTTCCCCCCACACAAATAGAGCTTTCTTTTGTTGATATTTGATCACCACTGGGTTCCTTGTTGTATAAATAAAAAAAGACCAAACATTTTGAAAAGAGAAAAAACAACATTTTCTACTTTCTGTTATAAAACATATCCAATAAAAAAAAATCTAGTTTCTTTATAAATTTCGGTCAAAATGTATTCTGGTACATGGCTATGTACCTGAAAATATTAGTTGGGTTTGTGTGAAAGTTGTAGCATCTACAAACTAATGGTACATATACAGAAAATCATCGACAGACGCAGCTCCAGCTCTTCAGAGACTATAGGGTTATGCTCCTCCAATCAGGAATAGGTGCTAGGCAGGAAAAAAGTTTAACCACGCCTATGGGCCTGTCCCTGCAGGCATAACCCCACACACTCTGCTATCAGCAATCAGTTTGTTTCTGCCTAGTTTTAGGAATAGGACCTAGCTCCCTGCTGTCTTCGGTCTTAGCTTTTACCAGGGAATATTTTTATTTTTTGCACAAGTTAGTTCCTGACAGACCAAGATCTAGAGGGACTAAAAGCAACAGCCAGCTGTGCTTTCCCACTGGATAATCTAGATCCTTAAGGTCCCCAGCCTGGCCAGTGAGCTTGAGCAGGTTATAGTCCAGAACTACGGCTCGCAACGACAGTGCCCTGACCGATGGAGACGAGCCTGCGAGTGGACCCTCTCGCTGGGACGCGACGACCTGGAACACCCCGAGTCGCAGCTTCCCCCTGGCTGACAGCACCCCCATCCTGGGTGGGAGGTGTTCTGTTTCGGTGTGGTGCCCACCTGGTATCGGGGAGGCGGCAACTTGGTCGTCTGTGCATACTTTCACAAAATTCTACAAAGTTGATGTGTTGGCATCTTTGGATGCTTCCTTTTGGCCGCAAGGTTTTGCTAGCTACTGTTTGAAGAGAATCCTTTTTTTGTTTTCTCTTTGAGGGTGTATGTTTTTTCTGGGTGAGCTCCAGTTGTTCTAGGTTGAGCTCTATGTTACCTGGTTGGCTAAGTTTAGCCTTTGGGGAATTTTGGCCTCTTTGCGTTGTCTTCCCATCCCTCATGAATATACTGCTTTGGGACATTTCTATAGTCTCTGAAGAGATGGAGCTGCGTCTGTCGATGAACGATAGAGAAAACTGGATTTTTGTAAGAACTTACCGTAAAATCCTTTTCTCTGAAGTTCATCGACAGACGAAGCATCTGCCCCTCCACTTCTGAGTGAATGAGGTTTTTTTTTGTATTCTAAACACTGCTTGCAACTAAACAATAAACAATTGCTGATAGCAGAGTGTGTGGGGTTATGCCTGCAGGGACAGCCCCATAGGCGTGGTTAAACTTTTTTCCTGCCTAGTGCCTATTCCTGATTGGAGGAGCATAACTCCCTGTAGTCTCTGAAGAGATGGAGCTGCGTCTGTCGAACTTCAGAGTAAATAATTTTACGGTAAGTTAATACAAAAATCCAGTTTTTGCAGCTATAGACTCTACAATGTAGTGGCAGTGATCAGTGATTTAGACAGAACATATACGATAAGAAATTTTCACAATTCCCCCATCAACACAGGCAGTGTTGACAGGGGAATCAGCAGTTTTCTTCTCCCGGCGGAGAGGGGCAGAGGTGGGCAGGGGAAGCCATCCATGCTGGAAGAAGACTGTGATTATCGTTACCAGCTATAGCAGCCACTAGAGATAATTCTAAGAGAATCCAGCAGGCTATTTGTACCCATTTGATCGCTGTATCAACTTGGTACATTCAGCCTGCCAATTACCGGTTTGAATCTCTGCCGGTTCCTGCTAAACCGGCTAAGATTTGAACTGTGTGTGGCTGGCCCAATAGGGTGGCAGGCATTCTGACGCTAACATACACTATTTGGGAGGGTCACTAGCTGACACTGACATCACTAGTGACAATACAGTGATCAGTGATAATATGGACACTGTACTAATGACACTGGCTGGGAAGGGGTAAATATCAAGGGGCAATTAAGGGTTGACTGTGTGCCTAACAATTTGTACTGTGTGTAATAGGTGCTGCTTTTACTTTACTATCTGGCTGTGTTTTCCTCCTATCTGGCTGGTTTTCAGGGAGAAGAAACAGCCAGATCTCTGTTCCTATTCTACTAAAGTCCTGCTGTGTCCATTCACAGCATGGGTCAGCAGGGGGTAATGTAGGTCAGGTGGCGTATAGATACATTGTTCGGACCTCCTGTGCTGCCAGTCCTTAGTAAATCTACTGTTGGTGGCCGGCAAGTAGTTAAAAATAAATAACTAATTAAAAAATTTCCTTTGCTACACTTGTCTTGTCTTGATTTATTACAAGTCTTGAGTTTTCCATTTGAAATTAGAATATGCAAAATGCAGGTGCAAGGTTACAATTGGCCCCAGTTGCCATTTGAATAGAGATGTGGCTGCATGTCCCCGAAAGTATCTTTATGGTAAAAATCCAGTAACAGCCCTGTACACGGTGTTGCATTTGCAACTTGCATTGTAGTTGATTGCGAGGAACAGGAAATTACAGTCACTCTGCTATACTTCTGAACACATTTTGTTCTAAGTAGTAAGCTTGACTGCTCCCATATTTAATAAGTACACATAAAAACAAGACACTTAGAACAATAACATATTGATAAGAATATTTCCATAAGCTGACTACATTCACATGTATATGTAAAAACCCTCTAAAAAGACTGTAAATTGCTTTTATCTCAAATTGAAGAGCCAACGTTGCAGATAATTATTTTATGCTCGAAATAAAGATCTCATTTATTTATTTTATCATTTGAAGGTCAATGGATTTCAATTATCTTCCCTCTGTTGATCCAGAAACGGTTCTACAAACAGGTAAGATATATTTCCTTCTTTGAGAAGTATCACAGTCAGCGTTTGTCAGCTGGTGGGGCATTCCTGAGTAACAAATGATACTGAGCCTTGTATGAAAATGCAAAATGATTTAAGGGATAAAATTACGAGACCTATTAAAACACATAAAAGTCTCTGCTTAGCTCCAGGCTAAGAGGTTTATTTGCATCAGCTGTATAGGCAGACACATACTGAGCACTTCTTGAGAAGCTTCTCTTGAAAAACATGAAAAGTAGCTAAAGGCAACATATGGCTGCCATATCTTTTCTTTGGGAACCAGTTGTCTTTTGCAGACTGTATTTCAAATTCATGCTCATTTCAAGTGTAACTGCACCATTGGTTTTCATCCCCTGCCAGTCATATACTGACCTGTCACTGATCAGATTGCAGAGCCTTTATGGCTCTACCATTTATACCTATGAAGCCATTTATTCCTGTGAAGCTGCTAAGTATGAGTATGAGAAGATTTTAACAAGCTGCTCTGCGAGCTGGTCAATGACACCTAGATGGATCAGGAACAGGTCACTATAAGACTTGGTGACTACCATATACAGTGGGTACGGAAAGTATTCAGACCCCCTTAAATTTTTCACTCTTTGTTATATTGCAGCCATTTGCTAAAATCATTTAGGTTCATTCTTCTTCCTCATGAATGTACACATAGCACCCCATACTGACAGAAAAACACAGAATTGTTGACATTGTTGCAGATTTATTAAAAAAGAAAAACTGAAATATCACATGGTCCTAAGTATTCAGACCCTTTGCTGTGACACTCATATATTTAACTCAGGTGCTTTCCATTTCTTCTGATCATCCTTGAGATGGTTCTACACCTTCATTTGAGTCCAGCTGTGTTTGATTATACTGATTGGACTTGATTAGGAAAGCCACACACCTGTCTATATAAGACCTTCCAGATCACAATGCATGTCAGAGCAAATGAGAATCTTGAGGTCAAAAGAACTGCCTGAAGAGCTCAGAGACAGATTTGTGGCAAGGCACAGATCTGGCCAAGGTTACAAAAAGATTTCTGCTGCACTTAAGGTTCCTAAGAGCACAGTGGCCTCCATAATCCTCAAATGGAAGACGTTTGGGACGACCAGAACCCTTCCTAGAGCTGGCCGTCCGGCCAAACTGAGCTATCGGGGGAGAAGAGCCTTGGTGAGAGAGGTAAAGAAGAACCCAAAGATCACTGTGGCTGAGCTCCAGAGATGCAGTCAGGAGATGGGAGAAAGTTGTAGAAAGTCAACCATCACTGTAGCCCTCCACCAGTCGGGGCTTTATGGCAGAGTGGCCCGACGGAAGCCTCTCCTGTAAGACACATGAAAGCCCACATGGAGTTTGCTAAAAAACACCTGAAGGACTCCAAGATGGTGAGAAATAAGATTCTCTGGTCTGATGAGACCAAAATAGAACTTTTTGGCCTTAATTCTAAGCGGTATGTGTGGAGAAAACCAGGCACTGCTCATCACCTGTCCAATACAGTCCCAACAGTGAAGCATGGTGGTGGCAGCATCATGCTGTGGGGGTGTTTTTCAGCTGCAGGGACAGGACGACTGGTTGCAATCGAGGCAAAGATGAATGCGGCAAAGTACAGGGATATCCTGGACAAAAACCTTCTCCAGAGTGCTCTGGACCTCAGACTGGGCCGAAGGTTTACCTTCCAACAAGACAATGACCCTAAGCACACAGCTAAAATAACGAAGGAGTGGCTTCACAACAACTCCGTGACTGTTCTTGAATGGCCCAGCCAGAGCCCTGACTTAAACCCAATTGAGCATCTCTGGAGAGACCCAAAAATGGCTGTCCACCAACGTTTACCATTCAACCTGACAGAACTGGAGAGGATCTGCAAGGAGGAATGGCAGAGGATCCCCAAATCCAGGTGTGAAAGACTTGTTGCATCTTTCCCAAAAAGACTCCTGGCTGTATTAGATCAAAAGGGGGCTTCTACTAAATACTGAGGAAAGGGTCTGAATACTTAGGACCATGTGATATTTCAGTTTTTCTTTTTTAATAAATCTGCAACAATGTCAACAATTCTGTGTTTTTCTGTCAGTATGGGGTGCTATGTGTACATTCATGAGGAAGAAGAATGAACCTAAATGATTTTAGCAAATGGCTGCAATATAACAAAGAGTGAAAAATTTAAGGGGGTCTGAATACTTTCCGTACCCACTGTACATATAATTACACCCAGGTAATGCAGGTATAATCATGTCCATCCCTTTTTTTAGTACTCTGAGTTTGTGACTGTTATCTTAAAAGATAAAACTGAACATACTATTGGTGGCAACATGCTTGTTTTCATATATGGAGCCACCATTGACCTGTAGGCTATGAGGTAGAGGAGGTTTTTGTTGAATTCATTATTCTAGTTCTGAAATGTAGGGTTCTAAAGAAACCTTAAGCCTTAAACCTTTTTCACTATATGATATATACAAAGTGACCGATATTGCCTATATTTCAGGAAAGTGCTTGTACTGGAGTGATGCCTGCAGTTAGAGGCATCACCTCGGTACCAGTGTCCATAGCCGACGGTCGGCTGTCTTGTAATGACAACCGATGCGGCTGAGAAGCCGCTCGGCTGTCATTACAAGGAGCGGGAGGGGACGTCTAGCAACCCCCCCCCCCCCCTCCAGCCACCTTCAGCGGCTCGCCCGGGTCTCCCGTCCCACCGGGAGACCCGGGCAACCAGCCTGCACGGCCGCCAAAGACCCGATCAAAGCCGCATTAGGCTCTGATTGGGTCTCCATGCAAAAACCCGGATGTGATGTCATGATCCAGGTTAAAAAAATGACAGCATTCAAAACAGCAAAGAAAAAACGATATTGGTCGATCACTAATATATAATATATATATATATATATAATATATATTACTACCTTCATCATTATGCAGCCTTTGTTTACAGCGGAACTTCACCCAAAAGAGGAAGTTATGCTCTTCCTCCTTCTCCCACCCCTCCTCTTTTACATTCGGCACATAATATGTAGGAGGAATAGGTACCTGGATTTTACAGGTGCCCGCTCCCATTTCTGCTCGGATCCCATAGGTGATCTGAGTGAAGGTTCATCTAAACCCCCTCCCTCTTTCCCTCCACAGCTTTCTGGGACGCGCCACAGGTCCCAGAAAGCTGCGAGGCCATTCACAAAGTGCAGCGCGCATGTGCAATGACAACTAGCTGTGAAGCCACATGCATTCACACCCGACTGCCCACAAGTAATATGCAAGTGCTGGGGCTGATGACCAGGGAAGAAATCACTTTGGGTGAGGACAGCACTGGACCCTGGGAGTGGTGAGTGGCTGTTTATTAGAAGTCAGCAGGTACAGTTTTTGTAGCTGCTGACAAATACATTTTCATGCAAGTCACTGAAGAACCACTTTAACATTTACTACTGCCCAAATCCTTTACTTGCATATTTTGTGATGTCCTCAACCCCCACCCTAAAACATCTTAAAGAAGTCAAACTTTAAGCATGCCACTTCCTAACTGCCCTCAGCAGTGTGTTCAGAGGATGCATGCTGCATAGTAATACACAGGGGTGCTGCATAGTAATGCACAGGGATGCCTTTTTTGATGTGAAGGGAAGATTTTTTTGTTAGGCAGATTAAAAAGTTTCCGCATCGTGTCCACTGAAGTCTATTAAACTCAAAACGCACTGTGTTGTGTTTAAAAAAAAAAAAAGTCCCTACCCCTTTCCAAAAATGCAGCAGTTGAATAACGCATACGTGGCAGGTTCACATATATGCTATGCGTGAACCCTGCAAATCCACTGCGGTTCCCGCATCGCATTCAACTTGCAGATAGTTCACACTGCCATATGCGAATCGCTGGGGGTGTCAATACAAAGTTAACGGCACCCCAGATCAGTTTGCCTATCGTAGTTCGAACTGTCATTTCGGACATGAATTGGATCGCATAGGTGTGAACACCCATGCGATCTGATTCTGGTGCAGACCAAAAAAAGGGTCCTGTGCGAGTTGTGTCCGAATGCGATGCAAATTCAGCCATACAATCTGTATGGCTGAATTTGCATCACACAGACATCAAGACAGTGTGCTCGGAATCACATGCGATGTCTGACATCGCATATCTGTGAACCAGGACTAAATGTTAACGTGTCCTATAGGAAACCATGTGAAATGAACTGTAGTGCATTTCTGCAAAATTAAAACCGCACTAAAAAGCACATAGGGGGTGACCAAGGTCTTAAATTAGATGCACACCTGGGAGATGGTCAGGGCATGTTTAATATATAGGTGCAGTGCTGTTTTTAAACAGCAGAGGGGGCAATTTATCTGTCAAGCAGCATCTTTGTAGAATAACTATTATAATCTGCCTCACTGCTCCTCACTGCAATACTTTGCCATGCAGCACTATAGATTACATTTATGTAATAAATTAAAAAAAAATAGATTTATCAGACCAACATCTAACCTTTTGCTGACAAATAGCATACGGTTGGATTTGAAGCACTTAGGATCATAAAGCAGACAGTTACTTTATGGTTTGAAGTGGTGTAGAACAATGTTTCCCAGCAGTTAAGCCTTGATTTCACACAGTAAGGGTTTACGTTACAATCTCTTCCCAATTGGAGATGTTTAAAGTAAACTGGAAGGTCCGCACATTAACTAGAAAATCTTTTACTGCTGGATATTGAACTAAACACCCTGGCTGAGAGAATCAATATTCTATTTAGGAAAGTCTTTCCACTACTTCTGATGCACTTTCCAAGTTGCAGTACTTGTGCAAAACGTCAATATAAATGTGTTTTTTAGCCATAAATGTCAGGTTATAGGTTTAAGTGCAGGTATAAATTGTGTAGGGTTTGAAGATGAGGTCTGACTAAACATCTATATCATATGGTAGTTTCAGATTCAAGAGGGTAGCATTTTCAGTATGAAGCTTGGATAAAAACACAGGGACATGACCTCAATTTAGCAGGAGGAAAGTTCTAAACTAACCTTGGAAAGTATTATTTTACTGAAAGAGTAGTTGAAACTTGGATCAAATTTCCAGCATATGTAGTAAATCAGTCGGCACTAAGTGAACTTAAACATGCTTGGGACAAACAAAATTATACAAAAAAGTTTTAAAAAGTTTTAAAAAATATATATGGTGTATGTGTATATATATATGTACATATAAACTGTACCAAAAATATGTAGACTGCTGTCTGCTTTAAAAATGTTAGTTTCCCAGCTGCCATGCTGATTTATTAGTGCTGATACTTTCCAAATCATTGTTTTGGATCAAATATTAAAGACAAGAGTTTGGAAATACAAAGGAAATAAACATAAATTTTCACCTAGATGTTGCAGCATCAATTCCAGCTGCAGCTGTCCTTGCCTACACCGAGAACTGAGCAATCAGACTACTGATAGCTCAGTCTGTATTTAGTCTGCAGAGAGCCGGTGCCAGTCACCGGCTCTCTGCTTTGCCCCTCCAGTGCTTAGTGGAGTGCCAGGCTGTGGAGGAGGCAGGAGCATCTCACTCAGTCTCCCAGCAGCTAGAGTGAGCGAACTGCCGGTCCAGGCATTTTTGTAAATTCGGACTGTAAATTCGGATTAAAATCTTTCTTCATCTATCAGAAGCACAGAGGAGGGAGCGGAGAGGCTGCAGTAACAGTGTGTGAGAGCTAGTGGGAGGCAAGGTACACACCCCCCCCCCCTCCACACAGCAGAAGAACTGTGTTCTGAATAGACAAGCTGTCTGCTGAGCCCTCTCTCCTCCCGACACAAATTTATCTTGTGTCAAGAAACTTCTCAGAAGTGACTCATGGTGATAACAGAGGAAGGAAGCACTAGAGAGAAACCACACTTAGAGCTTTGGCGAGAGGTAAGTATTACTACAGATATATATGTACTTTGTTCAGATTCCATGACTGAGGTTTACAACCACTTTAACTTGCTTCTTCCAAATCAGTGAATGAATATAAACTGTATATATTTAAAAAGAAAAATTGTCTACCTTTTTAAAAAATATAGAATGTTGCATAAATCAAGATCATGTCACACAGCAGCTAGAGCAATAATTGTTTTGACATTTTTAGCCAGAGAGCACTGGAGGTAATTGTTGGGCACTGTAATTAATAAGGGCTTTGTTTAATTCAGGAAATAATCATTTTGAAATGTCCTCCTCAATGCAGTGTGACCAGAAGGTCAGGAATGATCTTCATGGCAGATTAGGCATTTTACATTAGAGAACGTTTTAATAGCAGAAATAAAGTGCTGTTCTTTTTAGCTTCGTAGAGGTGATGCGTGTTTAAAACTGATATAAAACTGCAAAGTTTGCTCTTTTTCTGTACAGAACTAGCATGATCTTCAGTTTATGGTGTTCAGATGATATCATCCAATAGATAACAAGTGTGTCAACTGGCCGATAAATCGTCCTGCCAACGATGCCCCCTTTATATTTAGTTCCTCTGAAGTGTATCCACTGCCTGCAAATCCAGTTTGATTTTCTTAGTGAGGCGTATCGTGTACTTCCAGACCAGCCAGGCAAGCCCAGAATTTATTTCCACTTGAAACGCTTCTTTGAGTTTCTCACGCTGAGTGTAACGTCTCGGTGCACTGTGTTCTCCCTCTAGAATGCTCATAGTCAGGCCTCAGTAATCTTGGGGATATTCACTCTATTAGAGGTCTTAGCATTTGATTCATAATCCATGATTTGAATCTGTATCTTTAGGAAATGTTTTTATGCTTCTATTAAACCACACTGTAATGCTCATTTCTAAAGTACTTTATTTGTAATATACCCAAATAGGCTGGATTTAGATGCTTATTTATTAAGGCTGGAGGGAACGTAAAGTGAGGTTATTGCCTAAAAAAACGTTGCAATGTCCAGCAATTTTATATTTAGCTGAAGAATAAAATTTAAGCTGGCAAGTAATTGGCTCCTATGAGCTGCTCACATGTTGCTTTGAGGCTTTTGGAGCTCTGAAATGGTCGTTGTTTTGATTTTAAAAAAGCAGACATAGCTGTGTATTTGTCAGAGAAAGCCAAATCGAGAAAAGCACCCTGTGGGTCACCTTATTGGTAGGATTTGATTGCCAAAATGGTCTTTTGAATATCACTTGCCCATTGATGTGGTTTTACGTTGTGTTTTTTCTAAAAGTTGACTTCACCTTTAAGCTAAGTTCTAGCAGTTTGGCTGCTGGTGATGCTTTTTACTTAGACTGAAGTATTTTAGCAATGTTTAATTTTTCCTTGGCAGATTTGTTTGATGTCTTTGACATGTATGGCTTAATATTATTAAAATAACTTGAAAGAAATATCAATTTTAACAACAGGTATTCTCATATCATGCTCATTACAAATTCAGAAAACAAGGGATTTATTTCTTGCTGTAGGATAGGGAATGGAGATATGTAAATCATCCTTTTAATGTCCCTCTGGTTAACTGTGCGCTCAAATGACTGATTTATAGCACAGAGAGAGCTTATACTTGGAGCCTTTTATTCATCTTCTTAAAGCTAGTTTTAGTTTGGTCTCTTCAGTGCTGAATATGGAAGGTTTAGGGGCCTTTCACACAAGAGGTTCAATTTGGTCTGGCTGTCCTTTTCAGCTGGACCTCATCAGATCCTCCATTCTCTTTGGACTTGTGTCCACTTATACCTGGCTTCCTCTGGCCCAGATTGGAGGGCAGTCAATTATAAATGGACAGCCGGTCTGTTTTCACCTGTCTGCCCATAGAGCATAAGCAGAGCAGACACGAACCTGTCATCTGGCCACTCTGCTCGGCTCAGCAGGGGATCAGCAGATGGATTCCCTACTGAGAAAAACCCTATCCGACCCACTGTCCCATGTGAAAGGGGCCTTAACGTGTGGGACCAACAGTAATTTACATACTGTACTGTACAGACAGTCTATAGTTGTTGTTTGTTCTAACCACATGAGAAAGTAGAAAAGTGTTTCTAGTGCATTAGAAATTATATTTAATTATGATCTTTTTAACAATGTATTACCTTTCTGTTCTTTAGGTCATGAGTTGCTTTCTGAGCTCCAGCAGCGGCGGTTCAATGGGTCAGAGGGAGGCGTTTCATGGTCTCCAATGGATGATGAGCTTTTGGCTCAGCCTCAGGTTATGAAACTTCTCGATTCCCTGCGAGAGCAATACACACGTTACCAGGAAGTGTGCAGGCAACGAAGCAAGCGCACACAGCTTGATGAGATCCAGCAGAAGGTTATGCAGGTGAGAAGAGGGTATTCTGTGCCAGCTATAAATCTATAAATGCATGCTGAAACAATTATGGCTTTCTGCAAGACACAGGGGGTCCTGTAACACTATTGTTTTTTTTTTTTTTTTTAGACTTTGACCTCAGAATCCAATTATTTGTTTGTCTCAGGCCACATTCACCCTTGTGCATGCAAGTGTTTGTGCATGTAGTGTGTGGTACAATGGGGAGTGTATGAGTGTTGTGCCCTTGTGCACATACATCTTTATACAAATCTTAGTACATAAAGCACATGCAATAAGGCAGCCTTTTTCAACCAGGGTGCCTTGAGGTTTCTTCAGGGGTGCCTTGGCAAAATGACTAAAAACACAAAGCCATGGATTTTCTTTGTGCACCTGTACAACTGTCTAGACAGTGACAACCAATGATGTTTTCAGTTAATAAGGAGGATGTCTGTTGCTTCCTTGTTTGACCCTCCTGTGCCCCTCTCCCTCAGCACTGTGGTGACATTAGCTGACTGATGGACAGAAATTGAGGGAGAAGAGAAACATTGGTATACTAGTCAGTACCAGTGTGCAAAAGTGTATTTGCTTTGGAAGAATAAATAACCTCGAATGTTGGGTGTCCTATGTGTGGATGTTGCTGCTTGTGCAAAACTATTAAAATATAGTTTTTTACATTTTAGAATGTGGTGCCTCGGGACTGTCCATAATTTTAAAGGGTGCATATAGATTGTCTATAATTTTAAAGGGTACCTTGACTGAAAAAAGGTTGAGAAACTCTGCAATAATGATCAAATGCTTTGCCATTTGGTACCCTAGAAGAAAAATCTAAAGTGCATTTTGGTCCATGGACACGCGAGAGCCCAATGAAAATGATTGTTCAATAGAGGCAGAAAGACTGCTAACTGCCTTTTTAATGCGGATCTCCAAGTTTGATTCAACGTTAAAATCAAGCTGGTCCAAATGAACTATTTCCTTCATTAATACATACATCCACTCTGAGTGCTGTAGAAACTTTACGTAGCATTACCAACATATACTGAAGTATACAGCACAGTATTTTGACAGCAGTATGGGTACTTCCGTCCCGTTCCCAGAGCAAAATTGTGCGCTGTTCAGCTGTTCACAGGAAGCTTTGTGTTTTATGAATAAATGCAAACCTTTCTCTGATTCTGACATAATCTACTCACCTCTCCATCTCACCCAATCAGGGAAAGCCTTGTATTCATTCTTAAAAATACAAGGCTTCCTGTGACTGGCTGAGCAGCACTCAGCTTGACTTGAATTTGTTTAATCAACATGGCGCTGTATACTGTATTTAGCTGATGCTACATAGAGTTTATACACGACTCTAAGCCAGTGCACACATTGTTGAAGGAATAGATAGTTTGGACCATTTTGGTCCAAACACACTACTGTGTAGTTAAATCCAACCCGGAGTTCTGCTTTAAAGTAACAGTCATCACTGCTCTACAGATTTCTGTTGGAGTTGTATGGTGCTTTAAAGTTTTGAAGCTTGTGGAAAGCTTTGAAACTACTTTGTAAAACCTTAGTGTACACACTGCTCTTTCACATACTGAAAGCTATATATGTACAAGGCCTAATGCCTCATGTACACTGGGCAGTGTCATTGATGTCTTGGTTACTTCTCTAAATTCTGATCTTATAACCCCCATCACTTAAGTATTTTTTCAAACAGAATTTAACTGTATATTTTGTTATGTTTTAACATACTTTTTTCAACCATGGCTGCTAGTTTTCCAGAACTTTGTCCTAAACTTATATTAATACTTCTTGAGCTTTATTTAGATATCTTGTCTAGCAAGCTCTTGATATAACATGACACTTTATTTGCACAGAAGCAGACTCTATTCATGTAATAATGTGACACCAGAGCCTATATTGGGGGTTCACATCAAAGGACATTAATACTTAGTTTAGGTTTTTGTTAGCATGAACTTTTTAGATTTTCTTCCAGTTCAACATTATGGACTTGTGTAGGTCAGTGACATGAAATTCCAATTTGAGTTTCAGGTTATACACTTTAAAACAGCCTTTTTCAACCAGGTGCTCCAGGCATCATGGGGTGCCTTCAGGTTTCTTCAGGGGTTTCTTGGCAAAATTCTTAAAAATTGGCCAAAAATTGTATACATGTCAGCAGGTGAATGAAGATTGCCTTTTAGTTACACCATGCCACAGGTTTTCATTGTGCACCATTACAACCTTCCAGCTACTGGCGTCCTAACAGCCAATGACATCATCAGTTGATAAGGAGGATGACGGGCACCTGCACAGCATCCTTGTTTACCCATCTTCTGCCTCTCTCTATCAGCACTGGGGTCACATTAGCTGAGTGAGGGAGAGGAGAAACAATGGAATACCAGTCGATGCCAGTGTGCAAAGGTATATTTGCTTTGGAAGAATAAATCCCCCTCCAATGTTGGGTGTCCTAAGTTTGTGGATGTTGCTGCATTATGTTGAACTATTAGTTTTACTTTTTTACATTTATGAAATGGAGGTGCCTCTAGATTTGTGCATAATTTTAAAGAGTGCGTTTACTGAAAAAAAGGTTGAGAAACTGTGGGAAAAGGCCAAGGGGGTAAATTTGTGTGCAATGCACAGTCTGACTGGTTTTCTTTTAGTTGTTCTGCTGAGAGATGTAATTTTATTAAGGGGTAATCTGCACTCTGGGATATGCCTTCTGTAGTTATAAGAAATGTCGCTTGGTTAGGTTGTACTGACAGGTCTGCTTATCCTGGAAGTCTTAATCCAAGTCTACATGCGTCAGAAGTACAGCAGAGAAACGTGAGTCTACCAGTGCCAAGTCAGCCATATGACCTTGCTAGGAGCAGCAGATATCTCTTTTCAACATAGAATGGATTTAAGTCCGTGTGAGTTCTCCTTGCTGAATATGTACTCACAAAGAAAGATACCTAGCTAAATCACCATTAATGCATATATTAGGAATGCATGGAAGGGAAAAAAAGCGCTGAAAGACACATAAGTACTTTTGCCTTGTAAAATGTTTATACACTGTTTTTAATAAAGTACCAACCCTACCCAAATCCTTTTTTTTTTTTTTTTTTTTTTGTACTGTGACACAGAGTCTGATTTCTTGTTAATATTTTCTGCAGTTTGGGACACTGGCAGTGATTGATTTCCACTGACAGCAAAATTCAAACAAAAGAGTCAACATTAAAACAATTTTTAAAACACCAGCCTGCAGGTCTCCCCACCCCCAATTCAAACAAAGCCCTTTATGTCTGATATGGGTTTTGGGGGACCTCATGCCAAAAATACAAAAAATGACATAAGGACCCCCAAATCCATACCAGGCTCTGCAGGTCTCATACAGATTTTATTTTTTTGTGGAGGGGGCGGGTGGCAAAGCCTAAAATAATAAAGCCCTGGCCCAGTGGTTGGGGAGGAGGGGATACACCTTATCAGAATCTGAAAGCCAGATCCTAGAGCCCCTCACCCCAAGTGAATGAATAGGCGTTACCCCTACTCATTCACAAAAAAAAATGCCAATGCCTTTTGTTTACAGTAAGTGACGGGAACTGTCAGGTTTTACAGTAAGTGACGGGAACGGTCAGGTTTGGCGGGCAGAGTTTTTCGTTTTTTCCCTGTGTGGGTTGGTGGCCATCGTAATTGACGTGGACCTACATCACTGGACAATGTGATTAATGATGCATCTACATCAGGGGAGTTTTTTTCTTTTTTTTTCTTAATAAAGGTCTTGTAAGAAACTGTGTTGTTTGTTTATTTACACTTGTCATTTGATTTTGTGAATGAATAGAAGTACTGTGGTGTACCCCATACTCATTCACTTGGGAGGGGGGGGGTCTGGGAAAGAGGTCCCCCTCCTCAAAAGTACCCCCTACCATGTTGAGGGCATGTAGCCTGGTATGGTAAAAGGAGGGGGGTTGCCGCACATTTTTCTCTCCCCCCCCCCCCCCCCTTCTTTTCCTTGCCTGCCAGGCTGCATGCTAAGATAAGAGTCTGGTATGCATCCCATTGGGCTATTTTGGGTTTTTTTTTTTTTTTTCAAATTTTTGGCTCTGCTGTCAGCAGGGTAGAGTCACTGGTTGATAGGATGATTAATGCCGGCTTCTAAAAACCAATGCAAAAACAGACCATTGTCCAATTATATCCGTTTAAGTCCGCATCTGTTTTTTTAAACTGAACAAGAATAGAGACTTGTTCCGTTGAAAAAAAATGGAACTCAATAGGTGCAGATGTAAACAGATGTAAATGGTAATGCTGATCAGGCATTAGTAATGTTACTTGAAATACCTTTATGTTTTGAACAACTTCACTCCAAGCATTTTTTTGTGCCGCTAGCAACCCTGTTACACTTATGGGTCTACTTTAGTTAGTAAATTATGAAAATATTAGCACCAGACACCCAAAATACAGTTTAAAACTATATGTAGCTGGTTAATCCGCTTCTGTTTGCTTTTTCCATAGAGGGAGAATGCATGTGTTTTTGCTGGGCCTTTGTATAAATTTTAAATTATAAAACTTGCTGATCAGCCACAGTATATATACTGCAGCTGGGTGGCACGTGCATGCAAAATCATGTATAAGGGTTTGTTAAACTTTGTACACAAATGGTAAGTTCACTGTCCATCAGACTGTAGGGGGGACTGGTGGTAAGTGGAAGTAAAAAAAAAAAATGCCCTGTGCGGTGAGCGTAATAGTGCCCTGTCAATGGAAGGGATGGTGCCTGTGTCAAGTGGTGTTTTTTGGTTACTTCCCATGGAATAGGCTCTATGTCCCATGCTGCTCCCATGATGGCCAGATTATGATGTCATGGCCAGCACTAATCAGACACTGTTGGGTAAGATATTACTCCGTCTAATAGTGCCTAGAATAAATTGCTAAGTGCTGAAATGCTCTGCAACAACATAGTTATCTACAGAATATTTACATTGACAGAAAAGTCAATTGCCTGCATTACCCGATAGCATTAAATAATAGTGAACTTATACGGCATACTAGGGCACAGATGTTTGTCAGGAATCTGGATTCAAGTGAAAGCACATTTAGAAAATAAATATGATATGCAATGTTGATTCTGCATGTTTTGAAATATTAAATATATTTGGAATGAGGTGTATATTATTATACAGAACTCCCAAAATCCCTTTCCACATAAAACAGGAAATAACTGCTGGTGCATGTTACCAGATATTTGAATGTAATGTTCTTCGACTGTAGAAATCGTAAAATGTTCAGCAAATGTTTTATTTATTTATTTTACAATCTGTGTGCCTTGCTTTTATTAATTGAATATAGGTTGTAAACTGGCTGGAAGGACCTGGGACAGAACAACTGAGAACCCAGTGGGGTATTGGAGATTCCATAAGAGCGTCTCAAGCCTTACAACAGAAGCACGAGGAGATCGAGAGTCAGCACAGTGTAGGTGGCTGTGTGCCATTGTTACAATATGCTATATCTGCTGCTCATGTACAGTATGAGGAACAATGCTTACTGGTATATTATAGGTACATGTCAGTCAACATTAAAATATAAACCTTGGACTTCATACATGAAACACATCCTTCCTCTTCCAGGATTTAGTTTCTCATTTTATCCCGAATGTCATCCGGGATATTTAGTCGGTAACCATGGAACGCATTGGCTTACCAGTTGTATTGCAGTAGAAGTATTCCAGAACACACACTCACAGTAGAGGCTTTACTGCCTCTCACACATTGTAACCTTATACTGCACAGACTCTTCCAGAACACTTGAGGGTCTCTGTCATACTTTGCTGTACTGGATTATGTAGGTGAAAGAAAATATGTGCTAAGAGAAATATAGATATTGCCATTGCTGACCTCTTAAGAATGATAATTGCCTGGCTGTCATGCTGAGTTTTTTCTTCTAAGACTGGCATTACGTCTGTGTGTTGCAGTAATGTGCCATCAAATGCAGCACGTGGTAATGTGCATTGCGCACCGCATTGTGATGTCATTCATTTTAAAACCCAAACCCACCCTGTCAGTGCACCCAAGCACACCTGCATTTTAAAGTATAAGTTCACCTTTTAAGAAAAAAATAATACATGCACGTATGTTTGCAGAAAATAAAAATGTGCATTTAATATTTGTTCCTGCAGGAGCCTGGAAAGCATTGCATCTGTGATCAGTTGATCAGGGGTACAATGTCAGGTTTCTGCAGACAAGCCCTGCAGTTTTCAGCCCGTACCTCTGATACGGGCTGTTTACAAGCTGCAGGGCTTGTGAATGAACTATGAGAGCACTCATCAGCACCCTCGTAATCCTTTCACAACTACAAGCCATCAGCAACAGTGGTTGATAGTAGTTGTAAGCTATTCCTGTGAATGAACAATGCAGCTATGTGGGCGGAGTCCTGCATGGCCTCGCTGTTTTTGAATTGTGACAGTGGTTACGGGGAGAAGACCCCTGTCCTTTGTCATATTGAAGTGGGGGGGGGGGGGGGCTGCAGGAGCTGGAACATGTAACATGTTCCCAAAGGTGAACTTTTTAAAACACCACAATGCACAGGTGAAAACCTTCTGCACAGAGGGCTACTTGTCCACTTTTTATGTGCGTTGGTATCACATTTAAAATAAACATTGCTGATAGATGTTGGTTTGCGCCATGTGGGTTGAAGCAGCTTAAAAGGAGGTCAAATGCACCTGTTAAGGAACTCTGAGCATAGAAGGGTCTTAAAGTGATTGTAAAGGTAAAAAAAAAAAAAGTTTTGGCTTTTTTTTTAAATATGAAACATGTCTATACTTACCTGCTCTGTGCAATAGAATGGCACAGAGCGGCCACGAACCTCCTCTTTTTGGGCCCCCCGCCGACTCTCCTGGACCCCCCCCCTCTAGTGCCCCTATGGGGAGCCACTTCCCATGGGGGCACTCGTGCATGCTCGCTCCTGAGCCCCGCTGCTGCATCCATTGACACAGACAGTAGGACTCTGCCTCGCTCCCTCGTCACTGGCTTTTATTGGCAGCACCTGATGACCCAGCATAGCCAGTGAGACCCGGAAGTGAAGAGAGAGAGAGAGAGAGAAGAGCTGCAGACGTGTACGATGCTGGATTGAATGAGGGCTCAGGTAAGTAAAAGGGGGGTGTGCGGGTGGATGCTGATGCCTAAACATTTTTTACCTTCATGCAAGGAATGCATGAAGGTAAAAAATGTTTAGGCTTTAGAACCACTTCAAACTGATTTCAAAGCCTGTCAACACCAGCCGTTAGAGTTGTAGAGTTGTGTGTTAGACCTAAAGCTTGCCATCAAAACCAGCAGTTTAATTTTAGGTATATGTCATTTAAGGCACCCCAGGCCGAACCCTCTTCAAATGAGAATCTTTGGGAGTCCCTAACAGGCATAGGCCAAGTACAAGCTGAATGGAGAAAGATTAGTAGGGTAGCTTCCAAGTGGTATGTGATAGGTGAGCAGGATGTTACATGAAGGGCGTCTTAATTATTCTCCTCCTAATATAATTGCCATAACGTTGATATATTTCTAAAACCTAGCACAGCAAACATGAGATTTGTGTTTTTGTCATTGGAAAGATGGAGCATTTGCAGGCCTCGTCTTGGAGACAGGGTTTTCACATTGAAATTGTAAGGTGGTTGTTAGCAAAAAAAAAAACAAAAAAAAAACTAACTACGGTAACTAGCCATGTGTATGGCTACAAATCCTACCAAAATGTGATGCGCCAGAAATATAATAAAAAAGTGATGACTTTAAATACAATAAATCATATCCAGTTCATAAGGCACATAGCAATGTGTGTGCTTCCAATAAAGTGATATGAAGAGTGTCCCCGTATCCAATTGAAGAAAATCCAGTGATGAAAACAAGTTGTAAACACCAATTAGTGAATCCCTCCACCAGGTGAATTAGCCTCTCATCTTCCTAAAGGACCCAAACGGGCCAGCAATCACATGTATCATGGATCAGACTTCCAGGAAAGAGCCACACTGTATTGCACCTCGAGGGATCCCGGGACATATAAAAAACAGATGAAGAAATCTAGTGCTCTCTGCTTACTAATAAGGGTGTGCTTTATTAGAGAAAGGCAGATCAACTCACATTTGTTGGGCACTCAGCCGTGCCTGCTGTATAAGCGATGTCAGCGATCTGTTACCAGAGAGAGACTCTGCGTCGGCCACGCACGCTCCGTCCCCCTATACGCGTTACGTCGAGCGTAATGCTCCTTTGACTTCCTCGGTAGGGGTGGCTAGTGCGTGCCAAGCCTCACTTTAAATACATCAACACTCAGGTGGATTGGCCAGCAGATCTCAGTCCCTCCCCCCGCTCATAGCTCACAACAGGACATCGGAACCTCCGAACCAGGCATGTTTACGGTGGTGTCACTGGCTCATATCGCTAATGGGGCAATTTTAATGTATGGGCATTGATCAAATTACTATTGCACATTGCGGAGATCGCGTGGTGGCGCAGATACCTCTCTGGTTTACATTAAAACAACTAAAACACGTATTCACAAAATCTCATACCATAATAAATGTTGGCAATTAAAATATATATATATAAAAAATTTTTTTTTTTTTTTAAATATATATAAAAATGTTTGGTCTCAGATAAAAATATAATGCATGATGGGGTGTTATCTATTACTAATAAAACAATTTAGATCGAAATCCTTATTTAAACCTCTGGGTGCCAACACCTTGGCCTCGTAGACCCAAAAGGATTCCCTTCTACTAAGCTGGCGAATATAATTACCTCCTCGCCAGTGTGGTTGGACATGTTCAATTCCCCAGAATTTCAGGGAATGAGGTTTCTTATCATGAAACATTTTAAAGTGCTTGGATACGTTGTGTGAAACCTCCCCCTTCTTTATGTTAGAGATATGTTCCCCTATCCTCACGTTTAGGGCTCTGGAGGTGCGTCCTACGTACTGGAGTCTGGTATTCTTTACCTGTGCTATTACAAATAAATGTTTTCTTCTTTTTGGTGTTTTTTTTAGTCTGCTGGCAAACACCACATCTGCCGCACGCATGGAATCCAGACAAGAACTGAAAAATTGTATTTTTCTTGGGTCTAGGGGGATCTATCACTCCCGGGGCCAGCCTGTCCTTCAAAATAGGAGCTCTCCAATATATGAAGCCAGGTCTCTCCGGGAGGTTCCATGCGTGCGGCAGATGTTGTGTTTGCCAGCAGACTAAAAAAAAACACCAAAAAGAAGAAAATTTTTATTTGTAATAGCACAGGTAAAGAATACCAGATTAAAGACCTAATAACATGTACCACAATTGGGGTTGTTTACATGATGGAATGTGGGTGCGGACTCCAGTACGTAGGACGCACCTCCAGAGCCCTAAACGTGAGGATAGGGGAACATATCTCTAACATAAAGAAGGGGGAGGTTTCACACAACGTATCCAAGCACTTTAAAATGTTTCATGATAAGAAACCTCATTCCCTGAAATTCTGGGGAATTGAACATGTCCAACCACACTGGCGAGGAGGTAATTATATTCGCCAGCTTAGTAGAAGGGAATCCTTTTGGGTCTACGAGGCCAAGGTGTTGGCACCCAGAGGTTTAAATAAGGATTTCGATCTAAATTGTTTTATTAGTAATAGATAACACCCCATCATGCATTATATTTTTATCTGAGACCAAACATTTTTATATATATTTAAAAAAAAAAAAAAAAATTTATATATATATATTTTATAACATTTATTTTAATTGCCAACATTTATTATTCCAGGTTTTAGCTTATTGATGTACTTTTAATATTTTTAATATTGTTAATTATGGTATGAGATTTTGTGAATACGTGTTTTAGTTGTTTTAATGTAAACCAGAGAGGTATCTGCGCCACCACGCGATCGCCGCAATGTGCAATAGTAATTTGATCAATGCCCATACATTAAAATTGCCCCATTAGCGATATGAGCCAGTGACACCGCCGTAAACATGCCTGGTTCGGAGGTTCCGATGCAGTGTTAATTTTGGCAGCAAATTTCAATTTAGTTGTAGTCTTAGTCTTAGGACTAAAATGGCATTTTAGTTTTAGTCCCATTTTAGTCTTCTGCAAGTGTTTTAGTTTTAGTCGTATTTAGTCGACTAAAACTCCAGTACATTTTAGTCGACTAAAACGTCCTACATTTTAGTCGACTAAAACTCATTTTAGTCATCTATAATCTAATGGGTGTAGTTCAATTGTAATTTGTAATGCATTATTTAAGCATTTCTCTACAATTTCCAAACTCATTATATACTACTGCTGGTCCTGGAGTGAAAAATCTAATATGTTATTATTTATGGTATTAAGCTTTGAGCATGCACCAATTTTGGCAGCAAATTTCGATTTAGTTTTAGTTATAGTCTTTTGACTAAAATGCCATTTTAGTTTTAGTTGTATTTTAGTCATCTGAATTGTTTTAGTTTTAGTCGTATTTTAGTCGACTAAAATTGTATTAATTTAGTCGACGAAAACGTTTTAGTCTGTTTTAGTCGACGAAATTAACACTGTTCCGATGTCCTGTTGTGAGCTATGAGCGGGGGGAGGGACTGAGATCTGCTGGCCAATCCACCTGAGTGTTGATGTATTTAAAGTGAGGCTTGGCACGCACTAGCCACCCCTACCGAGGAAGTCAAAGGAGCATTACGCTCGACGTAACGCGTATAGGGGGACGGAGCGTGCGTGGCCGACGCAGAGTCTCTCTCTGGTAACAGATCGCTGACATCGCTTATACAGCAGGCACGGCTGAGTGCCCAACAAATGTGAGTTGATCTGCCTTTCTCTAATAAAGCACACCCTTATTAGTAAGCAGAGAGCACTAGATTTCTTCATCTGTTTTTTATATGTCCCGGGATCCCTCGAGGTGCAATACAGTGTGGCTCTTTCCTGGAAGTCTGATCCATGATACATGTGATTGCTGGCCCGTTTGGGTCCTTTAGGAAGGTCAGAGGCTAATTCACCTGGTGGAGGGATTCACTAATTGGTGTTTACAACTTGTTTTCATCACTGGATTTTCTTCAATTGGATACGGGGACACTCTTCATATCACTTTATTGGAAGCACACACATTGCTATGTGCCTTATGAACTGGATATGATTTATTGTATTTAAAGTCATCACTTTTTTATTATATTTCTGGCGCATCACATTTTGGTAGGATTTATAGTTTATTGTGATTTGTGAAACACGATTGGTGTATGCTGCCAGATACCACTTATATACTTTCACACACCTGATTTATGCACAGTGAATTGAGGTTGAGTTATTTTATCACATATATTGGGTTTGCGCTGATAGTTTTTTTGTATTTCATGTGTATGGCTACAGTGATTTATTGATGAAGTATTTTATATTGATCTATTTAAAATGTTACCCTCCACAATTTGTACACAGCATTTAATCAGCAAAAAGATTATCTGTACAGCTGAACAAGGCAATGAGCAATATCTTCTCTTATGAATCTATTCTTATTAATTTCTACATGATGATCCGATGATATGAAATATTACCTGATTGAACTAATGATTTAGAATGGTTTCTGATAATAAGGATGGCAGTGGCACAAGAGGTTATTTCTGAATGACACACAGTTTATTTTTTACAGTTTTTCAGTGCAGAGAACCACCACTCTATCACACAGGGTTATTACTACCTGCCTGATCATCTTTAATAGAGGAGTTTCACTGTCATCAGTGTGGCCACTAAAAGAAATGATTTAAATCAAAACTGTAGTTCTTTTTTATAATGTGTTTTTTTTTTTTGTTATACCTTTATTCTAATGTGGGAACCTTTTTGTACATAATCTTATTGTTGTATTAGGTTTTGTTAACTTTGTTTCTATGTATAGTTCAAAAAAAAAAAAAATGAGAATTTAAAAAAATAAATTTGACACCTAGGTGGATGCAGCATCGGTTCAATCCTGCATCCGTCCCTTGCTGTCTCTAAGACCCAGAGCCAAACAATCAAAAACCGCTGATTGCACAGTTCTTGGTGTGCGGAGAAGCAACGACTGTCAATCATAGTTTCTCTTCTCTGCCCCTCGAGTGCTCACTGGAGTGCTGGGCTGTGGAGGGGGGCATAAGGAGTTGGCTCAGGTTCTCAGCAGTGTGCTGAGAGATTGAGCCAGCTGCTGGGCAAGCATCTGGATGGATCCAGAAATTAAAATCAAGATAACGCTAGAGTCTGAATTGGCTGAGGAACGTCAGCCAACAACTGACCCTTGCCTTTGCTGTGGGCTTAATACGAGTCACAATAGTGCAGAACTAGGTGATCCCCAAGAGGAGGGGGACGCTACTTCTCCTTTTAAATAAAAAAGTTTGTATATTGATATCAGCATGATAACATCTGACAAGTTCTCCAACACACAAGATAAAAGCAGCTGCAAATTTGTGTCGGGGAGGATGCTTAGAGATAGATAAGCAGAGAGCTGGTCTATTCAGACTGCAGCTCTGCAAGTTTCTTTGTTCCTCTGCCTATGGGGGGGGGGGGGTGTGCACGCCTTTCCTCCAATCAACTCACACAGTGTATTCCCTTACTCAACACCCACTGCTGAATGAGGAAGCAAGATTTGTAACACAATGTGCACTTTCTAAAGAGTGTAGAAAGCTGAAGACTGCAGTAATACATGTAAAACTTATGTAGGGAGATTAGTTTCATCTCTGTGTATCATTGGAGCCTATTCACGTCCCTGGGCATAGGAGAGGGTTTACAATCACTTTAAGGTAAAAAATATTCTGACTTAATAACCACATTGAGTTATCATGGACTCATCAAGATTTGTCTTCTTCACAAACATTGCTGCACTATAGCCTGTCCATGGCCTTTGTTTTATCCGTTGAATTGACTTATGCCATTTGTGTAGTATGTTTGTACTTATTGTTCTGTCATTGTTCATCTTCTGCCTTCTAGGAATGGTTTGCTGTGTATGTGGAACTGAACCAGCAGATTGCAGCGCTCCTGAATGCTGGTGATGAAGAGGATCTAGTGGAGTTGAAGGGTTTGCAGCAGCGGCTCAGTGATGTCTGTTACAGGCAGGCCAGCCAGCTAGAATTTCGGCAAAACCTTTTACAGACGGCACTAGAATTTCATGGTGTTGCTCAAGAGGTATTGATGTCCATGTACTAAAAATATAGATCTCTAGTATGTTACAATTGACAAACATGACCTTGAATGTCTGAATTAACAGTTGAATTTGTTTTCCAAGGGTTTGGAGAAATGTGTAGATGGGTAGTTTATGTCTGCTTTGTGTCTTGGTCCATTAAAAAATGTATTTTTGGTCTTGCATAATTTACCTCTATTGGTAATTTGAGTGTAAATGTAATAAACAATATTGACATGAGCTCAGTCTATTATACATGTACAGTCTTTAACCACTTTACCCCCGCCCACCGTGCATATACTATGAAAAATATTGTTATTTTTTTGTTTATAGCGCAAAATATAAAAATTGCACAGGTGATCACCGCGCAATTGTCCGTTGAAGTCACGCAGTGCCGAATCGCAAAATAAGGCCTGGTCTTTGAGCAGCCAAATCTTCCGGGGCTAAAGTGGTTAAAAGTTAATTTCCAGGAAGATTTGAAAGAAAAGTAACTTTTGATCCAGTTATATATTCACTAAACTACATTATATAATAAGTAAACTTAAACCCCTTGAAGGTAAAATCCATAATTAGTGTGAGGATAGTGTTTAAACTTTTTCTAACACTTTAACCTGTGTGCTGTGTACATTTGTGCAGCACTTATGTGGTTTGTGCAGGTCACCTTGCAGAGATCTATCCATTTGGTTACAGGAGAGATGAAGGTGTAATGATTTAATTTGAGTCCAAAACATTCTGCATGCAATCCTCCAAATCTGGCATTACCTCTCTTCACCAGGGAGACCTTCTGGATTCTGCAGACATCAGGGCTGCTTATCTAGATGTCCCTATCTTTCCAGCGCATTAGCAATATCTTTGCTTTTCTGCGGTGCCCCTGCAGTACCAGTTTATGGTCCTGGCCTTCGGCCGCTTGTCTAAACCTCAAATATTCACCAAGCTGCTAGTCCTGGTGCGCTCTTATGACATCTTCGTTGTGGGATACTTAGACCAGATCATTGCTCAAACTGACCCATTGTATTTGAGTCTAGTCTTGAACACAGTTCAGGACAGAGTGTTCTTCCACTGGGGAAACCTTAGACATTTTGGTCTCAGATTCAAATTATCCAGTCCAGTAGCTGTATGACTCTCCACTTTAACATGAAAGTACTAGGTCTAATGATAGCCTCTTTTGAGGCAGTCCTTTTGGCTCCGTTTCATTCCAGTCTTCTACAACGCAATTGTCTGTCTTCGTGAGACAAGTTGATCCACTCTCTTGACAGGCTGAGTCATCTATCACCAAGGACCAGTTTGTTCCTGACCTGGTGGTTATGGAATCTGGCTCTGGAGTATGGGAAGTCCTTCCTTCCCATCTTTTGAAAGAACTCTTATGATGGATGGTAGCCTGTCAGACTGAGGAGACATTTTGGGCACCCTGTTGCTGAAGGGGACATGGTCATCGAGGGAGCCTAGTCTCCTAATCCACATCCTGGAGCCTTGGGCCATCTGGCTGTCCCTGCAGAAATGATCCATCTTACTTGAGGGTCGTCCGATTTGGGTTCAGACAACACCACAGCACTGGCGGACAATCTCTAGGGGGAACCAGAAGTTTCACTACAGCAAGAGAGCTTCCTCTGTCTGCAGCATCTGGACTGAGGTTAATCCTCCCTACACAAGGGTGTTCCAGGACCCCTCTCACAGGAGGGGGATGCTGGATGTGGATCTCCTGACCTCCACATTTGTTAGTGTGGCACTGAATACTTTGGTGGCTCAGTGGGATCAGTACACCATGATCTATGCTTTTCCTCCTCTGAAACTTCATGCTTTTCTGCTTTGCAGGCAGGAGTTGTACACCAACTTGATTAGGCTCTTGGCAGATTCTTTGTATGCTTTGCTGAATCGTCAAGGTCTTGTGTCCCAATGACCATTTTGCTATCCTGCTTCATGATCACCGGCTTTAATTGCATGGTTGTTAATGCCCAGGTTCTGAGGGACATCCCAAGATGCTAAAACCTAAAAAGTCTGCTTCTTACAAGGTCAGTCATCAGACATGGAAGGCATTCCTTTTTTGATGTGAGTCTTGTATCTCCCACCCCAGGAGTTTCTCTGTGGGGCGAATCCTCCCCTTTTTGCAGCTGAGTGTGGACCAGAATTTTGTTCTCATTACTTTCAAAGATCAGGATTCCTCCCTTTCTATCTTGTTTCAGAGACCATTAGCCTGTCACTTTTTTATTAAGACCTTTTTACAGTGGGTTCCCCGTGTAGCTCCCCCTCTTTATTTCCCTGTGACCCCCATGGGATCTGTATCTAATTCTCTCTGCACTTCAGAAACCACTGTTTGAGCCCATTAGAGACATTCCTCTCTATACTCTCTCCAATAAAGTAATTTATTTGTAGCCATCACCGCTTTAAGCAGGACTTCGTTCTTTCTTTGCTCTGACTTCAGTTCACCAAAATGGAAATTCCCACCATTGTCCAGATGCTATTGTCTTTTTAGCCGCTGCTTCTTTCAGGAAAACAAATTCCCTTTCTGTCACCGTGGATGGATCAGGTAAGGATGCACCACCTTCTATTTCCACCATCTTTAGGTAGCTTGGGTGGGCTAATGCCCAAGCTTATGGTCTCAAAAATTGGGTTCCAGCCTTTCCTATTAAGGCGAACTCTATTAGATCTGTGAGTGCTTTTTGAGCCTTTCAGCATCAAGCACCTATTTCCCGGATTTGCTAGGCTGGGCTATTATACACGTTTTGTTAGTTCTATCAGGTGGATGTTTTCATCTGATGCCAACTTTGGGCATAAGGGTTCCTTAGGCTACTCTGAGATGCAAGCAGTCCCCAGTTCTCTGTTGTTTTTCTTGGGCTGTTTGTTTGCTGTGCTGCCCACCCCTCTGTTGAACTGCTTCTTGACATCCCAAAGGTTAGAGGATAAGTTCACCTTTTGGAACATGTTCCACCTGTATTTATGGTGGAACATGTAACTTGTTCCAGTAGCCGCAGCCCCCCCCCCCCCTGCCCCTCCCCAGTTGCAGCGAGCAGGCATCTTCTCCGTGTACTCAATGTCACTGTTTGAAAATAACATAGCTCTGCAGGGCTTTGCCTGCCCAGCTGCAACATTCATTCACTGTGCTCAGCGAATAGATAACTGCAATTACCGACAGCATTTGCAGCTTTCAGCTTGTAGTTTTAATGAACTACAAAAATGGAAATAATAACCACGCTAGTGGAACAAAAAACAAAGCTGCAACTTCAAGTGTGACCACGCCCCAGTGAAATGTATAAATTAAGTTGTGCTAAACATTGATATAGATCAAATGAAGTCCATATAAAGTCCAATACAAATAAATGATAATAGGTAGAATCCGTGATTTTCAATCCAGACTCCCAATGGTCATGTGCTTACCAAAAAAATGTACATATAGAGCGAGTTGTCCAAACCCAAGGCCTTGCCGACTTGATTGTAAGAAATCAGTTTAAGCTCGCAATGGTTGTGTAGTTATTGGGTCATAAATTGATCAAAAAGAGAGAAAAAAATGCAATAGCGTAAAACCCAACAACAATGGGTACATTCAATAATTATTTAATTAAATTACACCAATGTGATAAGTGTCCAGTGGAAAAATAAAATAAGAAGAAGAGGAGTGATATTCAAATTAAATTAAAAAATGAATAAGTGAAATCCTCCACCAATATTTGCGCTACTTACCAGAACACAAAATAAGTATAACAGACACATCAGGAAGAGGTAGGATCCAGTGCGGTACAAACACCCATAGGTACTCCTTACCAGAGAACCAACAGGCAAACACATAAATCAACCAAGAGATTGGTGCTTATCCTCCACCGTGTAAAACGCCTCTTACCAGACTGAGATGATGTATATGCTTGTAGAAATCTTAGGATAAATGAATATCACTGTCTGCATACAGGGTTAATCCAGAAAGACTCTCAAATGGATGTCACCACCATAAAAGGAAAGAGAACTCCATAGTGTAAACCAGATAACCAAAATCAAATAAATAGAGGTGAAAGGAAATAAAGCCCAGTGAGAAAGGCACATGTAGGTACTCCTTACCATAGAGCGAACAGGCAATCACATATAGAACCAACAGACTGGTGCTTATCCTCCACCTAATAAAAGGCCTCTTACCAGACTCAAGAAATGTAGGCACTTGTAGAACTCATATAATCTTTGCAGGCTTCACTCGGAATGACTCCAAAGAGACCCCCCAAGATGTATCACCACCATAAAGAAAAGCTCCATAGTGTAAAACCGCATATATATTTATTAAAAAAAAGGGGATAACAAACTCACATGCAGGAGTACAAATGATCGTTTGAAAAAGCCGCCAGCCGGACGGCTCTGCACATCCGCACTTCCTGAACGCTGTAGGGTGACGTCAGTACGCCGTTTCGTCACAGATGAAGTTTTCAAAGTTTCAATGAACTACCATGGCGCTGTTAAGCGCTTTGGTGGTTCATTCCCTCTTCCGGTCAGTGTGCATCTGCTTGCCCGTACGAGGCACAAGCAGATGGATACACAGACAAGTCTGCAGAATTCCTGCATGGCACCCTTGATCTGCTAATCGCAGGTGCAATGCTTTACATGCTCGAGATGACAAAAGCAAAATAAATAAATGCATATTTCTTTACCTGCAAAAAATATATGCACTTATTAGATCGCAGGTGCAATGCTTTACATACTCCAAATAACAAAAACAAAATAAATAAATGCATATTTTTTCACCTGCAAAAAATATATGCACTTATTAGTTCTTTTTAAAAGGTGAACTTATCCTTTAAAGATTTACTGTGCTCCTCAATGAATGAGAATAAAAATAGGATTTTTGCAATAACCATAAAATATATTTCCTGGAGTCCATCGAAAGACACGGGTCTCACCCATTTTTGTTTATGATCATGTTCTCAGTGCTGCTTTGTAGGGGTTGGCCTACAGTTTTTTGGTTTGCCAGTGTCAAAATAAAGATAAAGATTTCATGTGTCCACCAGTGGACTTCCTCAAAAGGAGTTTATGGTAAATATAAAAATCCTATTTCTCTGTCGCTCATTGACAGACGCAGGACTCATATCTTGATATCCGTAGGGTATTGCTGCCCCCTACATGAGTAGGACACTAGGCAGAAAAAGAATTCTGGCTACACCTATGGGCAGTTCCCAAGGGGTATCCCCTCTCTCTTCCTGCTATAGGATGTCAGTTTTTTTCTGCCTAGTTAGGAGTAAGGACCCTAAAGCTGGAGGACGCAGCTGCGGCTGTGACTGATACGCAGGTTGCCTTTGGCAATCGCAAGCCCTCCAGGGTGACGAAGGTTTTTCCTTTTCCCGCATCCTTTGACAATATCATTAAGAAAGAGTGGGACCGTCCGAAACGCCCCCCTGGGATGCCTAAGCGGATTGCTAGGCGCTATCCGTTTGAGGAGTCCCTCATTAAAAAGTGGACGGTGCCGCCTACGGTGGATCCACCGGTCTCCATGCTGAATAAAGCTACTGTGATCCCGGTGGAGGACTCCCTGTCCTTTAGGGATCCGGTTGATCGTAGGACGGAGTCTGTGTCCCGCACTATGTTCTCCCTGGTGGGGTCTGCCTTCAGGCCAGTGTCTACCATTGCCCTGGTTTCGCAAACATTAACGGAATGGACCAAGTTACTACGCCGTGACCTGGAAGGGAGAAACCACCCCCTGCTGTGTCTTAGTTGCTGGACCAGATGGTGCAGAGGCTGCAATTTGTTTGCAACGCCGCACTGGATACTGCTCCAATGTTGTTTTCGGCGGTGGTCCTCCGGCGCACGCTATGGCTGAAGTGCTGGTCGGCGGATCAGGCTTCTAAAAAGCCAGGGGGATCGCTTGTTTGGTGCTACCTTGGATGATATTATCAAAGGTCTCACTGGGGGCAAGAGCACCTTTCTCCCACAGGCTGCCAAGGGTTAGGACCCTCGTCGCAGAAGGGGACCCTCCTTTTCAGCCCACAAGAAGTTTTTTCGTTCCTCTGGAGCGGTCGACAATGCGAAGCCCTTCAAGGCCCCCTCGAGGGGTTCCAAGCGACCCTGGTCTGGTAAGCGGAAATCAGGTTCCTGCAGACCTGAGGACAAGTCTGCTTCGGCCTGAAGGTGCGCTCCCACCCATGTCAGGGGTGGGGGACATCTTTGCCGGTTCCTGGATCCGTGGCTCTCCAGGATTCAAGACAAATGGGTTCACAAGGTCATACGGTCGGGGTGCAAGATGGAGTTTTGATCGGTTCCACGGTAAGGTTCTTCCCTTCCGATGTGAGACTGTCCCCGGATCGCCTGTTGGGGGCAGTACAGGACTTGGTACAACAGGGTGTAATAGTTCCGGTTCCGTGTGGGGAACGTTTTCGGGGCTTTTACTCAAATCTGTTCACAGTGCCCAGAAAGGAGGGCAAGGTGCGTCTGATCCTGGACTTAAAGGCGCTAAATTGTTTTGTTCCGGTGCAAAAGTTCAAGATGGAGTCCATTCGCATGGTGGTGACCTCCCTGCATCAGGGGGATTTTTTGGCCTCCATAGACATCAAAGATGCCTACCTTCACATTCCCATTTACGCAGGACACCAGCGTTTTCTGCGCTTTGCGGTGGGAGAGGACCATTATCAGTTTGTGGCATTACCCTTTGGTCTCGCCTCTACTTCCCGGGTCTTCACAAAGGTTTTGGCTCTGGTTCTGGTGCTGTTGCAGCAATGGGGGATATCGGTCCTGGGCTACCTGGATGACCTTCTCCTCCGTGCGGAGTCTCCGCAGGCTCTGATTTGGAGATCACCATGACCTCTCTGGCGGAGTTTGGGTGGCTTGTGAACCTGCAGAAGTCGTCCTTGGTCCCCTCCAGAAGACTGGACTATCTGGGCCTGACTTTGGATGCGTCCTTGACCAAGGTGTTTCTTCCTGCGGAAAAACTCCAGAAAATCCAAATAGCGACTCAGCTGTTGCTGTCCGCCAAATGGTCATCCCTTCGGACCTGCATGAGGGTTCTGGGACTGATGGTTGCATTTTTCGAGGCGGTAACTTTTGCTCAGATCCTTCTCAAATGGAACAGGAATCCCGATTCCCTGGACAATCAGATCCGGCTGAGCGAGCGGACCAGGGAGTCCCTGATATGGTGGCTTCGGTCTCTGATGCTCATTCAAAGGAAATCCTTTCTTCCGATCTATTGGACGATTGTCACCACGGATGCCAGTCTATCCGGGTGGGGAGGGGTTCTCGGCTGCTTTTCTGCTTGGGGAATCTGGTCCCTGGAAGAATCCAGGTTGCGGATAAATGTATTGGAACTGAGCGCGATCAGGCTTTGCCTTGTTCACTGGACCGAGCATCTCCGGGGCTGTCCAGTGTGGATTCAGTCGGACAATGCCATGGTAGTGCCTTATGTCATTCACCATGGAGGCACCAAGAGTGTCCCTGCGGCCTTGGAAGTGGCCGGCATCCTCCGTTGGGCAGAATGGTTTGTTCCAGCTCTCTCCGCGGTTCACATTCCAGACGTGGAAAATTGGCAGGCGGATTTTCTCAGCCGGCAGACCTTGGATCAAGGGGAATGGTCTCTTCATCCGGAGGTGTTTCACCAGTTGTGCCTTCATTGGGGCACCCCGGATGTGGATCTGTTGGCGTCCCGACTCAACAGGAAAGTGCAGAGGTTTGTGGCCCGATCCCGAGATCCTCTGGCAGATGGCACAGATGCGCTGGTGGCCACGTGGGGGCAGTATCTGCTGCTGTATGCCTTTCCTCCTCTCAAGTTGCTGCCGAGACTTCTTCGCAGGGATTCCGGTCATTCTTGTGGCTCTGGACTGGCCTCGTCGAGCCTGGTACGCCGACTTGGTCAGGCTGGTCACAGACGCTCCATGGCGGCTTCCTCTCAGGGAGGATCTGCTGTGAAAGGGGCCGATCTTCCATCCTGCTTTACGGTCGCTGGCTTTGACGGCTTGGCTGTTGAGAGCCAGATGCTGAAGGACGGGGGATTGTCTGCTTCTGTTATTCCTACTCTGCTTAAAGCAAGGAAAGCGACTTCTAGAAAGATATATCATCGTACCTGGAAGTCTTATATTGCGTGGTGTGAGTCCCTCGGGGATTCCTCCACATTCTTACTCGGTGGCTCGGGTCTTGGCCTTGCTTCAACGGGGGTTGAGCAGAAGCTGGCTTTGAATACTATCAAGGGTCAGGTCTCGGCCTTGGCGATTTTCTTCCAGAGGCCACTGGCCACTCATTCCCTGGTGCGAAATTTCATCCAGGGGGTGCTGCACCTGGTTCCTCCAGTGCGCTCTCCCTTACCGCCCTGGGACCTTAATTTGGTGCTGTCGGTTCTCCAGAAACCTCCCTTTGAAAATATTAGGGAGATTCCCCTGCTTACCTTATCCCAGAAGGTGGCCTTTTTGGTGGCTATTACTTCTGCACGCAGGGTGTCGGAACTGGCTGCGTTGTCCTGTCACTCTCCCTATCTGGTGGTTCAATGGGATAAAGTGGTTCTTCGTCCGGATCCGTCCTTCCTTCCTAAGGTAGTTTCCGGTTTTAACTTAAATGAGGATATTGTGTTGCCTTCCCTGTGTCCTAAGAACAGCCATCCTAAGGAATTTGCACTGCACACCTTGGATGTGGTTCGGGCGATCAGGGTGTACCTGGCTACTACTGACTCTTTTCGTAGGTCAGATTTGCTCTTTGTGATCACGGATGGACCTAGGAAAGGGTTGCCTGCGTCTGCTGCGACTATCTTCAGATGGATCAGGCAGACGGTGATGCAGGCTTATTCGATTAAGGGTCAGGTTCCCCCTTTCCCTGTTAAGGTGCGCTCTACTTGGGCACTTAGTGCTTCCTGGGCTTTCCGCCATCAGGCGTCTGTGCTTCAGGTTTGCAGGGGGGCTACCGGGTCGTCTGTTCATACCTTTACAACGTTTTATAAGGTTGATGTGCTGGCATCTGCGGATGCTTCTTTTGGCCGCAAGGTTTTGCATGCTGCTGTTTGAGGGGACCCTTGGTCTACCTCGGGGGTTCTGTTTTGGGTTTCCGGTGGGTCTCATCTTTTTGTTCCGATGAGTCCTATGTTTCCTGGTTGGCTATGTTTTTGGCCTTATGGAATGTTTTCTTCTGCTATCCCACCCCTCAATTTTGGCACTGCTTTGGGACGTCCCTACGGATATCAAGATATGAGTCCTGCACCTGTCAATGAGCGACAGAGAAAACTGGATTTTTGACTTTCTGTAAAATCCATTTTTCTCTTAAGCTCATTGACAGACGCAGCACCCGCCCCTCTTTCTTGGAGTTTGGTTGGTGTGGTTTCTCTGACTCTGCTTTGTTACATAACTGACATCCTATAGCAGGAAGAGAGAGGGTATACCCCTTGGGGACTGCCCATAGGTGTAGCCAGAATTCTTTTTCTGCCTAGTGTCCTACTCCTGTAGGGGGCAGCAATAGCCTATGGATATCAAGATATGAGTCCTGCGTCTGTTAATGAGCTTAAGAGAAAAGGATTTTACGGTAAGTCAAAAAACAGTTTTTTCTTTACCATAAACAACCTCAGGTCTTCCTGTTCATTTCAGGCCAATGAATGCTTAATGAGCAGCCTGCTTGCACATGTTATATTTAATCCAGTGATGAACATTCTTCACAAAACTAGACTGCAGTTTTATTTTATATGTACAATACCCCTGATTCTTAACACTCACAAAGCTGTAATATTTTTGTTAGAAAAGCCTTTTGTCGCCAAGACTAGTAACAGCTTGCTTCACAGTTCTGAGCACTGCAGAAGTCTGATTCCTAAATATTGTTTTTGTCAGTTGTCGCAGCAATTAGATGGCCTGCTGGGGATGCTGTGTGTTGATGTGGCCCCTACAGATGGAGCAGCAATTCAACAAACATTAAAACTGCTTGAGGAGAAGCTGAAAAGTGTTGGTAAGGAGCAGACAGGTTCTTATGTTCGTTCATTACAATGCAAGTATAGATTCAAAGAAACCATTAAAAAATGAATGGGGTTTATTTCTTAGAGAAAACACGTAATTAAAAAATGTGGAGCTTGCAATTACTAACCTGTCTTTTAAAAACTGTTAGTTGCATGGCGGTCATGCTGATCCGGTGTCTTCAGTACTTTACCATAGTAAAATGAAAATGAGACATTCTGACCTCTCTGAAATGTTACCACACACTTGTTGCAAGCGGATGACACAAGGTCCTTTCTTGTAGGGCTTTTCTGGGCAAATTAGATCAGGCTTAGAAGAATCTGGCCAGGGTTTCAAGTCGAGCACCACTGAAAATTATTCAATTCTGAAAAGTCTGGAAATTATTAATTTGTTCTTTGGTTATTAAATATTCTTATGTATTGGCAAAATGAATTCCCATAACCTCACAGTATCTGTGAAAGGGCCCTTTCTCCACATTTTAGACAGGTGACACCACCAGAAGCAAAATGTCACCACTTCCTTAAAAGTCTCCTAATATAGGGTATTTGCCATGTGTTGTAGCTGACTGCATATGGCCCTGATTGTCTCAAGTCATACAGTTAAAGTGGAACTAAACCCATGGAACAGTTTACCGAAACAGTTAACATTCCGATTGTGCCATGAATGGTAACTGTCACAGTTGGTTGGACTCTCGGTCCTGCTGTCAAGCCATTAAATGGCTGGTGTCATAACTGAGCACCATGGTAACTGCAAATCAAACAGAAGCTAAGATGGCAGCTTCCTTGGCTGGCTGTAATGGAAAGAATGGTTGGTTCTGCTTAAATAAATTCCCAACATATCAGCAAGGGCTCGTTTACACTTGCTTCAAAACATGGATTTGAACACGCTTTGGTAATGCTGTCTGAACGCCAGTCAAAGCCCCTGTCACTAAATGAAATGGTTAGCTTAGAGACCTGTTTACACATTGCCTTTACTTTGCTTCGGCTTCACTTCAAAAATGATATCCCATTTCTTCGCTTTGGCTTTGCTTCAAAAATGATACTTCATGTCTCTTTAGTGGTGCTTCAAAGCCTCAATAGAAGTCTGTGACAAAGCTCCCTTGAAGCATCTGCAGCTTTTGAGAGGCTTTAATTCAGCTTTAGCTTTGCTTTGTTTTGGAGAAATTGCAGGTATGAGATATCAATATACAGGGCATCTGCCAAGCTTCATTAAAGCTTCAAAAAAGCACAATTGAAGCACCATCAGAGCATCACAGAAGCATTAAAAAAGCATGTTTAATCGGTAGGCGCTTTATTGTGTGTTGAAGTCAAAGCAAGTGTAAAATGAGCCCCTATTCTCATTGTCAGTTTGGAAGCAGTTTTTCTTTACTTGGATATGGAGCCTCACATCGAGAACTACCAGCTGACTAAAACCTTATAGACTGCCTTTTGTATTAAAATGTATTTGAAAATTGGTTTTAGCCTATTCTGAAAAAGTTTCTGATATTTTTTTTTTTTTTATTAGACACTGGTCTTCAGGGCTTACGTGAGAAAGGTCAGGGTCTGCTTGATCAAATTTCAAATCAAGCTTCTTGGGCCTATGGGAAGGATGTCTCCGGTGAAAACAAGGATAATGTAGATCATGTTCAGGGAGTAATGGAGGACATGCAGATGAGGAAGCAGAGGTGAGATGATCCTTATCACATGAAATGCAGGCAATGTTTAACATTTAGGGCAGCATATAATGTTTGTTACTATATGCATTTGTAAATAGATTAATCCAATCAAAATTCAAATGTTCTGTGCCAAGCAGAATCATCTTGAATTTCAACGGCTTTAGTTGTGAAATCTTCCCATTGGAGTTCTTAGCTGTGCGCCCATCCATTTTTTCACCACAGCAGCTTGTGCCTTATTCCTTCTTAAGAAAAGTAAATGAAACAAATAACGGAGGAAGGAAACTCCCTCGTATTGGTGTCAAACAAAGCATTTAGAGATGTCAGTCTTCACAGGACTATTTATGTGGGTGATGCATGAACTATGTAACATGATGTAACTATGTAACAGATTGTAACATGTAGGGGGAGCTTTATAGGCTGCTGCATCACTACTGGGAGAGGAGTAGGGGGAGCTGAACTGCTTGGAGAATAACTTAAATGACTTCAGTGCCTATACTGGGAATTTTGAGGCCAAATTGCTCCACAATTCCTTTAGCTACAGAGGTCACTCAGGCCTTGTAATAAACCCGATTTACTGTTTAGGAATATTTAAAGATTAAATGTCCATATACTGGCCAAAAGTTCACTTTAAAGTGGTTCTACAGGCTGAAGGTTTTTCGCCCGATCTAGTGATGTGCACAAAAGCAGATGCTCTCCTGGGTCTCTGCCTCCTCATTGGCTTAGATACAGAAGTGTGAGCTTTTGACTCTCGCTGCTATTAATCACAGTCAGTGAGGAGGGGGCGGGGCGGGGCTGAGCCGCACTGTGTGTGTCTTATAAACACACAGAGGCGGCTCAGGAGCGAGTATGCACAGCTTGCTATAGGGGCACTCAGTAGAGGGGAGAGTTTAGGAGGGCCGACAGGGATCTGAGAAGAGGAGGATCGAGGCTGCTCTGTGCAAAACAATTACACAGAGCAAATAAGCATAATATGTTTTTTGGAAACCAGTGACACTAATGCAGTGAAAATCTGCTATGGGGCGGTGGGCAAGTGGTTAATGTCTGAGTCAGTGAACCCTCCAATTTCATACATATTCCATGTTACATTTCTTTCAGTCATTTTAAAGAGGAAGTAAAGCCTGAATTTTTTTTCCTTTTTGGTTACATCCAAAGTAAATGCATAATGTGCTAGTACGCAACGCATTCTAGCACATTATGTGACACTTGCCTGCAAACGAAGCCTGCGTCATCCCCGCTGGAGGCCGCATCCATCTTCACTTGTCTTTCTGGATCTGCCGACTACGGCTCTGCTACTGGTCGAAGTCGCATGACGTCACTCCTGCGCATGCACGCGGGAGCCGCCGGTCACTGCACAGGGCTCTGAAGAAACGGCACGAGCGGCCGTTGCTTCAGAGCGCATGTGCCGATGACCTCATTGGCTGCATGCGACGTAAAAGTCTCCTAAACGGTACAAGTTTAGGAGATATTTACAGTACCTATAGGTAAGCCTTGTTATATGCTTACCTATACGTACAAACATAACAGGGGGTATACAACCACTTTAAGAAGCATGGCGTTCACCTGTAATTTTTCCACATGTTTTTTGTCCAGTTCAAGAAAGCACTTTGCTTCATGTAAAAAGCTGATGCCTATTTTTTTAATCTCCTGCAGACTGCACATTTCATTTGAGGCAACAAATAAATATTAAAATTGATTGACACTTTAAAATAAAAAAAAAAGATCTGTTAGAAAAGTTTTAAGAGAATTTTTCCAACCTTCAAGGTGAAGGTCTGACTAGATTAATCTATTTCTATCATCGTCGTCATACTGTGCAAACTCCTTTGTGATTTGATCAAGAGTGATTCAGCCTTCAGCACATTTATCAAGATTAAACCTGCTGATTTTTCTGCCAGCTCTCAGCACTGCCACAGTCTAGACAGATTCTAAGTAGGTCTGTAAGTTATCTCTGTCACTGTAGTGTTCATAGACATCATGCATATTTATGTGAGGGTACTATTACCTCAATCCTAAGGGGCACTACAAAAAGCGCAGTTCACGTGTTGCATTCATGTCAACCAAGTCGTGCAACAGCGCACTTCTGCATACTATTCATTTTTCTGGAGGGAACATTAGTTCCTATGTGTTTTCATTTTGTATGTCTTGACAGAATGTCCTGCACATTAGAAAAATGGACAGGGCTTTGTGGTTAGAGATGATTCTCCATTTGGCATGTCTGAGAAAAGTTTCCTAGAGGAGACTAAATATATGAACGGCAGGGTGGTGATACTCCACTAGCTCAGACATGAATGAAGTTTTGTGCAAGTCAGGGTGTACTACAGGGTGGGAGTAGTAAGGTTCAGATCCTAGGACCCAGCACATACTATATTGTCATTAGGTTAGCCTAGGGGCTGGCGAACATGGACTTGTGTCACCTCTGAACTACTTTTCTTTTTCTTTATTTACAGGTGCATCTCATAAAATTTGAATATCTTCAAAAAGTTAATTTATTTCAGTAATTCAATTCAAAAAGTGAAACTCCTATTTCTCTTTCGTTCATTGACAGACACAGCTCCTAATCTTCTTAACCATTGAGTTATACTGCCCAGTACAGGAGTAGGACACTAGGCAGAAAAAAAAATTTCCAGGGGGTATACTCCCTCGCTCTGCTATAGGTACTTTTTTTCTGCCTAATCAGGAGTAAGGACCTAGTTCCTTGCTGTGATCCTGGCAATTTTTTCTTTTTAGAGTTTTAGATTTTTGTTCTCCTGTTTTTTTCCTGTGAGATCTACAATCAACTGCCGGACTGGGCGACGGGCTGGATAATCTAGATCCAGTGGTTACCCCAGTCTGGCCAGCACGCGTGTGCAGACCTCCGGTCCACGCCAGGTCAGCCGCGACATAGCCCCACTGGAGGGGTGCTGCCCTGTGAGGTAAACGCCTCACGAGGTCGCATACGACCAGGTCTTACCCCCAGTCGCAGCATTCCTCCTGTGCTCTGACAGTGAGGATGAATCCTCTTCCACTACAGCCACGCATGAGAAGGCACTTGTGGGGGCACTGATCGTATCAGTGCGGGAAACTGATCCAAGGTGACTAAGGTGTTCCCCTTTCCTGCCTATTTCGACGGGATTGTCCCAAGTCAGTGGGGATCCCCGAAACGCATGGTTGGGATACCTAAGCGTTTCGCCAGGAGGTGTCCCTTTTGAAGAAACTGACCGTTCCACCGGTGGCAGATTTTCAGGTTTGAGATTGAATAAAGCCACGCTTCTTCCAAGGGAGGATTCCCCATCTTAAAGACCCTGTGGACAAGAGAACTGAGGCTTTGGTCCGATACCTTTTACACCTTGACCGGTTCAGTTTTGAGGCCGGTGTTTGCCATCACCTTGGTCTCCCAGACCTTAACGGAATGGGCTAAGCTTCTGCGCAAGGATTTGAAAGGGGTCAACATCCTCCTGAGCTAGCGAATCAGTTGATACAGGGGTTGCAGTATATCTGTGATGCCTTTCTGGATAGGGGCCCCTTTAGCCTGCAGAGTGTCTGACAGCTGTGACCCTTCGCTGCATGATTTGGCTGAAATACTGGTCTGCAGACCAGGCTTCTAAAAAGGTGTTGACTGATCTCTCTTTTGTAGGAGATCGCCTGTTTGGAGCTTCTATGGAAGAAATCATTAAAGGTCTTACGGGAGGTAAGAATACTTTGCTTCCACAGGTTGCCAAGAGCAAAAAGTCTCATCGTAAACGTGATCCTTTTTTCCCGACTCACAAACTACCCTTTCATCCCGCGGACTCGCAGGATAAGGGCCAAAAATCCACCCGTAACTTTGCGGAAGGTTCCAAGAGGCCCTGGGCTGGTAAGTCAAAAGTGGGTTCCACTGGTTCTGCAGACAAGTCCTCCAGCAAGATTCTTCCCTTCCAACTTGCGCATGTCCCCATATCGGCTGTAGGGCCTGTAAGGGGCAGTGCAGGATCTATCACAGTGAGTAATTGTGCCGGTTCCAGTGTTGGAACGTTTTCGGGGATTTTATTAAAATCTGTTTACTGTTCCAAGGAAGTAGGGTAAGGGGTCTGCCCAATTTTGGACCTCAAGGCTTTGAGCCGATTCAGAAATTTCGGATGGAGTCCATTCGCATGGTGGTGGCATCTCTTCATCAAGGGGATTTTCTGGCCTCTATCGATATCAAGGACGCTTACCTTCATATCCCAATTTGTGTCGGGCATCATCATTTTCTTCGCTTTGCCGTGGGAGAGGAACACTATTAATTCATGGCGTTACCCTTTGGTCTTGCCACAGCTCCTCTTGTGTTCTTGTGTTGGCCCCGGTGTTAGCCTTGCTTAGGCATAGGGTACCCGATAAGGATTCAATCCGACAATGTCACGGCCATGGCATATGTCAATCATCAAGGGAGCACCAAAAGTGCCCTGGCGGCCAGAGAAGTAGCCGGCATTCTAAGGTGGGCAGAAAGATATGTTCCGGCCCTCTCTGCTGTGCACATTCCAGGAGTGAACAATTTTCAGGTGGACTACCAACAGGCATTGGAGCCGGGCGAATGGTCTCTTCACCCAGAAGTGTTTCAATAACTGTGTCTCCGGTGGAGGACTTCAGATGTGGACCTGTTAGCCTCTTGTCTCAACCGCAAAGTTTAGAAGTTTGTGGCAAGATCTCGGGATCTTTTGGCTGACACCACCGACACGCTGGTGGCCCTTGGGGTCAGTATCATCTGATTTACGCCCTTCCTCCATTACAGCTTCTGCCGAGACTTCTGCGCAGAGTCGAGGCAGAAGGGATTCCAGTCATTCTGGTGGTGCTGGACTGGCCTCGGCGGTCTTGGTACGCAGGCCTAGTAAGGCTGGTAGCCAATGTTCCTTGGAGATTCCCTCTCGAAGAAGATCTTTTGCCTCAAGGGCCGATCTTCCATCCTGCTTCACGGTTGTTGGCTTTAATGGCCTGGCTATTGAAAGCCAGGTAATGAAGGATAGAGGATTGTTGAATTTGGTGATTCCTACTCTGTTAAAAGCGAGAAAATCGACATCTAGGAAGATTTATCATTGTGTTTGGAGGGTATACATTTCTTTGTTTGAGTCTCGGGGGGGGGGGGGGGGGTTTCCTTTTTGGTGTCCCGTCTGCTTGAGTTTCTACAACAGGGTGTATATCAGCATTTGGCTCTGGGCTCCATCAAGGGCCAGATTTCCGCCTAGGCAATTTTTTTCTAACGACCGTTGGCTGCAAATTTCTTGGTTCATACCTTCGTCCAGGAGGTTCGTCACTTGGCTCCTCCGGTAAGGTCCCTGGTACCTCCGTGGGACCTCAGTCTGGTACTGCCGGTTCTTCAAAGACCGCCTTTTGAAAATATTTGTGAACTTCCTCTGCTTACTTTGTCACAGAAGGTGGCCTTCCTGGTGGCTATTACTTCTGCATGCAGGGTCTCAGAGCTAGCTGTGTTTTCCTGTCAATCATCTTTCCTGGTGGTTCACAGGGACAAAGTTGTGCTGCGTCCCTGTCAGTCGTTCCTTCCTAAGGTCGTCACGGGTTTCCACTTGAATGAAGACACTTTGTTGCCTTCTTTGTGTCCTAACCAGAAACATACTAAAGAAACTGCTTAACATTCCCTGGATGTGGTTCGGGCAATCAGGATGTACCTGGCGGTGACTGAGTTGATTTGGAAATCGGATTCTTTGTTTGTCCTTATGGATGAATCTCGTAAGGAGCTGGTCGTATCTGCTGCACCCATTTCCAGATGGATCAGGCAGATGGTGGTGCAGGCCTATTCCATAAAGGGTCAGGATCCTCTTTTTCCCTGTTAAGGTGCATTCTACAAGGGCACATAGTGCCTCCTGGGCCTTACTTCACCAGGCGTCCAGTGGTTCAGGTGTGCAAGGTGGGCTCATGGTTGTCTGTGCATATGTTCACAAAGTTTTATAAGGTGGATGTACTCGCATCTGCGGATGCTGCTTTCGGCCGCAAAGTTTTGCAGGCTGCCATTGCAGAGGCCCTGGCCTCTTGAGGGTGTATTTCTTCTGGTGGTGAGCTCCAGTTGTTCCTGGTTGAGCTCCTTGTTTACCTGGTTCGCTATGTTTAGCCTCTGGGAATTAGCCTTTTGGGAATTATGTTCACTACTGTGTTTTCCCACCCCTCATATTGACACTGCTTTGGGACGTCCCAAGGGTCAAAGAAGATATGGAGCTGTGTCCGTCAATGAACGAAAGAGAACTGGATTTTTGTCTTACCAGAAAATCCTATTCTCTAATGTTCATTGACGGACCCAGCACCCACCCCTCTGTTTGAGTTGGGTTATGTATTCTTCTGACACTGCTTGTTACAAACTGAAGTGCTATAGCAGGAAGTATACCCCCCTAGGACTGCCCAAGGGTCAAAGAAAATATGGAGCTGCGTCAATGAACATCAGAGAAAAGAATTTCACAGTAAGACAAAAATAGTTTTTTTATTGGTCTTATGTAATAATCGAATTTTCTGAGATACCCACTTAAGCCCCGTAAGTTTATACCCCCATTCCGACCACGGTTTTTTTTGCGATTCGGCACTGTGTGACTTTAACGGACAATTGCGCGGTCATGCGACGCTGTACCTAAAAAAAATTTGACGTCCTTTTTTTCCCACAAACAGAGCTTTCTTTTGGTGGTATTTGATCACCTGTGCGATTTTTTGATCATGCGCTATAAACAAAAAAAGAGCGTAAATTTTGCAAAAATAACAATATTTTTCAAATTTTTTTATATGAAATTCCCCCAAAAAAAATGTAAAAATCAAAATTTTTTAACATTTTCGGCCAATTTGTTTTATGCTACATATGTTTGTTAAAAAAAATCGCAAAAAGCGTATTTTAATTGGTTTGCGCAAAAGTTATCGCGTTTACTAACAAAGGGAAAGATTTTTGTCATTTTTGTTGTTTTTTTTTTTTAACGCGTAATAGCGGCGATCTGCGATTTTTTTTTTGCGGTACTGCGACATTGCGGCGGACAGATCGGACCCTTGACTGACATTTTTGACACTTTTGGGGTTACCAGTGACATTTCTACAGTAATCAGTGCTATACATATGCACTGTTACTGTGAAATTACACTGGCAGTGAATGGGTTAACTTTTTTTGAGAGGGAGGGGTTATGTGTGTCCCTAGGGGTGTGATTCTAACTGTGATTGGCTGTGGCTTGAGGTGTAGGAACAGTGATCAACGGTCCTACATAGTATAACCTTATAATCACTATTCCTACACAGGGGAAAATAACAGGCGGCTTGTTTACATCAGCCGCCTGCCTTTCTCCCTCTGCACCGACAATCGCCGAGTGACCGGCGGACCGGGGGCGCGCGCTCGCTCCCTAGACCCTCACAGGCTAGCGACGTAGTACTACGTCGCTCTGCCTGTGAGGGGCTGACCGCCGCAGTAAATAGTCGTGCGGCGGTCGGCAATCGAATACTGAATTTACTGAATGCTTGAAATATATCACTGTGTGTAATGCATCTATATGAAATATGAGTTTCACTTTTTTAATTGAATTATTAAAATAAATTAACTTGTTGATGATATTCTAATTTTATGAGATGTACCTGTAAGTAAGAATGCAAAATAAACTCAAAGCAGCAGTATTCAACTCAAAATGGCTTTAAAGTATAAGTTCACCTTTTGAGGAATGTTACACGTTACAACCATATTGAGGGTGTAACGTGTAACATGCTCCAGCAGTCAACTATAGCCTCATTTTCTGGTTCTTTGCAGAACAGTCAAACATTAGTTGTACCTTTGTTCGTATGCTGTATTTATTATGTGGCAAAGCAGCAATGTGGTGTTTATAGCTATTTATGTTAACAAGCAGGTGTGCCTAAAAATGTGGCAATTGAATGTAAATCCATATCTGAAAGATCTAAAAGTGAAAGTACCAGTGCGACTAAGTAAAAATTCTCACAAAAAAAAAAACCTAAATAGTATCATTAATATTAATGATAGTGGCAGCTATATCCAAGCATGTGAATCACGGCACATAAAAAGGATATATAAATGTATTATTATTATTCAGGATTTATATAGCGCCAGCAGTTTACACAGCACTTTACAATATAAAAGGGAGACAGTACAGTTACAATACAATAAAATACAAGAGGATTAAGAGGGCCCTGCTCAGAAGAGCTTACAATCTAATGGATAAATAAAGTGATACAGCGCCACTGATCCCAATGAGGTGCAACAAGCAAAAATGATATGTGCAAATGGGTGCCCTATATACGATTGCAAATCAAAAACAAATATTGCTATATATACTTGTAAAGTGCTCACATCATTAATAGATGTATACCTAACATAAATGCAAAAAATATGTGCAAAAACGCAGATATACTGAATTGCCAAGTGTAAAGTGCTACTACAATATTAGTGTGAACTTTAGCGTGATGCATCAAATAAATGTGCAAATTGGCAAATACAACACATATTACATATAAGATCCCTAAAGCAGGAAATAAGGTGCTCAGTGCTAGTCCAGTGGAGAAAGCATGGATAGTAGATCACACTGTTATTAAGTGCAATCACACAGTCTCTTCAGTGACCATAAAGTGCACGCGTGCCAAAAAGTGGATGCCATAGGTGCTTGTGGTCCCACAACCGATTATAGATGGCCTCTCACCTTAGGTTTTGACCAGTGTTTCACCACTGGGTCAAACAATGCTAAATAGATAAGGGAGGTATGCCAGGTCATGTTGCCACATCAGAAAATACTATGACACTATGCAGGCTGATACAAGATTCTGTCTTCACATTCAGTAATCCCGGTCTCAGCGAGTGGTCAGAGAATGAGAAAATAGGGAGATCGAATGCTCTCTGTTTGCAAATTTTATTGAAGGGTTAAGGTAGAAATACACTCACATTTGGTTGCACATGAAGCTGTGCGGGCTGGAGAAGACACTGTATGCTATGAAGGGAGACACAGGAAGCTCTCCTGTGCTGCTGTCAGATCTTGTCCGTCTGGAGTCCCTGCCCCCTGGACGTGTGTCGTCAAGTGCTTGTGGGCATTGACTTCTTCAGTAGGGGTCAGCAAGCCTTAATATAGGCTTACCTATAGGTTTAAGTCTTTTTAAAGTGGGTTTACAACCACTTTAATTCTGACCAGGGTGATCCTTCCTCTGGACAATCTTCAGGAACCACAGGCCATGATTCACCGGATGCTGTCACACAGACAGTTCTCTCTCCCGACTTGCATACTGGCTCTGAGTTTGGTGGTATCCACCTTTAAGACAGTTCTGTTTGCACAGTCCTACATGCAGCTCCTTTAGCAGGTTCGGCTCCACAGGAGGTTTGTGGCGAGGTCACAGGCTCCTCTGGTAGATGCTGCAGACGTCCTAGGGGCACAGTAAGGCCAGTATCATCCTTGGCTCAAGCTTATTCCGTGACTCCTGTGAGAAATCAAGGGAGCGGGTCTTCCAGTCAGTCTGCTGGCCGTAAAGTTCCTTTGGGGGGCTACATCTTAGAGAAGAACAGTTGTCCCTGGAGCTGATCCACCATTCTGTTTTACAGTCCTTTGTTTTAATGTTTTAGCTATTGAACGCCAGGTACTGAGGGATAGAGGTTTGTCTGGATCAGTGATCCCTACTATGGTGAAAGCCAGGAAGGGGTCTTCCAGCAAGATATACCATTGTACGTGGAAAGCTTACATTTATTGGTGTGTCTATTGGCGCTCATCCTCGCTCCTTTTTCTGTGGATTTGGATCTTAGCCTTTCTTCAATGGGGCGTTGAGCAGAATTTGGTTGAGTACCTTCAAAGGCCAGGAATCTGCCTTGGCAATCTTCTTTTAGTGACCCCCTAGGCACACACTCTTTAGTTTGTACCTTCATTTAAGGGGTTCGACATGTGGCTCCACCTGTACAATCTCTTTTGCCGCCGTGGGATTTAAACTTAGTGCTCTCGGTTCTCCAGAAAACTCCATTTGAGAATATTTGGGAGATTCCCTTGCCTAAGTTGTCCCAGAAGGTGGCATTCTTGGTGGCTATAACATCAGCTCGCAGGTTATCAGAGTTGGCGGCACTATCCTGTCCTAGCCCCTATTGAGTGGTCCAAAGAGATAAGGTGGTTGTTCTTCCTTGTCCATCATTCCTCCTCAAAGTTGTCTCAGACTTCCATTTGAATGAGGATATTGTGTTGCCTTCTTTGTGTTCTAAGCTGGCTCATTCTAAAGAATTTGCTTTGCATACCTTGGATGTGGTTTTTGGGATTCGGGTGTGTCTGGCAGCTACGGAGTCCTTTCAGAGCTTGATTCATTTTTGTGGCTACAGGTGGACCAAGGAAAGGGCTGGCTGCTTCTTCAGCTACCATCTCCAAATGGATTAGACAGATTAGACAGTAACTCAGGTCTATTCTGTTAAAGGTCAGGTTCCTCCTTTCCCTGTCACGGCACATTCTATTTGGGCGCTAAGTACTTCTCGGGCTTTCCATCATCAAGCATCAATATCTCAAGTTTGTAAGGCAGCCTCTTGGTCGTCGGTGCAAACGTTCACAAAATTCAATAAAGTAAATACTTTGGCATCTGTTGATGTTTCTTTTGGCCACAATGTTTTTCAGGCTTGCGTTTAAGAGGGGCTGTTCCCTCTTGAGAGGTGTTTTTCTTTACATTTTTATATTTTTTCAGACGGGGCTCCTGTGACCCGCTTAAGGCTCCTGTGTCCTGGTTAAGGGTTCCTATTTTTAGCCTTGGGTTATTTTCCCCACCCCTCATTTTCCTTTTGGCACTGCTTTTGGACATCCCAGTAGTTATGATTTCTAGAGCGCTGTGTCCATCAATGAACGAAAGAGAAAATGGGATTTTTGTACGCACCACCCACCCCTCTAAATAGATTTTGATACATCTATTACTGCTTGCTACTAAACTGATTACCTAGAGCAGAGAGGGGGGACCACCTGACGACAGCCCATGGGCATAGCCAGATGTTTTTTTGTTCTGCCTAGTCCTACTCCTGGAGGAGGCAATATAACCCAGTAGTTATGATTTATGGAGCGCTGTGTCTGTCGATGAAATGGATTTTACGATAAGTACAAAAAACACATTATTTAACTAGCATCTTCATGACCACCTTAAGGGCCTGTGTCGATTTCAGATGCTTCCTAATCATGCAGAGTTCACTGACAGGTGCATTTGACCTTCATCTAACCTGCATTTCAGCAGTTTCAAGCAGGCTTTTCATTCCAATAGACATATAGAGGAATACAAAAACAGTCTGATAGAAACAAACCCCTGTGGATTCAGGCCCTTACTCTCATATTGTGTGTCAAGTAGTGCAGCGCTATGAACAGCAAAATTAATTGTGCTTAAAAAGTTAATAAATTAATATACAATTGACAACAAGGCAATATAATGAAATAAATCAATTGCACTAAAACAAAAGTCCATTCGGCATATATAGATGGTGGAGAGTCCACTAGAGGGTGAAGATCCCAAGATGTGAAAGAGCAATGGAAATAAAACAGTCACCCGTGCGGATAGGCAAGATGGCAGCTTACCGCAATGAGTGGGCCTCCAAATTAATGGATGGGCCACTAAGAGCATAAGGTAATAACTCCTATGGACTGGGTTCTCTCCTCTGCATGAACGGACCAAGTATCACTAGACTGCATCAAACCCTCACTCGCTCATAGATCCAGACACGACTCCAATATGTATGGCAATATGTGGAGGATAAAAGCAGTCATAGCGTAATCCCGTTTGGCGGTATAAAAACAGCTTTATTCAAGGTTCTACTTACATGGCAGTAGATCAACACAAGCGAATAACACATAAAAAGCGGCGTCCCGCTATGATCATTACAAAGCCGGCGTCTTGGGGGCGTGGCAAGCGCGATGTCCGGAACCTCCCAAGGGAGGTTCCGGACATCGCGCTTGCCACGCCCCCAAGACGCCGGCTTTGTAATGATCATAGCGGGACGCCGCTTTTTATGTGTTATTCGCTTGTGTTGATCTACTGCCATGTAAGTAGAACCTTGAATAAAGCTGTTTTTATACCGCCAAACGGGATTACGCTATGACTGCTTTTATCCTCCACATATTGCCATACATATTGGAGTCGTGTCTGGATCTATGAGCGAGTGAGGGTTTGATGCAGTCTAGTGATACTTGGTCCGTTCATGCAGAGGAGAGAACCCAGTCCATAGGAGTTATTACCTTATGCTCTTAGTGGCCCATCCATTAATTTGGAGGCCCACTCATTGCGGTAAGCTGCCATCTTGCCTATCCGCACGGGTGACTGTTTTATTTCCATTGCTCTTTCACATCTTGGGATCTTCACCCTCTAGTGGACTCTCCACCATCTATATATGCCGAATGGACTTTTGTTTTAGTGCAATTGATTTATTTCATTATATTGCCTTGTTGTCAATTGTATATTAATTTATTAACTTTTTAAGCACAATTAATTTTGCTGTTCATAGCGCTGCACTACTTGACACACAATATGAATGGGATTACTACGAATCCAGTGTTCTAGCTGCTACCTTGTTTTATGTTAATTTATCATATACTTTTTTATTCACTATTTAAGCGCAGGATATCCCCCTTGATTTTATATACCTTACTCTCATATACTGAAAATCCACCAACAGAAGCTGAAAAAAAATAGATTTCTTAGTTCTTTTTCTGCGCAGATCCTAGACAAGGAAGTCTTGTTATTTGGTGATCATTAAGGATTTTTTGACATGAAAATATGAATTTCTCTTTCTAGGTGTGAAGATATGGTGGACGTCCGAAGATTAAAAATGTTACAGATGGTCCAGCTGTTTAAATGTGAAGAAGATGCCGCACAAGTAAGAAATAGAGCAGTGTTTGCATCCCATCTGTACTGCTGTTCTCAGGTCTGTTTATTATTGCTAAGTAAAATAAAGTATTGGACTAGAATGAGCATTATTCACATCCTGCTGCTTATTCTACAAGACAGTAGAAGCTCAAGACAAGCTTTTCACTTTACTATAAGTAGGGAGGCTGTGAATAGAGTGAGCAGGACAGGACAGAAAGTGTGTGTGATGTGGCATGGGTCAGCTCTCTTTGGAATCTGTTGAATTGGCCAGTCACAGTGCTGAGGTGTCATGTGAAGGAAGGCTGTTGATCTGATGCGTGATATGATTTCATGGAGCGGTTGGTTTTAAAGCACAATTATCATTAAAGAACTTCATACATATATATACCCTGTTTTCCCGAAAATAAGACAGTGTCTTATATTAATTTTTGCTCCCAAAGATCTGCTAGGTCTTATTTTCAGGGGATGTCTTATTTTCCCATGAAGAAGAATACGGTACACATTTATTGTTGAACAAAAAAAAAAGGAAATGTATTACCTGTATACAGTAGTAGTAGTTGTCATCACAAACCAGCAAATGACATCCTCCTGTGTCATTTTGATTGCCCCCTCAGATCCTCCTGTGTCATTTTAGGTGAACTCACTCCCCCCATCCCCCTGTGCCAGTGGACACCTTCACCAGACATCCACCCACCCCTTTATCAGACATTTCCCCCCTACCTCAGTCACCCCTGTGTGTCCACACAATGTGCCCGTCTCCTGCCCCACGCGACTCACTGTCCTAATTGGGAGTCAGCCAGACTCCTTCAGGGCAGAGCGAGCAGCAGGCGGCAGCTTGTCCTGGCGGCGGCGCGGGCTCTCTGATTAAAAGAGACTTCGCACTTCCTTTTGCTCCGACTGCGCTGCGGCCAACAGTGAGCTGCGCGGAGGCGCCCGCCGCTACGGTCCAGAGTAATGGTAGCTTTGGGGGGCCTTATTACCGGGGGGACCTTATGTTCGGGGGAAGCCTTATTATCGGGGAGACCTTATGTTCGGGGAAGGTCTAATTTTGGGGGGGGGGTGCCTTATATTTCAGCGAGAGGCAAAATTGTAAGTAGGTCTTATTTTCGGGGGATGTCTTACTTTTGGGGATACACGGTATTACAAATAGTGTAGTTCCTGACATTTGAAAATACGTTAATTACCGGTACCTTGGGTCCAGTGCTGTCTTTTTGCAGCCAGTTCTTCTTACCACTGTGGGATTTCGGCACCACCAACTTTGGTACAGGAGCTGGCTGTGGTTTCTTGTGGAACCACAGATGGCTGCGCATGCAAATGCTCACATGATGCTTTGTGAATGGTCCTGCACCCTCCTGGGGCATATCACATGTTCCAGGAGGGGACAGGGCAAAAAATGTCCTCCTAGATGAGGATTGTGAAGGTGGGAGCGAGTACCAATAACAATCAATTTTAGGCTGAGGGGGAGAAAGATGAACCAGTGGGACTTCACTTTTTTTTTGCGATACGGCACTGCCTTTCTTTAACTGACAATTGCGCGGTCGTGAGATGTTGTACCCAAATAAATTGATGTCCTTTTTTTCCCACAAATAGTGCTTTCTTTTGGTTGTATTTGATCACCTCTGCAATTTTAGTTTTTTTGCGCTATAAACAAAAAAAAGAGCGTCAATTTTGAAAAAAAAAAAAAACAATATTTTTAACTTTCTGTTATAAAACATTCCCAATAAAAAATAAAAATCAAATTTTTTCATCATTTTAGGCCACTATGTATTCTGCTACATATTTTTGGTAAGAAAAATCCCAATAAGTGTATATTGATTGGTTTGTGCAAAGGTTATCGAGTGTACAAACTAGGGGATAGATTTATGTAATATTTTTCATTTTTTTACTAGTAATAGCGGTGATCAGCGACTCACACGACAGTTAAAATGTCAGTTAAAATAACGCAGTGCTGAATTGGAAAAAATGGCCTGGTCAATATGGGGGCAAATCCTTCCAGTCCAGAAGTGGTTAACCTACAAGGGACCAAATGCATATAGCACTTGGTCTTTTTTAAATCTGACCCTTAGTTTCTAAGCAGCTTGGTCCAACAGATGACAGCCCCACCCCCTAAATCCAGCATTGCCATGAGACCGAAGGCAAATTTGCAATTGACATATCGGGCCATTTTGATTTCCAGCGCTGCTAGGTCACAAAAAAAACATTGACACTGAAACAGTGGCTGCTTTTACACATACACAGCCCAACCTATTAATCACATCATCTTAATGCTGAGTGATCTTCCAGTTTTATGAATAAGCAATCGGCTCTATCAAGGCTGTGTTATACATGACATCTGTCTAAAATTGCTGATCACATCATTCATAAAAGTGAAAGCTTACACAGCACTGCAGCATTGCTATGGGTAAGAAGCAGCTGTAAGTTATCGGTCACTATTTTGAATTAACTTGTTTATTCATAATCGTAAAATATCACTCATAGCTGCGGCTCTGTGTAGAGTATATGCGGCTGCTTTTACTTCATACAGGACATTGACGAAAATTTTACAGAGGGCTGCAGCTCTGAGTGTTCTGGGTGTATCTCTCCCTACAGGGACTCCCATAATTTGGGCTTTAAAGGGGAGTGGGTCTACAGCAAGTATATAGAGGTGGGTTTGGGGAACAAAGGGGGACAATAATCAGAATAGGAAGTGTTTTGTTATTATAAAAAAATAAATAGTTGCTTTTTAGGGATTAAATAAACGGAACCTGCAAGCAGCAGTAGAGAACAAGGTCTTGATTACTTTAAATCACCTATTAGTGAAGTCAACACTTGGTCTGACAAGTGCAAGCTAAAAATCAAACTGATTGCTGCACATTATTGCCCTTGTTTAAGGCTATTGAATAAAAGCTGTGTGTGAAATGTAAAGAAGTACAGTGACCCAGATGTATACTCCACTGTGCTAGTATTTCAGGTGGACACCAGTAGTTTGGACCACCAGGAGCATCTGACGCGCTGTCACCACTGACAGGGCTTTCATCTTAACCCAGTCTTCCTTCCGGGTTCACGTGCTCCGGCCATCTGATTGGCCAAGCTGCGATGAAATCACTCCCTCACATGCGCGCGGAAGTCACAGCCGCGGCACGGAGCTCTGAAGTAACACCACGGGTATGCCGTCCCTTTAAAACGCATGCGCCGATGACATCGCCAGCTGTATGCAGTGTGAATATCTCCTAAAAAAAGTTTAGGAGGTATTCACTTTACCTACAGATAAACCTTATTATAGGCTTACCTGTAGTTACAAGTAAAAAAAAAAGCACTTTACTACCACTTCAAAAAGGATGTGGCACACTTGCCACACTTTCAGTTGGCTTTGCAAGGTCCAAGCAGTTGGGTGGAACAGAGCATTCTGGTGGGGGTTTCTCACTAAACAACTTCCCTAGTGATGTCAAAAGTAAGCCTGCAAACAACTATATAAAACTGTACTATTGATTTTAGGTGGGGCTTACCTTAAGCATTTGAGATTTTAGTTTCCATTAAAAGAAAACAGAACAATCCAGTAAGATTTTAGATTGGTTGCAGTTTTTCTCTTTACTTTAGTGTTTCTGAAGTACAAGACTGCATCTAATGGCTCATGCAAATAGATAACATTAGCTTTTTCCCAAAAGACTATTTGTTCTTTTCCTGTTCCTTGCTGAGACTATAGGCACTTCCTGTACTGTCTGCCAATTTATATTCCATGTCAAATTTTGCTTTGCGCAGATCTGCAATAAAGAAAATATTGAAGGGAAAGAAGAAAGTCTGCCATAAAAATGATTGATTGATGCTAAATATATGAATGGTAATAGTTGATAATAATCCCGCTTTCCATTTTTGAAAGTATGATTCTTAGCATGGAACAGAGAAGATGCAATTTATTGAGCAGCTGAGACAGGCTAGACTGAAAGTTGTCAGGGTAGAGTTTTATCAATAAAACATGAGAAGTACAGTTGGAAAAAGAAAACCTAAAGTTGTAAGTGAAAATCCAAATGCAATAATAAAAATACAGGACCTATATTCATTGTCCAATTAGGATTTTTGATACTGGAAGCTTTGTAATACTCCCACGTTGACAGCTATGACAGGAAGACAAGAGCCTAATTCCTAAGGGCATGAACTTTTCTATGTGTTGACCACTGGAGGCATAAAGACCCTATAAACATTAAAGGCCCCTACTCACGTTTGTGTGTGTGTGTTAACCTTCATGTTCCCATTTTAATATAAACTATCCCAGCCCTCCTCCCTAGTGCATTACATAACACCAGTCTACTAGGATCACTTATGTTACACTGAGATTACCTTAATTACCTAGTCCTAACCTGGCTTAGAAGATTGTGATACGAGTATGTCCCCTTTCTGAGAGGACTATTCTAGCAGATGATGGGGAAAAATGTGGCAAATAATTGTAAAGGGAAAAGCCACCTTTGCCTCTGCTGCCTATCTATAGGTGCATGTTTAATGCTGAATCTGACCTTTTCCTTAATGTGTGTGTGTGTGTGTGTGTGTGTGTGTGTGTGTGTGTGTGTGTGTGTATGTATATGTATATATATATATATATATATATATATATATATATATATATATATATATATATATATATATATATAAATAACACCGCCCACTGTTTTTGAAATGCTTATGCCTATAAAGTCTTGTACAAATGAGTTTAGGAGCCCGTTCACCCTAGACTGCAGTGGGTGAGAGCCATCCCGCACTGCATTCCAATTTCACTGCCCTTGTGATCTACTCAATTCAAAGTTAATAACACCCCAAACGCAGGTCGCAAACACAGTGCCTTTGCCCGCACCGTATCGCATGGTCCAAAAGTACTATGCGATGTAGTTGCCGTACATTTCAAAAAGTAGTGCATGCACTAATTTTGGTGTGGTGCAGTGCAGTTTCAGCCCATCCAAAATAATTAGGGCTGAAATTACCCTGCACAGAACTGCATGTGAATTGCACAGGAGCAGCACATCGTTCCTGTGCGATTGAAATGCAGTTCCTAGTGTGAATGGGCCCTTAAACTGATTAGAGCAATGTGTACAGTAGGTTTTTACAAGGCATTAGTAAAGTTTTTTGATAAAGCTACAGCTGCTAGCATGCTTTCAACAAGTTTCGAGTAGTGCTGAAGCGAACTGTCACTATCCACTTCCTTCAAAGACATGTATGGGTTTCGGGGTTTTTTTTTTTTTTATACTTACCTAGGTGGATGCACCGTCTATCCCTGGCACCTCTACACTGAAAACCTGAGTGATTGAACACGGCCAATCGCTCGGTTTTCACAGCTCCGTGAGCAGAGAGCTTCTGACTGTCTTTAAGCAGCTCTCTGCTCTAGCCCCTCCTCACTGGAGCGCTAGACTGTGGAGGGGCGGAGCTGCCGACTCAGGCTCTCAGTGGCTCAATCAGAGGCTGAGCTGGGTGTCGGGCCAGGGATATGGCGGAGGCACAAGGAATGGCGGGATGGATGAAGGGACAAGGGCAGACCTATGCAGCTGTCTATAAAGCACCTGGAGTGGTGCAAGTAATGGCCATAAATAAACAAGGAGACTACGCTCGGTGCCCGCAACAATCACTATAATAGGAGCCAGTTGGCATAAAGAATGTCTTTAAAAAATGAAATTAAAACACAAAATGTTTATTTGAAATGGGTACCCACAATTTTTTTGGATAAATGAACAATACCACGTTGCGGAACCCTGAGCTTCAGGAAGAAGGTCATCTGAAACTGCAGATGGGCTGGGAAGGGGCGCCAATGAAAGCCCTTATGAAAGCAGTATGCTTGATCAGCCTGACGGACCACTGAATGCTCAGGTGACGTCACACATAAGTGGTGGGCAGAAACAGGAAATCCTAGCGGAGGCCTCAGGGAAACCAGCGTGGACTGCCCACTTGATAAGTTGCCGTGATGACCCGTTTCACACACATGCTTTTTCTCAAGTCACGAGAATAAGGAAACAGACGCAATTTAAACCATTCTAAGAAGGCGGGGAATGGGTAGAACTATGTAAATCTGGATGACCCTTGATTCTCCTAGCTGCTTTTAACTGGTTGAGTGCCAGTTGTATACAAGAAAAATGTAATCAGTCAATAAAAACTAAATAATTGCAATATAAAATCTCACAACTCACAAATAAAAAAAAAATAATAAAATAAAACTTTCATAGTATGCACATATATGTATATATATATCTCTGTATCAATCTTTCTTAATAATGCATGGCTAACATATTTATATATTAATAGGTATACATACAAAAAAGTTAGAACTTTCATAGCATACACATACAGTATCTCACAAAAGTGAGTACACCCCTCACATTTTGTAAATATTTTATTATATTTTTTCATGTGACAACCCTGAAGAAATGAAACTTTGCTACAATGTAAAGTAGTTAATGTACAGCTTGTATAACAGTGAAAATTTGCTGTCCCCTCAAAATAACTCAACACACACTCATTATTTTCTAAACTGCTGACAACAAAAGTGAGTACACCCCTAAGTGAAAATGTCCACATTGGGCCCAAAGTGTCAATATTTTGTGTTGCGACCATTATTTTCCAGCACTGCCTTAACCCTCTTGGGCATGGAGTTCACCAGAGCTTCACAGGTTGCCACTGGAGTCCTCTTCCACTCCCCCATGACATCACAGAGCTGGTGGATGTTAGAGACCTTGCGCTCCTCCACCTCCCATTTGAGGATGCCCCACAGATGCTCAATAGAGTTTAGGTCTGGGGACATGCTTGGCCAGTCCATCACCTTTCCCCTCAGCTTCTTTAGCAAGGCAGTGATAGCCTTGGAGGTGTGTTTGGGTTTTTTATCATGTTGGAAATACTGCCCTGTGACCCAGTTTCCAAAGAGAGGGGATCATGCTCAGCTTCAGTATGTCACAGTACATGTTGGCATTCATGGTTCCCTCAATGAACTGTAGCTCCCCAGTGCCGACAGCACTCATGCAGCCCCAGACCATGACACTCCCACCACCATGCTTGACTATAGGCAAGACACACTTGCCTTTGTACTCCTCACCTGATTGCCACCACACACACTTGACACGATCTGAACCAAATAAATTTATCTTTGTCTCATCAGACCACAGGACATGGTTCCATGTCCTTAGTCTGCTTGTCTTCAGCAAACTGTTTGCGGGCTTTCTTGTGCATCCTCCTTAAAAGAGGCTTCCTTCTAGGATGACAGCCATGCAGACCAATTTGATGCAGTGTCCGGTATATGGTCTTAGCACTGACAGGCTGACCCCCCACCCCTTCAACCTCTGCAGCAATGCACTCCTACGTCGATTTCCCAAATACAACCTCTGGATATGACCCTGAGCACATGCACCCAACTTCTTTGGTCGACCATGTTCTGAGTGGAACCTGTCCTGCTAAACCGCTGTATGGTCTTGGCCACTGTGCTGCAAACCCAAACATTATATATATATATTTTTTTTAGCAGAGACCCTAGAGAATAAAATGGAGATCGTTGCAATATTTTTTATTACGACGTATTTGCGCAGCGCTCTTACAAATGCAATTTCTTTGGAATAAATATACTTTTATTAGTTAAAGAAGAAAACCATAAAGTTAGCCCAATTTATTTCTATAATGTGAAAGATGTTACACCGAGTAAACAGAACAGATACCCAAAATGTCATGCTTTAAAAATTGCGCACGCATTTGCACAAACATTGGTACTTAAAAATCTCCATAGGCGACATTTTAAAAAATTCTACAGGTTACCAGTTTAGAGTTACAGAGGAGATTTAGTGCTAGAATTATTGCTCTCGCTCTAACGATCATGGCGATACCTCACATGTGTGGTTTGAATACCATTTACATATGTGGGTGCGACTTGCATATGCTTTGCTTCTGTGCGCGAGCTAACAGGGACGGGGCGCTTACATTTTTTTTTTTCCTATTTATTTTATTTTTCATTTTTACACTTTATTTGGCTGCCATAACCCCGGTATTTAACGTCAAAGTACCAACGTAAATACACGGTGGGCGGTCCGGAAGTGGTTAATGGCTGTGTGTTGAGTTATTTTGAGGGGACAGCAAATTTACACTGTTATACAAGCTGTACACTCACTCCTTTACATTGTAGCAAAGTGTCATTTCTTCAGTGTTGTCACATGGAAAAGATATAATAAAATATTTACAAAATTGTGAGGGGTGTACTAATTTTTGTGAGATACTGTATGTATCTCTGTGTTCATCTTTCTCTATAATGCTTGGCCAATATATATTTAAAAAAATTATACATACATAGTCATACATATAAAAAATTACATGTATAAGGGGGGGGCGGAATATATTTCTTTAAACAACATTGTGAATCTCTAAATCCTCATTCAACCCATGTGGTGATAACGAACCAAGCTTGTAAATCCAAAAAGTCTCCCTCTTGCATAAGAGGAAAATCTCTCATTGTCAGTAAGTGAACATTTTTGGGTGGCCTCAATTGCCATAACCTCCAAGCAACCAATCTGCTTTTGGGCCTGAAGGAAATGGGGGACACTATGTTCATCACGCCCTTTTTGAATGTCTACGGTGCTCTCCTATCCCTTTGCTTAGAGTGTGGGTAGTGTGACAAACTCTGTAGAACAGGTAATAAATTGTTTTTATGTGAAGGGTGTTACCTTTATCTGTATCTGTAACGTTTGAACGCCCATGTGTGATGGATTGACATGTAAGGCAACCCCTTTTCTTATATTGAAAAATAAGTAAAGGAAAACAATTAGTAAGGGACTGCAAATTGCTAGGCACTAGAATATTTTTAATGGCCTGTGTTCTAAAAGTAACTTAGTGGAATGGGTGGTAAGACTGGGGCCAATCTCTGATCCAACTGAAGAATATTATAATTTTTCCTGATGATTTTTGTCTATCATTAAAGTTGTGTTGAATCGAATTGTATTGGAATCATTTTCTGAGTTAATGATTTTTTTTTTTTTCTCTGGAAGAATGAAGGTGTGTATCAAAAGCCTCCTGTACCAGTGTTGATGCATATCCTTTCTCCCTAAATGTTTGTGAGAGTGTCGCTCCCTGTGTCACTTAGTCCTCGACTTTGGAGCAATTTCCTCTCAGTCTATTAAATTGACCACTCGGGATATGCTTTAACCATGCCGGATGGTTGCAGCTAGAGAAGTGCAAGTAAGACCTTCCATTGGTGGGCTGGGTCTGGTTCCTAGAGATGATGTTACAATGGTCATGGGATAGAACTAAATCTAAAAAGACCAACTCATTACGGTCTAAAACATAAGTAAAGGATAAACCCAAGGAATCAGAATTGCAATGGGCCACAAAGGAGGAGAACACATCCGGATCACCATCCCAAATGAGCAATATGTCCTCAATATACCTTCCATATAAAACCATATGTTTGGCAAAGGGGTTGTTGGTCTAGATGTGTCCCTCCTCCCAGTAGCTCATAGCAAGGTTTGCATATACTAGGGCAAAATTTGCTCCCATGGCAGTGCCTTTCAGATGTAAATAAAAGCGGTCAAAAAAGTAAAATAATTATGTGTAAGACAAAATTCAGTACCATCAAGTAGAAACCTAGCCTGTCTCAAATTTATTTTCCCTTCTTTTGTCAAAAAATATCCTTGGATGTAGCCTCCTTTATATACTTCTATTCCTCATGAGCAAGGTCTTACAGCCCTCCAATATTTTTGGGTTGCTGGTCTGGATATGTTCTCCTCCTTGGTGGCCCATTGCAATTCTAATTCCTTGGGTTTATCTTTTACATATGTTTTTAGACCTTAATGATTTGGTTTTTTTAGGTATAGATTATATTAGTTATATCCAATGACTATTGTAACATCATGTCTAGGAACCATACCAAGTCCACCAGTTGAAATTCTTACCTGCACTTCTCTAGCTGCCACCATCTGGCATGGTTAAACAATATCCCAAGTGGTCAATTTAATAGGCTAAGAAGAAATTGCTCCAAGTCAAAGACTATGTGACACAGGGAGCGACACTCTCGCAAAAATTAGGGAGAAAGAATATCAATCAACACTGGTACAAGAGGCTTTTGATACACACCTTCATTCTTCCATAGATGAAAAAAAAATCATGAAATCAGAATATGATTCTATTACAGTTCGATTCATCACATAGGTCTATTTCCAAAATCATCAGGAAACATAATATTCTTCATTTGGATCAAAGATTTGCCCCAGTCTTGTCACCCATTCCACAAGTTACTTTCAGAAGAGCATGGGCTATTAAAAATATTCTAGTGCCTAGCAAGTTGCAGTCCCTTACTAAGAAGCACACTATGGATATCAGGTCTTACTTTGATAACAGAACAGGTATTTTTCAATGTAAGAAAAGGGGTTGCCTTACGAAAGTTATAGATAACAAAGGTAACACCTTCCTCATTAAACAATTTATTACCTGTTCTACAGAGTTTGTCAGCTATGTCTTAAGGTGTCCTTGTAACTTATACGTGGGGCGTACTACCTGCACCTTACGCAAACAGATAGGAGAGCACCGTAGACTTATTGAACAAGGATGTGATGAACATACTGTCTCCTGCCATTTCCTTCAGGCCCACAATAAGCAGATTGGTTGCTTGGAGGTTATGGCCACCCAAAAAGGTTCACTCACTGACAATGAAAGATTCTCCCTCTTATGCAAGAGGGAGACTTTTTGGATTTACAAACTTGGTTTGTTATCACCACATGAGTTGAATGAGGATTTAGAGATTCACAATATTGTTTAAAGACATATTCCCCCCCCCCCCCCCATACATGTAATTTTTTATATGTATGACCTTGTATGTATAATTAATATATATATATATATATATATATATATATATATATATATATATATATATATTAGCCAAGCATTATAGAGAAAGATGGACACAGAGAGATACATACGTGTATGCTATGAAAGTTGTAACTTTTTTTGTATGTATAACTTTCCATTACGTCTGTTGCCTTATCCCCGTGACTTGATAAAGCGCATGCATGCAAAACGCGTAGTCATAGCATCCTATCAAGCGTGCGATCCACGCTGGTTTACCTGAGGCTGCTGCTAGGACTTCCTGTTTCCGCCCACTGCCAGTGTGTGACGTCGTCTGAGCGTGCAGCGCTCCGTCAGGCTGTTTGAATGGGCATACTGCTTCCATCTGGGCTTTCATTGGCACCCCCTTCCCAGCCCATCTGCCGTTTCAGATGACATTCTTCCTGATGCTCAGGGTTCCATAACGTGATATTGTTCATCTATTTAAAAAAATTTATTGTTCATCTATCCAAAAAAATTATGGTTACCCATTTCAAATAAACTGTTTGTGTTTTAATTACATTTTTTAGGACGTTCTTTATGCCAACTGGCTCCCATTATAGTGATTGTTGCGGGAACCGAGCGCAGTCTCCTGGTTTGTTTATGGCCAACTCAATTTTGAACCCTATGTACGAAGACTGGTATGCCATTTAAGTCTATGTGCCTGTAAATGCAGACGTCTAAATACTTTTGGTAATATAGTGTATGTGTTGAAAAAGTAGGAACAAGTTTACACCCCAGAAATCTTGAACTAGGGAAGGTGACTAGTCCGTTCTAAATGAGTCTATGCCAGTGTAGAGATATTGCCCTGTCAGTTTCCAGCTGCCACTTTTCTAATTCTGGTTAGAAAAAAAAAAATATTTCTGAAGAAGGCTGTTTTCTTGTTAGTGAAAAGTTTGTAATATTTTATATTGTCATAATACTTTTTGCATGCCAGCAGTGCCATTGAAGATTTTACAAGTAATAGATGTAATCTACTGTAATAAAATTGCTTATTGATCTTATTTAGGCAGTAGACTGGTTAAACGAATTACTTGATGCCTTGTTAAAGACGCATGTGAGACTGGGAGACGACAGTCAAGAAACAAAAATTTTGATAGAAAAGCACCGAAAATTTGTGGATGTAGCACAGGTAATTGCCGTTTGGACTTTATTCTAGTATTAAATTGGTTCTTTTACAACCCCTTTGCGGTCATTCTGTTCTGTGCTTACTTAAAGATAAGTTTACATTTGTTTAAATACTACAGGGCTGCTATAGTCTGCTCAGTTTTGCAATTCAGAAGTGGAAGCTTAAAACCTTCTTCACCAGAGCCCCTAGTCCCTTGACCACCACCGCTCCTGTCCATCACACATACAAGGTCCATGGCACACTTTGCCATAAATCAAGGGCAGAAGCTGCACATCACACATTAACATTTGTAAGGCCTTGCTAATTCATTGTTCCAAGCTGGGACCCTAGAAAGGGTCGTGAGCTGCAGCCAAGGGTCGGTAACAGTAGCCCAGCTGCCCAGGAGGAATGAGTCCTGAACCCTACTGACCACCTCTCCGTCAGAACCCTCAGTTACTTGATAATCACCACCCCTGCCTCAAGCTGGCTAAGTTCCCTCCTTCCAACCTCTATTTTTTTTACCATAGGCTCTGCTGCAGTTTGTCATAGCCCACTTACATTACACTATAAAACACAGAATCAGGTGGCTATAACCAAGTGCTTTAACCTAGTTACTAAATTAACACAAAGGGAATTGCTGTGGTGTGCTAATTATGTAAATGTCTCAGGAGTGAGACACCCCAGTACAGAGTACCATACTTAAAGACAGTTCAAATAATGGAGGAATATCCCTATAATGACACCTTGAATGAGAGCATTTTCTATTATATTTACTAACCCTGTCATGGAGATGCCCACTAAAGGGGAAGACAGTCCCAAGTCCACTTACATGGTCCTTCCAGAAGCCTCTGTTTCCCCCACACCTAACAAAACTTCTTCCCTTGTTTATGTAGCCTTAGTACAAAATGGCAGAAAGGACCACACCAGCAAGGAGGAGGGCACCACAGTGCCAGGAACACTGTAAACTTAACCCCTTCTTACAAAATTATACATTTTTCACAGAAGAATCCTTTCTGCTTATCCTGCATGTGGATGATGGCTTCTTATAACAGAAGGTGTTTACACATCCTCGCTTGCCCCTTTTAGCAATCAGTGAATCCACATAGCATAACACAGATATATCAATATTTTACAGCCAGTATTTTCAACCTGCATACAGCTGTTTCAGGCTTCTTGGCCCTCATCAGTGAAAGTTCTATATTATTTATATATATATATATATATATATATATATATATATATACACACACACATATTTACTGGCTTTATGATGTAGGCCAGAAGAGCAGTACAACCATTAGGGTTGCGGTATAAACGGAGCCCAAAATTCCACCTCTTAAGTACTGTGAGTTACAGCATTGCCTTCTTAGGCATTTACACATCCTCACTTCTAGCACAAAACCCAAACTCATGAACTTAATGTCTACCTATGGGCTATTTTATGCCTGGTCATTATGCACTGCAGACAAGTCTTTAGCATCACTCCTTGATTTTGCAGCTGTCCCACACCAAATAACACCGATTACATGACGGCCGACTGCTCAGTTCTCAGTCCACTGTTAGTCACTACTCTCAACTTTACTCCTCCAGCACTCCTTGGGGCACTGGGCCAGGGAGGGAGTGGGCATGGCTGGCTTTGCCACACACGGAAAGGCAGAGCCAGTTGTCAGACAGCACTGTGAATCCTGACATTATCTCAAAACTGGCGTGGTTCTGCCCCATCTGTTGATGGTGGGAAATAGTCAAATGAAGCTTTGGCCCTATTTCTCTTTTAAGGAGCAGCATAGTACATGCACACTACTTTCACAGGCCAAGCAGTTGGTAGAAGGGTTTAATATTTATCATTTGGCTGCCTATAAGAGCTTAGTTTTTAATAAAAGTACACTTCTCTTTACATTTTCACTGAAGGCTTTGTAACTAAAGCTTTACTTCATTTTGTTCATATCAAAAGGAAAATGGCTGGGTTGTATGCCTGAGTTGGGTTATAGAAGAACTCTGGGCACTCAAGTAGTTAATAGTTGTACTTGGACATATTGTAACATAATGTGATACATTGTGAAACAGCTGCAGCATTAATAAGAAATTGTGTTACCTTTTGCAGGGTCTTAGGCCCTGTTCACATAGCAGCGACGCTACTTCCCGGGGCGACCTCAGAGTGGCCGGCACGGACTTCATAACATTGAAGTCTATGACGGTCGCTCCGGGTCGCCCCAAAGAAGCTCCGGACCCTTTTTCTAAGTCGGAGCGACTTGTGTCGCTCCTATTAGAACGGGTCCGCAGCTTCTCTATGGAAGGCGACCTGTGAGGCGACCAGGTCGCCTCACAGGACGCCCCAGTGTGAATGGGGACTAATAGTTTTTTTTTTTTTCTGCTCATATATTTCTATTTCTGCAAGAATCTTTAGAAGAATCCAGTTGTTGGGACACATTCAAGTCATTGTACTAGATGGGAGAGCAGCATTCTTTGGGTTTACATGGGGTGGAGCACAGCATGTACAACAAGCAATAACCGTTACAAATTGAAGTTAGGTGTAAACTATAGGTACACAAAGGTGCCTGGACATGCCCGCAGCAAACTCTAAGGCACCTATAGATTTTTTTTTTTTTTTTTTTGTAATTCCTTTATTTCTCAAATGTGCACAGAAAAGTCAAGCAGTTCAGCCATAGAATGTTTGAACCTTAGGTGGTGGTTCAGCGGGAACCGGCCAAGATTTGAACCTTTAATGGGCAGGCTGAATGTACCAATTTGATCGATTGATCAACTTGGGTAAAACCAGCAGGCCAGATTCACTTGCGATTATCACTAGTAGTTGCTATAGCTGCTAGCAATAATCACTGTCTTCTCCTGGTGACAGCTGTTTTTTTTTTTCATGACTCATGACGAAGTCACTTTAAATAGGATCCTGCCATGTAGCAGTATGGGGCAGAATTTTGATTAGCATTGCAGCTCTGGGTCCTGAATTTCAACTTGATGTGAGACATCACCTGCTATAAATCGGTATGCTCTCCCCATGTCTATGTGGGTTCACTCCACATTATCAAAACATGTTAGTAGGTTAATTGGCATCCTCCAAAACTGAACACCCAGGCGTGCATGTATGTGACATATAATGGCCAAGAACCAATGTGTGCTCCAAAATATATTCTGTTGTAAATACATTTTTACAGTACACAATAATGAAAAAAAGATGGCAGGAATAAAAGAATATTTATAAAAATAAAAATTCCAGCTCCCACTTTTGCAGTACAGAAGATGATGAAAGCACAGGTGCTTAGTATCAATAGGCAATCCGCTTTTCCTTTGCTACAATTTTTATTTTACCAGCCCGCTACATCATAACAAAAGATGACCATGCTAAATATTTCCTGGTAATTCTAGCTGGAAACCAAAGTTGCTGTGTCTGACCTCTTAAAAGTAGCAATGAGAACAAATAATTCTGTTTCTTCTCATCTATAATTTTCTCTCTCTTTTGGTCCTCTCTACAGAGTACATATGATTACGGGCGACAGTTACTGCAAGCCACAGTTGTATTGTGTCAGTCTCTGAGATGTACATCAAGGTCATCGGGGGACACACTTCCGAAACTTAACAGAGTATGGAAGCAGTTTACGATAACCTCAGAAGAGAGGGTTCACCGGCTGGAAATGGCACTTGCTTTTCACTCTAATGCCGAAAAGGTTAGAGCCATTTGCATATGACCCAAGCCAAGCCGCTTCAGTCATTTAAAGGTCACGTGCACTTCTGTAGAGCATTCTTGCTTGCCTGTACAATAGAGTTCTTTCATTTTCAAGAGCACAGCACTGAAGTATTTGGAGTGGATTAAATTATTTTTTTAGAATAGTTTTAAGTGCATGTACTTTGTTGTTTGGGCTTTTAGATAGATATGGACACACTGTAATCATTGTTATTACACAAAATGTCATCACTTTTCTATAACATCTATTAGGAAATATTCTCTTTGTACAGAAGTGGTACAGAGTGGCTTCAACTCAAATTGAGGAAAACTTTTTAATTTAAAGGAAACCTGTTGATCTAGCCTTTGCTGGGCGATTTCTTGAGACTGCAAGTTGTCGTCATCCTGGCTTCACCTGGAGCAAGCATGCAGCCAGTGAAGTGTCAGGATAACTAATATGCATATTCTTGTTCAATGACTCAACAGTTGGTGAGGCAAGGATACATATTGCAGTCTGAAGCCTGCATCCCCTGCAGTTCCATATACAGCAGAGCTCATACTCCTGGCCAGTCAGGTTTGCTGCAAGAAAATGTGCTGATAGGAACAGAAAGCAGGATGAGCAGTGTGTAGTATATCTTAAAACTGGATAAGCAGTGCGTTGTATAGCCTAAAACTGGATGAAAAGAACTACAAGTACTTTAGCAAGTAAATATGTGTATTTGCTAAAGTATTAGCTGTTTTCCAGAAATTCAGCTTTACAAAAAATTCTGCAAGGGCAGCTCACATATTTCTATCCTGACAGGTTCCCTTTAACCACTTTACCACTAGAGGATTTTGCTGTCTTACGTCTGGGCCACTTTTTGCGATTCGGCTCTGTGCGACTTTAACGGACAATTGCGCGGTCGTGCGACGCTGTACCCAAACAAAATTTACGTCCTTTTTTTCCCACAAACAGAGCTTTCTTTTGGTGGTATTTGATCACCTGTGCGATTTTTACTTTTTGCGCTATAAACAAAAAAAGAGCGTTTATTTTGAAAAAATAACAATATTTTTAACATTTTTTTATATGAAATTCCCCCCAAAAAAATGTAAAAATCAAAATTTATTTTAATTTTTGGCCAATTTGTATTCTGCTACCTATGTTTGGTAAAAAAAATCACAATAAGTGTATTTTGATTGGTTTGCGCAAAAGTTATTGCGTTTACTAACTAAGGGAAAGATTTTTGTCATTTTTGGTGTTTTTTTTTTTAACGAGTAATGGCGGCGATCTGCGATTTTTTTTTTTTTTGCGGGACTGCGACATTGCGGCGGACAGATCGGACCCTTGACTGACATTTTTGACACTTTTGGGGGTACCAGTGACATTACTGCAGTAATCAGTGCTATATATATGCACTGTTACTGTAAAAATGACACTGGCAGGGAAGGGGTTAATTTTATTGGCGAGGGAGGGGTTAATGTATGCCTGGTGCTTACTGACGTGTGTGGGGGGAGGTGACTGAGTGAGTCAGGGACAGATCGCATGTTCAGCTATGCTGAACCCTGCAGTCTGTCACTCCCTGTCACTTAGGAGATCCGCCCGCTCTGTTTACACAGGCAGGCGGATCTCCAAACTAGATTCCCCGACGATCGGGGAAGAGCAGCGGCGATCACCGCCGCTCCTCCCCTGGCCCGACTCCTGCTGTGAATGAAAACAGCGGGAGGAGTCTAGCGGCGTAGTACTACGTCGCTAGACGATAACGAGCCACATTGCTGCAGTAGCAAGAGAAGACGTTAAGTGGTTAAATAACTCCAACCCAAGCAGTTTACACAGTTTCTGGTGGACATGAGGCAGCAGGCTATATAATCTTATAGTTAAAGGGCAAGACTAAAAAAAAAAAAAAAAAAACACACATTTGTTTTTGTTTTTTTTTAATCAAAAACACACATACTTTTCTGGCTGCAAGTTTGAACTAATTCTAAGTTATTGTAGAGATTACATTGTGGGCACATATAACCTTATTACTTGAAGTTTTGATTTGACTAGTTATTGTTTAAAGAGGTTGTAAACCGAGAAAAATTTTTTTTCTCTTCTTTACATCCTGAAAGAGAAACACATAATGAGCTAGTATGCATCGCATAGTAGCTCATTATGAAATACTTACCTTAGAACGAGCCCCCCGCCGTGCCGTCCGCTTACCTGTATGACGGGCGACATGTATAGTCGCCCGTCTTCCGGGATCGCGGCATCCGGCCATCTGATTGGCCGGAGCCGCGGTGACGTCACTCCCGCGCACGCGCGCGGGAGCCGACGGTCACGGCACGGGGCTCTGAAGGAACGGCACGATCTGCCGTTCCTTCAGAGCGCATGCGCCAGTGACGTCACTGGCTGCATTAAAGGTAAATATCTCCTAAACGGTGCATGTTTAGGAGATATTTACAGTACCTATAGGTAAGCCTTAATATAGGCTTACCTATAGGTACAACTTCCTGAGGAGGGTTTACTTCCTCTTTAAATTTTGCACCCTGATCAAAAACATATAGAGCTGTGTACAATGTATCCTTTTTTTTCTGTTTGATACACGAGCTGCTACCTTATTTTTGTAAAATTAAAGTTAATGGGTGTAATATAGAATTCAGACAGGCAGCAGCAAACCTGGGGACCTTCACATCAAGCAAGTACATTTCTAAACCTTAAAGTGAAACTTTAATCAGAAAATGAAGTCTTGCTAGATCACTTCAGGCTGGCCCCTTTTGTAAGTATATAAGTAAAACATGAAAAATAAGTGTCTATACTGTTTAAAATCCAGTACTGTCTCACTGTGCTCTGCACTAGCTCAGTTGCTCTCCATTTTTGGTACTCTGCCAAAGCTGATCTGCTGACAGCCCAAAGATTTGCTGCTTTTCATGGGCTCTGGGCTTTAGCAAAATGGCAGCCTCTGGGAAGAAGAAACAGGAGCAATGCTGGAGGTAATTTACAGCACACACTAATTTTGGTAGCATAATTAAAGTGGTTCTAAGCATTCTATGTACAAAGATAAAGATATACAGCACAGAGATCACTCTTTATACTTAAAGCGAAGTTCCACCCAAAAGTGGAACTTACACTTTAAGCACTCCTCACCCCCTTACATGCCACATGTGGCATGTCATTTTTTTTTGGGGGGGGAGCGGGTACCTAATTTTGACAGGTACCCACTCCACTTCCGCTCAGGCCGCCTAGGTGGCTCGAGCGGAAGTTATTCTATTCCCCTCCCTCTATGCGATCTTCTGGGACACATCACTGTTCATAGAGGATTGTCCGGCCACTGAGGAGGCTCAGTTCGACTGGCGAATGTGCGGTGCGCGCCCAGCTGTCAAGCCGCAAGCTGTCACAGCCGGGTGCCCACACTTGATGCCGTATAGAGACGAGAGAGAGGAGCAAGGCTTCGGACAGCTGCATAGCTGGATCGTGGGACAGGTGAGTGTGTGTTTATTAAAATTCAGCAGCTACACTTTTTGTAGCTGCTGACTTTTAATAAACTTAAAAAGGAGTGAAACTCTGCTTTAACTGAGCCCAATCTTGATCCATGGATGTGCACAAGAGCAGAGGCTCTTACCCTCCTCATTGGCTCAGATACAGCAGCAGGGCTCAGGAACGAGCATGCTTTAGTTGCCCCCACAGCTAACAGCTCACTATGGGGGAACTCAGTGGGGGGGGGGGGATGTAGAAGGAGCTAGGATCTCTGGCGGGGGACCCGAGAAGAGGATGACTGGGGCTGCTCTGTGCAAAATCATTGCACAGGGCAGGTAAGAATAAAGAAAAATCTGTACCTTTACAATCATTTTAATGTGGAATGTATGTTCCTTGCTAAAAAAAAACATTCATTTTTATCAAGTTGTTATTGGTAAAGTTTTGCTTTAACAAGTAACAAATTCACTCAGAAATCTGTTCTCTGCTGCCTGTTAGTACTTTTATGCTGAACACTGTTGCAGTATATTTGGTGACTGACTTTTCACAATCTTATGCCTATTCTACTGGAGAGCTCTGGATTAGTACATGCTTAATAGCATTCAAGTATTAGACAGTTGGTAAACTGTCACATTGCTTCAAATCTGAACATATCTTAAGAGCCTAGGTAGCAAACATACAAAGCAACCAACAAAAAGGAGGTCCTTGGCTTTTTTGAGCATTTTTGTTGATTGACAACAGAACACATTTTACAAATTATGGAAAAGTACATGATAGAACCCAGAACTCACACTTGAATTGTCTGTTTATCAGCAGTTGATCTCCACTCCCTCCACTTCAGATAGGATTAAAGGCTATCCGTTCACTTAGATTAAAAGTCTTACTGTTCAAAGAGACTTGTGTGATCTCTGTGTCTTATGCGGTTTGAGGTCACTGTTTCTTAAGCTGGCCATACACTATACGAAAAATCGTTCAAACTCATTTTCGAAAAACGAACACTCGGCCGTAAGAGCAGAGGATCGTGCCATCATGTAATGACCGAATTTTGAACAATAAATCGTTCAATGGGCATAAATGAATCAGTTTTTCGTTCATTTTGACACATATCCCTAGTGCACACAGTTTGGGCGAGAAACACATTTACCTTTCAATTTATCGTTCATTCGGCAGGATTTTCCAAACTGTTCCATCGGTTTTTTGGCTCTGAAAGTTAAAACAGATTTTCTATTTGTGCCCATTAACTGGACAAAAAACGAACGAATGGACCAAATGACAGATTTTCGAAGGATTTTTCAGCTAGTGTATGGCAAGCATGCTGAACTGATCAGCTGGATTTTCTGGTTTGTAATTTTAGCTCAGAATAAGGGCTGATGTCGACAGGCTTTGGAGTTCTACCTAATCGGTTCTAATCGAGGTTAACATGAGTTTGAGATGATTCTGAGAGAATTCAAAATTCATTGACCTTTGACCTGTAGTTGACATCATTCTGACCTGTTACAAGCAGGTTTTGCATTGCCATAGCCTAAACAGGCCCCTCGACTGTTTCCTCTGGGAAGGGTAACAGGTCCACTTAAAAAGTTAATGGCAATTCAGGTAGAAAATATAAGTCTGCATTTTAAAAGGAATCCGTCAAGAATTTTAAGAAGTCTTTTATGGTAGCAGGCCTTGCCTATTTTTCTTGACAGAGTATTTCGCGTACTAGCAGTTAAGACAAACCTATTCACTGAGCTGCTGCTTTAAAATTTGCATTTGACATAAACTGGCTAATGGCTGCTTCCATCAAAGTGAACAGATGCTATGCCCTATAATGGATTTGCTTTAAATCATCATAATGTAACTTGGAAAATGGTACAAAGAATATGATTGACTTGGCCAACCCTTTTACTTTTTTCCTGTTTCAGATCTTACAAGAAAGTCCAGACCTTCCCGAATCTGTGCTGGATTTTGAACAATTTGATGAAGTTGAAGCTGTTGGGAAATCGTTGCTGGATAGGTTAACTGTGCCTGTAATATATCCTGATGGGTATGTAATGTTTCTGTGTAGACCTTTGTCAAGCTTTGCTTTCAATGAGAAAGTGTGGCATCGGCAATAAATAAAATATCCAGTGAGACTCTAATAGAGCTGTAGGCCCACTGCAGTAATTTTTGGCCTAGGGTTTCTGCGTCAACGCAATAAAATTCTATCCCAATTAATTCCTTATGGGCCTGATATTGTAGGGTGGGTGCATGGCAGTAGAGTCACTGCAGATCCAAGCATACAGAGATTTCAGAGCACCAAAGAGTGAGCTTCAGATAGAAATTTAGTTTTTCTGTCTGGGAAAAGTTTGTTACCCTGATAAAGGAGTCTTCCTTTGCCCTAAAATATGTGTTTTTCAAGCAAACACATTTTTATTTACATCTCTTCTGCTAACTTACCCCCTATTGTTTTAACAGATCCTAATACTGTCCTTAGAATAAAAAAAGTGTAATCATATGTACCAAATAAAAAAAGTTGTAATACGCCATTAAAAAAACAGTTGTCACCAGTAGGAGCCAGGTCACGGTGCATGTGTTCATGGACACTTATAAAGTGTATTTTGATAAGGAAGAATTTTATGACATATTAAAAAAATAAAAAAAAAAACATTTCATACTTGCCTGTTATGTGTAGGAGTTTTGCACAGAGCAGCTCCGATCCTCCTCTTGTCAGGTCCGCCACTAGTGCTCCTGGCCCCTCCCTCCTGCTAAGTGCCCCCAGAGCAAACCACTTGCTATGGGGACACCCAAGCAGGCTCGCTTCCGAGCCACAACTGTGCGTGTCCATTTACATGCACAGCCGCGACTTGGTCCTTCCCCCCTCCTCCTCATTGGCTCCCTGGTTGTGAGTGCCCCTGGCTCTCGCTGCTGTCCCAGCCAAAGAGGAGGGAGAGTCCCCGGAGAGCCAAGGCTCTTGTGCACATTGCTGGATCGCGATGGGGCTCAGATAAGTATTGGGGAAGGGCTGCTGCACAGAGAAGGTTTTTTACCTTTATGGATAGAATGCATGAAGGAAAAAAAAGATGAACCTTTAGAACCACTTTAATACATTTTCTGAAGTTCTAATTAGCCCTACATTTGAGTCCTATATATGAAAACATTAATACTTGGTGAAGAATCGTGTCCTTAATGGTAATAACGTATTCAAATGCCTGGCATGTGTAAAAGATGGTGTCAAAGTAAAACTAATGAATACCTAATAACTGTGTCGGGTCAAAGTTTCTAAAGTAATTATATGTGTATTTTAATAAATGTCCATATACAAGGCCACTGTGATAGACTAGCTCCATTTGCAGACTACATCAGTGTTATAATTCCTCACCGAAGTTCTTTCCATGGGAGGCCCCATTGGCACCACCTGGCTTGACAAAATTTTAATTTTCAGTCGACAAAGGAGGAAGATTCAAACCTTTCCACACTATCCAAAACGAAGAAAACCTGTTTTTTTTTTGTTTTATTTATTCTATGTGAAATGTCATGCTGCCATAAAAAACTTTTAATTGATGAATATAACATCAAGTTTAGAGTTGCATGCTTGAGATTTAAAAAAAAAAAAAAAAAATGCATTTTGTCTCTTGCAGAAGTGAACAGTATTTTGGAAGTCCAAGTGATATGGCCTCCACAGCAGAACACATCAGGGAGAGAATCAAGATGATCTGCTTGAAAAAACAGCAACTGCTAGAGCCTGATGTCCCCATAAGAGAGAGTTAAGAGAGACCGGACTGTGATTTTTCCCATAAGCTACAGTTTGTAACTCAGCATGTGGTCATACATTGAAATGCATTTCACAACCATCCCATGAAGCAGCATCTTCTCATCCCGAAACATTGCTCTGCATATTGTAACACTTCTATAAAGCCTTACTTATATACTGTGCTGTGAAATCATCAAGTATATTACACAGTGTAGTGATGCACTCGACACTACCTTTAGGCCTATTAAAAGGGCCCAAAACGCGTGGCTGGATAATAATAATCTAAAGCCCTCTGGAAGCAGATGGGTTAAAAAAGCTTTACCTTATTTGGTAGTTCTGTTTCTAGGTAAGCAGCTGGCAAATGCTTTTCAATGGTGCTACCTAAAATGAAGGATTCTCCATGATCATTAGAAGGCGGAGGAGACGTATATGAAAAGTGCTGTCCCTGAGTGGATAACGTAGTCTTTGTAGGACGTGGGTTGTTCTTAGGATGTAGCGTACTTCTTGTCTTAATATCCTAAAGACATTTCATTTTTTATTGTGCCATTATACAACTTGTCCATGAAACCTTTGATATATCATGTTCATGAATCAAATGTTTTCTTACTTGTATGGGACAATGTATTTAAACTGTTTGTGCTGAATAAACCATCTTTTTAAGGTTGGACGTTTTTGCTTACTTTACTGAAATGTATTTTTCTCACTTTCAGACTTTTTTTTCTATAATTGGAAGAATAAAGCCTTCTTATCAGTGTTTGGGTTAAATAAGAACACTGTGTGTGCTGCGAACATCCAAGAATCAGATTATTTTATGTTGAAACTTGGTTTTAGTAACCCCTAATAATAACTGGAGTTAAAATGTTACAGATCATTTTGTTAGACTTGAGAGAGAAAAGACTTGGTGCAATCCAGAGTTCTTCATGTATAGGCTGCTCGCATGCACACCATTTTGTGGTCCAAATATTCATAGTGGAAAGCAAAATAAGGTACAGCAAAAGAACATTTATATCCAATCGAGGGACCATATACTTGCAAAAGTGGACACATGCTCATTTATCAAAGATTATTTTGACTTTTGTAATTGTAGTATGTTGATAGTGTCATTGAATAAAAATCATTTGTCCATTCTTACCTATAAAAAGGTTTTGTCTTGTAGATATGAGTATATAGCTATACCCATGTTCAGATTACTTTGGTTTGCAGCACCTTCTAACTCTCACGAGAAATCTACTGCCAGTGGTAGTATTTTGTGTGTGTTTAACATTTGCAATATCCTGATATAACATCTGCAATATCCTGATATAAAACCTTTCTCAAAGAGGTATAGATGAAATTTACAGACAATTTCCCTCCTCATCTTTCAGGACAGCTTATTTAATATTAAAGCTTTCCTGAAAGATTCATAGAAACACTATTACCAGTAAGTCTAATGGAGATTTTCCCTCCTCCTCTTCCAAGACAGCTTACTTGAGAGATGATTGGCTCCAACCTCTACAGGTAACTCAGTTGTTTAAAGAGAGAGGAAACCTTCACCAACCTGCACAAGGGAAAGATCCATACTCCTTGAATCTGATGATTACCCTCCCAGATGGATATTCACTTGATCTGTCATGGTGGGAAGATACTCAGCATTGAAAGATGGTGACCATGGGCCCAGGTCTCTCAAAAAAAAAACCTACAGATGCCAGTCTCTGTGGTTTGGGGTGCCCACTCAGGGGATTAGCATGCTCAGGGGACTTGGTGACAGAGCTCCTAGCAGTAGAAAGAGCACTAGAAGCCCTAGAGCCAAAAATCAGAGTGAGGGAGATTCTAGTCTTCACTGATAACGCCACAGTGGTGGCACTGGCAAATCTCTCAACAAGCAGAGTGGCACCTGCTCAGATGGCCTTTTCACTGGCATGTCTAACATTGTGTTGGGCGGAGAAGACTATTACTTCAACTGCCGGGGTTCACATTAAGGACACAGTGAATGTGCTAGCAGATTATTTGAGTCTTGTAGGAATTTGCAGCAGCTATTGGTTGCTGGACATGGAGGCCTTCAAGGAAATTACTCTAAATTGGAGGGTTTACTTACAAAGTGATTGAAACTCTTTTGACAAGTCATAAGTTAGTCACTAGAAGGAATTATGAGAAAGTTTGGAAAACATTTACTACGTGGCAGAGAAAGAAGGGAGTTGAATCTTTTTTTCTGCTTGGCATTTTTTAAATTTTTTTCAGGATGGGGTGGACATAGGTCTGTCTACAGGTACCCTTAAAATGCACATAGCAGCCCTATTAGTGTTTTCAGATTTAAGGTTGGCCTGAAAAACTTTTAGTTAGGAAGTTTATCATGGCCAGGGTCAGGTGTACGCCTAGGATAATCAAAAGGGTTCCTCCTTGGAATTTATCGCTAGTTCTCAATGCCCTTACCAAGGAACCCTTTGGACCCCTGAGTGAGGCTAATCTGAGGTTACGCTTAAGATGGCTTTTTTATTGGCCATTACTTTGTGTAGAAGTATCTCTGACCGTTTTTGACAGTCTTAGAAGATAGGCTTGTCATTAGACCTGATCCCCTAAGGTTTCTACAGAATTTAACAAATCCCAGGAGGTAGTTTTACAAAGTTTTTGCAATTTCCCTAATAGGGAGGAGCAAAGGTTCAGTTTTCTTGATGGGAGAAGGTGTTTGATTCACTATTTGGAGGTCACAGATGATTTGAGGAATTCCTCACAGTTATTGATTTAGTGGCTCTAGAAAGGGTTCTGACATATCTAAGAGTTCCATCATCAGATGGATCAGAGATACGATTCTCTGGGCTTATACATTTTCAGGTCAAGTACCCCCTACCCAGGGTAAAGCCCACTCTACAAGGTCACTGGCCATATCATGGGCAGAAAGAACGGGAGCTTAATGGGAATAAATTTCGAAAGCTGCAGTCTAGTCCTCTTCCCACAGGTTTATCAAGCACTACCGTGTTCAAATGCTGATAATAGTAAAACCAGAGCAGGGGCACATTTACCAGTTAATTAGCAGCATTTTAAGCCCAAACACTGCTATATTAGAAGGTACTGGAGGCAAACTGGACACATCACTTCTCCTAGGTGAAACAGCCATCTGATATCCATCATATTTGTATTCATTAGAAAGTTAATTTCATGCTGGACAGTAATATACAAGTTACCAGAATGCAACCTGTATTTGAAGATATTCCTGTATATAACTGCATTTAGGGAGTGGCCAATACATGGTCATAAACACGGTGACATCCCATTAGCCACTCCTCAGACCTTTGTATTGTTCAGATCATTTCTGTCCACACCCTTCTCAAGGACCAGAAATGAGGGACTGCAATTGTAGTTTGGAGCTCTCCTTTATAGGATAGGTTAAGGTTTTGGAACATGTTACATTTTCCACCCATATTTAGGATGGAACATGTAACATGTTCTAGCAGCTGCAGCCTCTCCCTCCCAAAAAAAACATGGCTATGCAGGGCTCCTCCCAGCCACATCATTCATTCACAGTCCTCTGTGTCTGAAAAGCTATTCATTCTGACAGCCTTTGCAGCTGTCGGCTTGAAATTTCAATGAACTACCACTGTTGAACGCTCTGGTAGTTCATTTATTCTGCCTATCAGTGTGTGTCTGCCCGTACGGGGTAGAAGTAGACAGATACACTAAGAAGTCTGCAGGAGTCCTGCATGGCACAGATCGCAAGTGCAATGCTTTCCAGGCTCCAACTAAAAATAAATAATAAATGTGCTCAGAACGCACAGAACCAAGATATTAAGCATTTTCCCCCCCTTAATTCCTTTTAATTTCTCTGTTTCCTTATTGCCTCTTTGTTCATTTATATTACCTTTTGTATGAAAATATTTTGATTTGCCTTTTCTGTTAATAAACAATATTCTGAAAACTTTTTTAATATTGTCTCTAATGCACTAACACAGAACTTAAAGAATCCCGGTCTCTTTGAAGAGTGTTACTGTAGTGTACATTTATGGATGTACCTGTCTATAGTGTGTGTGTTACAGACGTTGTTTAAAGTCATAAGTGTTATCCCTACTATTGTGAACGGATGATAGGCCGAACCCTATCTGATGGCAGTATGATAAATCTGAACCGAGTAACAATTACTCTGTCTGCTGGCATTATGGTCCTGCGAGCTGGAAAATCTTTATGCAAGGTAAGGCTGAGAGTGGCGTTTTCACGTACCAGTGAGAGCACGGTCTGCGTTTGACCAGCTTTTTGTTGCAAGTGGGTGAGGGTGGCTGGGGTCTTATGCCTCATTCGTCAAACTTGTTGCACAACAGTGGGCAGAAGTATCCCAACCCATTTTTTGTGATAAACTATCACTGACAGGCAAGCAATCTTGAAGTATAACAAAAATAACCTTTTTTTTTTTAGTTTTGGATAGAGTTGAGAGGGATTAGAATGCTTGTCAGTTGTTGCTGTCTGTGCCCCCGTTAGGGACATTCACCCTCACTATTTCTCCTGTTTACCATTATCATTAAAAGTGAAAGTAGAAAAAATCCCAAAATTTGGGTTGTCCCCAGAAAAGTAATAGTGGGGAAATCTTCCAATGGGGACACTAGTTCTGGTGACCTGGGGGTCCCCAAGGAATTCTCTTAATTTGCAGGTATTTCCTCTTACTTCCTGCTTGGCTATGAGATAGGAAGTAAAGGTAAATTTCCCCAATGGGACACAGATGGCGAAAGAAAATCTGACAGGGGTTATAACCCTCCCTTGCCCTATCCAAAATTGAAGTTTTGCCTATATTTTGCCTACTCTTAACTATAAATAATTTGTTTCAACTAATAATGTGATTTTGACACTAAAAGGGTTTAATTTTCCATAAAATTTAAATATGTGATATATGCAGATCTACCTGCAGAATTGGAGGAGAGTTGGATGTGCAGCTGCAATAGGGTTAATTTACCAATACTGGAGAGTGCAAAATTCAGTGCAGCTCTGCATAGAAACCAATCACCTACCAGGATTTATTTATTTTTTTTGTCAAGGCTTAATTGCACATGTAGACGTTAGAAGCTGATTGGCTACCATCCGCAGCTGCACCAGATTTTGCACTCTCCAGTTTTAGTTAATCAACCCCAATGTGTCAATGGTTTTGTTGATACCAAGCCCACTTCTCTGTAATCCATTTACATACAAAGCATGTGAAAGAAATTGGTGGTTCTTTATCTCTGTTTATTGAATTATACATATAAATGACAAAGGAGGGTTATCCTATAATGCAAGAGATTCTATTTTTCCGGGCACTACACCCTATATATACACATGACAACTAATACACTGACACCCATGTCTTTTCCCTTCCACTAGGGGGCTCTGGTGGGCATAGAATGGATTTAACTGTTGCGTAGCGGGGGTTTTTTCTAATTAAAGGAAACTGTAGTAAGAAGATATGAAGGATGCCATTGCTGACCTTTTCGTCTGAAAATGCTTGTTGCCAGCTGTTGTGCTAATCTGGTATTTTCTGCCAGGGACCCAGAGCAAGCATGATTGAAGAGAACACAAAGCTCTTTATCAGCATACAGTAGTTGATCCAGGTTAGTGAAACAGGCATAATTAAATTACTTGATCAACATGATAACCAGACAATACATTTCAGAAATGGAAATGCAGGTCTCTGTACAGGTTCTCTTCAAGTAGGTGCCCCCTTTTTAAAAGTAATTGTTCATCCAATTACCTTTTTAGTCATTTACATTTATTACTAGTACATCTGAGTATGGAAGTGTCCTGCATTATTTTAGGATGATAAATAGCTAAGAATACATACTGTTCACTGCAGCTTTTTATATTGTTACCCCTTGAACTCATCAGGGGTATCCCATTGTTATCTGTAACACGATTTAAAATCCTTCTTGCCCAATCTAGATGTTCAACAAGTTTATGCAGATTAACCACTTTACCACTAGAGCATTTTGCTGTCTTACGTCTGGGCCACTTCTGGGCGATTCGGCGCTGTGCGACTTTAACTGACAATTGCGCGGTCGTGCGACGCCATACCCAAACAAAATTTACGTCCTTTTTTTCCCACAAACAGAGCTTTCTTTTGGTGGTATTTGATCACCCGTGCGATTTTTACTTTTTGCGCTATAAACAAAAAAAGAGCGTAAATTTAGAAAAAACAACAATATTTTTCACATTTTTTTTTTATATGAAATTCCCCCCCAAAAAATGTAAAAATCAAATTTTTTTTTACATTTTTGGCCAATTTGTTTTCTGCTACCTATGTTTGGTAAAAAAATTCACAATAAGCGTATTTTGATTGGTTTGCGCAAAAGTTATTGCGTTTACTAACAAAGGGAAAGATTTCTGTCATTTTTGGTGTTTTTTTTTTAACGCGTAATGGCGGCGATCTGCGTTTTTTTTTTTTTTGCAGGACTGCGACATTGCGGTGGACAGATCGGACCCTTGACTGACATTTTTGACACTTTTGGGGGTACCAGTGACATTACTGCAGTAATCAGTGCTATATATATGCACTGTTACTGTAAAAATGACACTGGTAGGGAGGGGTTAATGTATGCCTGGTGCTTACTGACGTGTGGGGGGGGGAGGTGACTGTGTGACACAAGGACAGATCCAGGGTTCAGCTATGCTGAACCCTGCAATCTGACCCTGCCTGTCACTTGGGAGATCCGCCCGATTGTGTTTACACAAGCAGGCGGATCTCCACACTAGATCCCCAACGATCGGGGAAGAGCAGAGGCGATCGCCGCTGCTCCTCCCCTGGCTCGACTCCCGCTGTGACTGAAAACAGCAGGAGCGAGCCTCCGGCGGCGCGCGAGCGCCGCCCACAAGGGGAGTGTCTGACGACGTAGTACTACGTCGTCAGACGATAACGAGCCACTTTGCCGCAGTAGTACTACGGTACTCAGCGGTAAAGTGGTTAAGGTCAAAAGCATATAATGAACAGTATAAAATACAACTAACGTTGCCAGCATCTTCTGTGAGCCTAAAAACACCAGGCAAAAAAAAGCATTCTGAAAAACACAGTTTCAAGTTGTCCCTAATTGTGATCCAAATCCCCCTCTGCCTCTTTCCTTTACAACACGTTTCAAACCGAATCCCGCCCGCCAAGCCATTTCATGTAGCTCTTGCACCTCTCCTGTAGCTGTGCCACCCCTCTCGTCTCCACTCCCACCTTGTCTTAGCAGTAGGACAGAACATTTTCACCAGAACCTGCACTTCTCAATGCAGCTGCAGCACCCCCTTGTCTCCGCCTCCCCTGGTCTCAGTGTTTAGCAGACTCCAGCAGCTGACTTCCTCTGGTCATCTTTCAGACCCTGCACTTTCTGCTTCCCAGCTCCCCCCCCCCCAGCTTCTTCCTGGCAGCAGCACAAGGCAAGGGGGGTGCACTGTGATGTAAGGGATGGTGGGGGACTTTTGACATCTGATGTAAGGGGGCGTTGGGTTATCTGGACATCTAGTCTTACAGATACAACCGTCCCTTTGAGGGCAACCAGAATGCCGATGCGGCCCACGGTGAACTTGACTTTGATACCCTTGCTTTACAAAGTGTCACACTGGTGGTCTCTTAGTGATCATGTGGCGGGTCAGTTGTCAGTAAGAAGATCGCTCATGTGACGTGGACCTTGCCATAAGTTACTGAGTTGTTTATTTTCAATTGCAATTATACAGTGTAAAAGAAAACCCCAAAAATGGATTTGAAGGAGGTACAGTAACAGGTGAGGATACAAAAGATATGTGTATATATATATATATATATATACATAAGTATTAATCTTTATTGTTACACATGAAAAAAAAAGACAGTGTCTTGGTAGCAGTACATAGCATCCTGTTACACAACTGATGACAATGCAACAAAAATTTAAAAAATGCACAATATACAAAAAATGGATACCAAATGGCATATGCAGAGCAAAAAGACTCAGATATAAGGACTCCAAACCCCTACGTGTTTCAAATTAAGTCTTCTTCAGGGGGTATATTAGTCCAAAGCTTTTATAGAGCATATCTGTATATTTAATAGACAAACCGATAAATAATGCGTATACAGATCAATATAATCTGGCAAAATATCTGAGAGCAATCCAAAAAAACATAATACATTCATTAGTAGAGATCTTACATCAAAATGCAATCCACCAGATATTAAACACTTGTTTGTAGAGGATATATTGCAGTGGCTGTGTGTGGGTGACACACCAGGGAACAGCAAGGCACAGGGGCTCAAACCGGAAACCACAAGGGACTAGGCAAGTTGTGGATGAAAGAAACCCTGGTGAAGAGGGGGGGGGGGGGAGAAACAGAAGGGTAAAAAAGCTCCAAAGAAGGGGAAAAAGGAAACCGAAGAGTAAAAAAAGCTCAAAAAAATATATATATATTTGATAGTTGCAATTATACAGAAAATTATATACATTATATAATTGCAATTTTAACCTTTGCTTTAAAATTTTAAAGTACCTTAGACATTTGGAGGAATTGGGTTACAGTGCAGATATTGCCAAAAACAAATGAATTAAAACCCGTTTCTGAAAACATACAGAGAATGCCATTGCCAATTTTCTAAAATGCTAGTTCTATGGCTGTTTTTGTTTCATTATTTTGAGTCACTGACTGAAAACAAGCATGCAGCTAGTGAATTTGGGTTCCTGATGTACATACATTTTCCAGCTCAGGGACTTGAAGCCTTTGGATTGGCATAACAATGATACAACTAGCATTTTCAAAAGATATATTCAGTAATGGTAGCCTCCCTTTTCTCTCAGCACAGGTTTCCTTTAATCTATGATTTGTAGCATGCTAGTGTGAACCGTTGTGAGCATTTCCAAATTAATGTAAAATGCACCATTTGCACAGATTTTAAGTTATTCCTTTATTATGCAGAAAAATGTACCAGTACACAATGCACTTTAAGATTGATTTGTTAAGGGCAAAAAGGCTGTTTACTTTTGCAAAGGAATTTTCCCTTCATTTGGTGATTGTGGTGAAAATTTAAGTTTTGTAAGAATATGCAATCATGTGTAAGGAAAAGAAAACAGTAAATTGTACAGTACAGCACACAGGCTGAATATTCATAGACCCTGGGTTATAGGCTTGATTATTCATGTGATTGGACACTAGCAAACTTATGAGGACATACTCTTTGGACACCTCTCCTACAACCCTACCCTACCCCATGAGTCCTTGTTTTTTTTTTTTTTGCAACTGTCTTAAGGTGATGACCTTCTCCTTAGGGAGAAAGCACTCCTAGCTTTACAAGTTTCTGATTTTATCTTCGAATTCTTCAATCAACTTCTTCACTGTCTTCCAATTCCATAATAGAAGCAGTGCACAACCTCAGTAAAACCTGGGGAGCCGTACCCAAATCCCACGCCATGGGGAAGGCCTGTAATGTTGATTTAGGCACTGGATCCTGCATGGGTGCTCAACACGTCAGCTGCAGGATGCTATAAATGTCCAGGGCAATGATTCCTCCCTATGGAAGTCTCCTTCAAGATTATACCCACCGTGAGGGGGAAGCCTGGACTTTATATACGGTCCAGTGTCGTAGATAGGTAAGACAGGGTCACCATGTATCTCTGACCATTACTGTAAAAATGGTGCCGAATATATTCACTTTATACTATGAACTTTTCAAATTGGTGCTAAAATTCAACCACTTTTTCTCAGGTGAGTGCCTAAGTGTTATATCACACCATTGGTCACACACTTTACACCACTTCTTCCTAGAGCCCTTATAAAGGTACTCATGTGCTTCTTCCTGCCCTTTTGCCACAAGGACTTTACTACAGAACAGTCTATACCCGGGTTGCTGCATACTACTTCCGGACATGCTTATCCTATATTTCCGCACCCTAATCTGTGAACACCCCATAGGGAAAAATACCCTCACCCATAGCTATGTTGGAAACCAGGCAAAAGGGAGCCATGGCAAAATCTCAGATGAACATTCACTCTGCTGAAGGCCCGCACAACACTCAGAGAGATGATGGTTCCCTTGCACCACCATTTCAGTCACACAACAAGTACCATGTTGTGTACCATGTCAGGCACACAACAACTGACAAAGGCAGTTTTTTTTGCATCTATGTCACAATTCCTTAGACGACTAACCGCTTTAATATAGCTATCTCTGTCCAGGGCTACAAATACCAAGACCCTTCTCCGGCTCCTCCATCTCTACCTGGGTTGGATCTTGATGTGCTCTACCTAGAAGAGGTGGACATAGAAGGGAATGAAGAGGACATGAAGGCAGCATTAGAGGAGGCTGTGGAGGATTTCTTACCCCCACACTCCTTTAAGCCTCGTATACATGATCAGATTATCGGATGAATTTTCATCCGTTTGTTGTTGCATGCTAGTCTCATATCGAAAGCGAAGAGGTTATTTTAATAAAAAATTCTCGTACAACTGAATTCAACTTCAGAATTGATATAATGTGTTGAATTGTTTTGTATGAATTCTTTCGTTTCTGAGCATACGTAGTCTTGCTCTTACTATTTTTTTTCAGACGAAAACTGTACTAATTAATGAAACGTAGCCTGCCCATTCAGTTTTTTTCGGCTGAAAATTCATAATAGGCTGTCGAAAGCACTATACTAAAGACCTGAAAATCAGCAGATCGTTCATCGGACTAAATTTTACTTCTGATTTTCTTATCGTGTGTATGGGCCTTTAGATCTAAAGCTGCAGCCTTATGTAATATACTTGCTAATGTGGATATACCAACTTTTGCTGTACACTAAAGTGTTGGCATTGTCGCATTTAATTCTCCTCTGCCTCGCCGTGCCCTATTAGGTAAAAGGAGCTCTTCAAAATCTTTAAAGACATTCCTCTTTCATGAACAAATAGAATAGGCAATATATGATGGCTGGATCACTCCAGAAGCGATTTTTACTCATCCAAAAACCTTTGCCAAACTCTTTTCCAGTGTAAAAAAGTGTTTACTAAAAAGTGGTCCGTTCCATGAGTTGATCCTGCCTTCTCAGCCCTAATCAAACATCTCAATGTACCAACTGAAGACGTTCCTTCATTAAAAGATTTTTCAGAGAGAAAGTCTTTACTCTTGCAGGCCCAACTCTACAGGAAGAAAGGGAGAAAAGATCCCTGGTGCCGCACATCCATGAAGTCCTATGGTGGTATGAGAGAGACAATCTCAGCCTCTCCTGTCAGGCCATGCCACCAATGAATTAAGCTCCACCCCAGGAGCTAATTAATGGGGATCAACTCTACAGCCATCTATCTCTGCCGGTTCAATGTCAGCTAACTGGATTAGGGCAACGAACAACCAACAAGATCCTGTATTCCAGGACTGTTTTGTGTGGATGCATGTGCTGAGACAAATTTCCAGAATGACTCTTATCCCCATTCACATGCACAATTATTGCTTGAAGCCTGGACAGCTGAAGCTGCCTGTAAAAGGTACTTCACATGTATGCCCTTTGAAGGCAAATATAATTTTCGGGGAGTCAGTTGAAAAATGATTTAAAGGTGTCACAAGTGGCAAGGTTTAATTCCACAGTGGAAGATTTCAAAATCCCCCGCGGGAGTCTCTGCTTCTTCAAAATGCAGAGCACCTAACCATTATGCTCAGGCTTCAACTTCAAAATCTAAAGTTCAGGCCTTCTTTTCATGCAAGACTTGGTCCACAAAGCCCACCAAGTCTTCCGTAAAGCCCTTTTCCCACTGAAAGAGCACCCTTACTCCTAAGAGTGGGGGGGACATCTGTTACAGTTTGCCTGGCTCTGGATCTCAGACATCCCAGACCTGTGGGTTCAATCAGTGGTTTCAAAGGGGTAAAAAATAGGGTTCAAAACTGTCTCACCATTTTCTTCTCTCAAATCAACCAAGCCAAAAACTGCCCAAGGGAAGTCAGATTTGTAGAATGCCCTGAGTTATCCCAGGAAGTAGTTGTGCCGGTACCTCCACAAGACAGGTTGAAATTTTGCTATTCAAACTTGTTCATAGTACCAAAGTCCAAAGGGGGTATTCATCCTATTCTGGATCTAAAATCACTCAACAAATACCTTTAAATTCCAAAATTTTGCATGGAATCCACAAGGTCAGTAAGTGCCTCTCTGGGATAAGAGAAATACCTGACATCCATAGACATCCAAGATGTCTATCTGTATATTCCCATTTCTACACCTAAATAAGTGTTTTCTGTGCTTTACCACCACCTTTTGGCCTATCCTCTACTCCCAGGGTATTCACAGTGCTACCAGGTAGCACCTCCAGGTCACAGGTTATCTGTACAAACTTCTTCTTATCGACTCATCTCCTAGCTATCTGTAAATGTTCATGAGATACGTAAAATGCAACAGACTTTTGGTTACGTGATCCATTTCCAAAAATCTGCTCTCTAGCATTCTCTCCACCTCCCATATTAAAATTTTCAAAGTTTTATAAGTACTGTACTCCAAAATGTGGAATTTAAAGGTAAAGTTGAAATTCTCTTTTCTTCTTTAACATGATTGGATAAAGGAAGTCAGCAGAGCTTCACCTATTCCCGAAGCTAAGGGAAAATTCTGTTGCAAAGTGAACAGCCTATTTACCATTTGTAAATCAACCCCATGGTCTATGCAGTTATGTGAACACAGACTGGCTTAGATTGATATTGAAGATGAGCTGCAGATGCATGGAGCAGCAGACGTGTAAATGGACCCTCAGTGTTAGTCTTTTGTCAAGATGAATAATGTTTTGAGAAATACACAGCTTTTCCCCATCCACATCAGAAAACATATGAAATTAGGTCTTCTGTCAGTTTATATGTGCAGATTTCATATACTTGCATTTAACAGAGTTTTAAGGAATATCTGCTTTCTAAAAATATTGACTGGGCAATTCCAGTATGAATTTTAGGTTTATTCAGTTTTGTTATTTCTCCATATTATGTCTGACAAGTAGTTATTTTAGATTTGGATATAATCTTCATCTCTAAAATTAGATGCACGTCCCTGGGGAAAGTCGCCCCAAGTCTACTTAATCAGCCTATGGGGCGTTTGGAGGGGGGTTATTATCCTTATCACCACCATCATAAGCAATGTATTTTACATTAATATTATTCTATACATTTTGTGTGCATGGTTGATTGTGAATCAATAGTCCTAATGGGTCCATGACAAATATGCCCCTGAAAAGTAAATCATGCATACAGCAAAAATGAACTAGAGTCCAATGCAAATACAGAACATTTTTCAATGTGAGATAGAGGGACTCATTTATTTTTATCACATGCTGCTGTGGTTTGCCTGGACAAACATCAGAGGAGGCCAGATTAAAGCTGCCCACAGGCCTACAGATGGTAGCTGCCCATGCATGCCCAGTCCCACTGCCAACAATCTTTTATATATCATCCTACAAACCTGCATGCCTGCATTGGTCAAAGGTGCATGTCTGGCCTCTTGAATAGGAAATTGGACACTGTTTCAGTTTTGTATTAGGTTTAAAGTATACCAATCAGTAGGGAGTATTTAAGTCGAGCCAGTTAACTCTTCCTGAGAAAGCGCAGCCTGTGGATATCTGGGGGAACAGATATTAAAAATAAAACATCTAGGAACTAATGCAAAGTAGGGTCAACAGGTGTCCTCAATCCTTAGAATGGCACTGTTCTTGACCTGTGTGTAGGAGGTATTGGGACAATCTTCAAAAACCCTACAGCTCTTTGAGGGATAAACAAATTATACTTCTGGTGTTGCTTTACAGAACTTCACAGAACTTTTTATATTAGCTGAGTGATGTCTGCCTATTTAAGAAAGCCATGGAAGTTTCTCAAGAATTTGTTTAGCAATGTGTATTACATGATAGAGTCCCCAAGCATCATGAAGGCATCATGTGTGCACCACAGGATCTTGTAAAACAGCCCCATTTCTCCAGAGTAGTAACACATCCCAGAACCCCATACAGATAAAGTACGGGGGGATGCCAGTACTCTTTTGCCAAATGGTGTAGGTGCCAAAACCCCGGAACACATCTGCGCATACACACACACACTCACCCACACCCATACACCACTAACACCAGCACCCAAGTCCCCCAAAAATACCACAGTAGGAGATTGAAATAAGGAATATAAAGTTACAGACCATAAAATACAAGGGCTCACTGAATTAGTAGATCTATATTCAAGTTGGTTGAGATAACAAGACCTTGCCCCAAAATTACTCCGAGACATCCAACCATGGTTGCCATGTCTTACTGAATTTCTTAGTGCATGCCCTACTCTTATATATCAATTTAAACTTAGGCAGATCCCCTTTTACCAAATGGTAAAACTGCTGATCTGTGGGTGGAGTAGCATCTTTCCATGGCAACAAGATCACCTTTCATGCATAAAATAATAACATACGTAACAGGGTACGAGCATAGGTCCTAGGAACAAAGTAGTTTAAATTCCTAATAGTTCAACTTCCAGAGTCTGCAGTATTGTAAGATTAATATTGTGTTCGAAGAAGAAAAATAAATCACGCCAAAATACTGTTCGTCCTGGGCAAGTCCAAAACATGTGAACCAGATCCACCCCAGCTAATCCACAAGGAGGACAAGTAGCAGCAGAACCAAATCCCATACTGTTTTGTCCCATTTTTGGGTTTGTGTTTGATATGTTCGAAGAGAGATCAAACAAATAATCAAAAGTATAACATTTATTAAATGTAGTGACAGATATAGATAAAGAAAGTATGACAAGAATACTTAACTAAAGATGCTTTTTTTTTCAGCCATGGGTACAGGTGACATGATGGTACAGGTACATGGTACATGGATAGCATGGTACAGGTGACCACAGATGCTTGCATGGTTGCAAGCTCTGAATGAGGCAAAGACCTTATAGGTTTTGGCTGGGGTATATAGCTCTTGAATGTAAGGAAAAGACAACCCCCAAGCAAACTCCCTTTGCAATATGACCCCTCAATGACTTGGTCATCAGTTAATAACATTCATGCCAATTAACAAAAACATTCCAATGACATAAGTCAGCTTAAAGTTACTATAATAACCACTATATTAGAAGCTTTATTAGATATCTGTGAGGCCAACCTTAACAAGTAATATGAAATATGCCGTTTCTCTATCATTTACAAGCCAATTTAGCTGGGGTGTCATGAAGATGATGAATAAATTGAATAAATCAGTCTGCTGTACTAACAACATCTTGAAAACACACATCAGTGGCCTCTTCCCAACCCTCTTCAGAGAGCCCAGGCAATAGTGTAAGCCACTTGCAGTGGGAATTCTGAAATGGGTTATCCCCAGCCAGCTGAAGGCGGCTATAAAATGTAGTTACCAACTTGGTGAGTTCTGTGTATGATAGCAAATATTCCAATGGGGATTCCGTGAGCTCCAGAGTCAAGGTCCCAAACTGCATCCAGATAGCGTGACAGAACAAAATATATTTAAAAAATAACTTATTGTCCATGCCATGACTACCCTTCAGGATTTTGAAGGACATAAATATGCTGTATTTAAAAATATGAGTGATATCATACCTCCCAACCGTCACTGATTTACCAGGACTGTCCCGGGAATTGATCCCTGTCCCGGGGTTCCAACGAATCAGGGCTGAGTCCCCAGAATGCCCATGGCATGCGCTGTGATGTTTTCCTGTACACAGAGGAGGCGGGGAGAGGAGGCACCCCACTCTGCCTGAACGGCATCGTCTGCCAGAAGATCAGACAACAGGGGAGGAGTGAGAACATCTACATCCCACTGACCTATGCAATTTATCTTTTAAGGAAATGGAAAGGCCATAATGTGCAGACAGGAGAGAGGTGCAAGGGGTCAGAGGGGCTGTAACCAGCTTAATTTAGATGTAATCACGAACTGAATGACATCTAAAGATCTATCTATCATTAACAACTTTTTTTTTTATATACAATAGTGTTTTGCTGTAACACTCACCTTTAATCCAGGGCTGTTCTCTGCAGTACTTATTTTCCACCACTAGATATCCTCAATTTTCCTAGTTAAATGACAGCATTATTTAAAGCAGTACTAAACCCAAAAGCAAACATTTATTGTATTGCAGCTTACCAATTCTTAGATGTGATGGCTGCATTTGTTTTCTTTCATAGGCTTTCCTTCTTCTATTTTCATCTGGTGATCCAGCCAGTAAGTCTCTTATTTTTCATAAGAACAAGCTCTCTTCTAATTTTACAAGGATGAGACAAACCATTTGACACTGACAGGGGTGCTTATAATGATCAGATTTTATTTATTCATGTAAAATCGTTATCCTTACAGGATTATTGATTGTAAAGTGTTAGCTGGAGTTTTGGCTTCAATTTGTTAGTGTATTTAAATCTGCTAGTACATATAACACTCCACTCCCCTAGACTGACAATGCTGCTATCTGTTGGGCCCTCTGTGCTCATTCATCCAGAGTGGAGACACTCCAATGCGGGAGATATATTACTGGCCAGATCACAGATGTGAAAAAGCCTAAAAAGAAAACGTAAACAGCCACCACATCTAATGATTGGTACACTGCAATATATTATTAAAAAATAAATGATGCTGCTGTGCTCGCTATATAAAGCAATTAAATTGGGACAGGGAACACCCTACAGAAGAGATAACCCCTGAGTCAACAACAGAGGGCCCAAGGGAAGAAAAAGCAGGGACAACTGAAAACACATTTAAGTATATAAGGATGAGGGGAAGGAACCCCGGGAAGAGAAAGGGAGATACAAGAGTAGCAGGGAAAGGAAAGAAAACTAAGAAGAAATATGAATGAAAGGGAAAGGTGGGGAAGAAAGGGAGATTAGAAAAGGAGTGTAGGGTGGGGGGAAAAAAAGGGGGGTGAGGGAGATGTTGATGTCAACATCGTGTGAGTGACCACTGAGTCAAGGGATTCAAGCCTAGCAGTTAGGTCCTAGAGAAAAGGTTTTGAAGTAGATAGGGAACTTCCAGCTGTTCAGTCAAACTTATTGTTCGGGCAAACTAGCCTGAGCGTTATTACATAAAAGATATTCTACAGACTCCTTAAACTCAAGCCAACAATACCCTGTCTTTGTAAATTTGGACATCCTGTCATATGAAATATGGATTGGTTCCTCCATTTCCTCCATATGGGTTATTCTCTAAAACTATTTGCATATGGAGGGAGTAATTGTGGAGCGCCAGTGGTATGGTATATAGAGTTTAGTTGCGTTTACCATTCACATTGCCAATTATTTATGATATGCGGCCTTCGATTGGGAGGTATGGTGCAGTAAAAAATGCACTGGGGTGTAATCTAGACTATAGGAGGTAACTCTATTAATAATACTGTGTACTTGTGACCAAAAGAGCTGGACCCTGTGGCATGACCACCATACATGAAGCATAGTACCAAACTCTGTTCCACATCTCCAGCAGAGGGTGGAAACAGTGGGTTACATTTATGAAGTGTGAATGGGGTCCTGTAACTAGTGAGAAAAATCTTATACCTATTTTCTTGGGCCACCACATTGAGTGAGCCCTTTTGGATAGATATACATATATACTCCCAATACTCTCCACCTGAAAGAGCCTGTTTTAGCTTCTGAGCCTAAGCGCGACAGGCCATGGATGAGGATATAGGGGTATACAAAGTGGAAATCATGTGTCATTGAAGTATGTTACGCATAAATATAGCTTCTAGAGTGTTAAGGATCCAGTCCATTGCATGATTGGGCCATGTGAGGTCAAAAAGTGACCAATTTGGAGGTACGCCTATTAGGTATCGCATGGGGGCTAGCTATGTCTTTTTTATTTGTGAGTTGGCAGCGTGTGAGTTTTCTCTTTGTTTTCTGCAATATATTCAATTTTTGGGTTTGATTTTATTACCCCCTTTTTCCTTTGTCCTCTAATTCCAGGTTGTCATGTGCCACCCCCATTCTGTCACTGGAAAGAGGAAGCAGCACAGTGATGACCCCTCAGTCTGCTTTCCCCCTTAGCATGCTTCTTGTCAGAATGTTAACTGATTGGCTCTTTGTACTGCTTTTTCCTCCCACACTCCAGCTCTGCTGTACAGGGACTGCAAGAAACTGATATCAGATTCAATTTGGGTATCCACACTGCTTGTATTTAAAAATACATTAAAGGCTGTATTCACAATTACTGTGCTGTGTTATTTTGTGACTTTTATATCTACTTACATTTCAGCTTTAAGCGTAAAAAGTTTCCCTTTATCACTGTTATATTTGTTCAATCAAACAAGAAGTTATCTGTTATTACTTAGCATATATAAAGCACATTGCATGAGTCACAATATTTCCTTTAATAATACTGGCTCCCACATATCATATTTGAAATTGCACTTTAATTTATTTTTAAGCTTTAATAAGAACGAAGGGATTAAATGAATTCCCCAGATTTCCTATTTACAGTCTTCTCTAAATTTAGCATGACGAGATAGAAAAAACATTTAAAATACACGGCTTTTTATGACTTGACCACTTGTGACCCAAAGAAGGCTCTAATGCATAAGTACTGAAAACAAGCGAAGATAAAACTGTTATTTCGAGGGTCAAAACAATTAAATTAAATGTATGATTAAACAGAATGCCATGCTATTTTAAACTCGGGCCCAAAACTAATTGATAATTTTATCCTTTGGAAAATAGGTTTTAAATAGGGGTATTTAATGGAACTTTAAATACATATGTCAATAGAAATCCAAGAGGGGCTCACTATACAGACATGTAGCAGCCCCCTGAGCCCTGGGAGTGTGGGGCTACCCCCAAAGACAGGGTGGGCTGACATTTACCTCAGAGGTAGATCACCTAGGCATAGTGAGAAATGTAGACAGATGGATGCCAGTCACTTTTAGATGAAGTAAAAAAGGGTTTTATTATTCATAGTCCTTGGGAAAGAGAGTTAGGATAGCAGATTTTCAGGTTAAAGCAGAACTCCAGTACTTCATGCATCACTGCACAGGAAAAGGACCACTAAGTTGAGACCGACACTCCTGTGTTAGAACTCTTTAGCAGATATCACTGGTAGCAACAGCATCCTTCTTCTTCAGGAGATGTCAACCAGCTGCCATGGGACCCCATCCTGCACTCAGAGAAGGGCAGCTCCAAATCTATTTGCTTTCAGGCCCAAGCACCAGTCCTAGTCACCTTCAGGCTCCTTTAGCCAGATAGGCCTAAAGAAGCAGCTCCAGCACATACACCTTCCCCAGGCCAGAGCCTGGGGGGAGGAGAGCTCGCATCAGCCAGCCCCAAACATTTATACCCCTTCCCATAATGCAGCACTGGCACAGGAAACTCCTAGTGGTTGGCTGGGAAAAGATATGAATATTTATAATCCAGGCTTACTGTGTAATCTCACACTATTACCAGAGGTGACAGTACCACTAATAACAAAAGGGTGAACTAACAGCCAGGCTGAACTTAGGTCGGCCATACACAGTGCAAATTTATTTCCTGCAACCAAAGAAATTGCAAGATTCCCCCATCAACACAGACAGTGCTGACAGGGGAATCTCTCCTGCCGAGACATTGTCTGCTCTCGGTGGGGGTCAGGCAGGGGAAGCCATCTATAGCAGCTGCTAGTGATAATTGTAAGAGAATCTGGCAGGCTGGTTGTACCCAAGTTGATTGATAGTTCCACTTGGTACATTCAGCCTGCCCATTAACAGTTTGAATCTCGACTGGTTCCTGCTGAATCATGTATGACCAGCCTTAGAGGAAAGCTGAACAAGACACAGACTGTAAATTAGTATTGGCTGAATGCAGCCACGCAGAACAAAATTTAGACACTCCTGCTAAAGGCAGGGTGGCTACAGACATATTTTAACTAAGCTGGCAAGAATCAAGTCTGATTGTATAATCCCCTTTAGCTTTACCAGCAACTACATAGAGTGAAGACATGCCCCATTAGATAAAATAAATGGATTGTCTAGGTAGGCCCTCACATTGTGTTGTTGAGTTTGTTTATAAATTGTATATAAATTGTAGAATTGGAATTGTGGTTGGATTGGATGTGTGTAGCCAGCATAACTCTACACTATCATGTAAGAGTAACTCAGTGTTGTGTTACCTGTGCAACAAAGGGGAGCCTGGTAGAGTCCTCTTACCAGAGCGACTTTGGGTTATCAGAGTGACATCAGGCTGATGGTGTAATCATTGGAATAATACCAAGGCTACAATGCAAGGCCACAGATGCAACTATTGAAAACATATCCAGGCTTCTATTGATTTTGAATGGCTTACCCAAACTAGTCAGTCACTATATTTTCATGGAAAACTATCCAAATATGTAGGGCGGCCTTCATTAATTATACAGATATGTCAGTATTGCAACTGCCCCTTCCAGCAGGTTTTTCTAAGCCTCAGAATCCTTCAAGAGCTTTTCAGATATAGGAGGGTTAGTAACCCAGGCCATATCTACAGCTCACAATTACACAATCCAACTTCAGCAAGGGAACTCCTTGCCAATGCTCCACCAGGCTAACAGGAAGCTGCAACCCTAAACGGTTGGCCCACTTTAACTAATAGGAGACCCAAGAGCTTTCACAGTGCCCCCCCCCCCCTCCTTCTACAGGCCAAGGTTTCAGTTACAAGGTTGAGACACCAGTGGTAATGTTTATGAGCAGTTCTAGCATGCTGGTGTACGACATCATTCATCATGGGTACATTCGAACATGGAGTGCGCTCACCATTTTTCTAGAGCGAACAGCAAGTTCAGCTCCAGTTTTGGTCTGACCTTGCAGAAGGGCTTTATTAGGAGGGGCAGGGGGAGATGAAACTAGTTCCTGCTTCCCATACCTACCCACAGAACTTCTTTGTGGTGCTGCTAATTGCTCTTGCGCCATTGTTCAGATGGAGCAGCTCTATGTTTTTAGTAAAAATGTAATTACTTTGAGATTTCCTTTTTGTATATGGCATTATATTTTTTACTTTATGTCTTGTATAGTTTTCCACTTCAGTGGCACACATTATATACAAGATTCTATGTGTTGATCAGAGCTTTTTTCCTAAGAAAATAGGTAATGGAACTCACCCTCTCTGGCCAACTCCCTTCCCCAACCATGCCCACAAACCTGCCCTCAGCCATGCCTTCCTCAGAGGTGAAAATTACACAGTTGCCAAATAGGGTTTGTGATTGGGGCTCAGAACTGTGTATCGCAGAAAGCGCAAGGTTCAGAGAAGTGAAACACATGAGTACAGGACTCAGGAGTATATATTGTGCAGTGCTGAGGAGTGCATATCATGCAGGGTGCAGCAGCCATAAACATATACAGTACACAACAACATTAAAAAGTACAGTATGTACCACACAGCACAGCATAGAGACTATGATCAGGAGCATGTAATGTACACTGTACATACATAATCTAAGGCGTATGATACACACTCCTCACCACTACTCCTGAATACTGTGCTATACATTATATAATTGTGACCCCTGTTCTCTTTTTACAAGGCTGTATTTTACATGCTTCTGACCACTGCACTCTTGTCAGTTGTGCTGTACCTTACATACTTCTGACTGCTCAACTCTGTATGCTGTGATGTATTTTGCATGCTCCTGACTGCTGTAATCCACACATACAGAGTGGTTGGATTATTCAACATATAGCCCTGTGTACAGAGTGCAGTAGTCAGGAATATGTAACAGACTGTATTGTGCAGTCCGGCATAATGTGTGCAGGGGTCAGGAGTATGTAACATAAAACCTATTGTACAGAGTGCAGAATTCAGGAGTATTGTCCAGGGGCCATTAATGTAACATATGACTGTAAGAGGTATGTAATGTATAGCACTGCATACAGTTATGACTAGGTAATGTAAAAGGTATTTTACTAAATCATGACTGTTGCACCTACTATATCTGACATACTCTTGGTTACTGAACTCTGTATACTTTGCTGCTGCAGCAAAGTTCCCTTGTCCTCTCCAAGGAAAAATCCCACTTCCCTCAAGTATTCCCACCCCTCAAAGTTACCATCAATTACTCGCCTCTGCACACCTCTTTGCTTTCCTCTCCCTCCATCCCCATTTCAACTCTGTGCCCAACATCCACAGCTCATCTACACACCTCCCCATCCACAGCTCTCCTCTTCTGCCCCATCCACAGTTCAACTCTTTTTCCACAACTCCCCTTTGTACCCCCATCTACAGCTTATCCTCACAGCTTTCACCTCTGCACTATCCGCACACCCCCTTCCCTGCTATCACCCCTGCACAAGTCCCCCCTTTCCCTAATCCCCTCCCCCCAAAGTTCTCACCCTTCTACAGATCCTCCTCTCCCCCCAGCTCTCACCTTTTCACAGATCCCCCCTCCCCCCCCAGCTCTCACCTTTTCACAGATCCTCCCTCCTCAAGCTCTCACCTTTTCACAGCCCCCCTCCCAGCTCTCACCTTTTCACAGACCCCCCCCTCCTCCCAGCTATATCACTTTTTCACAGATCCCCCCCAGCTCTCACCTTTTAACAGATCCCCCCCAGCTCTCACCTTTTCACAGCCCCCCCCTCTCCCCAGCTCTCACCTTTTCACAGATCCCCCCTCCCCCTAGCTATCTCACCTTTTCACAGACCTGGAGGGTCTGTCTCACCTGCCTCACCCAGCTAACTCACCTTTTCACAGATCCCCACCCCCAGCTCTCATCTTTTTACAGCCCCCCAGCTCTCGCCTTTTCATAGACTCCCTCCTCCCCCCAGCTATCTCACCTTTCCACAGACCTCCCCCCCCCCAGCTATCTTACCTTTTTACAGACCTCCCCCCAGCTCTCACCTTTTCACAGATCCCCCCTCCCCCTAGCTCTCACCTTTTCACAGACCCCCCCTCCCCTCAGCTCTCACCTTTTCACAGATCCTCCCCTCCCCCCAGCTTTCACCTTTTCACAGATCCCCCTCCCCCCCAGCTCTCACCTTTCTACAGATCCCCCCCTCCCAGCTCTCTCTCAAATCCTCCCACCCCACACAAAAAGCTCTCTCACCTGTTAACAGATTGTCCTCCTCCCCCACAGCTCTCTTTCACCTCTTGGGGAATGCAGCCATCACGGCTCTGTTAGCTGTGCCTGGGCTTTATTTTCATCACAGTGATGTTCCTGCAGCTCTGCCTATCAGGAATGCAGCACGGAGCAGAGGAGGAGTTTCACAGCACTTCACTTGGCTCTGTGCTACTCACAGTTGTTTCAAGCAGGAGATGGAGAAAGAAGCTGCCTCCCCAAGCAGCATATTTACAAAAACTGTTAGCGATTGCAGCATCGAAACCCCCGGAAATCCACCTGCAAACATCCAGCTTCACTAGCCTGCCAACGCTAGCACACAGAAACTGGTGAAGGAAGTGAGCCCCCTACTAGCTTCTGTATTATGTGACAAGTGGGAGAGGACAGGGCTGCCAGAGGTGGCGGAACTCCGTTCTGGCACGTTCCGGCAGAAAAAAAAGATGATGATGATGTTGATATTTTTGTCACTGTATTTTTGTCCACATCCATTATCTCTAGATGGATTTGGAAAATAATGAACCATTTCTAGCACCCATATGGGATAGAAAAAAAAGTCCAGTCCTGAGGAATCAGAAGACCGCAAAACATGTCATTACAGGCCTTACAGTATTGCTGTATTGTTTGTGTGTTATAGCCTTTTGGATCACATCCATATGTGTTGCTGTTGTATTGTAATGTAACAATACTAAATATAAGAGTTTATATATATATTTTTTTCTATATGATATATACAGTTCTTGATACCACATTTAAATCCCCTTTATATTTGTTTGTACTAGGGTTTTTCAATATCGCGGTGTTGGTATTCAAAGTAGATGCTTTATATCCTTTATCTAACATTCCATTCTAGTCCCCTAGTAAATATTTATTCATTTACTTTATCCCAAAAGTTTAAAAAAATGTGCATTTCAATTTCTTACTTCATCTAAGCTCTGTTGCTCCTCCATGAAGTGGAGTCACTCTAACACAAGAAGCGTGTTACTGGCCAGATCATCAGGAGAAAAAAAAAAAAGGAAAAAAGACTAAAAAAGGGAACTAATGCAGCTGCTACATTTAAGGATTGGAAAGCAACACTATTTTTGTTTTTGGATTTAGATATGCTTTAAGACAAATCTCAATAGAATAAACCCATCTCCCTAACTCAGGGTGCCCACATCTGACAAACAGTTCAACGCTTGTCAGCACAAGGCCAACTGAGCAAAACCTAGTCCTTTTTGATATGGCAGTTGTAGCTAAACTCCAGCAAATCTCTTTAAAACTTGCTGTGTAGAGAGTTATCCAATACTTTGAGGTCCACTTGAAACATTTCTACCCTTACCACCTTGGATCCACTTGAGTCTGAGATAGACAGACTGGCTAACTCTTTCAAACAAGCATAAACCTCCTTTCACAACACATGTGTAGCACCCTCCTAGTTAGGATGCAAGGAACATTTTGTTTTTGGCTCCTTCTCTAATAAAGGGGCAGAGACTGTTTGAAATTGTCTGTTCAGGGTTTAACAGGCTGGGAGATTGATTGCTTCCCCCATGTCTCTAGAAGAAGCTTCTGGAGCTGGGGAAGTGGGGATAATTAAAATCCCTGGGCAGATGGTGTCTGCGCAGCTGATAAATTGGAAACCCTGAAGAGGTTGTCTTTCCCAGCTAGGACAGTTCCATGCCTTAGGGGGCTGTTGTTATGTTTTTTGAGGTCTCAGAAGATGCATTGCCGGAACCTAGAACTAGCCTGGAACTGACTGCAGGATGTCTTCAAGGCATCTGATATGGAGAAGTATTATCTCCCTCACTGAGTGGTGTCTGGAGGAAGCTGAAAAAGGTAGCTGTCCTGGGGACTTGTGAGTAAAGATACTAAAAGTGATCCCTGTGAGTGTATAGTGTTCATAAAATTGCACAGGGCACTGAAGCAAGGTAGCCAGATGCCAGAGTGATTTGCCCCATGGTCTTCAGCTGTGAGGAAATAGGCTGTTCAGTATTCACATTTATTTTGGGATAAAATTGTCCTGTAACTGTTTGCTAATCTTTTTTGAGTATCCCATGCCTCAATTCCTCTACTTCTGTAAGTTCCTTCAGCAATAAATCCTAAAAAGACAACCACTAGACTGTTTACTGGAGCCATAGTGAATGGACTGTTGCTTGAGTGACTGGTGGCCTTTGTACTGCTTGGGAAATAACCAGTTAATATCAGTGGCCCCTGCAGGAGGTAATGCGCCACATTCTTATGTCAAGGAGAAAAGGAGGCAAAATCGTGAATAGGAAGGCCTAAATGCTCCACATCATGCCTATGGGGAGATTACTGAGGTGATTTGTCCATAGTCTGGGAAAGCAGTAAAAGAAACTCAGTCAGTTCACTTCAGCACCGGCAAAGCCCATATGAGCCCAAGGTCTGAAACCTATTTCCAGGATAATACTGTTGATGAAAGAATAGTTCTAGATTTCCTTAGGAACCACCATTCTGCCTTGGGAACTTCAGAACATTTGCACAAAATGCACTCCAGAAAACTCTCTCTGGTGGCCAGGGGCACCACATGGTTTAAAGCAAGATGCTCCTTCTTCCATCACTCTCTTGTAGAAGATAATACAGCCGCCAACCTGCAAACCCAACTTGTTGCTCCAATCAGCATCCTGATAAGTATCTGGCTGACTAAATCTTATACAGGTTTTCTGAAAAATTTCAGATTTGCATACACCCCTTTCAGCAGGTGTGTCTAAGCAACTTGCAATGATTGCTGTACCGCAGCCCCCAGTCTCAGTTTCAGCAGTGGAAGTTCAGTCCTTACATTACTTTCAGGATGTTCATAAATCTAAGGGTATTTAAGAATGAAGCAGCAGCCATGAGTGGGACACATATCATTAGACAGTATTTGGTATTTAATGCCCTGAAATTGTTTTTGCCCGGAATTAAGATTTAACACATTCCCCTAAAAAACTACCTTTGAGACACACACAGAATTAATAAACAGTGGTACACTCACATTTACCAGTGCCCTTATCCCCTATATTCAAATCAAATCCCCCTGAGGAAGACAAGTGGTCCTGTCAGGATCTGTGTCATTACATGGGTCACCTGCTGGTGGCACTGTTGTTCCTGGAACTGAGGGGCGCAGTTCCAGGGCCCACCAGCGGGTGTCTCCCAGCAGCTGGACTGTTCTTTTAATTAAGCTGCACCTGAGGAGGACTGCTGAGGGAATATAAGCCCGCCCTTCACTGAGGCTCAGTGCTTCAGTATTTTCTCTGCTAGCCGTGTCCCTGTCTGATCCTGAAACCTGTATCCTGAAACCTGTATCCTGAATGCTGTATTCTGATCCTGTTCCCTGTACCCTGCTTCCTGTACCTGGCTCCCTGCTTTCCTTGTCTCCTGTCCCTGTCCTGTCCTGCTATTGTTTGCTCCATCCTTTTGTATATAGTTTGTTAGGTTCTATTGGGGTTTTGTACTGTTATCATTTATATTTTGTTTACTTGTTTATGGTCATTGGTGTTGGTATTGGAGTGTGTCATTTTGCTTAATAAACTTATTTACATCTTTATCCATCTGGGTCCTGATTCCTTGGTGCAGCCAACTGATCTGATCACCCTTGCTGGATGCCTGCATGTGGTATCCCTGACAGAATACTGAAGCCACTAACGATCAGATCGGTTGCACCTGGGAATTAGGAATTTTCTGGTTGTTGCAAGATGCAGTCAGAGGAGGTCTTTTATTTTTCTTTGCTTGTAACAGAAGACAGGGAATATTGTCGCCAAATTTTGAAAACTTACACTAGCGAGCAGTTGTTGGAATGCATCCGTCTGGCCCACTCGTTTGTTGACCAAGGCAGAGTTTTGTTCAAAGAGATTCAGCCACTTATTCAGCTCTGTGCAGAGTTGGCTTTATCTAATACCCCTAAGGGTGGTGATGATTATTCTCCTCCTTTTAGTGTCTCTCAGGTGGTATCTCTTGTGTGGCTCTTGGAAGATGATAAACCCTATTTTATTGAACATTATTCAGTGTATTCTCCAGAGGCCCTGTTGGATTGCATGACTGCTGTATATTCTCTAATCAGACAAGGGGGTTGTAAATTGAGTTTTGTTCAGGCCTTACTGCAAACCTGGTCAGATCTTTCCAATTTAGCATCAGCTAACTCACACCAATCCACTTCTGCCTCTGGACACCAGTTTTCTCAAAGTTTCTCCTCTCCGTTACCCGTAGCAACCACAGCTGCAGTTAGGTATGGTTTGCTTTCCACTGCTTGTTCATATCCTGGCTTAACGAGTTGCACTTTTCCTGCATTTAACCCTGTGAAAACTTCCTCTACTACCCTGTTGCCCATAGCAACCTCTCAGAAATTCTCCTCTGTAACTGTCTCTCCTTTTCCACCTCCACCATCTCCCAATACTGCCATTTCACTTCCATCTACTTCACAATCTATTCATAGCCCTGCAACCACTAGCAAGATTCCTGTATCTAAACCTAAAAAGAAAAGGAGATTTTTCCCAACACATACAATTATACCTGTTACCCAGCCTGCTGATCCGGTGCCTGTTTCTCAGCCTGCTGTCCCAGTGCCCGCTGTTCTGATGCCCGCTGTTCCAGTGCCCACTGATCTGGTGCCTCCTACGGAGCCTGCTGATCCAGTACCCCCTGAGCTGGTGCCTCCTACTGAGCCTGCTGATCCAGTGCCCACTGATCCGGTGCCTTCTACTGAGCCTGCTGATCCAGTGCCTGCTGTTCTGATGCCTGCTGATCCAGTGCCCGCTGATCTGGTGCCTCCTACTGAGCCTGCTGATCCAGTGCCCACTGTTCTGATGCCTGTTGTTCCAGTGCCTGCTGATCCAGTGCCCACTGATCCGGTGCCTCCTACTGAGCCTGCTGATCCAGTGCCCGTTGTTCTGATGCCCGCTGATCCAGTGCCCACTGATCCAGTGCCCACTGATCCGGTGCCTCCTACTGATCCTGCTGATCCAGTGCCCGTTGTCCTGATGCCTGTTGTTCCAGTGCCCGCTGATCCAGTGCCCACTGATCCGGTGCCTCCTACTGAGCCTGCTGATCCAGTGCCCACTGTTCTGATGCCTGCTGTTCCGGTGCCCGCTGATCCAGTGCCTCCTACTGAGCCTGCTGATCCAGTGCCCACTGATCCGGTGCCTTCTACTGAGCCTGCTGATCCAGTGCCCGCTGTTCTGATGCCTGTTGTTCCAATGCCCACTGATCGGGTGCCTCCTACTGAGCCTGCTGATCCAGTGCCTGCTGTTACAGTGCCCGCTGATCTGGTGCCTCCTACTAAGCCTGCTGATCCAGTGCCCACTGATCTGGTGCCTCCTACTGAGCCTGCTGATCCAGTGCCTGCTGTTCTGATGCCTGCTGTTCCCGTGCCCGCTGATCTGGTGCCTCCTACTGAGCCTGCTGGTCCAGTGCCCGCTGTTCTGGTGCCCGCAGATCCGGTGTCTCTTACTCAGCCCGCTAATCCAGTGCCAGCTGATCCCGTGCCCGCTGTTCTGGTGACCACTACCCAGTCTGCTGACCCAGTGCTTGCTGTTCCAGTGCCCGCTGACCCAGTGCCTGCTGTTCCGGTGCCTGCTGATCCGGTGTCTCTTACTCAGCCCGCTAATCCAGTGCCAGCTGATCCCGTGCCCGCTGTTCTGGTGACCACTACCGTGCCTGCTGACCCAGTGCTTGCTGTTCCAGTGCCCGCTGTTCCGGTGACCACTACCGTGCCTGCTGACCCAGTGCTTGCTGTTCCAGTGCCCGCTGACCCAGTGCTTGCTGATCCAGTGCCGCTGAGCCACGGTCTGCCGCCCTGTTTGATGTGCCACTGTCTGTTGCCCAGCCTGGTGTGCCACTGCCGGACATCCTGCATGCCGCTGGCGCTCCCCTGCTTTATGTCCAGCTTGCCTTCAGTCCCAGTGTTGGGACGTGTGTTGCAATGAGGGCAGGTGTATCCCTAATGTTACGCCTCTTCAGGAACTTGACCTGTGGGGTGCCAAGACGGCTTCCAGACCCTGGTGGTGGGGCGCATGATCAATTGCTGGACTCTGGTGGCACGCCTTCCGGCAAGTTAAAGGACTTTGGCCTAGAGAGTGCTAGAAGACCCGCAGACATGGAGGGGAGACCTTTTTGGACTTTTGGGGTAGAAGCACAATGGAGCGTCCGGAGGCCGCTCCTTAAAGGGGGGGAACTGTCAGGATCTGTGTCATTACATGGGTCACCTGCTGGTGGCACTGTTGTTCCTGGAACTGAGGGGCGCAGTTCCAGGGCCCACCAGCGGGTGTCTCCCAGCAGCTGGACTGTTCTTTTAATTAAGCTGCACCTGAGGAGGACTGCTGAGGGAATATAAGCCCGCCCTTCACTGAGGCTCAGTGCTTCAGTATTTTCTCTGCTAGCCGTGTCCCTGTCTGATCCTGAAACCTGTATCCTGAAACCTGTATCCTGAATGCTGTATTCTGATCCTGTTCCCTGTACCCTGCTTCCTGTACCTGGCTCCCTGCTTTCCTTGTCTCCTGTCCCTGTCCTGTCCTGCTATTGTTTGCTCCATCCTTTTGTATATAGTTTGTTAGGTTCTATTGGGGTTTTGTACTGTTATCATTTATATTTTGTTTACTTGTTTATGGTCATTGGTGTTGGTATTGGAGTGTGTCATTTTGCTTAATAAACTTATTTACATCTTTATCCATCTGGGTCCTGATTCCTTGGTGCAGCCAACTGATCTGATCACCCTTGCTGGATGCCTGCATGTGGTATCCCTGACAGGTCCCTTGTGTCGTCACGCGTAGGGGAGGGGCAAGGACGGACGGAGCGCTTCGCTGAGCTTGATGCGAGACTGTCGGGCTGCTAGCTACATCCACTGCAGGGGATAAGGGCACAGCTGCGGCGTCTCCCGCTATACCACAACGGCATTGTAAAGAGGAATACTATCTAAAGGGCTATCTTAAGGTGCATGGATGCACCAGTAAATGTGAGTGTACCACCGTTTATTTATTCGAATAAAAAAGGTTTTTAAAACGGTATAAGCACTATTGTGAGCTTCTCTATTTTCATGTATATGGATCATTGAGAGGATAAAAGGCTTATCTAAGGGATAAGGATACCGGGAACTACCAGATATTTAGCACTTATACTTAATTACATTCAATACAAGATTGCTAAGGAGAAGATTGGCTAATCTATGGGAATAGATCACTGGGAACCGCCAGACATTCAACATTTGAGCGCATTTATTCTTTACACAAGGTGAGCGCCCAATCACAAGGGGGTGCACAAGTAGGAAAAAGCTGTGACACCCTGGTCACTCACTTGGTTTTGGGAGCACAGCCACACGCCTGGTGGCTTGAGCACATATAGAGGACTGGTTTTTGGCACTTTATATCACGGAATTCATTGAACACTACAATCATATTTATATATATCGTCTTTGTTATTGCTTGCTATTGCACATATATTTATTGTTTATTGGTGACATTGCACAGTCATATTATTATTATTAATATTGATTTTTTTATACTTTTTTTTTATATCACTGTCACAATTTGATCAAGGATATTGTTTTTATGGAATATTATTGAATATTATTTAGTAACTATAGGGATATATTTGATTACTTCAGCACAGATATTTATTTAATTTTATATTTATTTATTATATATTATTTTTATTTATCTATACACTATACCTCCTAGGCATTATAGTAGATATAAAATACATTGACTTGTATCATTCCTACTGTATGCCTTACTCCTTACTGAAAAAAGTAATGTCTTCAGGTTTGTATTCTAAAATGGTGCAATTACGGTCAATTTCATTAATTTGCAAGAGGACAGAGTCCTTTTATGCAGATACCTAAATAGTTACCGCATTATAGCTCAAGTGAATATGCACATTACTAGTACTTGTTGGCTAACAAATAATGAAATAATGCCAAAACACATTATATGACATTTTGCTGAACAGTACATAATGAAAATGCTCCATTAGATAATGCTGACTTTTACAGAGCCTTGAAATTCAGATTAGCATGGATCTTTCATAATACTTTCCTGAGTGCAGTAAAAGCATAAAAGCTTTCCATTCACCTACATTCTTGGATATAAAAAGCAATGACCTGCAAAACCAAAAGCGAGGAATTAAATTCTTATTTAGGAACCGTGGGCAAATACTAGATTTATAAATGCCTACTTTTATGAAAGCAGGATGGCAAAGGGAAACCTAATGGTTTAAGTACGTTTTATTTTATTTTAAAGTTTCTGAGTAAAAAAAAATGTGTATCTACACACAGAATATTGTATTAAAATTATTTCCAGAGCACTGTAGGTCGTCTAAAAAAAAGGTGTATAGTAGTTCTGATGTCCTGACAGGCACTGAAGTCTCTCTATGAAACTCCAGACAGAGAGATATGGGGGGTGTTTCACTGCTCTGGCTTAATCACTTTTTAATATGAGTGTTATTATAAGCTTGAGCCGCTGAGATTCTTAAACAAGCTTTTAGCAACAAAGGAGCAAGGGAGATAAAGAAATATATGTGAAAAGAAACTTGGCTCGACCAATCTCTCTAAAGGAGAATACGCAATATTATTTTACATTTATCTGACTACAAAATATTTTTTCTTCATTTTTTAGCCCTGACAATAATAAATAAAATATGAACTAAGCCACTGCACATTCCCTTTAAATAGGATATTCAAGAAAAATCACTGGGACTGAGTGAGAAAAAATCCCAAATCTATAGCTGGCGCTATAACAGCAATAGAAAAGGAAATCTTCCAATGGAGAAACATGCAGTGACAACTATCAAAGAGAAGATATCCTTTGTTTTTTTGGGGGATTTTCTCCCGCTTCCTGTCATACAGGACAGAAATAAAGAAGAAGTCTCCCAATGGAACACAGATACAAAAAACCCAACAGCCAAAAGCACATTCAGAACCACTCTATATTATGCGCCTGAATTTGTACTAGATACCAGCTGTGCACTATGCACATCTGGCTAATGGAGCATAATGAATGATTTGTAACCTTGCAAGGCTCCTCCCACTGTCCCAAAATGAGGAATTATCTTCTTATTTTTTGGGATATATAAAGGAATGAGATATGTAAATACATTCTGTTCTAAAGCCCCGTACACACGTACCGATCGTCGGCATACAAACGTCGGCGGACGAAAGATCTGCCGATTGTACGCGTGTTAGTATGGTGCCTCCGACAGATGTCTGCACACAATCCGCGGACAAAAGTCTTTCTTGCAAACATGAAAATTTTTGTCTGCGGACACCAGAACGGACGATTGTTCGCCTGTCAGTACAGAATTCGGCCGACAGACCGCAGATTTGCAAGACTGGGCATGCTCAGAAAATTAAAAACACAGGGAAAGTTAACCATTACATGACATCACTTCTGCAGTCAGCTGAAGTCTGCAGACAAAATTCTTGTGCTGTCCTTGTGCTGTCTTTGCACTTTTCAACAGACACCGACATCCCGGGGAGAAAAGACGAACATTTGTATGCCGACCATCGGTACGTGTGTACGGGGCTTTAGAAGGCTTTACTGTGCTACTCACTGGTTTGGTTGGGGGACTTTTGATTCCCCTCATCCTAACCCGTATGGCAAATTTAAATACAAACATAACCTTTCATCTTAAGCCCCATACACACACGCAGATCGTCGTCATACAAACGTCAGCGGACGAAAGATCTGCCGATTGTACGCGTGTTAGTATGGTGCCTCCGACAGCTGTCTGCACACAATCTGCGGACAAGAGTCTTTCTAGCAAACATGAAAATTTTTGTCTGCGGACACCAGAACGGACAATTGTTCGCCTGTCAGTACAGAAATCAGCCGACAGACCGCAGATTTGCAAGACTGGGCATGCTCAGAAAATAAAAAACACAGGGAAAGTTAACCATTACATGACATCACTTCTGCAGTCAGCTGAAGTCTGCGGACAAAATTCTTGTGCTGTCCTTGTGCTGTCTTTGCACTTTTCAACAGACACCGACATCCCGGGGAGAAAAGACGAACATTTGTATGACGACGATCTGCGTGTGTGTACGGGGCTTAAGTCACCATTGGTCTGCAGCAATTAATCAGGTGCATGCCGTTCCAAAGGGATCACTAGGATAATGCCATGGGATAGTAGACAGGACTTTAAAGAGGAAGTAAACCCTCCTCTGACACTTTTACCTATAGGTAAGCCTATGATAAGGCGTATCTATAGGTACTGTAAATATCTCCTAAACATGTACCGTTTAGGAGATATTTACCTTACATGCAGCCAGTGACGTCACTGGCGCATGCGCTCTGAAGGAACAGCCGCTCGTGCCGTTCCTTCAGAGCCCCGTGCCGTGACCGCCGGCTCCCACGCGCGTGCACAGGAGTGACGTCACCGTGGCTCCCGCCAATCAGATGGCCGGATGCCGCGATCCCGGAAGACGGGCGACTGGACATGTCGCCCATCATACAGGTAAGCGGGTGGCACAGGGGGGGGGGGGGGCTCGTTCTAAGGTAAGTATTTCATAATGAGCTAGTATGCGATGCATACTAGCTCATTATGTCTCTCTTTCAGGGTGAAAAAAAAAATAAAACATTTTTTTTCGGTTTACAACCTCTTTAACTATATACTTATACTTATCTAAAAAAAGATGACACTGCACACTAAAATTGGATTTAAAAAGGCTGCGGACGTTTAATACTTGTTTAAATAATAAATATCTTAAAAACATAAATTCAGAAACATTGAAACATAACCCGACCACTACAATCCAGGTTAAACAAATAAATATTACATCAAAGAATTATCCAAACTCATCAAAGTATCATAAATAACTTTAAAACGTATAAAATATTGTCCCCCTTTGTACTAGGCAAAGGTGATCCTACAAGTAAAAACTGGCCGCGACAAACAAAAGGGGAGGGGGGGGGGGCAGGGGAACAGCACGGGTTGAAGATCTTGAGGTGAGGTGGTCTTGAGGCGAAGTGAAATCCTGTCAGGATGAGCCCCCTTAAATATTCCTTAGGTGAGCTCAGAAGGCGGGAGAAAACAGGGAAAAACCGGTTACCCTACCTAACCTTCCTAGCTACAAGGGGGGCTTACCTGATTGGGGCTTATTCTAGCCTAACACTACGCTGCTTAAAATTTCTATCCCCAGCAACAGAATTTACCTCACACTATATGCCCTGAAAATGGCTCCTAGTTGCTAAGCTGTGCTGGTCACCATCCCATCGATAAAAAGGGGCTTATTCAAACCCCTTTTTATTTCCATTCATAAAACAACAAAAATTTTTCCTTTCTATTGACCTGCAATGGAAGGTGCCTTTTTGGTACAGTTTTGAAAAACTGCACCAAAGATGCAGCATTCAGGACTTGCTATATTGTGTAAGTAATTGTTAAACCACTTAAAGGTTTCTACGTACATCTGCTAAAGACTAAGCTAACAGACTCTGTGCTTGAGTGTGCAGATCTGCATAGTATCAACAATATTAGGAGTTGGATTTTTTTTTCTTTTGAACAGGAGGGATTTCACAAAGGTGACCAGGCATGTGCCGCATTCCGTGGTGGGTATTAACAGACCCCTGAACTACGGGAAGCAAATCTAGCCTTTGGAAACCCCAAAGCAACATAAGAAGTGTTTTCATGCTGCCAAACCCCATATATAACTGAAATGTAATTTTTGGGTGGAACAACCTTTCAAAGGTCAACCACAGTTAAGAAAACAATATAAATATACATGTCAGGTTAAAGGATGTTCTAAGAGGAACATGTAAGCTGCCTTTGGTGACCCAACTTCTCTGCTGCCACTACCTCCATTAAACTGTTACTAAAACCCAGGATCCTGCATTCACTATATCTGGTCTCCCACACAACACAGAACATGGAAATGCATTTTTTTTTTTGTAAATATAAACTGCTAAATACCTTTTCTCATCAGCAGTATATAGCAGTCCTGTGACTTCTATCAGTGTCTGGTTAAAGCTTGTAGGATGAGTTTTTCATTCTGCACTGACTGTCCTATCAGGATGCAGGTCCCCAGACCCACTGTCTGGACAGTGCTGATTGGCTCAGTGCTGATCACATGAACCCTCCCAAGAAAAAAACTGCTAAGCAATACACACCAAACTGAGCATGTGCAGCCTGTCCCCTGGCTCTGTATTATCAGGAAATATATTGGGGACAGTGGAAGGAGGAGAGGATCAGAAGAGACAAGATCAAACAGCCGTTTTACACAATGCAGAGGATTAACCCCTTAACAATCATGCTTTCATACTGATTTTACTGTTGTGGGTTTAGTAACAGTTTAAATGAACCCATCTCATCGACTCCAGTGACTATAGATTTTGTTGCTATGGACATTTGTTATGTACCTCATGCACCTTAATAAATGTAAACTCCCTATGGTTGTTAGGGACAGAGTTCCATGCAGCAGCACAGCCAACTCCACCATTGTTCAATTATGTGATGCAGAGAATAATGAAGAATGCCTCTGTACTTTGTTTAACTGCCTCAGCAAAAATGAACTTTATTCTAGAAGAGAAGTCTTTATTCTAGAAGAGAAGTGTCTCTGTCTTTTATTTCAAGAGTGTTAAAGCAAAGTTAATGTAACTTTGGTGTATCTAGTTTAACTCATACTAGGAGTCAGGCCATGTAACCGTATGGGTTGAGCGGCCTTGCGCTGCAACAAGACAGTTGCAAGGGAACTTTCCTAAGTCAAGCACATCTGTATTATTACACACGTTACCCTTCAGGGTTAATACGCACTACCAGGGAAGATGGCCAGTCTGGAGATGGAAGCGAGTGACGGTGGCCCCTATTGGGATGGGAGGATGGGTGCACTTCATTTTCCTCACCTTGAAGCTGGATTTCCCATATTGGAATCGTCTGCAGTGCAGAGTTCACCTGGGGACCAGGCCTGGATGGTCACAGAGCAAGCCCTTCAACAAGCGTTCCTGCAATATGTGAAAAATTAGATGATTTTGGTATACAAGTGCTTGTTAGGGTTCACATAAAGTGTTTGTGTGGTGACACAGGGACTGGTGGGGCATGGGCCATGCTCTTTCCTACTATCCTGTAACAATTTATTCAGCGAGTAAGAGAAAGGAAGAGTAGATTACAGAGTCTGTTGGTTCCAGGGGAGAAACTAAGTGTGAAGAGATAACCAACATGGCTGCCAGTATCTGACCTGCCCTCTGAGGGCAAACTCTCATTCACATATGGGCCTCAGCCTTGGCATACCCCCCTGACTAGGGCATTCTTACAGTTCTTAGATTGCATCACAGTTATTATTGTTATTAATTCTGTCTTTGACTTTATGTTGAAGTTATTATATAATGTCACAAGCATTCCTTTTACCCCTGTTCAGTGTATTTGGTCTTGCTATTTTACAGGTAGCTGGGAGGAAACTAATGGTATCCATTTGGCTCTAACCAACTTTCCCTTACATGGCTTTAAGCATATTTTAAAAAGCTAATTTAAACTGTTTCTAGATATGTCTATTTCAATTGGGTCCAGGTATGGGGTGGGGGGAGTTCTTATCACTGGAGCAGGGCAGGAGGACCCAAACAAACCCGTGGCTTCTCCAGGGGTTGCCCCTGTAGCACCCTACAGATAGGTGCTGGGTAAAACTATAGTGGGCCTTGTCTGCCTAACAGCAGGGCTGTGATTTATTTAGTTAGGGTGTCAGGGCTTCCAGATGTGCCTGCTGAGGGGAGAAGTATCCCCACTGGCTCCTGTGAGAGGCTTCTCATAGGGCAGTGTGGGAAACCCAATCAGAGGACACATCCAAGCTTGTAACTACCCCAGAAGGCAGATTATGCTGCAAAGGATTCTGGGAGTGGGTATAATTTTGGGGGAAGTGCGTGACAGGGTGTTTTTGGTGGGAACAGAGTCCCAGGAGGGAGAGTGCGGCTGTCTCTCCTCCTGTCTGAGGAAGGTTGATGTCTCAGGGTGTCCCCTGAGGATCCAGAGAGTGTTGAGCTGAGCTGAGGGGATCCGGTGTGCAGAGAGCCTGCGGAGAGAGAGGGGTCCAGTCCCAGGAAAGCCTACAGAGGTCGTGAGTACTGCAGATTGCCCCTGGGGGTCTGCCAGAGTCAGAGGGGACCACTCCGGAAGAGGTTCTGGGATCCAGTGCCAGCAACCTGAAAGGGGGTACCTAGGTAGAGGACCCTGAAGTTACAGAGGGGGGTACATAGTCAGTGAACCCCGAAGAATTCAAGTTAAAGGGGGCACCTGCAGTTGGGCCCTGAAGTGTACAGTGTGTGTCAGTTAACAGTTGCAGCATCACAGAAACCTACAGTGTACTACCTCAAGCCAGTGCATGGCGGGAGGGGAGTATTCAGTGACTTTGCAGTGCAGCAGTATCAGTAGTTCTACAATTCACAGTCCTGGGTCTTCTGGACTTATTGTCGAGAATCTAGCACTTCTAGCAAGCTACAGTGTGTTCTCAGTGTTAGTGAGCATTGGTTGGCGTCAAGGAAGCGCCAACGGGCATTTTTCTAGGATTAAGTCCCAAGTGTAATAGTTGAGCCTAAAGAAGTATCCCACTCATTCCCTTCTCCCATCCCCTTAAATCCAATAAAACAACAAAACATAGATGCCAGAGTTGTCAATGTCTCAGTTCTCACACCCAGGGTCGCAGCTCACATGGGCTGGAGAGGTAACCGGTAACAATGTCAGACCCACATCAGGCCACAGGCCTGGTAACCTTGCCGCACACCAAAAAAACAAGGGTCTAAGTAATTAGTTATTCACTTGGCATGGTTCAACTGATTTTTTATTTGCTCATTTTGCTTATTTTTCCTCTAGTCTTTACACTCTGCAAAGAACTACCATTCTCCCTGATAAAATAAATATTCAATAAATGTCCCTTCTTTTGTCATTTTGTCATGTTAATAAGCCAGAACAACATATTACAGATTTTGCATATACTGAAAACACTGCGCTACCACATCAAAAAATTATAGATGTCCCTTATTAATGTGCATTCAACAGCTAACACTGTGCCAAGTAGTAATGAATTCAGACACTCCAAGTTGTTTAGCCTGGAGATAGTAGAATGTGGTGAAGGCTGACAGATATATGCCCTCACTCCTGTCCTGGGTCCCTCTCCCAGCTGCTCTGTTGCAGGATATCACACAGCTGTCATCTACAACCAAAAGCAACTCCTGGTATGTCTATTACTTCTAGTAAAACAGCTTGTGGACGGCAGTCGCTCTTCTGGATCTCAGATTTACTTGTCTATTCTTATCGCAAGGCTTTGATTTTTTTTTCTAAAGGATATTATTTCTATGAATAATAACTAAATTAATATAATTTGACAAATTGGAGCTGTAACAAGATAGATGACGTGATTAAAGAAAAAAGTGTTCTGTTTTATTTTGAAACTACAGAAACTGTTGGAAGCAATACAATTACAAGAAAAACTTTTGTGGCTAGAAATCCAGACAAAACTTTGTGGGTTTTTGGTTTTGCATTGAGTGGGGAAGGTCAGAACTTTTTATTACTGTCTGGGACAGGGACTAGAGGCTCTTTCCATACATGAAAAAAAACCCAAGTAATAAAAAATGCCATGATGTGATAAACAAGCAGCAATAAAAACTACATTATTTGTGTACTTGTCGAAGGGGACTTTATTGGTTCCTCTTGTGACACAATGACTTGAAGTGGTGGAAAATCTCCAGAATGGGGACACAATAAATTCCCACCACCACTACCAATAAGGGGCTTTTAACTCTTCCCCACTAAAATATTATTAAAGTTTCCCCACTAAGATGATAATACCCCTTCCCCAAGCTTGACTGTTGGCCTACATTCACATCTGATCATAGTGTATTAGCACTGTCAATTTACATATATATTGTACACTCACATCAGTCCCTGCCCTCAAGAAGCTTACAATCTAAGGTCCCTAACTCACATTCATACATACATACATACATACATACACTTAGTAGGGCCAATTTAGACAGGATCCAATGAACCTACCAGCATGTCTTTGGAGTGTGGGAGGAAACCCACGCAGGCACAGGAATAACATGCAAATGCCAGTTAGGTAGTGTCCTGGATGGGGTTTGGACCAGTGACCCTTTTGCTGCTAGGTGAAAGTGCTAACCCCCTACACCACTGTGCCACCCAAGACCCAAATACTGTATGCCTGAAAAGAAGTTCCAGTATTTTTTCAATCGAGAGACATAAAACAATGGGATTTTTAATGTTGAGTGTTTTGTAACTTCAAGCTACAAAATGCTCATGTGTGAATGGGGCCTTTAATAGAGAAATCAATTAACCAGTTGCCGACTGTGCACAGTATATTTCCTGCTGCAGTCAGCCCCGGCCAGGCAGAGTGACGTAGGTCTACGTCGCTCGCCTGTCACTGGGTTTTGAGCGAATAGCGGGCGAGCGCGTGCCCGCTGAGGCGCGCACCCGCCTCGGCTCGTTCACGGAGGAGTGCGGGCGTGTGACCGGCGGACCCGATGTCCGCCGGTCACACTACGATCGTCGGTAGAACGGGAGAAAGGCAGAGCAGCTTATGTAAACAAGCCGCCTGTCATTCTCCCCTGTGTAAAAATGGAGATCAGACGGTTCTACTATGTAGAACCGTTGATCTCTGTTTTTACACTAGTAGCCATGTCCCACTACAGTTAGAATCATGCCCCTAGGACACACTTAACCCCTCCCTGTCCAATACAGTTAACCCATTCCCTGCCAGTGTCATTTTTACAGTAACAGTGCATATATATATAGCACTGATTATTGCAGTAATGTCACTGGTACCCCCAAAAGTGTAAAAAATGTCAGTCAAGGGTCCGATCCGTCCGCCGCAATGTCGCAGTACCACAAAAAAAAAAAAATCGCAGATCGCCGCCATTACTCGTTAAAAAAAAAACCACCAAAAATGACAAAAATCTTTCCCTTTGTTAGTAAACGCGATAACTTTTGCGCAAACCAATCAAAATACGCTTTTTGCACCAAACATATGTAGCATAAAATAAATTGACCGAAAATGTTAAAAAATTTTGATTTTTACATTTTGGGGGGGGGGGGGGGGGGGAATTTCATATAAAAAAAAGTGAAAAATATTGTTATTTTTGCAAAATTTACGCTCTTTTTTTGTTTATAGCGCATGATCAAAAAAAATCGCACAGGTGATCAAATACCAACAAAAGAAAGCTCTGTTTGTGGGAAAAAAAGGACGTGAAATTTGTTTAGCTACAGCGTCGCACGACCGCGCAATTGTCCGTTAAAGTCACGCAGTAAAAAAATCGCAAAAAACCCCCTGGTCAGGAAGGGGGTAAAATCTTCCGGGGCTTAAGTGGTTAAAATCCCCCCCCCCCCTGAAAAAAGTTCTGTGGACACCCATGTCCACAGTTATAATCTGGGTCTCCCCAGGTCCACATAAAATATTTTAGTTGACAATAAAGGTACTTTTAAGTATGTTATGGTACTTATTTTCACTGTATTGTTTGCTACTGCACTCTGAATGATGATAGCATCCCTTTAAATGATTAGCAGTTGGCTATAAGAAACCCAGATAAGCTGTTCTATTGAATATAATGTTGTGTTCTATTGAATAATCACAACAAAGAGAACGTGATAATCTATGTTAATTCTGTGGAGGTGTTAAAGCAAGTCAACACACTTTTCTTATGCTTGAGAGGAAGAGTCAGGAACACTTCCTCTCTTTGGGATACGTGTACAAGCCTTGACAGAGCAATACAGGTGCACTAAGTACTATCACTGTGAGAGAACCTCTATAATTAATTTGCAGTTTTGTTAAGGAATCTGAGAATCACTGCCTGTTTGCAGCAAAGCTGTTGAAGACCACTGTGGGAAAGTCTGGCTTTTATGGATGATGACCAGGGAAGATCACTAAGGGGGAAACTTGCACAGGATAGATTTAACCTCTGTACTGAACTTGGGCAGTTATTTTGATCTCAGGGAGGCTATACATATATAGCCACTGCTAGGTAATTTTGGGGAACCCTGCAGGGTGCAGTGTAAATTGGTAGAGACAAGTATATACTGGCTAGGAACAGGTAGGCTTCAGTGCAGAAAAAGGTTCCTTAGGAGCAGGAACAGACGACAAATGGTCTGGAGTGCCCCTATGTTCTAACTGGAGTTTAGAGAAGGACCCTATTTCAAAGTCTGCATTTGGATTGGCATGTCCTTGTACCCTACTTTGCCAGCAACTCACCCTCAACTCAACTCACCCGCAACTCACCACTCACGCCAGAAGCTCACTGTGTAGGCCTAAAGCATGGGTGTCCAACCTTTTGGCTTCTCTGGGCCACATTGAGTGTAGAGAAATTTTCTCAGGCCGCATATAAAACTATATACTAGTTAAGGTATACAAGTAATAGAACGCAGCCGCGTTCTTCCCGCGCCGCCTCGCCTCCCCCCCCCCCCTCCACAATAATTTAACACAACTAGAGGATGACCATTGAAATGGAATCAGTATACAGAGGTTTACTTCTTCTGAGAGATATTAAAGGAACATTCTAACCACAACTACTTCTGTGATTTGAATTGGTCATGGTGGTAGGAGTCAGAAACACTGCACATACTGAGATATTTACAGTTATGTGCTGGGGGATAGTTGCACCCCTAGCACATATGACTTAGACAGCCAGAAAATGTCATGTCCTTATTCATACATGTATAAACAAGGACATGACATATTATGACAAAACACAACTAGTTATTAAAAAACATATTGCAACAATTTACACACGCTGATGCAAATACCTTTTCTACTTATTTTGCAGACTGCTGGCGGGTACTGCTGGTGCGGTTACTGCTGGTGCGGTTACTGCTGGCGGGTACTGCTTGGGGAAGCAGCGGCTGCAGTAGAGAGCAGAGCCACTGCTTCCTGTATGGCTCCTGTCACAGGCGGAGTGCATTTCATATCACTCCGCCTGTGACAGAGCTGGAACTATACAGGAAGCAGCGGCTCTGTCACTGACTGCAGACATCTCAAGTCTCCCGCAGCAGCCGGCAGATCGCACGACACTTGCAGCCTAGTGCGTGCCCATCCAATGTAGCCTAAACAGTGCCCATCCAATGCAGCTTCACCAGTGCGTGCCCATCCAATGCATCCTGATCAGTGCCCATCCAATGCAGCCTCACCAGTGCATGCCCATCCAATGCAGCCTCACCAGTGCATGCCCATCCAATGCAGTTGCAGCCTCCTCCCCAGAAAAAAATAAAAATTGTCAGGGGGGCAGTGGGCCACATTGGCTACAGTCCTGGGCCGCATGCGGCCCTCGGGCCGCAGGTTGGACATGCCTGGCCTAAAGGGACATGTTTAAAGGAGTGATCCTTGAGCATACTGCCACATGTAAGTCTTGCATAACTAAACTGCCCTGCTATGAAAGTTATACTTTAGAATAACAACTATAGCACTGTGCTTTTTTCAGTCCATAAACAAGGAAAATTCTAAAAGGCGTTGTCTTTCTTGGTCCCTTTAAATTGCTTCCACATGCCCTGACCATAAGTGGATGAAGTAGAACGTTTTAGACTGAATTTTGTCACCCACAGATGACAGTATACCACAAAACAGGGGCGTAACTACAGGGGTTTCAGGGGTTGCAATTGCAACCGGCCCCATGCTCCAGGGGGCCTGTGCGGCTCCCCTGTACTCCTGGATAGGAGGGGGTGGGGGCAGCATGTAGAGAAATCACTGTCCTCCTTTTTCCTCCTGTAGCTGCAGGAGGAAAATGGAGGAGATTGGTTCCTCTGTATGCTGCCCCCACCACTCCTCCTACCCAGTTCACTTGTGTTCTGCTGTCTCTGAGCCCCTGTGCGCTCCCCCGGTCCCCCCTCCCCCCACTGTGCTTCCGGTTTCCTCCCTCCCCTCTCCTGCCTGCTGCTGTAGGGGATGTGTCCCAATAGAGAACCAGGAAGGAGTCGGTAAATATGTAATTTACCATCTCCTTCCTTTTCTGAATGGACAGAGTAATAGTCAGTGACATTATAAAAAAATAAAATAAAATGATAAAAAATAATACAATTAAAATACCAAAATATAAAATCTACTGACACCAGTGGGTGAACTTCCAGGATCACAAAAGTCACACTTGCGACCGGGCCCTGGCATTCCACCACTGTGGGGAGGCCTTAAGATGGCAGGAAGGAGGCCCACTGCAGAACTTGTGAAAGGGTCCCGCTGCTGGACTGTAATAAAGGGCCCTGCAACAAGAGTAAAGGGCCCCAGGATCAGTGAGAAGAGCCCCGGGCTTGAAGGGAAGGGCTCCGGCCAGGGGTCCGGGGGGGCCTTCATGGTTTCTTGCACCGGGGCCCTGAAGGTTCTAGTTAAGTCTCTGCCACAAAATTCAGACTAAGAGTGTTCATGCATAATAATCCAGGCACAGAGCAATGTACAGTACTAGGTTTATATAGCAAATCAATAAAAAATAAACCTAAAGATTTCCTGGATGGGCCCTTGAAGAAGTTGACAATGACTGGACAGTAGATGTATGTACCTATAACCAGCTATGACTACAGCCATGCACACAGGAGATAAAAGCCACATAGCTAATTATAACGTTTTTACTGATAGGAACAGTGACAGCAAAATTAGCTCTTGTGACTGAAGTGGTTCTTTTTCCATTTGCTCGTCCAGCATCAGAAGCCCACTAGCAGAAGACGGCCTCCACATCTCTGATAATAGTACAAGTGTTCCAGCAGATCTCTGCTCTAAAGTTAGGGGTGTGTCAGCTCACAGGCAGCATGATGATAAACTCAATGGGACCATCTATTTTTATCCTCCTGTTCTTTGCTTCAGCTTTCAAGGCTGCCAGAGCTTTGCAGCTCAATGATTTCCAATAGTCCTACTCCTCATTTTTTTGTGTGACTACGGTAGAGGACGGTTCCTTTAAGCCTTTGTATACATAATACAATTGTGGACTGGAATTTTGGGACAACATGTCTGGCGAAAGCAGTTTGTCTGGACAGCCGTCCATGACCACACTCAGTTCTGTTGCGATACAAGCTGGAGAATCTCGAATAATCATCTCTGTTCTCAAGGTAGGAGTATTGTAGAGCTAACTTGCTAGGCTGTAAGGTAAACTGTTGCAATATTGTGCTTACCTAGACTGAACCAGAGTGCCGAAAAGTTTTATCAATGTTAATACTCCATATCCCTTTAATTGCACACTCCGCATTCTGCTGCCTTGTGACCTTCACTTCTGAACTGACACTGGTGACATTTGTCATTGGCCTGGAAATATGCTCACAGGTTTACTTTATAAGGCCGTGCAAAAGTGGTTTCTAAAGAAGTTCTGCTCTTTCGTGCACATGGGCCTTCTATCCATGTTATGTCCTTTATGTGATCTGTATTGGAAGCACTGCCTGTGTACCCTTTTCACTGTACACCTCTACAGAGTAATGCCTCGTACACACGCAGCGATTATCGGCCGACCGATCGGCCGTCTTTTGTCCAGTGTTGTTGTGTTGGTTGGAATGTGCTCTAGACTGCACACGAAATTTCTCGGCCAACAAAAATCAACTTCAGAAGTGATGTCATGTGATAGTTTACTTTCCGTGTGTTTTTTCTTCTCTGAGCATGCCCAGTCTTGCTCATCAGATTTTTGTCTGCCGAAATCTGTACTGACTGACGGAAAATCGGTCATTCTGTGGACGGCCAACAAAAATTTTATAGCCTGCACACCAGATTTTTTTCTGTTCGGTTGTCGAAAGCATCATACTAACAAGCCGAAAATCGACCGATCGGACGTTGGCCGAAAATTCACGGCCAACTATCGATGCGTGTGTACGAGGCATAAGTTGGTGCTTTATTTAAAATGCTATTGGTCTAGTTTTTCATCAGTGTAACCAGTTCAGCAAATTTTAAAATTTTTGCACACGTGAAAAAATCTTAATTTTTGACAATAAAATTACTTCAACCCCCCCAGAGCATTATATATTTTTTGAAAGCAGAGGCCCTGCAGAATTAAAGCAGAGTTCCACTCAAAAGTGGAACTTCCACTTATCTGTCTCCTCCCCCCCTCAGGTGCCTCCTTTGGCACCTTTCAGGGGGGAGCGGGTACCTGTTTTTGACAGATACCCTGTCCCCACTTCCGTCAGACCTCGCTGCAGTGAGGTACGTCAGAGGTTCGGCCCCCTATTCCTCCCTCTGCTTCCAGGCCAATTACCTAGCGCAGCACGCTTCGCGCTTGCGCAGTAGGGACCCGGCTGTAAAGCCGCAAGGCCGGGTTCCCTTACAGCTGATGGAAACATCGGCTGCAGTGCCGACATCGCTGGTTTCCAGGAGATGTATGTGTCCTAATATTAAAGGTCAGCAGCTACAGTATGTGTAGCTGCTGACTTTAATTTTTTGAATGGGGGGAACTCCGCTTTAAAAGATGATAGTTGCACATTTTTATGTCACATGCTATTTGCACAACTGTTTATTAAAGCAAATTTTCATTAAAAAAATAATAATAAAATGAATTTTAGTGCAAACCCACTTAATATAATAAAGTGTTTTGCAAAATATGCAAAATGAGGTTGCATCGAGTAAAATATGTGCACCTGCAATAATCTCAAAAAATGACAGTGCACAAAAATCTCAATAAGTGATGCTTTAGTCTGGGATCACACTATTGGGATGTCAGACCTCGCATGTGATTTGCATCGCATTGCTGTACAGATCACATGCAATGTCTGTGCGATGTGAATTCAGCCATACAGATTATATGGCTGAATTCACATCACATTCGAACAAAAATGGTGTTGGACCCTTTTTTTGATCCAGACTGGAATCAGCAGGGGTGTTCACACCTATGTGATCTGATTCCTGTACCATTTGACAGTTCGCACTGTGATCTGCGAACCGATCTGTGGGTGTTATTACCTTTGTATTGACACCTGCAGCGGTTCGCATAGGGCAGTGTCAACTGCCTGCCAGAGATTCGCGTGAAATCGCGTGGGTTCCCACAATAGTGTGAACTCAGCCTTAAAAGCCTTTACAGCTCATCAGTTTAGAGTTACCCAGGAGCTCTTGTGCTGGAATAATTCCTTTTTACACTGATGTTTATAGCGATATATCACACATGTGGTGCGACCGCAGTTTTCATACAGTGCGAACCCTGGACTTGTGTTTGTGTTTGTGCATGTGTGCGAGGTAATTTTTATAAATGTATGTTTTAAACTTTTATTCTTTTATTTATTAATTTTTTACTTGATTGCTATCAGAAGGGGTTAATTAACCCCCATGTAATAGCATTGGGCAGGTGACAGGTACTCGTTTTGGAGATATTAGCGGTTTAATAGACCCCAATGTCTATCCTGCCCTTCACATCATATAACTGAGCACAGTTAGATCTGTCCCCTGACTGTACAGACCGGGAAATGGTGGATCTGAAACCGAAAGTGACAAAATCATAACCACTTCCAATTTCTTTGTTTATATGTGATTGAGGTATGGATATATATGAAGCTGACAGTTGCAGTTCTGGACTCCCGAGCCTTGGAACAATGGGGGTCACCCGCTCTATAAAAGTGATCAGCAGCTATGCAGCGGCCGCATCACTTTCACTTTCAAGCCGAGAGCCTGCTGAACATGCAGAGCACAGGCTGATGACTGCGGTAGCAGCCATCAGTTTGTGATTGGCAGTTCACTCTTCGGACATACGTAATACAACCAAAGAGCGGAACTAGTTAAAGCATCGGAATGTGAGAAACAATTGTAGCGGGGTTTGATTGTTAGGGGGTACAGCACTGCATATGATCACTTCTGTTTTCTCTGCCTAAATTTGTATTAAGCTCAAAAACAAAAATGTAATATGTTGCAACTTATCTTTAAGTCTGGGTTCACACAAATGCGATGGGGGAACCAGCGCGATTCTAGTGCCGGTGCCCGCATCGCATCTCCCCCGCAGGAAGTTCACTTTGCCCTCTGCCAACTGCTGCGGGTGTCCATATAAAGTTAATGACACCCCTAGATCGGTTCACAGATCGCAGTGCGAACTGTGAATTCGGACAGAAATCGGATCGCGTTGGGTGTGAACACCCATACGATCCGATTCTAGTGCAGGGAAAAAAGGTTACTGCACCTTTTTTGTGCGAATCCAATGCGAGGTCCGCCATACAATTGTATGGCTGAATTCGCATTGCACAGGCATTGCATGTGATCTGCACAGCAATGCGGTGTGAATATCATGCGATGTCTGACATCGCAGTAGTGTAAACCCAGGCTAAATGTGGTGGTTGCATTCGTTTTCTGTGTGGGCATTTTTCATATGTTTTCACCTTTTGATCCTGCCAGTAAGTTTGTTATTTTTAACTTCCTTTAACAGACCAAGTTGTCCAGTTGGAACGTTGGGACAAGCCACTGTCCATTGGCAGGGGTGCTTACATTGCTCAGCTTTTATTCCTTTTTGTAAACAACCTCAATCCCAAAAGGAAAAAAAAAACAGTTTGCAGTAACTGCTTATAAAGTGTTAGTTGAAGTTTGGCTTTAATGTGTTCATCAAGTCCATCTAAAACTGCAAGCATGCACTACCTTCTCCACAGGATGACAATGCTGCTGTCCAAGGATGACTCCATTTCTCTTCCAGTAGAGTGCAGTCACGTTAAAGTAGAACTATGCTGCACCTGAGCACCACAAACTAAAAACGCTATTTCATTTATTTTTAATATTAACGCAAACTCCCCCATCCATCCATGTCTCTATGCTTTATTTTCCTGAGCAGTCACTTTGAAACCCCCCTAGCTGTGGTCATCTTGAATAGGGGCAGATGATTAATGTAGCATTTGCTGCCTGGAGTTGATCTGCCCTTAGCTCAGGCATGCATGCAGGAAGGTGTGCTTTGCTGGGAAATCCCCTCCTTCCCTGCTGAAAACTCTGATCAAAAAGTAGGGAGCAAATAACTATTAGGCCCCTTTCACACAGGCGGACCGTTCAGATCCGCCTGTCCGTTTTTTTTGGCGGATCTGAATGGTCCCCCCATGCATCCCTGGAGACATGTCCGTTGACATCCGATCCGATCTGTCAAATCTGGACGGGTGCAAACCCTATTTTCCATCCGTCCAGCGGATCGGATGGGATCGGATGAGAACAGACCGACGGTCCGTTCCCATCCGATTCCCCCATAGAGATGTATGGGGCTCTGACAGCTGTGTCTGCACAGTGCGGAGAACAGCTGTCATTCTCCTGCTGCCCTAAGGCCCCTTTCACACATACAGTCCGTTCAGTTCATCAGTTCAGTCACGTTAAATTGTATCCGTTTTCCATCCGTTTTTCGTCCGTTTTTCATCCGTTTTCATCAGTTTTTTATCCATTTTTCATCTGTTTTCCATCAGTTTTTCATCCATTTTTCATCTGTTTTCCATCTGTTTTTCATCCGTTTTTCGTCCGTTTTTCATCCGTTTTCATCAATTTTTCATCCATTTTTCATCTGTTTTCCATCAGTTTTTCATCCATTTTTCATCTGTTTTCCATCTGTTTTTCATCCGTTTTTTTATCCGTTTTCGTTCGTTTTTCATCCGTTTTTCGTCCGTTTTTCATCCATTTTTCATCCGTTTTTCATCCATTTTTCATCCGTTTTTCAGCTGTTTTTTTTTTACATCCACTACCAATGCAAAAACTGATGAAAAACGGACCGTTTACATCCATTTTTTGTCCGATCCGTTTTTTTGACGGATGAAAAATAGGGCATTCATCCGTTCCAAAAAACGGACATTGAGGGAAGCGGATGAAAACAGACGTTAACGGACGATCATCCATTGTCATACGTTTTTACATAGAGATGCATTGATTTCTGTTTTTCATCCATCAACGGATGGATGAAAAACGGACAATCGGACCGTATGTGTGAAAGGGGCCTTAATTTAGCAAAGTTGCTGTACCAGTCCATCCATGAAGACCAAAGATGTATTTCACTTAGTAGTGATCATCTGTCTGAGCTGGATAGAATTTCATAAGGTGCATTTGAACCATTTTTATCACAATTGTGGGGGTTGTGTCGTTTTCCACAATTTAGTGATTGAAAGCCTAGCTGCCAGTAGGATTTGTATCCCTACCTTTCGTAGTGACAAGGGGATAGTGTTGACGTTAAGGCTTAGCAAAGCTAGGTCGGGAGAGGGGGCCAGGGAAAGTTTGGTTACCTTGTTTAATAATTAGAAGACTTCTTCCCAGAAGCCTACTAGTAGGGAGCAATCCCAGAGGATGTAGATCAGTTTGCCACATTTCCTACATTTCCTCCAGCATTCCGGGTCTGTCTGATTTCGGAATTTGTTCATGGTAGAAGGTGTAAGATACCGTCTTTGTTCTATTCTCTGGTTTAGTTCCCAGAGGGCAAAGCAAAGGGTTGACTTGTATGTAGAGGTGAGCGTCGCTTACCTTTGAATCGAAGAGTATGTATTGTTTAGGTTAGATTCCCATTTGAGCATGGGGGGGCGTTTTGCTAAGGGTCCTTTCACACGAGCGATCTGATCAGATCCGCCTGTCCGTTTTTTAGGCGGATCTGATCGGATCCCCCATGCATCCCTATGGGGCAGCGGATGTCAGCGGAGACATGTCCGCTGACACCCGCTGCCATCCGCATCCGATCCTGTCCGTGAAATCCGGATGGATGGAAACCCTATTTTCAATCCGTTCAGGGGACTGGATCGGATGGGATCGGATGAGAGCAGACAGGCGGTCCGCTCTCCACCTGATTCCCCCATAGAGATGCATGGGGATCTGACACCTCCCTCTCCGCACACAGAGTGGAGACGGAGCTGTCACCTGCCTGCTCAGCGGGAATCAGTGTATCGATCCCCCGCTGAGCAGCACGGATCCGCCTACGGAGGCGGACCATGTGATAGAAGCCTAAAGGTTGCCTTTTCAAGTCTAATATTTTTCAACTTCCTCTAACAGAAAAAGCTGCCCAGCAAATATGGCAGTAAAGCCTCGTACACACGATCAGATTATTGGACACATTTTCATCTGTTTTTTGTTGCATGCTAGTCTCATATGGAAAGTGAAGAGGTTACTTTTATAAGAAAATTCTCATACCACAGAATTCTACTTCAGAAGTGATGTCATGTGTAGGGATGATCGAACGGTTCGGGTCCACCATCGGTTCGGCCCGAACATTGGGTGTTCGAGGTTCGGCCGAATTTAGAACTTTTTGCCCAAAAAGTTCGGAATTCGGCAACCAGAACCGCCCAAAATGCAATGCTTCAGGAAATGGGCTTTAAAAGCCCGTGATTGGACCAGAACCATTAGCAAAAGCCAATTGAGGGGGCAGGAGAATGCTAGGAATGTGATTGGAGTGACTAGGGGGTCCCTAGACCAATCATTAGTGAATACGCCCCCCAGTATATAAGATCGCCCCCGCCATATTCCCAGCATTGTTATACTGGACATGGAAGAGAGTGGAAGCAGTTCTGTTAATTTTACTTTAAAAGTGTCATTTAGCTATTTTTAGTGTGAGGAAAGGGATATCTAGTGTAGTTAGAGTGCTCCTTTACACTTAAGTTAGCTTCAAAAATTTAGTTTCTGTAGGGAAAGTGTTAAGTGTCAGGGGACCGTAGTGTAGTGTAGGGTTAACTGACAGTGACTGCTATGGCAGGGTGACAAAACCCTTCCATAGCAGGGTGACCGCTATAGAGAAATGATCATTTCTCTGAGTTGCTTCGGGACAGGCATGTGGCTTCTCACCAGCAAGCATTTTTTATGCTGCAGGGGCTGCCACTGCCAGTGCTTTTTTGAGGACATGTTTGATGTCAGACATGACATCTGAACATGTGTATAGGGGGTATATATAGACATATATGTCTGAATATATACCCCTAGACATATATAGGTGTGATAGTAGCAGAAATAAATGCTTGCGCTAATGAAATCATTTACAGTAATATATTTCTGCTACTATCACACCTATATATGTCTAGGGGTATATATTCAGACATATATGCCTATATATACCCCCTATACACATGTTCAGATGTTTTGCCTGCCTCAAAAGAACCCCAAAAAATGCCAAAAAAACGCTAGCGTCAAAAAAAAAAGATGCCCAGGTGTGTTTTTGCTGGCATTTTTTGGGGGGTTTTGGAGGCAGGCAAAACATCAGAACTTGTGCACAGTACCACTATACACAAGTTCAGATGTTTTGCCTGCCTCAAAAGAACCCCAAAAAATGCCAAAAAAAACGCTAGCGTCAAAAAAAAAAATGCCCAGGTGTGTTTTTGCTGTCATTTTTTGGGGGGTTTTGGAGGCAGGCAAAACATCAGAACTTGTGCACAGTACCACTATACACAAGTTCAGATGTTTTTCCTGACTGCAAAGAACCCAAAAAAATGCCTGCTATTAAACCGGCAAGGTGTTACAGCAGAGAAGCCATATTCCTGTGCTTAAAGTTTTCTAATACAAACGATCTTTTTTTTTTATGGTTCTGGACATGCTACAGAGCTGAAACTTCACAGGTACACCTTTTAGACCCCCCAGACACAAAATCACACAAAAAAAAGTTCTTAAAAATTGTCATTTTTGATAAAAAAGCCAATTATTGAAAAATTAAAAAAAAAAAAAAGAGATTTTTTGATTTTTACTTTGGATTTAGTATCTGGGGGGTCTAAAAAGTGTACATGTGAAGTTTCAGCTCTGTAGCATGTCCAGAACCCCCCAAAAATTAGCATTTTCTTATATTTTTTATTAGAACAGGAATACGGCTTCTCTACGGCGCTTTTTCTTGCATTTATCGGGCATTTTTGGAGGCAGGCATGACTTTTTTTGGATTTAGTGTCTGGGGGGTCGAAAAAGTGTACCTGTGAAGTTTCAGCTCTGTAGCATGTCCAGAACCAGAAAAAAAGATCATATAGGTGTTAAAGTTAAAGGAGGGTCCCGACCCACATCCCTGTTCTACTGAAAAATTATCTTTTTTTTTTTCATGGTTCTGGACATGCTACAGAGCTGAAACTTCACATGTACACCTTTTAGACCCCCCAGATACTAAATCCAAAGAATCAAAATCTCTTTTTTTTTTTTTTTTTTTAATTTTTCAATAATTGGCTTTTTTATCAAAAATGACAATTTTTAAGAACTTTTTTTTGTGTGATTGATAGTTAATGGGGCATGACCCAGAACCCTAGGCACTTTTTAGGGGCATTTATTGGGTTTTAGGGCTTAAAAATGGTGTTTTTTGATTACAGAAGTTCGGGTCCCATTGATTTCAATGGGGTTCTGAAATCCGGGCCGAACTTTCGTGAAGTTCGGGTGTTCTGGTCGAACCGAACTTTTCAAAAGTTCGATCATCCCTAGTCATGTGTTCAATTGTTTTGTATGTGTTCTTTTGTTTCTAAGCATGCCTAGTCTTGCTCTTACAGTTATTTTTGGATGAAAACTGTACTAATTGCACGACAATCGGACGTTGTATTCACGTACAAAAAATTTTTTATAGCCTGAACATTCAGCTTTTGTCCTACGAAAATTCGTAATTGGCTGTCGAAAGCACTGTAATAACGATCCGAAAATCGGCAGATCGTTTGTCAGACGAAATGTTACTTCCGATTTTTTTATTGTGTGTACGGGCCTTAAGATTGTTAAAACAAAGCATGTAACACTGACAGGGGTGCTTACCATGATCACATTGTATTCATTTATGTAAAATGTTGACACCTGAAAACAGGAAGTGTGTTACTGGGCAGATCAACAGGTGAAAATAAAGGGAAACAAAGCATAAAAAAAAAAAACGATTGTAACCACCACATTTAGGATTGGTTAGCTGCAATATATATATATATATATATATATATATATATATATATATATATAACATTTTTGTTTTTGGGTTTAATACTGCTTTAACCACTTAAGGACCGCCGGCCGCAGTTATACTGCGGCAGGGCGGCCCTCCTGCGCAAACCGACGTAGGTATACGTCAGTCGCGTGCCTGCAGCTAGGGGGCAGCGGGAACTCCAATGTAGGGGGCAGGCGGCTCTGATTGCAATCGTTCCCTGCTGAGAGAGAAGGACGGGCAGCCGTTGTAAACACAGCTGACCGTTCTTCTCTCTGGAATGATCACAGAGAGCCAGTGATCGTTCAATATAGGAACACAAGTCCCTGTGATCATTTCACAAGCCACGCCCCCATACAGTTAGAATCACTCCCCTAGGTACACATTTAACCCTTTGATCACCCACAGTGTTAATCCCTGCCAGTGTCATTATTACAGTAACAGTGCATATTTTTACTGATTACTGTAGTAATGTCACTGGTCCCCCCAAAAGTGTCAAAAATGTCAGTCAGGGGTCCGATCTGTCCGCGGCAGATCGCCACCATTACTAGTAAAAAAAAAAAATTACATAAATCTTTCCCGTAGTTAATAGACGCGATAACTTTTGCACACACCAATCAAAATACGCTTAGTGCAATTTTTTTTTTTTTACCAAAAATATAAAGCAGAAAACAAATTGGCCTAAAATGTTAAATTTTGATTTTTATATATTTTTTGGGGGGGAATGTTATATAGCAGAAAGTGACAAATATTGTTTTTTTTTTTCAGAATTGTCGCTTTTTTTTTGTTTATTGCGCAAAAAATAAAAATCACAGAGGTGATCAAATACCACCAAAAGAAAGCTCTATTTGTGAGGAAAAAAAGGACATCAATTTTATTTGGGTACACGACCGCGCAATTATCCGTTAAAGTAACGCAGTGCTGAATCACAAAATATGGCTTGGTCATTAAGGGGGGAAATCTTCCGGTCTGGGAGTGGTTAAGGATCAATAAACTGCTTGATAATTTGTGATTTTTTGTTTTCTGTTTTTATTCAGACAACTTTTTCTTTTTAAAAATGTAGGAATGTTCTCCAGATCATTTTCTGTATTCAAAATCAAACACAATTGTAGAAAGAAGCAACTAATTTTCATTTGCCTATTCAAAAGACAGAGGAATATCATTATTACCATCTGTAATGTTACTAATTTGGCACATTCTTCTTCTGGCGGTGATTGTTCAGATGATGGCATTGGCCAACTTTGCCAGCTAAAAAAGCAATGTGATTGAAAGCAGATAATTGAATGTATGCAATTTTCTTTACACACTTGCATAATCACAATTTGCCTGAGTATACCTAGTCATAGCTAAATGGCATAGTGCATTGTAACAGTATCAGCATTGATGGTATTTTTAAAAGCAGTTAAAGGTTAGTTTGTGAAGAACCCCTTTACAAGATTAAATGGCATGAGCTCTTAACCCCTTGCTTCTAAACAGACTAGAGAATCCTATAGGGATCTATGGAAAAAAAAATTTTATCACCTTCATCTAGTGGCAATAAGGCGGTATTTTTCCTTATTAAAGGGTTTTCTAGATACATGCCACATTATTGCCAGTAGATGGCACTGACAATCCTAAGAAAATAAACATATTAACCACTTAAGCCCCGGAAGATTTTACCCCCTTCCTGACCAGGCCCTATTTTGCAATTCGGCACTTTGTGACTTTAACGGACAATTGCGCGGTCGTGCGACGCTGTACCTAAACGAATTTGACGTCCTTTTTTCCCACAAACAGAGCTTTCTTTTGGTGGTATTTGATCACCTGTGCGATTTTTTGATCGTGCGCTATAAACAAAAAAAAAGCGTAAATTTTGAAAAAATAACAATATTTTTCACATTTTTTCATATGAAATTCCCCCCCCCCCCCCCCCCAAAATGTAAAAATCAAAATTTTTTAACATTTTTGGCCAATTTATTTTCTGCTACATATGTTTGGTAAAAAAAAATTGCAATAAGCGTATTTTGATTGGTTTGAGCAAAAGTTATTGTGTTTACTAACTAAGGGAAAGATTTTTGTCATTTTTGTTGGTTTTTTTTTTTTAATGAGTAATGGCGGCGATCTGCGATTTTTTTTTTGTGGCGGACAGATCGGACCCTTGACTGACATTTTTGACACTTTTGGGGGTACCAGTGATATTACTACAGTAATCAGTGCTATACATATGCACTGTTACTGTAAAAATTACACTGGCAGGGAAGGGGTTAACTTTATTGGAGAGGGAGGGGTTAAGTGTGCCCCTAGGGGCGTGTTTCTAACTGTGCAGGGATGTGGCTGTGTGTGTAACAACAGAGATCAACGGTCCTACATAGCAGGACCGTATGATCTGTGCTGTTACACAGGGGAGAATGAGGCGGCTGTGTTTACATTAGCCGCCTGCCTTTCTCCCTCCGTAACTGACGATCGCGAGTTACCGGCGGACATCGGGTCCGCCGGTCACTCGCGCGGAGGTGTCCGTGAATGAGCGGGAGCACGCCTCCGGCGGCGCGCGCTCGCCCCCTATTGGCTCACAGGCTGCATGGGGCTGACCGCTGCAGTATATATACTTTCGGCGGTCGGCAAGTGGTTAATAAAACATGGTAAAAATATGTTGATAAACATATTAAGGAAATTACATTGAAGGCTTATTGCACCTGTGTGAATGATGTACACATTCACACAGCAAGTTATACATAGATGCCATACAGTATACCATGATGTTTATATGATGTGGTACCACTAACTTCTGCATTGCATTGGTATAGCAATTATTTTCATAGTCATTCCAAAAATATACAGAACCTTCCAAATGTTTAGTATCACAGGCCATACTGCATGTGTCATCTTAGACATGTTCAAGATTCAAGTTTCCAAACTCAAGAACAAAAAGGAAATATATTGCAGCTCACCAGGTCATTAGATGTGGTGGCGATGTTAGTTTTCTAGGCTTTTTTCCTTTAATTTCTTTACCTCTTGATCCTGACAGTAATACACCTATTGTACTAAAATAGAACACTTAACTCATTGTACTGTATACTGTATATACATAGTTACATATCTGGTAAGGTTAAAAAAAGGCTCCAGTCCATCCAGTTCAACCTATGGTGTGTGTGTGTGGGTGTATGTGTTTATGTTTATAGTACATTGTATACCCCTGTATGTTGTGCTCGTTAAGGTGCCCATCTAATAGTTATTGTTTACACTAGCAACACTCCCTGTTGATACTGCTTGTGAAAAATAATCCCACATGCTTACTGCTCTGACAGCAAAGAACCCTTCTCTTCCAATTTCAGTGAATGGCCGCATGTCTTTTTGAATTTGAATAGAGAAAAGTTTTTTCTCTATGCTAGGGTCACTAGTACAGTATTTGTACATCGCTATCATATCCCCTCTCAAGCGGCTCCTCTCCAGAGAGAACAAGTTCAATGCTTGTAGTCTTTCCCCATAGCTGAGATCCTCTAATCCAGTGTTTCTCAACTCCGGTCCTCGGGACCCACTAACAGGCCAGATTTTAGGTATTACCTTGGGGAGACGCAGACTAGAATACTGCAATCACTGAGCAGCAAATGAGATCACCTGTGATGTAATTTAGCTATCTTGCAAACCTGACCTGTTGGTGGGTCCCGGGGACCAGAGTTGAGAACCACTGCTCTAGTCCCTTTGTTGCCCTTCTCTGGACTCTTTCCAGTTCCAGCACATCCTTCCTAAAGTCCAGTGCCCAGAGCTGGATGGCATATTTAAGCTGCGGCCCGACCAGAGTCTTTAGAGTAGGAGTATTATCGTTTTATCTCTGGAGTGAATCCCCTTTTAATGCATGCCAATATTTTGTTGGCTTTGCTTGCAGCAGCTTAGCATTGCATGCCATTGCTGAGCCTGTCATCTACTAGGACCCCCAGGTCCTTTTCCATCCTAGATTCCCCCAGATGTCCCCCCCCCCCCATAGGGAGTAACTCACGTTCGTATTTTTAGCACCCAAATGCATTACTTCACATTTTTCAACATTAAACCTCATTTGCCATGTAGGTGCCCACCTCATTATTTTATTTAGGCCTTCCTGTAAGGTTTCCACATTCTGCGCAGAAGTTATTGCCCTTGCTTAACTTTGTATCATCTGCAAATATTGAGATTCAGCTGATTATCCCATCCTCTATGTCGTTTATGAATAAATTCAATAAAATTGGTCCCAGGACAGATCCTTGGGGGACCCCCACTTTCCACACCCGACCATTCAGAGTACTCGCTATTTATCACCACCCTCTGGACCGGTCCCTGTAGCCAGTTTTCAATCCAGGTACTCACTCTATGGTCCATGCCGACAGACCTCAGTTTGTAAAGTAAATGGTTGTGGGGAACGGTGTCAAATGCCTTCGCAAAATCCAAATACACCACATCCACAGGCCTTCCTTCATCTAGATAGCAGCTCACTTCTTCATATATACTCAATTACAATATGACTTGTGTAGCAATAGTATATACTATATTTGTTATTTTTATTTCTATTGCTATCATTGCTATTATATTATTTTTTATTTCTCAAGAAAGTCGAGTTACCCTTAGGGCTCTTTCACACGGGCGGTCCGATCAGATCCGCCTGTCAGTTTTTTAGGCGGATCTGATCGGATCCTCCATGCAGCTCTATGGGGCAGCGGGTGTCAGCGGAGGTCACCTCCGCTGACACCCGCTGCCATCCGCATCCGATCCTGTGCTGAAATCTGGACGGATGGAAACCCTATTTTTCCATCCGTTCAGTAATCGGAGCGGAGTGGATCTGATGAGAGCGGACAAGCGATCCGCTCTCCTCCGATCCCCCATAGAGGGCAGCAGGTGCTGAGACACCTCCCTCTCCGCTCTGCAAGCGGAGACGGAGCTGTCATCCGCCCCGGCTCGGCGGGGATCGCGGATCGATCCCCGCTGAGCAACACGGATCCGCCTGCGGAGGCGGACCGTGTGAAAGAGCCCTTAAAGGCCCCTTTCACACATACGGTCCGTTCAGTTTATCAGTTCAGTCACGTCAAAATGTATCAGTTTTTCATCCATTTTTCGTCCGTTTTTCATCTGCTTTTCCTCTGTTTTTCGGCTATTTTTTGTCTGTTTTTTGTCAGTTTTTTGTCAGTTTTTTGTCAGTTTTTCGTCTGTTTTTCATCAGTTTTTCATCAGTTTTTCATCAGTTTTTCGTCTGTTTTTCGTCTGTTTTTCGTCCGTTTTTTTCATCCGTTTTTTCATCCATTTTTCATCCGTTTTTTTTTTACATCCACTACCAATGCAAAAACGGATGAAAAACGGACCATTTGTCCGTTTACATCCCTTTTTCCTCCGATCCATTTTTTTGACGGATGAAAAATAGGGCATTCATCCGTTCCAAAAAATGGTCATTGATGGAAGCGGATGAAAACAGATGTTAACAGATGATCATCCATTGTCATCCGTTTTTACATAGAGATGCATTGATGTCCGTTTTTCATCTGTCAACGGATGGATGAAAAACGGACAAACGGACCGCATGTGTGAAAGGGGCCTAAGGGTTTGTGTAAATGAGGGCGAAGAATGCTTTCAGGTGCGTTCAGCTTGCATAGATAACCCTGACCTTTTACATTTCCAGTGATTGTATGAGGGTAGACCATGTTCACAGACAAGTGATTGTAAACAATCACCTTGTAAAACAAGCCATTCAGTTTGAAATAGAAATGAAAGGCAAAACATTTTTGTATCAATATAAAAAACATTATAAATACCTTTTTTTCCCTTTTTACAAGCGATCAAACTCCCTCTGTTCTTAGCTGTATAAGAGCTGGAGGAGAAAAGCACACTGGTCTTCCTAGTGAATGGGTATGCAGCTGGGGTGTGTCAGGACAAGTCTGATCATTGGAGGAGAGCAGGCTGAGTTCCCATCATAGCTAGATAACTTACCACGATGTGCTCTCCTGCTTAGTGTGGTCAGTCTTTAATAGGAAAGCAGAGAGACTGGCAGGAACACCTGGGATTTTACATAAAGAAAGCAATACAAAGAGAACAGGACACTTTCTCATACAAGTACTTGGTACAGCAGGCACATATCAGAAATATAAGGGGTTGGGGTAACAAATGCTTTAAAGGATAAGGTCATTTTTTTTTTTTTTTAATTCCAGCTCCCCCATGTACCAATATACCATAAATGTACTTATTTTGCAAAAATGAAAAAGCTATTATTTATACTGCACAGCCCATATCTTAGTGTCAGTGCTCCCTCCATTGCTTCCTGGACAGATCTTAGGATGTGACACAGAGTCCTCATTAACACACACCCTGCATCATCTAACTTTCTACTCCATCAGATCGCTGTCACCCACCTCTCCAGATGCACGTTTTTTAAAAAAGCAATCAGTGATTACTGTTCTCACTAAATACACAGACATCACTTTTTTTCCTACCTCTATTTCATCTTGCATAGACCGTTCATTTGGCAGAGTGTGCAGGAGCTAAGCGATCAGATAACAGTCTATGTGGATAGAGATGTAGTATTGTAAACAGGAAAAGTACAGTATGTTGGGGTTTTTGTAAAGATCACCACACACTATACAATCTGATTGTACAATCTCCTTTAGATTTACCATCAACTATGTAGTGCAAGGGCCTGCCTGATTGGATACAGAGTGAATGGACAGATAGGTGGGTCCCCTTATTAGTTCTTAAATCTAAAGGAAATTGTACAGAGATTGTACAATAAGATTGCATAATGCATAGCCAACTTTATACAATACATAGGAGGTAGTGGATAGAGACACTCAGCTGTCAAGCCTGTTCATATCTCCGTGCAGTGGGAACACACATTCTTGCATGCATCTTTTTTGGGGGGAACGTTTTCACTCATCATGCATAGGGCAGCCCATGCATTTGAACAGAACTACGAGCAACAATCGCCCCAAAGAAGCTCCAGAACTTTTTTCAGAGTGGAGCGTGGTACATTTTTTATCATGCTAATTGATTCGTATGCAGTGTGTTTTTAAAACACACTTGAAGGCATGCACTTTCTGTGCAGTTTGGAAACGCACAGACGTGGAGCCTCATTGTTCTTCTGTAAACAAATAATTTTCAATTTCAGGCCCCATTCACATCTAGCATAGTGGGAGCGCACGTTTATTGGCTCATTTTTCCCGTGACATGCATAAGGTAGCCCATTGATTTTGATGACACAACAACAATATTGGAGCAAGTGTGGATTCAATGTGGGACCCCAAGAGTTTCTGTACAGGTCATAATCGAGGACAATGTAAAATTTATGGATTTCCTCTATTGACTTTTATTCCTTAAGTGTTATATAGGATGCTCACTGTAGTGGCAGCCTGTTGCATGAGTTAGAAGCACTCTGAAGAAGAGTCTCCAAAATGGTGCCTACATGGTCTGAAGAAGGAGCGCATGCTCCGCAAATGCGTCGCCAACATCTAGGCATTACATCCCGGAAGTAAAGTCACGGTTAGCACGACGGTGAGACTTTGCGTTCCATGGACTTGAGTAGCAGTGGAGGCCACTGAGGCAGTCCCAACCATTGGAACTTTGCCAACACTATCACCGGGAATCCCCAGGATGGTGATGCTGAGGACCCCTGCATAGCGTTATATGCCTTATATATACTTGCCTTTGCAAGTATTATTATACTTTTAACTAGATTTAATCGCCTGCATGCTGCACTTAGAAGGTGATTGTGTTTTTCTCCTCATTGATTTTGATGGGCTGTGCTACACCTTTTCAAAGTAGCTCATGGGACATTTTGGCATTTTGCACATTTTTTACTATGCATTTTTCTGTTTGCTGCTCTTTTTTTCATGTGGCAAAATGTGTGTTTGTTTCTGTGTTTGGTGTGCCATTACTAATTAATGGCACCAAAAGCGCAACTAGGTTTTTTTTAGGTGTAAAAGGTGTTTAAGTGTATACACTATACAATCTGTTTGTACAATCCCTGTGCAATCTACCAATCTACCAAAACTATATAATAGGAGGACACATCATCTATCCAATCACACTGGGTCCAACGAGACAGGCCATTGCACTATATAGTTGATGGTAGATCTAAAGGAGGTTGTACAATCAGATTGTATAGTGTATGGTGAGCTTTACAGAACCCAGGGCATACTTCTCCTGTTTTCAATATTAAAGCTCTGTCCACATAGACTGTTATTTGATCGCTCAGCTCCTGCACACTCTGCCAAATTAATGATCTATGCAAGATAACATTGAGGTTGGGAACGAAAAAAAAAATCAATGCCTGTGTATTTAGTGAGAACAGTGATCACTTATTGCATTTAAAAAAACATGCACCTGCAGAGGTGGGTGGGAGTGATCTCCTGGAGTAGGAGGGGAGATGATGCAAGGTGTGTGCTAATAGGGTCAGCTAGTGAACTACTTCCTGTGTCACGTCCTAAGGTCTGTCCAGGAAGTAATAGAGATGTTTTTTATACAACAAGCTCTGACACTGAGGTAAGGGTTGTGTAGGATAAATAGAAAGCTTTTTTATTCCTGGAAAAGAAGTACGTTAATGCTATATTGGTATATAGGGGAGCTGGAATTTAGAAAAACAAAAAGTGAACTTAGCTTTTAATAAACTTATGGTGGATGGATGGCAACTTATTTTCCACTTTGCTCTGCATAGCTTCACTTTTGGGCTTTACTCTTGAAGGCAGTACAAGTATGGCAACATTTGTAGCTGTTCACACATGGCACCATGTGAACTATTACTCTCCTTCAGTAATACTACGCTGGGTCTCCTTTCTGATTTCCTGGTATATACAGTGTTAGGAAATTGTCAGAGGGATTGCAGTACTGACACTACTTGACTTATGGTAGTAAAAAGGGATGATCATGTTACAGAAGATGCTGTAACTTATCTTAGTTGTTATCTGTTTTATTAAGCTGTTCCCTGCTGTGATCACACTGAATGAATGGCTAAAGTATAGTCCTATATCAGAATGATAGCAGTTGTTGCAGTGACATCATCACAGGGCTCACTGCATTTTAACATTTTGTGTATTATTGTGCCACTGCAAAAAACAAACAAAAAGGAAAAAAAAAAGTTAGCTAAGGGACCTTATAATTAAGCTGCATTGATGAAACACATTAAAGTGATTGTAAAGTCTCGTGTTTTTTTTTTTTTTAATAACCCGGAACAGCACCGGATCACATACATGTACGGGATCCAGCACAGCGGGGCCACTCTGTCGCAGTAAATCTGCAGTAGACGGCCTGCAAGCGGTTAAACATTAATAAAATGTGAAACAGTCCTTTACATTGTTACATTGTTTGTTTTCACACGGTCCGCCTCCGTAGGCGGATCCGTGCTGCTCAGCGGGGATCGATCCGCGATCCCCGCTGAGCCGGTGGATGACAGCTCCGTCTCCGCTTGCAGTGCAGAGAGGGAGGTGTCACAGCCCCCGCTGCTCTCTATGGGGGATCGGATGAGAGCGGACCGCCTGTCCACTCTTATCCGATCCCATCCGATCCCCAGGACGGATGGAAAATAGGGTTTCCATCCGTCCGGATTTCACGGACAGGATCGGATGCGGATGGCAGCGGGTGTCAGCGGACATGTCACTGCTGACATCCGCTGCTCCATAGGGCTGAATGGGGCATCCGATCAGATCCGCCTAAAAAACTGACAGGCGGATCTGATCGGACCGCCCGTGTGAAAGAGCCCTTAGGCTCCATGTACACGGGACGTTGTTAAAACTCCCTTTGAATGCTGGAATTTTTAGGACGTTTGAAACGTCCGTTAGGTCGCGTTTCCACCCGCGTTTAGCGGGCGTTTAGCGGGCATTTGCGGGCGTTTAGAACCATTCCTAGAGGTCCAAAAAATTATTCCCCTTCAAAATGGAAAAACGCGTTCTAAAAAAAGTCCCTGAACGCAACAGCCTGCAAATGACTGAAAACGACCCTGTGTACATGGACAGATAAGATAAAATGTAGATGGGTTCAGGGGCTTCTGAAAAAAAACGCCCAACTGCTCCTAAAAGGCCATTTCCAGCGTCCTGTGTACATGGAGCTTTACAATGCCAGGTACTGCCCACCCCCGACGGCACACAATAGAGACCAGCTCACACTGAAAAACAGACAGTTTTAGCATGCAGCAAGTACAAACAGGTCTTCAGTTAATTTCTAACAGCTTAAAAATACCTGCTGTGTGTTTACATTACCGTAAACATAAGGGGAAAGTAGTTGTGATGTCAGTGCCTCTGCTATGACTGTTACAGATTAATTTCTCCACAATACCTATAACTAGAGTGGGGATTGAGGGCTTATTTTAAAGTGCTTTTGCCATTCCAGTATATAAATGCATTAATGTGCACGGTTTGGGCAAAGGTTCACTTTATAGTGGAGCCTGTGAGTGATTCTTACTCAGCACAGGACGTCACTCATGTGAGCCAATGCCAGTTACATCCCTCCAGGAGACTCACAGGAATTGAGTTAATACAACCTGGAAGACTGGCAACTCCTAGTGGCTCTGGAGAGTAAAGTAATTGTAAACCATTTTTTTTTTTTTTAAATAATAACAATGTTATACTTACCTGCTCTTTGCAATGGTTTTGCACAGAGCAGCCCCGCTCCTCTTCTTCTTGGGCCCCCCGTCAGTGCTCCAGGCTACTCTCCTCCGCCAAGTTCCCACTAGCAAGCCACTTGCTATGGAGGCACTCATACAGGTTTGCTCCCGAACCAGCTCTGTGTGTCCATTGACACTCAGAGTGGGGCTCAGCCCCGCCCCCTGCTCCCTCTTTATTGGCTGTGATTAACGGCAGCCAGAGCCACTGCTGTCTCTGAGCCTATGAGGAGGGAGAGAGCTGCTGCTCTCGTGCACATTGCTGGATAGAGATTGGGTTCGGTGAAGTATAAGGGGGGGCTTGGGGGGTTTAGCTGCACAGAAGATTTTTTACCTTAATGCAGAAAATGCATTCAGGTAAAAAAAAAAAAAACCTTCATCCTTAAGAACCACTTACGGTGAGTAACGCAGTTATTTTTTTTTGGGGGGGGGGGGGGGGGCGTCGGGTTGAAGGGGCACTAGAAATTGTCGGGTTGAAGGGGCACTAGAAATTGTTTTCAAAACTAGATCTTTATTATATAAATGCATCCTAATATAATATAAATGGCATACCATAAAGCACCCTAAAGGAGTTGTAAAGCCAGAAGGTTTTTTTATCTTAATGCTTTCTTTGTGTAGCAGCCTCCCTTAGCCCCACTAATACCTACCCGAGCCTCCTCTCTATCCAGCAAAATCCACGAGTCCCTCGGCCGTCCAGGACTCTTCCTCCTAATTGGCTGAGACACAGCAGCGGCGCCATTGGATCCTGCTGCTGTCAATCAAAGTCAGTTAACCAATCACGAGAGAGAGAGGGGGTGGGGCCGAACAGCAGCTTCGTGTCTAAATGGACACACGGAGCTGCAGCTCAGCTTGGGTGCCCCCATAGCAAGCTGCTTGTTGTTGGGGCACTTGACCGGAGGGAGGGGCCAGGAGCAGCCAAGAGGGACCCGAGAAGAGGAGTATCCAGGCCATTCTATGCAAAACCACCTGCACAAAGGAGGGAAGTATAACATGTTTGTTATTTAAAAAAAAAAACAGTCACTTTAATGAGTTTCATCAATGCAGCTTAATTATAAGGTCCCTTAGCTAACTTTTTTTTATGAAAACTTTTTTTTTTTTCTTTTGATCCATTTTGTTTGTTTTTGCAGTGGTACAATAATACACAAAATGTTAAAACGCAGTCAGCCTTGTGGTGATGTCAACTGCTATCATTCTGATATAGGACTATACTTTAGCCATTCATTCAGTGTGATCACAGCAGGGAACAGCTTAAGTTCTAAAACAGATAACAACTAAGATAAGTTACAGCATCTTCTGTAACATGATCATCCCTTTTTACTACCATAAGTCAAGTAGTGTCAGTACTGCAATCCCACCGACAATTTCCTAACACTGTATGTACCAGGAAATCAGAAAGGAGACCCAGCGTAGTGTTACTGAAGGAGAGTAATAGTTCACATGGTGCCATGTGTGAACAGCTACAAATGTGACAACCTGACAAGTCAGGGAACTAATAGAGCAGGTAGCATCGGGTAAGCCATATATGAAGCAGCCTTCACTTATAGGCAGTTTATCAATACACATATTTTCCTCTTCTACACAATAAAGGGGTTCCTGTTCCCCAATGAGGTCCCTCTTCTTCTAGTACATTTGTCGGTTACACATGAAAAACCTAACTGCCATTTTTAAAGTTTTGGATAGAGAGGAAAATTATAAGAGCTTGCATAAAGTTTTGTTGCTGCCTGTATCTCACTGCAGAGGTCCTATTTTCTGTCCCTGTGACACCAAGGTCAAATCACAGACAGCAATACAAACCTGACACAAGATTTCATTCTTCTCCATTAAATTTTAAACAAAGAAATGTTTAGACTGCAGTAAGCACAGCTCCCAACTGTCCCTGATTTTTGAGGGACTGTCCCCGATTTGGAAAAAAGTCCCTCTGTCCCTCTGTCCTCCTCATTGTCCCTCATTTTGGTCTGTTCTGCATAGTTGTATAAAAAAACATTTTTTTTTTCAAAAAGTGTTTCCCAGTGCTAAAACTTTCACCCGTTTTCTAAATTGCTGCATTTGTAAATTTCAAAAGCCAGTTTAACCACTTCAGCTCAGGAAGGTGTACCCCCCTTCATAACAAGGCCATTTTTTGAGATACTGCACTGCGTTACTTTAACTGACAATTGCATGGTCGTGCAATCCCCAAACCAAATAACATTTATGTTTTTTTTCCCCCACAAATAGAGCTTTCTTTTGGTGGTATTTGATCACCACTGCGGTTTTTATTTTTTGAGCTATAAACAAAAAAACCTGACTATTCAGTAAGAAAAAAAAAACAACAATATTTTTACTTTCTGCTATAAAACAAATTCCAATAAAAAATGTAAAAAAATCAAATTTCTTCATTAATTTACATGTTATTGGTAAAAAAAAAAATCCCAATAGGCGTATATTGATTGGTTTGTGCAAAAGTTATAGCATATACTGTACAAACTATAGAATAGATTTATGGAATTTTTTAAATTTTTTATTCTTACTAGTAATGGCAGCAATCAGTGATTTTTAGTAGGACCACGACATTGCATGAATGAATCTGGCACTAAGTGACACTTTTTGGGGACCACTGACACCAATACGCTAAAAAACACACTGTCACTGTACTAATGACACTGGCAGGGAAGGGGTTAACATTAGGGGCAATCAAACAGTTAATTCTTTTTCCCTGGGAGTGCTTGCTAACTGTGGGAGAAGTGCTTTGAGTGGGGGAAGACATAGATCTGTGTTCCTGCTTTGCAGAAACACAGGATCTCCATCTTCCCCTCTGACAGAATGGCGATCTGCCTTGTTTACATAGGCAGACGGTCATTCTGCCTCTCTCAGGAACGATTACCCAGTGTCCGCGAACATCGGGCCCGGCCAGACCTGCTAATTGGCTCCCGCTGTGTCCAATCACAGCGGAAGCGGGTCGCCGGCGGCGTGCATTCGTGCTCCAGACCCAGGAATGTAAATGACGTATAGGTATGTGATTTTGCGCTGAAAGGCTGCCATTCTATAGTAAATATACGTGGGGCGGTCTGGAAGCTATTAAAGGAAAAGTAGTGGTAAAAAAAAAGCACTTGTGGGTATAACTAATCACTTTTTTGTATGTTTCTAATTTTAGGGGTGTGTGGCAGGGGGTGTGTCCCATGCCAACATACTTTTGATATAAGGTGTCCATCACTCCCATCTCAAAAAGTTGGGAGACATGCAGTAAGGTTTTGATTTAGTCATTCCCCGTACATTCAGTCCAAAAAAATAAAAAACTGAGCTCTAGTTATCATATACTGCATAATAAAAGAATAACTTACACCTTTATTGCAAAAAATAAAAAATTGACAGTCATTTTTCCTCTTTTCCTCTTCCACAGGTGCTGCTTGCAATGCAAGCGATGGCTTGTATGATCCTAAATTTGTATTTAATACTATGCTTTTAATGTCAAAGATAAAACATTTGAAACTCAGCTGACCTACATCTCACTTTCTTATATTATACGATATGTATTTGTAAGTCTATTTTCAAAGCCTTGATTTACATTGATCAATATTACTGTCATTTAAATCCCTCTTTCATGAAAAATACATTCAAACAGAAAACTCATCAAGGATGAGAGACAAATAACCATTTCATCTTAATTTAGTGAAAATCTCCAATAAATGCAATAAAACGTCTGATGGTATTCCTGTCTAGCCTGGGATTCTTGTCTGGAAGTGTTTACAATGGTGGGACATGTCTAGCTCTCACTACAGGAGACCCACGCTGAAAACAGCTGCAGCAAGATGTAGCCAAGGAGGCAAAAGCTATTTTTAAGAAGCTATGGAATAGTTTCAAAATAGCATTTCCTTGCTATATTTATCCATATGCTGAAAGCCCCATTAATTCAAACTGAATGGTTTGGTAAACCCTTAAAATAATTTGTGCAAATTGTAAAATGCTGCTAGTAAACTACAAAAATGTACAGCTTGAATAAACATTTTTTTATACACCCGACTTCCAAAGTACCACTGTGTTAACAGTTTTAGGCTTCTTTCATAAAACTGCACAAAAAAAAAAAAACGAATGATGTGCAAGTTAAAGTAGGGCGCAATAACCAATTCGATTTTAGTGTCCTGTCATCAGTGCAATGATGTGCAGTCTGTTGCTAAACCTTAGCTGCAGTACTGGCAAAGGTAGGCACGCAAGTCACAGTTGGTAGTTTTAGAATCACACAAGTCAAATGTACTTTAGAAAATAATTTTCCTTTAAAGCAGGCCTTCCCAAAGTGGGCAATACCGCTCTTAGGGTGTGCAGTGGGGGTGGATTGGGCACTGGAATTATCCAGGGGGGCTGTAGTAGCTTTGGATACAATTGGGGGTGTTGAAAAAAAAATAAGGGGGCAGTGGAAGCATAAGAAAGAAAAGAAGATAAGAAAATTTGGAAAAAACGTTTGTACATGTTTTATCAGTAATGTAATAGAGTTAAAGTCCATTGACATCCGTTGATCGACAGCAGCAGGAGCCAATGGCTCCCAATGCCCCAGCAAAGCCAGTGAGACATGGAAGTGAGGGGAGAGAAGAACTGGAAATGTGCAGAGCGCTGGATCCAATGAGGGCTCAGGTAAGTATAAGGGGGGTCAAAACCGATGCCTAAACATTTTTTACCTTAAAGCGTAGTTCCGCCCTCCCCCAAAAAATTTTTAAAAGTCAGCAGCTACACATACTTTAGCTGCTGACTTTCAATATTAGGACACTTACCTGTCCTGGAGTCCAGCAATGTCGACACCGCAGCTGATGTTTCCATCGGCTGCTGGGTGCTGCCGCCGCCATTGCCGGTCAGGGAACCCGGCAGTGAAGCCTTGCGGCTTCACGGGCAGGGCCCTACAGCGCATGCGCGAAGCACATTTGGATTGGCTCAGTGGCGGGGGAAGGAGGAGGGGGCCAAACTTCAGAGGGACGGCGCCGTAGCATCGTCACCCGGAAGTGGGGAAGGGTACCTGTCAAAAACAGGTACCTGTTTCCCCCTCACCCCTGAAAGGTGCCAAATGTGGCACCGGAGGGGGGGAGGAAGCAAATCAGCGGGAGTTCCACTTTTGGGTGGAACTCCGCTTTAATGCAATGAATGCATTAAGGTAAAAAATATTTAGGCTTTTAAACCCCTTTTAAAGTCATAATCATAATAATAGGTGATGTCGCCCAAAATGTGAAATCAAGTATATGTGTCTGCCAGTTTAAATAGGTGATTAAATCACCTCACAATTGAAAAAACAATAGGTAAAGGTATTGGCACTCACAATGTGGAATCATAATCAAAAATACATACAAAAATTAACTATGAGAAATAAAATAAGAAATGCAAAACATAAAGTCCAATGTAACAATGCCCAACACCAAAAATAAAAAGTGCTGCTAGACAGACGTGTCTTCTGGGTGCTCATGGGGTAGACGGCAACTCACCAAAGGTGTTTGACCCCTTTTTTACAGGTCAAAACGTGCATTTCTTATTTTATTTCTCATAGTAACTTTTTTCACTATTTCATTTTACAGATTTTATAACACACCATGTGTTATTCATTTACCACTTTTTCATTCTACGCTCATTTGCACAGAGCCATATATATTTGATTATGCCAGTACCTTTACCTATTGTTTTTTCAACTTTATGAAAACCAATATCATTACTGAAACCAATGTAAGAGGCACTTTTTCTCCTACTGGCATTATTGCTTAGGCACTCTACCTCCTACCTGACCACCATGTAAGGAACAGTACATTACATATTCATTACTGCTGCACTCCTAGTGCTGTGCAGTACATACTCCTAATTACTGCTCATAAATTGTGCTGTTTTTTTTACATACTCCTGACTAGGAATGAGCTTTGAGTTTGAGTCAAACATTGGCTGTTTGCTTGTTTGTTGAATGATGAACAAATGGCCTTCTTTGTGGGAACTTCAAATGGACTCTGACCTCTGATTCCAATAAATCACCTGCTGGCCAGGGGATTCAAACGCACAACCATCTCAATTGCAAGCCTGGTATTCTACCACCTACACCACCGTCAAGCCTGCTTAGGCTGAACACCCTCTCCCTAACTTTTATCTCATCCACTGTGTGTAGGGTGAGATAGAAGTTAGTTAGTTAGGCAGGGAGAGTGTGTTCAGCCTAAGCCTGCTTAACTGTGGCGTAGGTGGCCTTTTGGCTAAGATCAAGTGTAGTATCTGTTCTTATCAGTGTTGGAATGGAACCGGAAGGTTAGTATCGGTGGTGGCCGAAGTTAACCGGGGCGCTCTGGGCGTAACTGGAGGACCGGAGTAGGCCAAACCAGAGAAAGCCGGATGGTTCCAATGCCTTCCTGATTTGAATGGGTCCGCCCCTGTCAGTTTGAAGGGAGCGAGAAAGCCGGCGTGGTCAACCGGTTAGTACTGCTCCTGGATGTAATTGGTGGGAGTGCGGATGGTGAGGGGAAGGGCCCTTCCCCCTGGGTGAATTTGGCTGAGAAGGGGGCCATTTTCTATACCTTCGAGGTTGGGCTCTCCCTGAGCTGTCTGCATTCCTGGCCTCCTGACAGGAAGGGCTACACTTGGTCTGGCCATGGGCTGAGTCTGAAAAAGCCCGTGGTGTACGTGCCCCTGGGGTGGCAGCCCAGGGGTGCCTCAATTTCACTGGTGAGGGGCAGCTCACCTGAGTTTTTGTGGCACCTTGGTCACTGCACCATCACACTTTTTCTGCACCTGCCTCTTGGGGTGGGCCTTTTGGCCAACACCAGAGGAATTTTTTATTCCTGGCCGGGGGGCCTGCCGAGGTCTTGCACTTAGGCACTACCCAGCACTTCTCCACTTCCCCTTTCCCCACTCTGTTTTTTCTCTGTTTGTGTGTTCATGTGTGTCCCTTTTTGGTTGTTTGTCACTTGCACGACTTGGATGGCGTAGGTCCTCGGGCCTGCCCTGTAAGTCTTGGGTGGGGGTGGATATGGCCTTTTGGCTTAGTTCGCCCTCTCCCATGGGGTCTCCCTTCGGGGGAGCCCCACCTAGTACTCGGGGTGGGCTGTTTCGGCAGTCCCCTGAAGAATGGGGTCTGCCCGGCTTCGGCTGGGTGGACCAAAGTGAGTACCTCAGTCCCTGTCAGGAGCTTCGCACCCCGGGGGATCAGGGTCAGGGCCCTTCCTCTTCGGAGGAGGGCCATGTGTACGCCTTGTGCACTTTTTGTGTGTCTCACGTTTGCGTGTGTGCACTTTTTTATGCACCGGGTGTAAGTCTTTTGAGTGTGTTTCACACACCACGGGCTTTAAAAAAAGAAAAAGTAGGTGGTAGAATACCAGGTTTGCAATTGCGAGGTAGTGGGTTTGAATTCCTTGGTCAGCAGGTAATTTTATAAGTGGAATTCTATAGTTAATAATACATTGCTGGCAGGGAGAGAGATTTTTGCTTTTTACAGTTTGTTGAGATCAGATAGTGCAGTGTATACCACAAAGTTATACATATATATATATATATATATATATATATATATATATATATATATATACGGCGTGGGGTCCCCCCCCAGTTCATACCAGGCCCCTCGGGTCTGGTATGGATTTTAAGGGGAACTCCGCGCCAAAATTAAAAATAAAATGGCGTGGGGTTCCCCCTAAAATCCATACCAGACACTTATCCGAGCACACAGCCTGGCTGGCCAGGATGGGGGTGGGGGCGAGCGAGTGCCCCCCCCCTGAACCATACCAGGCCACATGCTCTCAACATTGGGGTGGGTGCTTTGGGGCAGGGGGGTCTCTGCCCTGGTATGTATATAGGTCACCACAAAGCATTTAATTTTAACAAAACAAAAAATATATATTTTATTACAAATTAATTGTGCTTATGTTTAGCAGTAAATGTATATTGGAATATGTTGTGTCCTATACAGACACAGGTACACAGACATACAGAGTGTAACAAAATAGTATTGTGGTCACAACATGCTAAAAGATGCAGTGTCCCACTTGTGGACAGTGTAAATAGACTGTACTATGATCATGTGCAGTGGTAAGGTTATTGAGGAAAATCTTGTCATAACAGCAAAACCTATGCTTGACCATTCTTCTGACATTTTCTTTTACAAATGAGTTTATTGGTAAATTTGTGTAGATCCCTAGTTGCCCTATAAGGTAGGTGTAGGCAACATCCCGAAATATAGTCTAAAAGGGTGTTTGGTGCCTCAAGCCAAAGGTATGGGACTTTACGGGCTAAGTCAGGTAATAGTATCACAAGAAATAAGTAAATATCATGATTTATTCAAAAGAAAACAAAATTCATGAATGAACATGAGATAATTGAGTGCCTATGGGTTATAGACCCATGTGTTCAGTGGTATAAGGTAGAAAAAGTGACAATGTGAATGGTGACATAGATATAAATCTCTGTCTGTTCTGGCTCATATGAGAGACTCTGGAACGTGTTGAGAGAGAGTATATCTCGGTTTTCCAACGCGTTTCGGCATTTGTATAATACGTTGCCTTTATCAAGGAAAGGAGTAGGCCACCATATTTGCAAGATATATAGTGGGTACATATCAATTTTACCAGCTGATGTGTGAGTACTTCATTTGTGGCATGAAGGAATAAAGTTATACACATACTTGTGACATAAAACGTCAGATCCCGGACCTTTGCATCTGCTTTCCCAAATTAATTCACACAGGATTTTGAGGGAATCGCTGCCTCTATGATGTAAAATGGATTAAGTGAATTTGTGGAAGATAATGTTGGTGAGGAAGAGATTTAATTTGTCACTAACTTACAGAGAGATGTAGACACTCTGGCTTGAGTGGAAAGGGATCCCTTCTTATATCCTGAAATATTGGGATAAGGCAGTTGTTCACATTTATTGGCAATATTTCAAGGATGCTTGAATGCTTAATGTAGACTGTATAACTTACAAGTTTGAGGTGTTGCAAATTTTCACCAGTAGGGGGAGCCCCGGTCTTGTGTTCCAGGTGGTTTCCCTGGTGAGATAGTGTACAAGTGAGCCTGCAGTAAAGGCAATTAACACTTGAAGGAGTCATCCGACAATGCAAAAATATAGTCATTGTCGAATGGTAACTTGCTGTTTAGGTGAGAAAGAGAGGGGCTGGATATCCGGGAGGAGCGAGTCCTGGGCGTCCGTCACGTTCCCTCTGCAGGAGGGAAGTGGCGCCCTGTTGAAAATCCCCGGCTTTTGTACCCGCTCGCGCATGCGCATTGGCGCATCGCAGCGTCACGACGCAAACCCGGCTTCCCGGTTGGCGTGTTGGCATGGTGTGCGTCAGGCTGAGCTGCGCGCGCATCTCGCTGGTGACGATGTAAGGGGAACCAGGATGTTCTGAAGCCGCCGACACAGAATTGGACAGGGACGATGTTCCCTGTACAGGGGCACATCTCTGTCAGTCCCCAGAGAGGTAGCCTCTGGGGTCACCTGTGCCGGGTGTGTTTGGGGGCGCAGATGCGATACATCAGGGATGTTGAGACGCATTGTATGTCACAATATTGATTGATAGACAATAAAACTTAAAGAAAAAGAAAGTATACATATTTATAAGAAATATCGATAAATCTTAAGGCAATACATGACAGCAATAATATTTATGAAGAGAAGGAGGGAAATTTCACAGGGGGAGGCATTACTGGTATGGGTGGGGTGATCCCCTTGGTGATATGAACATACCAGACCCATAGGTTAATATGAGTGTGGTATAATATCTGTAATATTAGGAAGGTATGGGGGTATGGGTGAATTTTGTGTATTGATATATGAAATTTTGATCAGTCTGTTTTGCCTGAAACAAAACCTTCTAAAAAGGGGCGATAGCTTTTGCTTTCGTTGAGTCCTGGTGGTCTGGTGGCATGGAGTTTTTTGATCCAGCGCATTTCAGTTTGTAGGAGGGACTTATTCCAGTCCCCTCCTCTGGTTGGAATATGTATGCGATCTAGAACTGAGAAACTGATTTTTGGCATATGGTATTTATGGAAGTGGGCCATGTGATGGCCCAGTGGTAGGTAAAAATTACCAATAGTCATACTTTGTACATGCTTATTGACTCTAAGTCCGAACTCTTGACGAGTCTTTCCTATATAGAATGTGCCACATTCGCAGTTCATTATGTAAACTACCCCCTTGGTTTTACAGTTTGCGTAATGTTTGGGGGTGAAAAGTTCACCATTGGGTAAAATGAGGGAGGTTGATTTGGGTATGACTGCACACTGGGCGCATGACCCACAGGGAAAGGTACCTCTGGTTTTGCAAGGATCCTTTCTGGATTTCATTTCGCTGTGTACAAGTGTTTGATGTACAGAGCGAGTTTTTTTTATAAGTAATAAGGGGGTTATCTGGTACTAGATCTTTTACTGAGGGATCTTCGGTGAGGATCGACCAGTTCTTTTTCAGTATGTTCCGAATTTTTTTGTGTTCGTTGGAGAATCTTAGTATTATCCTGGTCGGTGGTGGATCTGTTTTGGTATCTTTCCTTTGAAAGAGGATTTCATGTCTGTTTCGTTTGTTGACCCGATTGAAAGCTTTTTTGAGGCATGTTCGAGAGTATCCCCTTGCTAGCAGTCTGTGGGTTAGAGCGTCTGCTTCTTTTTGGTATTCAGTTGGGCTGGTACAATTTCTTTTGAGTCTTAAAAATTGGCTGTAAGGTATGGACTTTTTGAGGGGTTCTGGATGGAAGCTTGTGGCGTGGAGGACAGTGTTGCCAGCTGTCTCTTTTCTGAACAAGGTGGTCATGAGGTTGCCAGTTTGGTCTTTATAGATGTAGGTATCCAAGAAGGGTATCTTGGTCTGGCTGTATGTCATGGTAAAGTACATATTGTACCGATTTTGATACATTTTATTTAAGCACTCCGGTAGTAGATTCTCGGGTCCGTTCCAGATGAGCAGTACACCATCGATGTATATTTGCCATAACATGATGTTGTTTGTGTATGTGTTGTTTTCTTCTGATGATAAAAAGTCTTCTTCCCATTCACCCAGATAGATATTTGCATATGTGGAATAATATTCCCCACTCAAAAGGACTTCTAACAGTAGAGAAAACTCTTAACGAACAAAGCAATCATGATGCCAACTTCAATACATTTATTCTAACCATGCTTAAATTTATACTCAACCACAACATCTTCTATTTCTGCGGCACATATTATGTACAAACATGTGGAGTCGCAATGGGCACAAGCTGTGCGCCCACATATGCAAATATCTATCTGGGCGAATGAGAAGAAGACTTTTTATCATCAGAAGAAAACAACACATACACAAACAACATCATGTTATGGCAAAGATACATCGATGATGTACTGCTCATCTGGAACGGACCCGAGAATCTACTACTGGAGTGCTTAAATAAAATGAATCAAAATCGGTACAATATGTACTTTACCATGACATACAGCCAGACCAAGATACCCTTCTTGGATACCTACATCTATAAAGACCAAACTGGCAACCTCATGACCACCTTGTTCAGAAAAGAGACAGCTGGCAACACTGTCCTCCACGCCACAAGCTTCCATCCAGAACCCCTCAAAAAGTCCATACCATACAGCCAATTTTTAAGACTCAAAAGAAATTGTACTAGCCCAACTGAATACCAAAAAGAAGCAGACGCTCTAACCCACAGACTGCTAGCAAGGGGATACTCTCGAACATGCCTCAAAAAAGCTTTCAATCGGGTCAACAAACGAAACAGACATGAAATCCTCTTTCAAAGGAAAGATACCTAAACAGATCCACCACCGACCAGGATAATACTAAGATTCTCCAAAGAACACAAAAAAATTCGGAACATACTGAAAAAGAACTGGTCGATCCACACCGAAGATCCCTCAGTAAAAGATCTAGTACCAGATAACCCCCTTATTACTTATAAAAAAACTCGCTCTGTACATCAAACACTTGTACACAGCGAAATGAAATCCAGAAAGGATCCTTGCAAAACCAGAGGTACCTTTCCCTGTGGGTCCTGCGCCCAGTGTGCAGTCATACCCAAATCAACCTCCCTCATTTTACCCAACGGTGAACTTTTCACCCCCAAACATTACGCAAACTGTAAAACCAAAGGGGTAGTTTACATAATGAACTGCGAATGTGGCGCATTCTATATAGGAAAGACTCGTCAAGAGTTCGGACTTAGAGTCAATAAGCATGTACAAAGTATGACTATTGGTAATTTTTACCTACCACTGGGCCGTCACATGGCCCACTTCCATAAATACCATATGCAAAAAATCAGTTTCTCAGTTCTAGATCGCATACATATTCCAACCAGAGGAGGGGACTGGAATAAGTCCCTCCTATGAACTGAAATGCGCTGGATCAAAAAACTCCATGCCACCAGACCACCAGGACTCAACGAAAGCGAAAGCTATCGCCCCTTTTTAGAAGGTTTTGTTTCAGGCAAAACAGACTGATCAAAATTTCATATATCAATACACAAAATTCACCCATACCCCCATACCTTCCTAATATTACAGATATTATACCACACTCATATTAACCTATGGGTCTGGTATGTTCATATCACCAAGGGGATCACCCCACCCATGCCAGTAATGCCTCCCCCTGTGAAATTTCCCTCCTTCTCTTCATAAATATTATTGCTGTCATGTATTGCCTTAAGATTTATCGATATTTCTTATAAATATGTATACTTTCTTTTTCTTTAAGTTTTATTGTCTATCAATCAATATTGTGACATACAATGCGTCTCAACATCCCTGATGTATCGCATCTGCGCCCCCAAACACACCCGGAACAGGTGACCCCAGATGCTACCTCTCTGGGGACTGACAGAGATGTGCCCCTGTACAGGGAACCTCGTCCCTGTCCAATTCTGTGTCGGCGGCTTCGGAACATCCTGGTTCCCCTTACATCGTCACCAGCGAGATGCGCGCGCAGCTCAGCCTGACGCACACCACGCCAACACGCCAACCCGGAAGCCGGGTTCGCGTCATGACGCTCTGATGCGCCAATGCGCATGCGCGAGCGGGTACAAAAGCCGGGGATTTTAAACAGGGCGCACTTCCCTCCTGCAGAGGGAACATGACGGACGCCCAGGACTCGCTCCTCCCGGATATCCAGCCCCTCTCTTTCTCACCTAAACAGTAAGTTACCATCCGACAATGACTATATTTTTGCATTGTCGGATGACTCCTTCAAGTGTTAATTGCCTTTACTGCAGGCTCACTTGTACACTATCTCACCAGGGAAACCACCTGGAAGACAAGACCGGGGCTCCCCCTACTGGTGAAAATTTGCAACACCTCAAACTTGTAAGTTATACAGTCTACATTAAGCATTCAAGCATCCTTGAAATATTGCCAATAAATGTGAACAACTGCCTTATCCCAACATTTCAGGATATAAGAAGGGATCCCTTTCCACTCAAGCCAGAGTGTCTACATCTCTCTGTAAGTTAGTGACAAATTAAATCTCTTCCTCACCAACATTATCTTCCACAAATTCACTTAATCCATTTTACATCATAGAGGCAGCGATTCCCTCAAAATCCTGTGTGAATTAATTTGGGAAAGCAGATGCAAAGGTCCGGGATCTGACGTTTTATGTCACAAGTATGTGTATAACTTTCTCTGTCGCTCATTGACAGACGTAGTCCTCGTTGATTAATAACAACTCGGTTTATACTGCCCTCTACAGGAGTAGGACTAGACAGGAAAGAAAACGTTCTGGCCACACCCTAGGGGCAGTCCCAGAGGGTATATCCTCTCACTTCCTGCTACAGCAAATCAGTTTTTTTTCTGTCTAGTTAGGAGTAAGTACCTAGATGCCTCGCTAGGATCTTTGGTCCTGGCAGGATTTTTTTCTTAGAAAGATTTTTTAGACAGCTTTTTTCTCCAGTTTCCTGTGAGATCTTCAAGCAAGTAAGCTGGAACTGGGCGACGGGCTGGATGTTGAGATCCAGTGGTCACCCCAGTTCAGCCTACGAGTGCGTGTAGGCCATAGCTCCGGTTCCGGATCTCCCTGCAGTGTTCACTCCGGGGGTGGGAAATCGGCAGGCAGATTATTTCAGCTGTCAGATTCTGGATCAAGGGATATGGCCTCTTCATCCACAGGTTTTTTCACTAGCTGTCCCTTCATTGGGGCACCCCGGATGTGGATCTGTTGGCACCTTGGCTCAATAGGAAGGTGCGGAGGTTTGTAGCTCACACCCGCGATCCTCTAGCGGACGCAGCAGAAACGCTGATCGCCCCGTGGGGGCAGTATCAGCTACGGCATGCCTTCCATCCTCTCAAGTTACTGCGGGAACTTCTTCGCAGGATAGAGGTGGAGGGAATTCCAGTTATTCTGGAAATTCCGGACTGACTTCGTCGAGCCTGGTACGCCGACTTGGTGAGGCTAGTCGCGGACGCTTCTTGGAGACTTCCTCTCAGGGAGGATTTGCGGTCTCAGGGACCGATCTTCCATCTTGCTTTACTATCGCTGGCTTAATGGCCTGGCCATTGAGACCCAGGTACTGAAGGACAAGGGAGTGTCAGCTTCAGTTATTCCTACCTCTAGTTAAAGCAAGGAAAGCGACTTCCAGCACGTGGAAGTCTTATATTGGGTGGTGTGAACACATACCTATTCGGTGACCCGAATCTTGGTCTGTCTGCAACAAGGGGTTGAGCAGAAACTGTCCTTGAGCACATCAAGGGTCAGGTTTCAGCGTTAGCAATCTTCTTTCAGAAACTTGTGGCTAATCATTCCTTGGTGCAGAATTTCATCCAGGGGGTGCGACATCTGGCTCCGCCAGTGCGTGCACCCTTACCGCCTGGGATCTTAATTTAGTGTGGTCGGTTCTTCAGAAACTTCTATTTGAAGATATTAGGGAGATTTCCTTGCTTACATTATCCTAGAAGGTGGCCTTTTTGGTGGCCATTACTTCTGCACGCAGGGTGTCAGAACTGGCCGCATTATCTTGACGTTCCCCATATCTGGTGGTTCATAGTGATAAGGTGGTTCTTCTTCCGAATCCATCCTTACTTCCTAAAGTGGTTTTCAGAGTTTTCATCTGAATTAAAATATTGTGTTATCTTCCCCGTGTCCTAAGACTAGCCATCCTTGGGAGTTTGCATTACACTCCTTGGATGGGGTTCAGAAGGGTACACTTGACTACTACGAACTTGTTTCGTAAGACGGACTCACTTTTTGTGATCACAGATAGCCCTAGAAGGGGGTTGCCTGTGTCTGCCGCGACCATATCTAGATGGACCAGTCAGACGGTGGTACAGGCTTATTCTATTAAGGGTCGGAATCCTCCGTTCCCTGTTAAGGCGCACTCTACTCGGGCGCCTAGTGTTTCCTGGGTCTTCCGCCATCAGGCGTCAGCGATCCAGGTTTTCAAGGCGATGACTTGATCGTCGGTTCATACCTTTACATCATTTTTATAAAGTTGATGTGATGACATCTTCAGATGCCTCTTTTGGCCGCAAGGTTCTGCAGGCCGCAATCTGAGGAGACTGTTGGTCTATCTCAAGGGGTTGTTGGGTTTTTCACTTAGGTCTCATCTTTTTGCTCGATGAGTCCTAGATGCTTCTGGTTGGCTCCGGTTGGGCCTTCTGGATTTTGATTTCTGTTATCCCACCCCTCATTTGTGGTACTGCTTTGGGACTTCCCGAGTTGTTATTAAGCAACGAGGACTACGTCTGTCAATGAGCGACAGAGAAAAATGGATTTTTGTAAAATCTTACCGTAAAATCCTTTTCCCTTAAGCTCATTGACAGACGTAGTACCCGCCCCTCTGTTTTTGAGTTGGGTTGGGTTAAATTCTCTAAACACTGCTTTGTGACATAACTGATTTGCTGTAGCAGGAAGTGAGAGGATATACCCTCTGGGACTGCCCCTAGGGTGTGGCCAGAACGTTTTCTTTCCTGTCTAGTCCTACTCCTGTAGAGGGCAGTATAACCCGTGTTGTTATTAATCAACGAGGACTACGTCTGTCAATGAGCTTAAGAGAAAAGGATTTTACGGTAAGATTTTACAAAAATCCATTTTTATTCCTTCATGCCACAAATGAAGTACTCACACATCAGCTGGTAAAATTGATATGTACCCACTATATATCTTGCAGATATGGTGGCCTACTCCTTTCCTTGATAAAGGCAACGTATTATACAAATGCCGAAACGCGTTGGAAAACCGAGATATACTCTCTCTCAACACGTTCCAGAGTCTCTCATATGAGCCAGAACAGACAGAGATTTATATCTATGTCACCATTCACATTGTCACTTTTTCTACCTTATACCACTGAACACATGGGTCTATAACCCATAGGCACTCAATTATCTCATGTTCATTCATGAATTTTGTTTTCTTTTGAATAAATTGTGATATTTACTTATTTCTTGTGATACTATTACCTGACTTAGCCCGTAAAGTCCCATACCTTTGGCTTGAGGCACCAAACACCCTTTTAGACAAATGAGTTTATTAGCAGAATCAGAAAAAAAGGTAAATACAGTGATGGGTATGATAGGTAATATAGCCTATAAACCTCAAAAAAAGGAGAGCATAATCAAGATAACAGCATGGAATGTACATAAACTATTTTGTGTAGGCTATAAGGGTGATCCGCAGGATAGGAGTGTATTATTATTATTATTATACAGGAATTATATAGCCCCAACAGTTTACGCAGCGCTTTACAATATAAAAGGGAGACAATACAGTTACAATACAATAAAACACAAGAGGATTAAGAAGGCCCTGCTCAGAAGAGCTTACAATCTAATATGGTGGGGCAAGTGGTACAAAAGGTTGTAACTGTGGGGAATGAACTGATGGAAAAGGTAAAAGTTTAGTTGGAGGAGTGATAAGCTTCCTTGAAGAGATGAGTTCTCAGGGATTGCCTGAAGGCTGGTAGAGTAGGAGATAGCCGGACAGGTTGAGGTAGAGTGTTCCAGAGGATGGGAGAGGATCTGGAGAAATCCTGGAGATGAACATGGGAGGAGAAGACAAGGGAGCTTGAGAGTAGGAGGTTTTGAGAGGAGCGGAGAGGACGGTTTGGGTGATATTTGGAGACAACTTTGGTGATGTAGCTCAGGGCAGATTTGTGAATGGCTTTGCATGTTGTGGTTAGTATTTTGAATTTATTTTGCTGGGCGATTGGGAGCCAGTGAAGGGATTGGTGGAGAGGGGTGGCAGACACTGGGCGAGTGGTAAGGTGAATAAGCCTGAGAGATAAGCCTAATTAGGAGAGTAGGAGAGGTAGGGAGGCCAAGGGGATCTACTATCCAACTGTACTATAAGGATAGGGGAGAGTGGTTAAGTCTTTGTGCATAAGATATCCAAAGTTGCCAAATCTGAGAGAATTTGGAGTGAGACTGCCAGAATTGTTGTAAGTTTTTCACACTTTCGTAATTTATATTGGTATGCCTTGTGCTAATTATTGCACATTTCCGATCCTATATCATCATTACTCAATATCTGTTTTTACCAGCATCTGCCCTATCTGCAATTCATTTATTTCCTTTCACTAACTCTAGCTCATTGGATATTTCTTACAACATTCAAGGATACAATTTCATTTGGACAAACAAATATTCAGGGGAACAAATGGTAGTCAACATGCTGCCAAATTTACATTTTATATACAGTTTGTATTTTTTCTTTCAAAAGAAACAGCATTAACATCTTCCTTCAATCCTAAGATGGGGAGTAGGGTTTGGGTTGGACTAGTAGTGAATAAAAGATTGACACAGATCCCCGACTCCTCCATCTTTTTCTTGGAACACACTGTGGTTGATTTACTAAAACTGGAGAGTGCAAAATCTGGTGCAGCTGTGCATGGTAACCAATCAGCTTCTAACTTCAGCTTGTTCAATAAAAGTGATTGTAAACCATCACCTTGTAAAACAACCAATTTAGTTTAAAATAGCCATGAAAGGCAAAACATTTGTGTATAGATATGAAAAAACATTATAAATACCTTATTTTCCCCTTTTTTATAAATGATCACATTCCCCCTGTTCTCAGCTGCATACTAGCTGGGAGAGGAGAAGCAGCAACACACTGAGCTTGTCAGTGCATGGCTGTGCAGAGGGTGCATGTCAGGACAAGTCTGATCATTGGAGGAGAGCAGGCTGAGTTCCCAGCATGGCTAGAGAACTGACCACAGTGTGCTCTCCTGCTTAGTGTGGTCAGTTTTTAATTTGAAAGCAAGGGGACTAGCATGGACACCAGGGATTTCATATGAAGGAAGCAATACAAAGACAACAGAATACTTTCTCATACAAGTATATGGTATAGCAGGCACATATCAGGAATCTGAAATGTTGGGGTAACAAATACTTTAAGCTTTGACAAAAAAAATCTGGAAGCTGATTGGCTTCTATGCAGAACTGTGCCAGATTTTGCACTCTCCAGTATTAGTAAATTAAACCCACTGTCAACACTTTCTCTTTGTATCGGGGTAGCAAAGAATGTCAGCAACGAGTGGCACGCTCTTAGAGGAAGGACTCTTCTATCATTTGTTTAATTGTTTAATACAGTATGTTCATTCTATATCAGTTTTGAGATTTGTCTAAATTATAATGTCAAAACCAAGTAAACACTGTGCTGGCGAGGAGAGCTGCTAGCACTTGGAATACCAATATAGGCTTCCAAAAAATAAAACAATAAACAAATAGTGCAGCGCTAGTAACAATAGAAACATTAATATGACATGATTATAAAAAGGGTCATAAAATTGATGAATAGGAATAATAAATAAATTCATATAACATCCATAAAAAGTGATCAAGTCCAGGAGAAGAGAGGGGGTAGATTACACCGTCGATCCCAGAGGAACCACAAAACTGATAGTGAGAAAGGGTGACTATAAAATCAAGAGGAACACTTCACACCCTATGTGATAAGGTAATCCCCTTACCAGATTAAGTGGACCACTAGATTTTAGGTGGTCAAACCAGGTACCCCATCTATCTACAAGGAGTGGGCATAAATCCTCCAATGTATCAAATGGATCATTACTGTAAGATAGTCAGATCAGATGAACGATTGAACCTCCATCAAACATCACTATAGGTGGCCATCAATCCTCACATTCATATGGCATGAAAGAGAGAAGAAGCTCCCATAGTGCATTAAAAGCTAAAACATTTATTTAAAAAATCAATTGCACTTACAATGAACTGGACAAAATCAGGCGTACACATAATAATGTTGTTGCGGCGTTCCTGCGGGCTTCGTTCCACTAGCCCGGCTTCTGGGAGGGATACCGTCTACCCTCCAACCAGAACCGAGAAGCGTGATGTCCTCACCGCTGTAGACCCCGTCCTACATGTTTCGTCATACGTGACTTTGTCTGGGGGTTGGTCTGCACTTTAGAAAAAGAGGGTGCGTAATAAATTAATCATAATAATATAATAAATACATGGAGGGTTAAAGAAAATGTAATATAATCACACCCATTGGTCATATTTTATTAAAAGGTGTACTGTCTTATGTCTGCATGGATTATAACAAAATCATGCAATGAATGTTTCCAGGTGCCATGAGTGTATTTGGTATTCACCACTAATGTGTATAAGACCTAAAATAAATTGTTACATTTTAAATAACATTGCTAATAGCCATCATATTAAGAAGCACTTATTTAGAACACTGAACAAAGCAGTGTGAAAAATCATCATATATACAGTGTACCTCCAGAGCATACACAGACATTTAAAGACATTAAACAGTGGCTTGATATAATAAATTGCCTTTAGGGAAATATGTAGCACGGGTTCCAGTAGCAACGTCATATTAGTTCTTAATCCTTAGTTAGAGCTATTACTATTCAGCATTAATCCAGTCATGAAAAGCTCATTTACGTGTTTGATTTATTTACATTTGCCTGTCTTATTTCCACCAGCAGTTTCATTTACACTGTAAGTAGAAATGTAAGAACATGATGATACGTGTGTTGAGAGATTAGACAGTTTAAATATACACATAGGGCCCCAATGTATTTATAAGAAAGCGTTATATATAAAACAATTTCCCACTGGAAATATAGTGACCTAGTCAATGTGGATTTTGGGCAAACAATGGCTAATGCAACTGTTGAACTATTCAAAAAAATAAATGAGTACTAATTACAAGTAATAATTTATATCACTGACATTGTAACTTCAGTCTTAATCTTGCCAATTCTGCCAAGTTGTGTTCAGTCTTCTTAAACTTGCCAAACCTGTTGCCAAAAAGTAAACTGGCAAATTATTTTGGTGAATTAAACCACCGAACATGCTTTTATAAGTAGGACCAAAACTGTGAAAGAACAAAATGTTATTAAAATATTACACATACAGAAATGCATCCCTTTGTACACAGGCTCATAATCATGAGATTATTGTTCACGAGCAGCAACAGATTGTACTAGACACCCAGAAAATCATGATCAGGGCTTTTTTTCAGCAGGAACGCGGGGGAACGCAGTTCCGGCACCTCCAACACTGACTGTATTTAATGGCAAGGGGTTCAAGGTCTATTAATGCTAGCTGCTGGGGGGATCCATTGTTGCTGGAGGAGATCTACTTTTGCAGGGTGGGGAGGGGTGTCTACTGTTGCTCAGGAGGTCTATTGTTGTTGGTGGGGGGATCTACTGTTGCTAGGGGTGGGTCCTATGTTTCTGGGGGTCAGTTGTTGCTAGGGGAGGGGGTATTTTGTTGCGAGTGATACATTGTTGCTGGGGGAGGGTTTATTTTTGGTGGTTGCTGGGAAGTCTATTGGTGCTTGCTGCATGTAGATCTATTATTGCTGCTGGGGATCTTTTGTTGCTGGGGGGGTATTTAGTTCTGAGTGGTTCATTGTTGCTGAGAGGTCTATTGTTGCTGGCTGCATGTGATCTAGTTTATTGTTTTTCTTGTCATTATTAACAAACTCCATACATATTACTTAGTACCACAATGTTACATGGTTCTGTATTCTCGAAAAAGAGCAGTACTTGGGAGATGGGTAGGGGGTGGAACCAAGGAACGGTGCAGGAGGTGGGTAGGGGGCGGAGACAAGGGGTGACCCAGAAAGGGGAGTTCCTGCACGTATTGTCTGAGAAAAAAAGCCCTCATCATGACCAATCATAGCTAGATAGGTACAGTTTTTCTTTCCAAGATAAACTATTGCCAAAGCTGTCTTGCCTTGCTCCCCCAAACTTTTTTAGGCATAAATATGCTTACTCACATATATTGTACTTACATGAAAATATGGATTTAGAAAATAAATAATTTGCAGATTGGATCATGCTTGCAGAGGGGTCTGTAGTGGGTGGCTGAGATAGCCCTGGACCTCATTGGTGGTACAATAGATGGTCCGTGGCAGCTCAGCTTGTGGAAGGTCCTTGGGGTGGGTCCCTTCAGATGTGGAAAAGTTGTAGAGGTAGGTAAGTGGACCAGCATAAGTCTATCATATCACATTATGTGAAATACCAAAAGCAGATCTAAATTATGCCAAATATTTATTCAGCAGCCACGTAAACTGCTAACTTGTATCTAACCACAATACTTGTTTTTTTGATAATATACACCTTTATAAAAATGAGAGACAGCAATAAATCTGCAGTGTGTATGTTTGGTTATACATTGCTCATTGCCAACAGAAGGCAAAAAGGAATCTCAATGCACTGGATTACAAATGGTAGGATGGACTGGGGCACTTCAGCTAAACGTGGATAAAAAACAAGGTCCCTGAATAGGAAGGCTGTGCTATTAATATGCTATTTGTCTTTCTCCTTTGACTGATACCTTAAAGTGTAAGTCCACCCTAACACTAAAATCCCTGCATCACAGACATCCGCGATCTAACACTAACCTATCTAGCCCTGTAAAGATGAAATCCATTATACATACCTTTTTTTAAGCTAATTCGACCCAATCTCAAGCGGCGGAAGCTCTACAGAGGGCACAGCCGACAACGGCTGTGAAATGAATGGGAAGTGACGTCAATCATAGACTTACTACAGGACTTTCGTAGTCGGCTGTGTCCTCGGAACCCGCCTCCACAGCGAAGCCGCCGCTGACAGCTCAGTGTGGGATCGGGTCGGATCGGCTTCAAAAAAGGTACTGTATGTATACTGATTTCTTCTTTCCAGGGCTAGATAGGTTAGTGTTAGATCGTGGATGTCTGTAGATGCAGGGATTTAGGGTTGACTTATACATTGAAGTGTAATGCATTTTTCTTATTTGGTCCTTTTTGGTCTGTTGAATATGACATAAAAAAGTATTCTGTTATGTCTGTTGGACAAGTGTAAAAAATGACTGTTGGTTCTGCCAAAAAATACAGTTAGCTGATAACTTTATGTATTATCTGCCTCTATTGCAATGCAAGCAATGTTATCAGCACTGTCCAATGCACGTCTGTGAACTACAGAATACCGCCTCCTATGTTATGGAGATGAAAAAGGGTGTCTGTGCATTCTGTAGTGTAAATGAGAAGTGTAGGGTGACAAAGGTGCTCCTCCATAAGTACGGTACAGTGAGTCAGCGTTGTCACCACAGCCCAGAATGTGAGTTACTGCCAGGTGATTACCAGAATAAAGAAAACGAAAGCGGATCAATGGAAAAAAACCTAGTTGAGTTGATCAATGTGCAAATATGCATACACTATGAAGGAGTAACTATTTGTTGTTGTTTGCAGAGCGGAGACCTGGTCCAGTTGCAGCTAGCAGAAGCCGTACCAAATTTACTAGAGATTGGGGCAAGTCAAGAGGAGGCCAAGAAGCTGCTCCAGGACCACAATGTGCTTCTCTTCAAACTCAAGGTCAGAGGATATATAATCTAGTCCCATAGCACTCACACCAAGAGTCTTTTAATATTGGTAAAAATATAGCAGATCTACCCTATGAATCTGAAGATTGGATTGTGTTTTGTTCATTTATTCTGAAGTGGGCTGGAATGGAAATAATCTTGCTGATGTACAAAAGCTGCATGGGAGAAAAGTATTTTGCCCACATCAATAGGATAAGAGTTTTGGATCGAAATAGGCTTTTCTAATGCAGGTTAATAAAAGCATACTTTGCAGAGGGCTAAATATATTTATTCCTTCAAGTTTATATATAAAGGCCAAGTGTGCTATTACTCAAGCATGTGCATTACAGATTTCCTTTTTTTTTTTCCATAAAAAGTGATTTTGAATAATATGAGTAGATCATAAGTAACTAATGTTGAACATATACAACAGGATACATACTTTGGTCCCCTACACCTGTTGAGGAAACTCTGAAAATTAGGTAGCTTATCCTCAAGCTCTATAAACACTTCGGCTTCAGAACATTTCCCCCCCTTCATGACCAGGCCATTTTTTGCTATTTAGCACTGCGCTACTTTAACTGGTGATTTCGCAGTCATGCAATGCTGTACCCAAACAAAATGTATATAATTTTTTTTTTTTTTTTACACAATTGGAGCTTTTTTGATTGTATTTGACCACCACTGGGTTTTTTTATTTTTTCTGATATAGAAAAAAAATTGAAAAAAAAACAAACATTTTTTACTTTTTGCTGTAAAACATATCAAATACAAAAATAAAAAATATATAATTTCTTTATAAATTTATACCAAAATGTATTCTGCTACATGTGCTTGATTTAAAAAAATCCCTAAGTGAATATTGATTGGTTTGCATGACAGTTATAGTGCCTAAAAACTATGGTATATATCCTGCAATTGATTTTATACTGCTAATGGTGGCGATCGACTCTTAATGGAACTGCGATAGTGCGGCGGACAATCTGATACTAACTGATGCTGGGGGGAACTGACTAACTGCCTCTGACATCACAAGTGACATTAATACAGTGTTTAGTGATAATACTATACACTGTCACCGTACTAAGGACACTAGCTGGGAAGGGGTTAAGATCTAGGGAGATCACAGGGTTAAATATATGTATAACTATGTGCATTGTGTGTAAAGTGTGCTGCTTTACAGGGATGAGAAACACAGATTGTTCCCTGGGTACAGAGCTCTGTGTTGAATGTTAACACAGAGCTCTGGGCTGTGAATGTACACAGCCGATCAGCAGGTCCCAGCCGTGAATCATTGGCCAGGACTTGTTGACAGGCTCCCACTGTGTACAATCATAGTAAGTGCCGGTGGGTGGTAGGTGGGAGTTGTGTGCATGTACTAAACTAAAATGTACGGGTACATCACTTTGCCACTCGTCCACAGTTCATTGTGGGTGGGCGGTCACCTAGTGATTAAAATGGATACATTGGGTTTTTGCGTGTAGAATTTCGTGCAGTCATTTTCAACACTGGAATTTTTGAAAACCTTTAATTTGACTCCGACACTTGAAAAAAAAGAAAAAATCCTGGAAAAAACAACCTTGTGGGAGGATTTTCCAGAAAAGCGGGGGAAAAGGGATGTTTAGGATGCTTTATATTTAATATTTAAAGAAAATGTGAAGCAAAAGGTGTATATATAAAAATAGCAAACTTTTATTACATAATATACAGAAAAATTACAATTTTTTCTGTAAATTATGTAATAAAAGTTTGCTATTTTTATATATATACCTTTTGCTTCACATTTTCTTTAAATATTAAATATAAAGCATCCTAAACATCCTTTTTCCCCCGCTTTTCTGGAAAATCCTCCCCCAATGTAGTTTTGTCCAGGTTTTTTTCTATTGTTTTTTAGGATTGATGCCTAAAACATAGCTATGTATGAGTGCAACTGAGCAGTTAGACATTGACTCCGACACTCAATCTTCCCTTCACCTAAACCCCAAAACTGAAGGTAATGCCTAAAGCTAAAATGTAAAGTAACCCCGAGCCACACTCCGGATTACTGCCAGGGAGGTTAAAAAAATACAGAAAAATTACAATTTTTTCTGTAAATTATGTAATAAAAGTTTGCTATTTTTATATATATACCTTTTGCTTCACATTTTCTTTAAATATTAAATATAAAGCATCCTAAACATCCTTTTTCCCCCGCTTTTCTGGAAAATCCTCCCCCAATGTAGTTTTGTCCAGGTTTTTTTCTATTGTTTTTTAGGATTGATGCCTAAAACATAGCTATGTATGAGTGCAACTGAGCAGTTAGACATTGACTCCCACACTCAATCTTCCCTTCACCTAAACCCCAAAACTGAAGGTAATGCCTAAAGCTAAAATGTAAAGTAACCCCGAGCCACACTCCGGATTACTGCCAGGGAGGTTAAACCCACAAGTGCTTTTTTACCACCACCGTTCCTTCATATTGGCTTTTAAAATTTACAAATGCAACAATTTAGAAATTGGATGAAAGGTTTAGCACTGGGAAATGCTTTTTGAAAGATAAAAAGTGCATTTTATATACAACTATATAGATCAGACCAAAATGAGGGACAAATGAGAGGGACAGAGGGACTTTGTTTCAAATCAGGGACAGTCCCTCAAAATCAGGGACATTTGAGAGCTGTGGAATAAGCCTACAGATCCACAAAACAGAAGTTGTTAAAAATAGGAAGCAAAGTTTGCTAAAACCTTTGAAACGCCTAGTACTGACCTGGATGATTTTGTGTACTTCAATAAAACTGGAGTTTTATTTTAACAAGGTTGACCTATTGACCTGGAGTTTACTCTTGATTTCTGCTCCCCTTTTATCTATTGAGCAGAGCAAGTATCTTGCAGATGCGGCTGATAATTCAAACATTTTCACCAATGATTAGTTTGTTTCTGGAGGGCTGTGTCTTGACATTTATGCTAAGTGACTGACAATATAAGTATCAGAGTAGAAGAGAGGAGGACATGTCCCTCTCTTAAGACAGTGCCTTGCGTGCTTCTGACTGGCTGCATTCTTTTTTATCATGAACCCTGACCTGACAACATATTTTGTTCAAAATAGCACAGTTATTTCTATCTTGAACTTGGGATTCAAGGGCTTTACTGACATTCTGAAGATTAATTACAAGCCACGCTAGACCATGTCCATCTTCAAGCAACATGCTAGGACAGGATAATAAACAAGATTATAAACTTAGGCAAGATTGGCACAGAACCATGGTTAAAGCGATACTAGTCTCCCTGCAGTGTTATGCCATAATGTCCTACCATGCATTGCATAGTAGGACATTATGGCAGACCTACCTGTCAAAGGATGCCCTCCAGCGCTGCAATGTCACTGTCTAAATGTTTGGGCTGCTCATTCCCACGTACACTCATAGGAGTCCCCATTACAGCACAGCACTCTGTGCATTCAGGGCACTGGTTGATTCGTTTGCATTTTGGTGCACAGTGGCAAACAATTGCGCTTATATGCTCCAAAGCTGTATTTAAGCCTTTACTTTATTGAGGCATTTGTTTCCTAGGCATAAAATTTGGGCCTGTTCTTGTCAGCTGTTATGCAATACCTATGTAACCGGGTGCAACTGGTTCTGTGTGCTCTCCTGCTCCAGCTCGCTCCCCCCTGGGAGTGCTGTGAAACTGTGTGCAGCACTGGGACTCTGTGTTTGTGCTACACATGCCAGCTCACTCTTTCCCTTGCTCACCCATCTCCTCCGCCACTAGGATCTGTGTAGAGCTCCACTAGGAGCTGTATGTATGTGAAATCAGAGGGGCCGTGCAGTGACCAGGGAGAAGCATAGAGTGGGATGCGTCAGTGTAAAATTCCCCACTCGCTCCTCTGTTCCCCCCCTATTAGCAGTGCAGGATGGAATCCAATCAGAAGGAGAAAGAGAAAGAGCCATTGAAAACAGCAGAGAGAAATTGCTGCACAGGTGCCATGGATCATGGGTGGTGTAGTTATTTTCTTAAAGGGGCACTGCATCATACTTGCAAATGGAGGTTAATGGCTACTGGACTTCAATTCCCAAAATTCCCTGCGCCCAGAGGAGAATTTCACTGTTTTCCAGTCCAGGGAAGAGAGCGACCAGTACAGACCTGCAGTCAGGGTCTGTGCCTCACATTCGAGGGATTGAAGGCATTAGAGGGGAGATAAGAGGACCTGTTACTGTGCCTAGAGCCGCCTTCAAAGACTGAGTTTGAGAGAGAGAAAGAAAGTGAGTCACTGCATCTTCAGGATGGGAGATTAGAGACTGCGGCCTTTGTGAGGGGCCAAGATCTGATCGCTGAGAACTGCTGATTGCCAAGCCTTCCAGGAAGTGGTGAACTGAGCTACACATCCTAAAAGCCTGGTACACACTATTAGTCCAAGTAGAGACTGCGCCAACTTAGCAGCCCATCTTCCATGCCTTACTCACTAACACTTTTTTTTTTTTTGAAAATGTTTTTATTGAATTTTAAGAAAGAACAAACAGTACAAGTAACATGGTGGATAACAAATAACATGTCATATAAATCACGCATAGACATTGCGTTCGGTCAATGAGGAAATTAAACGTACACATACAGAGCAAGTTATCAAAAAGAACATTACAGTGCAGTATAATCTGAGAAAAGATGTCCATAACGAGGAGGAAATCTGAGAGGGCAGCAATCCGCCAGTACAGAATTGAAAGGTTCACATTAACTTCTTGTCAAAATAAGTGCCAGAGCACCAAGGGTCCCAATCTCTAGAGAATTTACTGTGGCGTCCGTCTCTGATAGCTAGAATTTTTTCATACATGAACATCTCATTCACAAGTCTGATAACTAGGGTTGAGCGGACACCTAGATGTCCGTGTTCGACGGGTTCGGCCGAACTTTAAAAAAAAGTCCGGGTCCGTGTCCCGGACTTTTACCGAACTTTTCCCGGACACCGAACCCCATTGAAGTCAATGGGGACCCGAACTTTAAGGCACTAAAATGGCTCTAAAACACCAAAGGAAAGGGCTAGAGTGCTGCAAATGGCAGCAAAACGTAATTAAGAGCATGGCAAGTGCTCTGCAAACAAATGTGGATAGGGAAATAACTTAAAACAACAAAAAAAAACAGAAAAATAAAACAATGTTCTTCTTCATCTCTGAAGGACGAGGCCCATATGGAGTAGGAGGGAGGTTGAGGTGGTGGTGGATGTGGCGGTGACATAGGCGTGCGCACAGGGTGTGCTGGGTGTGCCTGGGCACACCCTAATCACCTAGGGCACATAGCATTGCCAGTGAGGAGATGGGAAAGATCTCCCTGGGACCTGCTCTGCTCTATTTCTCCTTGCCTACAGGTACATGGCCCCGATACATTACTCTCCCTGCTGGCAAACACATGCATGTGTATTTAAACTTTGGGGTGCACACCTTAATGCAATAGGCTGCGCACACCTATGGGCGGTGTAGGTGGAAGCGGCGGTGGAGGAGGACCAGGGCCGGATTAACAGCATCATGGGCTTGGTGCTGAGGATTTTGAAGGGCCTTAAGGGCCGTGCCTTGCCATGCACCCAGAGGAGGAAGGGTGCAGCCATGCATGCCTAATTCAACATGGGATGCTGTCTCTGAAGCCCATAAACACATCCATGCATCGCCAACTGTCCCTCCTTGTCCGGCCTTCACGCTGTGTGGGGAGGTTCTGAGGGTGCTGCCTGGGGAAGCGAGCATAGAAGCCAGACTTCTGTGTTTACAAGTGACAGAAGAGCGGTAACAGTGAATATGGCCAACCCGGGGCCTATATAAAAGGTAGGGGCCTGGAGCTGCAGCTCCAATAGCCCCTACATTAATCTGGCCCTGAGGAGGAGGACGAGGTAGCCAACACTGCTTCTTTTCAAAAATTTTAAATGAGGGTACACCCCAAAAGAGTGAGAAAGAGCAAAAATGGAACAATGGGTGGGTAAGGTCGGTATCCATTGCTATTCTGCATAAGGTACGGAAAAGTCCCGTGGGATCCATGCCTGGTTCATTTTAATGAACGTGAGCTTGTCCACATTGTCTCTGGACAGGCGGCTGCGCTTGTCTGTTATAACGCCCCCAGCCGTGCTAAATACCCGTTCAGATAATACACTGGCTGCAGGGCACGCCAGCACCTCCAAGGCGTAAAGGGCAAGCTCAGGCCATGTGCCCAATTTGGAGACCCAGAAGTTGAAGGGGGCAGACCCGTCATTCACTACATGTAGGCGTGTGCACACATACTGCTCCACCATGTTGGTAAAATGCTGCCTCCTGCTAAGACGTTCCATCTGAGCTGCTGGTGCTGCTGTTTGTTGTGGCGTGCTGACAAAGCTTTTCCACATTTCGGCCATGCTAACCCTGCCTTCTGAGGTGCTGGCGGTGCCCTGGTTGCGTTGGCGACCTCCTCCTCCTCCTCCTCTGCCTTGTGCTTCCACTGTGGCCCCGCTGTCAGATGGGAATGCCAGCAGCATGGCGTCTACCAGCGTGCGCTTGTACTCGCGCATCTTGCGATCGCGCTCCAGTGAGTGAATTAAGGACGGTACGTTGTCCTTGTAACGGGGATCCAGCAGCGTGGCCACCCAGTAATCAGCACAAGTTAGAATGTGGGCAACTCGGCGGTCGTTGTGGAGACACTGCAGCATGTAATCGCTCATGTGTGCCAGGCTGCCCAGAGGCGACGAAAGGCTGTCCTCTGTGGGAGGTGTATCGTCCGTGTCCTCTGTATCCCCCCAGCCACGCACCAGTGATGGCCATGAGCTGGCCTGGGTGCCACCCTGCTGTGAACATGGTTCCATCTCCTCCTCCAGCTCCTCCTCCTCCTCATCCTCCTCATCCTCCAGAACTGTGCCCCTGCTGGACAATTGCGTCCCTGGCGTTTGCGTGTGCAGGAACCCACCCTCGGAGCCCCTTGCGAATGACTGCCCTGAAAGCCTTGGAAATGTTACCTCTTCATCCTCCTCCTCCTCCTCATCCTGTGCCACATCCTCTTCCATCATCGCCCGAATTGTTTTTTCAAGGAGGCATAGAAGTGGGATAGTTAAGCTGAGAACGGCGTCATTGCCACTGGCCATGTTGGTGGAGTACTCAAAACAGCGCAACAAGGCACACAGGTCTCGCATGGAGGCCCAGTTATTGGTGGTGAAGTGGTGCTGTTCCGCAGAGCGACTCACGCGTGCGTGCTGCAGCTGAAACTCCACTATGGCCTGCTGCTGCTCGCACAGTCTTTCCAGCATGTGCAAGGTGGAGTTCCACCTTGTGGGCACGTCACATATGAGGCGGTGAGCGGGAAGGCCGAAGTTACGCTGCAGCGCTGCCAGGCGAGCAGCAGCAGGGTGAGAACGCCGAAAGTGCGCACAAACGGCCCGCACTTTCTGCAGCAGCTCTGACATATCGGGGTAGTTTTTAAGGAACCTCTGCACCACCAAATTCAGCACATGCGCCAGGCAAGGGATGTGCGTCAAACCGGCTAGGCCCAGAGCTGCTATGAGATTTCGCCCGTTATCGCACACCACCAGGCCGGGCTTGAGGCTCGCTGGCAGCAACCACTCATTTGTCTGCTGTTCCATGCTCCTCCACAACTCCTGCGCGGTGTGTGGTTTGTCCCCCAAACAGGCAAGTTGTAAAACTGCCTGCTGTCGTTTACCCCTGGCCGTGCTGAAGTTGGTGGTGAAGGTGTTACGCTGTCCGGATGAGGAGGCGGTAGAGGATGAGGAAGCGGAGTAGGAGGAGTTAGGAACAGGAGGCAAACTGAAGCGCCCTGCAATCCTCGGTGGTGGAAGGACATGCGCCAAATTACTATCCGCCTCAGGCCCATCCGCCACTGCATTTACCCAGTGTGCCGTTAGGGAGATATAACGCCCCTGACCGTGCTTACTGGTCCACGTATCCGTAGTTAGGTGGACCTTGGCACAGATGGCGTTGCGCAGTGCACACCTGATATTTTCCCCCACTTGGTTGTGCAGGGAAGGGATGGCTTGCCTGGAAAAGTAGTGGCGGCTGGGCACGACGTACTGTGGGACAGCCACCGACATAAGGTTTTTAAAACTGTGCGTCTCCACCAGACGGAATGACAGCATTTCAAAGGCCAATAATTTTGAAATGCTGGCATTCAGGGCCAGGGATCGCGGGTGGGTAGGGGGGTACTTCCTCTTCCTCTCAAGTGTTTGGGAGATGGAAAGCTGAACGCTTCCACGGGACATTGTGGAGATGGTTGTTGGTGACCCAGGTGGTGGTGTTGCTGACAGATCGTCTGTTTGCGGGGTGGCAGGTGCCGGTATCACTACAGATGTGGCTGGAGCGGCCGAGACTGCAGCAGAAGAGGAAGCAGGATGAGCCAGAGACGTTTCTTGGTTTTGAAGGTGTGTACTCCACTGCAGCTCGTGCTTTGCACTTAGATGCCTGATCATGCAGGTTGTGCTCAGGTTGAGAAGGTTTATGCCTCGCTTCAAGCTCTGATTGCACAGGGTGCAAACCACTCGTGTCCTGTCATCAGCACATTTTCTAAAGAACTTCCACGCTAGAGAACTCCTTTGAGCTGACTTTGGTGCGCCCGTTCCCTTGCTGCGTTGGGCAGTAGCGGGCGTAGTGTCTAGGGCACGGCCGCTCCGCTTCTGCACCCTGCTCCCTCTTCTGCTGTGCTGGTGGCTCTGTGCGACCACCGCCTCTTCCTCCAAACTACTCAGGTCACCTGCATGACGTTCATTCCATGTGGGGTCGAGGACCTCATCGTCCTCCACATCATCTTCCACCCAGTCTTCACCCCTGCCCTCCTTGTCGGTCTCCACAATGCTGAACGCCGCAGCAGTTGGCACCTGCGTTTCGTCATCATCGGAGACGTGCTGCGATGATCCTTGCATGTACTCATCTTGAGAAATAAGTGGTTGGGCATCGCTGCACTCAATCTCTTCCACTTCTGGGGCAGGGCTAGGTGGATGGCCCTGGGAAACCCTGCTGACAGAGTCCTCAAAAAGAATAAGAGACTGCTGTATGGCTTGGGGCTCAGACTGCTGGCCTGATTTGCAAGGGGGTGAGGTGAAAGACGGTTGGACATTGGCTGCAGGTGCCAACTCTGACCTTTCTGCAGTAGACTGGGTGGGAGACAATGTGAAGGAACTGGAGGCACTGTCAGCAGCAAACCAATCTACTATCGCCTCAACTTGTTCTGGCCTCATCACTTCTAGGGGCGTTTGATGCCCTACCAAATACTGATGCAGGTTCTGTCGCCTACTCACACTTGAGGAAGGTGTTTCACTTGTGCGTGTAGCTGGCACAGATCGACCACGTCCTCTCCTTGCAACAGGAGCTCTACCAGCAGCACCACGACCCAGGCCACGGCCCTTATTTGACGGTCTCCTCATATTTCTGTAATTTAAGATCTTGCCCTAGAAAGGTTTTTATTGAATAGCGGAATAGGAAATATGATCCAAAAAAGTGTATGTATCTCGCACGTACAAAACCACACTAGGCCCCAATTACTATTGTTTCTACCCCTAAAAGGATGGATGAGGAGTAGGAGGAGTATGGAACAGACAGCACCCTCAAATCTTCAGAAGTATGAGATGAACCCCAAAAACTTGGAAAGGTGGATCTCACACGTACCGACACAGACTATCCCGCAATTCAATTGATCCTCAAAGGTTTTTATTGAATAGCGGAATAGGAAATATGATCAAAAAAAGTGTATGTATCTCGCACGTACACAACCACACTAGGCCCCAATTACTATTGTTTGTACCCCTAAAAGGATGGATGAGGAGTAGGAGGAGGAGTATGGAACAGGCAGCACCCTCAAATCTTCAGAAGTATGAGATGAACCCCAAAAACTTGGAAAGGTGGATCTCACACGTACCGACACAGACTATCCCGCAATTCAATTGATCCTCAAAGGTTTTTATTGAATAGCGGAATAGGAAATATGATCAAAAAAAGTGTATGTATCTCGCACGTACACAACCACACTAGGCCCCAATTACTATTGTTTGTACCCCTAAAAGGATGGTTGAGCAGTAGGAGCAGGAGTATGGAACAGGCAGCACCCTCAAATCTTCAGAAGTATGAGATGAACCCCAACAACTTGGAAAGGTGGATCTCACACGTACCGACACAGACTATCTCGCAATTGAATTGATCCCCAAAGGTTTTAATTGAATAGCGAAATAGAAAATATGATCAAAAAGAAAGTGTATGTATCTCGCACGTACACCACCACACTAGGCCCCAACTACTATTGTTTGTACCCCTAAAAGGATGGTTGAGCAGTAGGAGGAGGAGTATGGAACAGGCAGCACCCTCAAATCTTCAGAAGTATGAGATGAACCCCAAAAACTTGGAAAGGTGGATCTCTCTCACACGTACCAACACAGACTATCCCCCAATTTAACTGATCCCCAAAGGTTTTTGATTAAATAGCGGAATAGAAAATATGATCCAAAAAAAGTGTATGTATATCACACGTACACAACCACACTAGGCCCCAATTACTATTGTTTGTACCCCTAAAAGGCTAGATGAGGAGTAGGGGGGGTATGGAACAGGCAGCACCCTCAAACCTTCAGAAGTATGAGATGAACCCCAACAACTTGGAAAGGTGGATCTCTCTCACACGTACCAACACAGACTATCCCCCAATTTAACTGATCCCCAAAGGTTTTTGATTAAATAGCGGAATAGAAAATATGATCCAAAAAAAGTGTATGTATATCACACGTACACAACCACACTAGGCCCCAATTACTATTGTTTGTACCCCTAAAAGGCTAGATGAGGAGTAGGGGGGGTATGGAACAGGCAGCACCCTCAAACCTTCAGAAGTATGAGATGAACCCCAACAACTTGGAAAGGTGGATCTCTCTCACACGTACCAACACAGACTATCCCCCAATTTAACTGATCCCCAAAGGTTTTTGATTAAATAGCGGAATAGAAAATATGATCCAAAAAAAGTGTATGTATATCACACGTACACAACCACACTAGGCCCCAATTACTATTGTTTGTACCCCTAAAAGGCTAGATGAGGAGTAGGGGGGGTATGGAACAGGCAGCACCCTCAAATCTTCAGAAGTATGAGATGAACCCCAAAAACTTGGAAAGGTGGATCTCTCTCACACGTACCAACACAGACTATCCCCCAATTTAACTGATCCCCAAAGGTTTTTGATTAAATAGCGGAATAGAAAATATGATCCAAAAAAAGTGTATGTATATCACACGTACACAACCACACTAGGCCCCAATTACTATTGTTTGTACCCCTAAAAGGCTAGATGAGGAGTAGGGGGGGGTATGGAACAGGCAGCACCCTCAAACCTTCAGAAGTATGAGATGAACCCCAACAACTTGGAAAGGTGGATCTCTCTCACACGTACCAACACAGACTATCCCCCAATTTAACTGATCCCCAAAGGTTTTTGATTAAATAGCGGAATAGAAAATATGATCCAAAAAAAGTGTATGTATATCACACGTACACAACCACACTAGGCCCCAATTACTATTGTTTGTACCCCTAAAAGGCTAGGAGTAGGGGGAGTATGGAACAGGCAGCACCCTCAAACCTTCAGAAGTATGAGATGAACCCCAACAACTTGGAAAGGTGGATCTCTCTCACACGTACCAACACAGACTATCCCCCAATTTAACTGATCCCCAAAGGTTTTTGATTAAATAGCGGAATAGAAAATATGATCCAAAAAAAGTGTATGTATATCACACGTACACAACCACACTAGGCCCCAATTACTATTGTTTGTACCCCTAAAAGGCTAGGAGTAGGGGGAGTATGGAACAGGCAGCACCCTCAAACCTTCAGAAGTATGAGATGAACCCCAACAACTTGGAAAGGTGGATCTCTCTCACACGTACCAACACAGACTATCCCCCAATTTAACTGATCCCCAAAGGTTTTTGATTAAATAGCGGAATAGAAAATATGATCCCAAAAAAGTGTATGTATATCACACGTACACAACCACACTAGGCCCCAATTACTATTGTTTGTACCCCTAAAAGGCTAGATGAGGAGTAGGGGGGGTATGGAACAGGCAGCACCCTCAAATCTTCAGAAGTATGAGATGAACCCCAAAAACTTGGAAAGGTGGATCTCTCTCACACGTACCAACACAGACTATCCCCCAATTTAACTGATCCCCAAAGGTTTTTGATTAAATAGCGGAATAGAAAATATGATCCAAAAAAAGTGTATGTATATCACACGTACACAACCACACTAGGCCCCAATTACTATTGTTTGTACCCCTAAAAGGCTAGATGAGGAGTAGGGGGGGTATGGAACAGGCAGCACCCTCAAACCTTCAGAAGTATGAGATGAACCCCAACAACTTGGAAAGGTGGATCTCTCTCACACGTACCAACACAGACTATCCCCCAATTTAACTGATCCCCAAAGGTTTTTGATTAAATAGCGGAATAGAAAATATGATCCAAAAAAAGTGTATGTATATCACACGTACACAACCACACTAGGCCCCAATTACTATTGTTTGTACCCCTAAAAGGCTAGATGAGGAGTAGGGGGGGTATGGAACAGGCAGCACCCTCAAACCTTCAGAAGTATGAGATGAACCCCAACAACTTGGAAAGGTGGATCTCTCTCACACGTACCAACACAGACTATCCCCCAATTTAACTGATCCCCAAAGGTTTTTGATTAAATAGCGGAATAGAAAATATGATCCAAAAAAAGTGTATGTATATCACACGTACACAACCACACTAGGCCCCAATTACTATTGTTTGTACCCCTAAAAGGCTAGATGAGGAGTAGGGGGAGTATGGAACAGGCAGCACCCTCAAACCTTCAGAAGTATGAGATGAACCCCAACAACTTGGAAAGGTGGATCTCTCTCACACGTACCAACACAGACTATCCCCCAATTTAACTGATCCCCAAAGGTTTTTGATTAAATAGCAGGATAGAAAATATGATCCAAAAAAAGTGTATGTATATCACAGGTACACAACCACACTGGGCCCCAATTACTATTGTTTGTACCCCTAAAAGGCTAGATGAGGAGTAGGGGGAGTATGGAACAGGCAGCACCCTCAAACCTTCAGAAGTATGAGATGAACCCCAAAAACTTGGAAAGGTGGATCTCTCTCACACGTACCAACACAGACTATCCCCCAATTTAACTGATCCCCAAAGGTTTTTGATTAAATAGCGGAATAGAAAATATGATCCAAAAAAAGTGTATGTATATCACACGTACACAACCACACTAGGCCCCAATTACTATTGTTTGTACCCCTAAAAGGCTAGGAGTAGGGGGAGTATGGAACAGGCAGCACCCTCAAACCTTCAGAAGTATGAGATGAACCCCAACAACTTGGAAAGGTGGATCTCTCTCACACGTACCAACACAGACTATCCCCCAATTTAACTGATCCCCAAAGGTTTTTGATTAAATAGCGGAATAGAAAATATGATCCAAAAAAAGTGTATGTATATCACACGTACACAACCACACTAGGCCCCAATTACTATTGTTTGTACCCCTAAAAGGCTAGATGAGGAGTAGGGGGAGTATGGAACAGGCAGCACCCTCAAACCTTCAGAAGTATGAGATGAACCCCAACAACTTGGAAAGGTGGATCTCTCTCACACGTACCAACACAGACTATCCCCCAATTTAACTGATCCCCAAAGGTTTTTGATTAAATAGCGGAATAGAAAATATGATCCAAAAAAAGTGTATGTATATCACACGTACACAACCACACTAGGCCCCAATTACTATTGTTTGTACCCCTAAAAGGCTAGATGAGGAGTAGGGGGGGTATGGAACAGGCAGCACCCTCAAATCTTCAGAAGTATGAGATGAACCCCAAAAACTTGGAAAGGTGGATCTCTCTCACACGTACCAACACAGACTATCCCCCAATTTAACTGATCCCCAAAGGTTTTTGATTAAATAGCGGAATAGAAAATATGATCCAAAAAAAGTGTATGTATATCACACGTACACAACCACACTAGGCCCCAATTACTATTGTTTGTACCCCTAAAAGGCTAGATGAGGAGTAGGGGGGGTATGGAACAGGCAGCACCCTCAAACCTTCAGAAGTATGAGATGAACCCCAACAACTTGGAAAGGTGGATCTCTCTCACACGTACCAACACAGACTATCCCCCAATTTAACTGATCCCCAAAGGTTTTTGATTAAATAGCGGAATAGAAAATATGATCCAAAAAAAGTGTATGTATATCACACGTACACAACCACACTAGGCCCCAATTACTATTGTTTGTACCCCTAAAAGGCTAGGAGTAGGGGGAGTATGGAACAGGCAGCACCCTCAAACCTTCAGAAGTATGAGATGAACCCCAACAACTTGGAAAGGTGGATCTCTCTCACACGTACCAACACAGACTATCCCCCAATTTAACTGATCCCCAAAGGTTTTTGATTAAATAGCGGAATAGAAAATATGATCCAAAAAAAGTGTATGTATATCACACGTACACAACCACACTAGGCCCCAATTACTATTGTTTGTACCCCTAAAAGGCTAGGAGTAGGGGGAGTATGGAACAGGCAGCACCCTCAAACCTTCAGAAGTATGAGATGAACCCCAACAACTTGGAAAGGTGGATCTCTCTCACACGTACCAACACAGACTATCCCCCAATTTAACTGATCCCCAAAGGTTTTTGATTAAATAGCGGAATAGAAAATATGATCCAAAAAAAGTGTATGTATATCACACGTACACAACCACACTAGGCCCCAATTACTATTGTTTGTACCCCTAAAAGGCTAGATGAGGAGTAGGGGGGGTATGGAACAGGCAGCACCCTCAAATCTTCAGAAGTATGAGATGAACCCCAAAAACTTGGAAAGGTGGATCTCTCTCACACGTACCAACACAGACTATCCCCCAATTTAACTGATCCCCAAAGGTTTTTGATTAAATAGCGGAATAGAAAATATGATCCAAAAAAAGTGTATGTATATCCCACGTACACAACCACACTAGGCCCCAATTACTATTGTTTGTACCCCTAAAAGGCTAGATGAGGAGTAGGGGGGGTATGGAACAGGCAGCACCCTCAAACCTTCAGAAGTATGAGATGAACCCCAACAACTTGGAAAGGTGGATCTCTCTCACACGTACCAACACAGACTATCCCCCAATTTAACTGATCCCCAAAGGTTTTTGATTAAATAGCGGAATAGAAAATATGATCCAAAAAAAGTGTATGTATATCACACGTACACAACCACACTAGGCCCCAATTACTATTGTTTGTACCCCTAAAAGGCTAGATGAGGAGTAGGGGGGGTATGGAACAGGCAGCACCCTCAAACCTTCAGAAGTATGAGATGAACCCCAACAACTTGGAAAGGTGGATCTCTCTCACACGTACCAACACAGACTATCCCCCAATTTAACTGATCCCCAAAGGTTTTTGATTAAATAGCGGAATAGAAAATGTGATCCAAAAAAAGTGTATGTATATCACACGTACACAACCACACTAGGCCCCAATTACTATTGTTTGTACCCCTAAAAGGCTAGATGAGGAGTAGGGGGAGTATGGAACAGGCAGCACCCTCAAACCTTCAGAAGTATGAGATGAACCCCAACAACTTGGAAAGGTGGATCTCTCTCACACGTACCAACACAGACTATCCCCCAATTTAACTGATCCCCAAAGGTTTTTGATTAAATAGCGGAATAGAAAATATGATCCAAAAAAAGTGTATGTATATCACACGTACACAACCACACTGGGCCCCAATTACTATTGTTTGTACCCCTAAAAGGCTAGATGAGGAGTAGGGGGAGTATGGAACAGGCAGCACCCTCAAACCTTCAGAAGTATGAGATGAACCCCAACAACTTGGAAAGGTGGATCTCTCTCACACGTACCAACACAGACTATCCCCCAATTTAACTGATCCCCAAAGGTTTTTGATTAAATAGCGGAATAGAAAATATGATCCAAAAAAAGTGTATGTATATCACACGTACACAACCACACTAGGCCCCAATTACTATTGTTTGTACCCCTAAAAGGCTAGATGAGGAGTAGGGGGGGTATGGAACAGGCAGCACCCTCAAACCTTCAGAAGTATGAGATGAACCCCAACAACTTGGAAAGGTGGATCTCTCTCACACGTACCAACACAGACTATCCCCCAATTTAACTGATCCCCAAAGGTTTTTGATTAAATAGCGGAATAGAAAATATGATCCAAAAAAAGTGTATGTATATCACACGTACACAACCACACTAGGCCCCAATTACTATTGTTTGTACCCCTAAAAGGCTAGATGAGGAGTAGGGGGGGTATGGAACAGGCAGCACCCTCAAACCTTCAGAAGTATGAGATGAACCCCAACAACTTGGAAAGGTGGATCTCTCTCACACGTACCAACACAGACTATCCCCCAATTTAACTGATCCCCAAAGGTTTTTGATTAAATAGCGGAATAGAAAATATGATCCCAAAAAAGTGTATGTATATCACACGTACACAACCACACTAGGCCCCAATTACTATTGTTTGTACCCCTAAAAGGCTAGATGAGGAGTAGGGGGGGTATGGAACAGGCAGCACCCTCAAACCTTCAGAAGTATGAGATGAACCCCAACAACTTGGAAAGGTGGATCTCTCTCACACGTACCAACACAGACTATCCCCCAATTTAACTGATCCCCAAAGGTTTTTGATTAAATAGCGGAATAGAAAATATGATCCAAAAAAAGTGTATGTATATCACACGTACACAACCACACTGGGCCCCAATTACTATTGTTTGTACCCCTAAAAGGCTAGATGAGGAGTAGGGGGAGTATGGAACAGGCAGCACCCTCAAACCTTCAGAAGTATGAGATGAACCCCAACAACTTGGAAAGGTGGATCTCTCTCACACGTACCAACACAGACTATCCCCCAATTTAACTGATCCCCAAAGGTTTTTGATTAAATAGCGGAATAGAAAATATGATCCAAAAAAAGTGTATGTATATCACACGTACACAACCACACTAGGCCCCAATTACTATTGTTTGTACCCCTAAAAGGCTAGATGAGGAGTAGGGGGGGTATGGAACAGGCAGCACCCTCAAACCTTCAGAAGTATGAGATGAACCCCAACAACTTGGAAAGGTGGATCTCTCTCACACGTACCAACACAGACTATCCCCCAATTTAACTGATCCCCAAAGGTTTTTGATTAAATAGCGGAATAGAAAATATGATCCAAAAAAAGTGTATGTATATCACACGTACACAACCACACTAGGCCCCAATTACTATTGTTTGTACCCCTAAAAGGCTAGGAGTAGGGGGAGTATGGAACAGGCAGCACCCTCAAACCTTCAGAAGTATGAGATGAACCCCAACAACTTGGAAAGGTGGATCTCTCTCACACGTACCAACACAGACTATCCCCCAATTTAACTGATCCCCAAAGGTTTTTGATTAAATAGCGGAATAGAAAATATGATCCAAAAAAAGTGTATGTATATCACACGTACACAACCACACTAGGCCCCAATTACTATTGTTTGTACCCCTAAAAGGCTAGATGAGGAGTAGGGGGAGTATGGAACAGGCAGCACCCTCAAATCTTCAGAAGTATGAGATTGTGTTCACTGTACCCCACAAAGATTGAGTTCACTGCACCCCACAATGATTGTGTTCACTGCACCCCACAAAGATTGTGTTCACTGCACCTCACAAAGATTGTGTTCACTGTACCCCCCAAAGATTGTGTTCACTGCACCCCACAAAGATTCTGTTCACTGTACCCCACAAAGATTGTGTTCACTGCACCCTAAAAGGATGTTGTTCACTGCACCCCACAAAGATTGTGTTCACTGCACCCTAAAAGGATGTTGTTCACTGCACCCCAAAAAGATTGTGTTCACTGTACCCCCCCAAAGATTGTGTTCACTGCACCCCACAAAGATTGTGTTCACTGCACCCCAAAAAGATTGTGTTCACTGTACCCCCCAAAGATTGTGTTCACTGCACCCCAAAAAGATTGTGTTCACTGTACCCCCCAAAGATTGTGTTCACTGCACCCCACAAAGATTCTGTTCACTGTACCCCACAAAGATTGTGTTCACTGCACCCCAAAAAGATTGTGTTCACTGTACCCCCCCAAAGATTGTGTTCACTGCACCCCACAAAGATTCTGTTCACTGCACCCCACAAAGGATTTTGTTCACTGCACCCCAAAAAGATTGTGTTCACTGCACCCCAAAAAGGATTTTGATCACTGCACCCCAAAAAGGATGTTGTTCACTGCACCCCAAAAATGATTTTGTTCACTCCACCCCAAAAAGATTGTGTTCACTGCACCCCACAAAGATTGTGTTCACTGCACCCCAAAAAGATTGTGTTCACTGTACCCCCCAAAGATTGTGTTCACTGCACCCCACAAAGATTCTGTTCACTGTACCCCACAAAGATTGTGTTCACTGCACCCCAAAAAGATTGTGTTCACTGCACCCCAAAAAGGATGTTGTTCACTGCACCCCAAAAAGGATGTTGTTCACTCCACCCCAAAAAGATTGTGTTCACTGCACCCCACAAAGATTGTGTTCACTGCACCCCAAAAAGATTGTGTTCACTGCACCCCAAAAATGATTTTGTTCACTGCACCCCAAAAAGGATTTTGTTCACTGCACCCCAAAAAGGATGTTGTTCACTCCACCCCAAAAAGATTGTGTTCACTGCACCCCAAAAAGATTGTGTTCACTGCACCCCACAAAGGATTTTGTTCACTGCACCCCAAAAAGATTGTGTTCACTGCACCCCAAAAAGGATGTTGTTCACTGCACCCCAAAAAGGATTTTGTTCACTGCACCCCAAAAAGATTGTGTTCACTGCACCCCACAAAGGATTTTGTTCACTGCACCCCACAAAGATTGTGTTCACTGCACACCAAAAAGGATTGTGTTCACTGCACCCCAAAAAGATTTTGTTCACTGCACCCCAAAAAGATTGTGTTCACTGCAGCCCAAAAAGATTGTGTTCACTGCAGCCCAAAAAGATTGTGTTCACTGCAGCCCAAAAAGATTGTGTTCACTGCAGCCCAAAAAGATTGTGTTCACTGCAGCCCAAAAAGATTGTGTTCACTGCAGCTCACACACAGAAAAATGGATGTGGATCACTGACACCTGCCTATCTCCAATCCCACACCACACAGCAATATCGATTGTAGTTTGTAGAACACAGTTTCCCTAAAATTCAGCAGACTCTGTCCCTAACAGGATTGAGAAGAGATCGTAGATCAGGATTGAGTGCAGATTCACCCCACCCCCCACACAGCAATATCGATTGTAGTTTGTAGAAGACACTGACCCTATAATTCAGCAGACTCTATCCCTAAAATGCCTACAACTCGCCCTGCCTAAACACTCCGACCTGTCCCTCAATTCTATCCGGACACAAATGGTTTTTTCCTGCCTATCTTTCCCTAATCAGCAGCCAGCACATTGATGTGTGCTCTGTCCCTTAGCTAAGCAGCAGAATGACGCTGCTGCGGCGGCTGCCTCGAACTTATAAAGACTTGGTCACATGCTTCAGACGGCCAATCACAGCTACTAAGACATTTGCAGGCATGGCTGGGATGGCTTAAGGCACACCAGTTAAACGATTGTTGATTGGCTGTTGAAAGCCCGCCATGAAAAGAGCGCCAAAGCATGCAAAACCCGGAAATAAAACGACCGAACACGGATTTTTACCCGAACATACAGTAAAGTGTCCGTGTCCGTGTTCGGGTAAAAAAAATCCAATTATTCGGTACGAACACGAATAATACAGTCCGTGTTCGCTCAACACTACTGATAACCTCTTTAATCTCAGGGGCAGTTGAGGATTTCCAATGTCTCATCACCGTTAGACGAGAGGCATGTAATATAAACATACACGTAGGCCTAAGGGAAGAGTGAAGGGCCGTGACTCCCAAGCCCAAAATAGCGAGTGCAGGGTCAGGTTTCAAGAGGTGTCCGGTAGTGTCGGACAGCATACGAAAGACCGCTGCCCAGAAGCTACGAAGATGCAGGCAGGACCAAGCCATGTGGAGCAAGGTGCCCACATGTCTGCAGCCCCTCCAGCATTGGTCAGAGGGGGGTCTACCTGATGGGGAGGTGAATTTAGCTAATAAGTATGGGGTGTAATACCACCGTTGGTGAAGCTTCTGGGCAATTTCCGTATGATTGGCGCATCTAGTAAATTTATAGTTGCATTGGATTGCTTTGAGCCATTGGACATCAGTGAATGACTTGTTAAGGTCCCTCTCCCATTTCATCATGTATGAGGTTTTGGTGAATGTCGCTTTGGACTGTAGTAAGGCGTAGAATAAGGAGATACCCTTACGTTTGGGTGGGTCTGCGGTAAAAAACTCCCAAACTTGGGAGGGTACAGTCACAGTAGCATAGTGGGAATTTTGCAGCAAATGTCTAAGCCGCATATATGTAAACTGTTCAGTTTGTAGGCGTGGGTGTGAGAGAACTATGTCTTCAAACTTTAAGATAACATCTGCCCGGTACAGGTCCTGGACATACAGAAAGCCAGAATCAGTCCAAGGGGTCAGGTCTAGGTTTTCCGTTAGGTAGGTCAATGACGAGAGGGGAGTAGGAATGGTTTGGGTGTTGGAGGGATTTATTGGTTGTGAGATAAAGATCTTCCATGCTTCCAGCGATGCCGAAAGAGTGGGATGGTCGTGATATTTGTGGGAAGGTAATTGTGGGGAGATTATCAAAAGGTTTCGTAAAGAATTAGGGTATACTGCATCACCCTCAATGGACAACCAGGATCTGTCCGCGGAGGATCGGAACCAGTGTCGCAGTTGGTCCAGAAGGGATGCCAAATAGTAGTCCTTCAAGCATGGGAGACTCATGCCCCCCACCTGTTTTTGTCGAAACAACATAGTGGCCCGGCACCTGGGTCTCTTACCTGCCCAAACAAAGCTCGAGAGCAGAGATTGTAGCTTCGCAAAAAAAGAGGCGGGAAGGCGGATAGGAATTGTCCTGAAAAGATAAAGGATTTTGGGTAGCGATATCATTTTAAACGCCGCTAAACGGCCAGACCAGGAGAGAAAGTAAGATTTCAGTTTAGATAGTTCCCTTGTGATGTCTTGAATTAGTGGTTGGAAATTATACTGATAAAGGTGTGAGAGACTGGATGGGAGACATATGCCCAAATATTTAATATGATCCTGAGCCCACTGAAATCGAAACTGTTGGGATATCTTAAATTTGATGTCTGCTGGGATGCCCAAGCTCAGCATTTGAGACTTGGCGTCATTAATTTTATAAAATGAAATCTCATGGAATGTGGATAGGACACGTTGGATGTGTAGGAGAGATTGAAACGGGTCCAGCACAGACAGAATCACGTCGTCGGCAAACAACGTGATCTTGTACACCTCTGGAAGCAATGCCAGAGATTAGTGGATGTGATCTAATTTTCTCGGCTAAGGGTTCCATAATCAGTGCGAATATTAAAGGGGATAATGGGCAACCCTGGCGAGTGCCATTCGTGATTTTAAAGGGAGAAGAGAACATGCCATCCACAAAAACATGAGCCGAGGGTGATGAATACAACGCAGTAATCGCTGAATGGATTCGACCTGTAAAGCCAAACTTGTCCAGCACCTGCGACATATACCCCCAATGGACCCTATCAAAGGCCTTCTCTGCGTCCAAAGACAGGAGCAGAGAAGGCCTTTTCGATTTAGAGGATAAATGGAGCAAATTTAGCATACGTCTTGTGGCGTCGGGAGCCTGCCTGCCCTGTATAAAACCTACTTGGTCTTGGTTAACTAGCTTAGGCAAAAGTGTGGAAAGTCTACATGCTAAAAGTTTGGCATAGATCTTTACGTCCACATTTAATAATGAAATGGGACGAAAATTTTGCGGTTTGTCGGGGGACTTGCCAGGTTTGGGGAGAGCAACAATGGTTGCCGCCAGCATTTCAGGGGGGAAGGAGGAGTGATCAGCTGCTTCCCTAAAAATGGACACCAAATGGGGCAGGAGAAGCGGACCGAAGGATTTATAGTATTCCGATGAGAAACCATCGGGGCCAGGGGACTTTCCCGACGGTAGGGAGCCAATAAGCTTCTCAATTTCTTGTGTCGAGATTGGAGCATTGAGGTGCCCCAGGTCCTCTTCGGACAAGGAAGGAAGCTCAATGCTCGTTAGAAAATCCGTTATTCCAGGTGTTGAAGGTTGTGGGGTATTGGGGTCAGACTGTAGATTGTACAAGGATGCATAGTAATGCATAAAAGCATCCGCAATGTCTTTGGGGTTATAAAGTTTATTTTTGCCGTCGGCATCTAGAATGTAGGGTAGTTTCTGTCTCACAAACTTATCTTTCAATTGGGTGGCTAGCAATTTACCTGCCTTATTTCCATGTCCATAAGAATTTGCTTTGAGGGACCTAAAGGCTCTGTTGTGTTGTTGAATAAGTAACAGGCGAAGGTCTAGCCTGAAAAATGTCTGATTTTATGGAACTAGAAGGGGAGCGTTTGTTCAGGGTGTCTAATGTAGTGATGTTCGTCAGGAGGTCATTTATCTGTTTTTGACGTTGTTTTTTAGCTCGAGAGCTGAGTTGTGTGAGAATGCCCCTCATGTAAGCCTTGTGGGCGTTCCATAAAATAAAGGGATCCGAGACAGATGAGCTGTTTATGTCAAAGAACTCTCGCAAAGCGGCAGAGAGCTCCAGTTTTAGTTGCGGGTGGGACATGACGTGAACATCATTCCTCCACCTGTTGGCTCTAGTTTCTGCTCCGGTTCCCCCCAGCACCACAGAAACCGGAGCATGGTCCGACCACGTGATTGTATGGATCGTGGATTTGACTATCTTTTGGAGTAGGAACTTATCTACCAAAAAAAGGTCTATTCTCGAGTAAGTTCCGTGTACCGGAGAGTAGAAAGAAAAATCTCTCTCAGATGCATGCTGGCAGCGCCAGACGTCGAAGGTGTCGGACTGTAACATGAATTTACAGAGAGTGGGCCTAGTCACCTTCGAAGTGTGGGCCGAGGTGCAATCTAAGGTGGAGTCGGGAATGGCGTTAAAATCGCCACAAACTATCAAGTGCCCCTGGCGAACCCTGGCTATCTTCTTCCAAAGTTTACAAATGTAGCGTATCTGATGAGCATTGGGGAGGTATAGATTAACAATGGTGTATAACACATTATTGATCACACAAATCAAAATAATAAACCTTCCGTTCTCATCACAAATAATTTCCTTCTGCTCAAAGGAGACGGAATCTCTAATCGCAATTGCCACCCCATTCCTTCTCTTAGTAGAGTTAGAAAAAAAGAGATGCGGAAAATGGTGGTTAGAAAAGGAAGGCGGGTTTAGAGAAGAAAAATGGGTCTCCTGTAAGCAGAGGACATCGGCGTGGAGGCGCCTCGCCTCTCGCCATAACATACTGCGTTTGTGGGGGCTGTTTAACCCTTTAACGTTAAACGATGTTACCTGAAAAGACATGTTAACGCTTTAGAGTAGAGACGACAAAGGGATAAGCTCAGCAGGTGAGGTAGTCCTTTGATACTAGTTGCTCGGAGTAACAAAACGTCCAGGGGTTAGCCTGATCTTTGAGAGCACTGTCGGACAACAAGGAGAAAAAACAACCAAAAAAAAACAGAAGAGAAATACTAAACAACAAAACAGATGGAAATAGAGTCAACAATAGATGCAACCCAGGAGGATGCAAATGGCCCGTTAAGGGCAAAAATGTGGTGGTAGGTTGTTCCCACACCATAAAAAAGGACGATTCTATACGAATCCGGGCGGTCAATCTTGAAGAACCGCTAATGAAACGGGGGTCCAAATAGAAAAAGAAAATGCAAAAAGTCATACTGCAGGGCTTACCAGTCCTGAACAATAATCGTAAGTGGTTACGGGCAGCAGGATCAGCCCATGTTATCTTCCTGGTGGTGTTGCGGTGCCCGAGGGGTACTTGTCGAATGGGAGCGTGCATCGGACTGCGGATCAAGTATCTTCCAATCCTGGAGCAGACGGATGCCCCCCTTCAATGTGGATACCCAGTGTGTGGAACCTTTATACGTGATCATCAATTTGGCCGGGTAAATCCACCGATAAGGAATACGATGGTTGAGGAGGGGTTTGGTGATTGTCGCCAGCTGACGATGTTGCTGCATCGTGTATGCAGACAAGTCTGCAAATAAGGAAAGATCTGCCATGCACGCTGGACTTGAGTCCTTATTTCTGGCCACTGTTAGGAGTTGTTCCTTGATGTGAAAAAAGTGAATGCGGACGATAGTATCCCTGGGAGCATCCTCCGGGATGTGGTTTGGTTTTGGTAGTCGGTGAATTCTATCCACCACCAACTCCTCCAACGGTGCTTCAGGAATGGCATTCTTGAGGATATTGACCATAAAATGTTTAAGATCTGGAGGCTTCACTGACTCCGGGATACCGCGGATCTTAACGTTGTTGCGTCGCGATCTATCCTCTAAGTCGGCCAATTTTAGTTTGATTTTGTGGATTTCCTCATCTCTCTCATTATGTGAGTCGACCATCTCGTTGAATGTAGAAGCAAATTCGCCCATTTTATGCTCAATGTGGGTCACCCGTTGGTCAATTTCTGCCACTTCAGATTTAAATTGGCGGGCCAGCGTAAGAATGTCGGCGTGGATCGTGGTGCGTAGAGAAACCAGCATATCTTTCAATATTGTGTCCATCACCGGTTGATTAGAGGTAGGGAATTCAAGAATTGAGTCCTGCAATTCCCTAGTAGTATCAAGGGAGGAGGTGGATGTCTCCAAAATTTTGGAATGTTTATCATCATGTAGCTTAGGTTTAGTCTTAGCCGGGCTAGAGGACTTTGAAGAGGCGCTGGATCTGGCATCACCTGAATGTTGATGTGATTGAGAACGGTCACCATTAGGGTTGTCCGAGAAATCTCGTCGGTCCGATGGACCAGGAGGAGAGCCACGAGATCCAGTAGGGGATCCATGCAGTTGGAATTTGTGTGGCTTATGGAAAAAGTCAGTCATTTTGCCAGGTCTAGACATTCCCTTCCTCTTCTTAGAAGACATAATCAGGCACACAAAGATATAATAAGGCCAGATAGGAGAAAATTGAGGTCCTGCTGCAGTAGTGTGACTGGCTTACCCGCAAGCTGGCGCTTCAGCAGTGCATGTTATTTACGGGTATTCTGTGTTTGCCAGGTCTAGAAATGTACGGTGTCAAGGAGAACAAAAGATAGTGTCCCACTATGTAGTTGGTAGAGACCAGAGTTCAAAGCCTAAGATGAAGCTGTAACGTTTGTAGGAGAAGGAAAGGTGGCCCGTGGTAGTCACCTAAGGGGAGGCTAAGAGTCCCGCAGCCCGGTGGAAAGGGTGAGTTGCACTGGCTTACCGAGTGATCGGCGGGTGAGTGAGAGTCCCGGTGCTGAGCAGGTCTGATGAGCCTCAGTGCAGGGATATTCCGGTTCAGGGCCGCTTCTGGGAGAGTGGTTATGGAGCGGGAAGGCCCGGGTCCAGGGCCAGTTCACAGCACGTCCTTACAGGCAGCCGCCCGCAAGGTGATCTCCGGGAGTGCCCGGCGTCCTGTGCTCTCAAGTCGGGAACCGGCGGTGTAGATCTACCGAGCCTCCTCTCCTTCAGATGCCCGGAGGATGGGCGGGTCGGGACTCGCAATGCAGCCGGGCCGCGCCTCTCAGGAAAGGCCGCGGCTCGCCCGTCTGCTAGGCCGCACTGACTCGCGGGAGGCAATCCGGACGGATCTGCTCCAAAAAGATCCCCAATCCTTTCCGGTAGGGGACCGTGTCTTGTGGGCACCTGGTCAGGGCTATCTGAGACCTGGAGACCGGAGGATGGATGTAGATTTCAGTCGGTTAGTGCGGAGCTCAGTCCTAGACGTCTTGCTCCATCGGCTTCCGGTCACGCCCCCCCACTCACTAACACTTTTAAAGGGACAATGCACCATATAAAGAAAGGCCCCACTGAATCAAGCCAAAGTTAATTACTGACTTATTCTAGTGCATGCTTAGTGTGGTAGCTTGTTGGCTGATTGCCTATAATCTGTTAGTTGGGTAGTGGTTGACCCAGGCTGGGGAAAGGGTTAATACTGTACATTGCTGCTCCCAGGCTTTTTGGGCCCAGCCTATCTGCCCTGTAATATAAAAAAGGGGAAAGGCCAGGTTCTGGAGGCTGCATTGCCCTGCTCAAAAATAAATGATGTGACTACTGCAGAGGAGGACTGCTGTGCCTTGCAGTCCATCTGAGGCACCAGGGGCTTAGAAATCTACCAGTTCCTGAAGAACACCAAGCATTGACTATTACCTTATTAAGGTATGCCTGGGCAGCCTAGTAAAGGTAGTTAGGGGATACTCTATTTGATTTGTTCATGTTGGACTGTATTTCCAAAGTGTTTAAGTAAAAGTTGCATCAACTTTCTGAGCCTAGTCTGAAGTTATTTAAAGAGGTGCATGATGGTTTTTGGCATATGAAAGCACTAGGGACAGTAGAGCTAATGTGGGGTATGAAGCAAAGCCACTACAAAACATCTATTCGGCAAGACAAGCAGAAGGAACAATGCAGTTGCTATGGGTAATCAAGAACTAGTGCAAGGTACATTGCAACCGGTCATGAAGTGTGGTACCTGACATGACGGAGGGTCCTCTGGTAGCAAGGGGATCTGCGTTCTGACTCCCTCCCCAGCGGTCGGATCCCTGGAGCAGCCGGGACTGAACCTGCGTTATGGAGACTCATAGTTTAGCTGCATGGTACGGAAGAAGTTAAAGCGGTATTATCCCCTGAGTACAAAAGAAATTAAAAAAAACCCTGCAAGACAATGGCATAATGTGCAAATATGCATCGCATAATAGCACATTATGAAATATTTCCTTAGAACGAAGCCCCCACACGGTCACCCGGACACTGCTAATGGAGCTTTCATGTTCCCTCTGTGTCTCTTCTGGGTTCGGCGGCTCTGGCGCTGTGAGTGGCCGAAGCCGCTATGACGTCACTCTCGCGCATGCGCGTGGGAGTTCACTTTTTGGCAAAGACCTGGCAAGGAGCTCTGAAGGTCCGCCGGACCTTCAGAGCGCATGCGCCGCTGGTGTCAGTGGCTGCATGCAGGGTTAATATCTCCTAAACCGTGCAGATTTAGGAGATATTCATTTTACCTACAGGTAAGCCTTAATATATGCTTACCTGTAGGTAAAAGTTAAAAAGCGGAGTATACTACCGCTTTAAGAAGTTCACACATGAGGTCCCCGCTATGTGCATGAGGGGACCCATTCGGTCACTGGGAGAGAGGTGGCAGATGTAGTCTGGACTCGTGGAGAGGGCACAGGCTCAGCGGTGTCCCTCCGAATTGCAATATACTGTACATTACGCAAGGTACTTTGTGAAATGGGACAGCACTTTACAGAGGAACTCTGTACATTTATTACTGCACACAGTGACACAGCTCTTCTCTAAGTTGAGGAACTGCCTTAATGTTTGATCCTCACATGAACGCGGTCCCCGCCTGGTCCCGGGCATTGTGCACAGCGAAAGGTACCCCCACGTGCAGAACGAGTGGCCCACCTACAAGCCTACTAACCCTTAAGTCCACAGGTGTAAACAGCTTTAGTGTAAGACCAAGTGTGGTGTGTCAGTGGGGGCCAAGCAGTTATTAGAGTTGTGGCAGCAGCCATCATTTTCAGCACCCTAGCACTAGACAGAGTTTTTTGGCCAGACTTCTGGAGGCCCAAATGGCCTAAAGGTATGACAATAAAAGTAATGAACATTTGGCTCCATGATGCTACTTGACTGCATAGACATTCTTTCTGGAAAAAGTGAAGTTAGCTTCTAAACAAATACAATGAAGCAGACAAGTTGAAGCTGTTAGAACAGCACAGAACAACAATAAGAAGAATGCATTATTTTGATAAGTAAAATAAGAATTAAAGCCTCCCATATAAGACATACACCAATCAGTCATAATATTATGACCACTCATTATAAGGCATGGACTCCACTAGGCCTCTGGAGATGTGCTATGGTATCTGGCACCAAATCTTCAGTAGTAAATCCTTTAAGTCCTGTAAGTTGAGAGGTGGGGCCGCCATTCGATTTGTTTTCTCACACATCCCACAGATGCTCAATTGGATTGAGTCCTGGAGAATTTGGAGGCCAAGTCAACACAAGACCAGGCTACCTTCTTCCATTGCTCTGTAGTCCATTTGTGAAACTCATGTGCCCATTGTAGGCGCTTTCAGCTGTGGACATGGGTCAGCATGGGCACCTTGCAGGTACACAGCCCCATGCCCAAAAAAAAAGAGGTGCATTGGGTGTTCTGACACCTATCAGAGCAAGCATTAACTTTTTTAGCAATTTGAGCTACAGTAGCTCTTCTAGTGGAACAGACTACACAGGCCAGCCTTCGCTCCCCACGTGCATTAATGAGCCTTGGCCTGCCCATGATGCTGTTGATTATTCACCAGTTTTCCTTCTTTGGACCATTTTTTGTAGGTCCTGAACACAGCAGGCAGGGGAAGATCCCTCAAGAGCTGCAGTTTTGGAGATGCTCTAAAACAGTGGTCTAGCCATTACAATTTGGCCTTTGTCAATGTCGAAATATTTAGGCTTGCCCATTTTTTCTGCTTTCAACACATCAACTTCAGGGGCAATATGTGCACTTGCTTCCTAATATATCTTATCCACTTTCAGATACCATTGTAACAAGATATTCAGTGTTATTCAATTTACCAATCAGTGATCTTAATGCTATGGCTGATAATTGTATAATAGAGAAATAAATAAAAAAAGGCCTCAAAATAAATTCATGTCAGTCAGCAAATATGAGGATGTATAAAAAAATATATAAAAAAAGAAAGAAGGTAACACAACAACAATAGACAATAATTACTGGCCACTTGAGCAGTAAATAAAGGAAACATTGGCAGTAATTCAAAAAAGAAAACAATGTCAATAGCCAAATGATAAGATTTACAGAATAACCCATATGTCTTGAATTTTATTTTTTTTGTAACACACAGACATAAATCCTGAATAATATTAATAGTATAATAATAGAATAATTCACTATTAAAATGTTTGTTAATGAGATTTGATTCAGAATTAGAGGTTAGAAATATTGTAATTAAATGTGTTTGAATGAATCTCTTTCTTTTAAGTTTGATGTAACTAGCTAAAGTTATGTCTTTCTGCTCTCCTCTCTCCAGCGTAAATGCAATGAGAAAAACCAAGCAGGCGTTTAGATGTCAAATAGGTAAAGTAGCGGACTCTTTCCATTCTGCCTCTAGGAAGGCTCCAGCAGAAGCATGATACTTTCCCTTTCATGAAAGAAATAGCAACAGATATCAAGCATTTCCACTTAAATTTGTAGTTTCAGCAGCAGTAGTCATAGCTGGCCAATGTCCCTTTGATGTCCAGTGGTATATCACTGTATAACTGTACAAAGAGCAGGGATCATGCTGCAAATTACATCAAAGGTGCCACATGCATATCCTTTGATAAATCAAAGTAGACTTTTATTGAAGATCCTTAAATCATTATAACCTCAGCATTTTTAGTTTAAGAAAAATCAAGCCAATTTCTAACTGTAAAGGCACATCTTCAGAGTGAAGTGTGTGTTTTGGAACCTCTCAGATAGCTGTTTTTATGTTTTATAAATCTTCAATAGGAGGGGGTTCTCTAATCTTATATTAATATGAAGCAGATAGCATAAACTGCTGGTAACAATTAACAGAATTATAGAAGAAGATATAGAGGTATGGGGTAGTGCTGCGCTACCTCTTTGAACAATATTATAAAATGTGCGATAAATAGAGTATGGTAAATCAGTAAAACCGTGATGTGTATCTCTAATAGGTTTTTTTTAGGAAAATAAGCCAAAAGAATCCTTGTAAATCATCTCATAAATAAACGAACGCATAAAAAACTGGCATAATGTAATATAAGTATACAATAAACGAAAATAATAAATATTACATACAAAATAACCCAAAATAAATAGTAAATGTGCAACAATAAAGTGCTGGAGGATAAGTGCAAATTGCTATTTAACCAAAGGTGACTATAGTGCAATGAGATGGATCATTAATAAATAATATTAAAAAATATATTATATTCCAATACCTGTGCTGGTATATAAAGTGCAGAAGCAACAGTGCTGTCAGTGAAAAAATTATCACAAGATTGGCTCGTGAAAATATATATATAATCCCAAGTGATAGGAGCCAAAAACTTTATGCCTTAATACAGTGTAAACAAATAATAATAATAAATGGCTACTTATTTATCTAAGGTGCATGGTGGGGTGATCTAGGTGATGATTCCAAATAGGTCTCTTCACTTATAGTCCTGTGATAGTTGTTGTATTTTCTAAACCGAATGCTGGGTGCTTGTGGTGATTGCTATCCAAGGTAAGCATGCAGCTTTAGCATTACCAGGTATTGCAGAAGAAAGGGCAGGTGATGGACAGTGGGGTGCCCCCTGACTGTGTAGTTGGCCTCTCACCTGTCACTTTGTTAAAAGCCTTGGGATATGGTTATGTCTCCAGGGCTCCTGGGGGTGGATCCCTCTCCTAGCGCCTGCTATCCGCCCCTTCCTTATTGGTTTCTGGCAATGGTATGACCTCTTATGGGGTATGGCTCTCTCCTGGGGTCCTGTGATTGGGGCTCTCCTGGGGTCCTATGGATGGGGCCCTGGCGGTGTTCTCCGCTACTCCTGAGGATCTCTTAGCATGGGGGTACAAATGCAAGGCCTCTCATGGTGTAGTAATTTGATCAATTTGAGTAAAAAATAGTAAAACTCACATTTAAATAAACGATGAACAGCACAGTGTGATACAGTGTGATGCGTCTCTTCCTTGTATGTCACTTCCGGGTCTCCGTGTCCTACGCGTTGCGTCACCTGCGTCGTGACTTCTTCTGGGATATCGGAGGGAGTGCATAGAGATGCTTTTATCTAGAGAGGCGGCACTAGAGGTCTGAATGTAGATGAGGAAAAAAACGCCATTTTGTTGTAGCAGAACAGCCACAGATTTAAAAAGAGACTATATTAAGGGGCATGATGACTTAAGACAATTTTCTGGAATGGCTACTCACATATAGATATAAGCCTACGGTCAAAAAATACCAATTGTGCCTGAATGATGGATGGGTAAAAAGAGAGGCTGAGACATAATCGTTAATATATAAAAGGGAGAACAATTATATTAACCTCTTGTCTCTGATATGTATTCCCTTTTTTTATAAACAATGCAGCAAGCAATCAAAATACATGATTATAAAAACATATATGCAACTGGGGTAAATTAACAGACCAACGTGGGTATTATAGTCTGGATGATAAGCCAGTGAACAAAGCAATGGATGGGAGCCACTTTGCATATGTGGAAGGGATGCACACACCCCATATACTGTACATATTATAATATCAAATCTTGGGTATCAAGGCATCAAATTACAATAAACAGCTTAAAAATAATATAAAAAAAATGAAAATGACATGCTGTGCACCGGTTTTAAAGTTGATGGTATGTCCTAACAGATGGTATTTTCAAATAGCACTATATGGTATATTTGATATGTATATATAAAACTGCAGCATGTATATAGAAATGCAACGTGTATATAAAAACACTCATATATATATTACTGGTATGGATTTTGAGGAGAACCCCACGCAAAAAATCCATACCAGACCCTTATCCGAGCATGCAGCCCAGCAGGTCAGGTAAGGGGAGGGGACGAGCGAGCAGACCCACCCCTTCTGGACCATAGCAGGCCACACGCCTTCAACATGTGGAGGTGGATGCTTTGGGGCAGGGGGGGCTCTGTACCCCCCCAACCCCAAAGCACCTTTTCCCCATGTTTTTGGGGACAAGGGCCTCTTCCCGACAGCCCTAGGTGGTGGTTGTGGGGGGTCTGCAGGCAGGGGGCTTATCGGAATCTGGACGCCCCCTGTAACAAGGGGGCCCCCAGATCCCGCCCCCCCATGTGAATGAAGGGCCGGGTTTGGAACCTAGGGGGGCCCCCACGCTGTTATTTTTTCATTTTGGCGTGGAGTTACCCCTCAAGATCTTCAGACCTCAAGTCACACCACAAGTCGGATCCTCATGATCCGACTTGGATGCGACCTCCAATCAAATCAATGGGCTTAAAGCCGTATAAAAGATGGCTCGTAGGCAACCATTGATTTTGAATAGAGGCAGAAAAACGCTGCTAAAAGCCAACACAGCTAAATGCGCATTAACGCCAATGGAAAAAGCTACTAAAAGCATGTTTTTACAGCTGCTTTTTCCTGGCGTTAGTAGTGGCTCTGCAGCTTGTTTTTTCTAACACCCTGTGTGCATGAAGCATTGAAGCGTATGAATGTTTTGTTGATTTATATATACTCTGTTTTTTTTAATGTGTGTGCTTGATTTTTAAAGCACTGCATCTTCTTTTATAGATCTTCAATAACACGCTACTTCTCATTTAGCACTGGATGTAAGTAAGCTTGAGTGTCATATCCAGCCTCATCCTTACTTTTTATATTGTTGTATGGAGGTGCTAAGCTACTTTATGAGTTTTTTGCCATTTCTTGTGCTTTGTGCTTAGTCCCCATTTAAAATATATACTTGTTGTGTGGAAATATGTTTTGTTTTTTAACATACATCATATTCTTTAGTGGATATAACAAATGACAATCTCACAGAGCTATCCCTCTGTATGATTTATAATGTCCCTTCCACTTCTAGTCTTTTCACCAGAAGTGATGAATTTATCTGTATAAGGAAGTGCAGATCTGAGACCAGAGCTATTCATCACTGACAGCTCTATTTCTGAAACTGGAAGTATCCCAAGCCAAAAACATAAGATTAGGAAATATTGTTCTTTCTTAATATTCAGAGCAGAAGCAGTGACTGTTTTTTAAAGATGCCATAGTTTTGTTTCGATAATTGTTGGAATAAGCAGTGTACTGTGAATATATACAATCTCCCCACACGTAAGTGCCAGATGCTATTGTAAGTCATGATTCTGAGCTTTAGGTTTTGAGGGTACCCACAAATCATGAATTTAGGTGTTGCAAAATGCTTGTAATACTTGTAAAAATATTAAAGTGTTACTAAATCCTGGACCCTGCATTCACTATATCTGGGCTCCCACAGTACACAGAACATGGAAATGCAATAATTTTAGTAAATATAAACTGCTAAATTCCTTTTTTCATCAGCAGTATATACAGTATCTCACAAAAATGAGTACACTCCTCACATTTTTGTAAATTTTTTTTTAGATCTTTTCATGTGACAACACTTTGGCCCCTTTCACGCGGGCGGTGCGCCCGACGGAGTCCGTTCTGCTCAGCTGGGGATTGATCCGCTGATCCCCGCTGAGCAGGCGGATGACAGCTTCGTCTCCGCTCTGTGTGCAGAGACAGAGCTGTCAGATCCCCGCTGTCCTCTATGGGGAGATCGGATGAGAATGGACCGCCTGTTCGATCTCATCCGATCCGATCCGATCCTCCAGACTGATGGAAAATAGGGTTTCCATGCATCCGGATTTCACAGACAGGATCGGATCTCCCGTGTGAAAGGGGCCTAAAGAAATGACACTTTACTACAATGTAAAGTAGTTTGTGTACAGCTTGTATAACAGTGTAAATTTGCTGTTACCTCAAAATAACTCAACACACAGCCATTAATGTCTAAACCGCAGGCAACAAAAGTAAGTACACCCCTAAGTAAACATGTCAAAATTGGGCCCAAAGTGTCAATATTTTGTGTGGCCATCATTATTTTCCAGCACTGCCTTAACCCTCTTGGGCATGGAGTTCACCAGAGCTTCACTGGAGTCCTCTTCCACTCCTCAATGACGACATCACGGAGCTGGTGGTTGTTAGAGACCTTGCGCTCCTCCACCTTCCTTTTGAGGTTGCCCCACAGATGCTCAATAGGGTTTAGGTCTGGAGACATGCTTGGCCAGTCCATTACCTTTACCCTCAGCTTCATTAGCAAGGCAGTGGTCATCTTGGAGGTGTGTTTGGGGTCGTTTTCATGTTGGAATACTGGCCTGCGGCCCCGTCTCCAAAGGGAGGGGATCATGATCTGCTTCAGTATTTCACAGTAAATGTTGGCATTCATGGTTCCCTCAATGAACTGTAGCTCTCCAGTACCGCCAGCATTCTTGCAGCCCCAGACCATGACACTCCTCACCTGGTTGCCGCGACACACGCTTGACACCATCTGAACCAAATAATTTTATCTTGGTCCCATCAGACCACAGGACACGGTAACAGTAATCCATGTCCTTAGTCTGCTTGTCTTTGGCAAACTGTTTGCAGGCTTTCTTTTGCATCATCTTTAGAAGAGGGTTGCTTCTGGGACGACAGTCATGCAGACCAATTTGATGCAGTGTGCGGCATATGGTCTTAGCACTGACAGGCTGACCCCCCACCCCTTCAACCTCTGCAGCAATGCTGGCAGCACCCACACATCTATTTTCCAAAGACAACCTGTGGATATGACGCTGAGCATGTGCATTTAACTTCTTTGGTTGACCATAGCGAGGCCTGTTCTGAGTGGAATCTGTTCTGTTAAACCGCTGTATGGTCTTGGCCACCGTGCTGCAGCTCAGTTTCAGGGTCTTGGCAATCTTCTTATAGCCTAGGCCATCTTTATGTAGAGCAACAGTTCTTTGCCATGAGGTGCCACGTTGAACTTCCAGTGACCAGTATGAGAGAGAAAGAGCGATAACACCAAATCTAACACACCTGCTCCCCATTCACACCTGAGACCTTGTAACAGTAACGAGTCACATGACACCGGGGAGGGAAAATGGCTAATTGGGCCCAATTTGGACATTTTAACTTAGGGGTGTAGTCACTTTTGTTGCCAGGGGTTTAGACATTAATGGCTGTGTGTTGAGTTATTTTGGGGGGACAGCAAATTTACACTGTTATACAAGCTGTACACTCACTACTTTACATTGTAGCAAAGTGTAATTTATTCAGTGTTGTCACATGAAAAGATATAATAAAATATTTACAAAAAATGTGAGGGGTGTACTAACTTTTGTGAGATACTGTAGCTGCCTTCCTGATGGTCTGGTAATGCCATGGACCCTTGCTCTTCTGGCTACACAGAGGCAGGCCCTTAGTGCAATGCTGAACTGTGCTCTTGTAATAAAAGTTTCAGCAGATGCTTAAAGTGATTGTAAGGTCTCCTTTTAAAAAAAATAATAAACATGTTATACTTACCTCTTCTGTGCAGTGGTTTTGCACAGAGCAGCCTGGATCCTTCTCTTCTCGGTTCCCTTGTTGCTGCTCCTGGCAAGTGCTCCCACAACAAGCAGAGTGCTATGGGGGCACCCGAGCCGAGCTGCATCTCTGTGTGTCCATTCAGACACAGAGCTGCCTTTCGGCCCTGCCCCCTCTCTCCTGATTGGCTAACTGACTTTGTTTGACTCAGCCAATTAGGATAGACGGCTGAGGGACTCGTGGACATCGCTGGACAGAGATGGGCCTCAGGTAAGTATTAGGGGGTGCTGGGGAGGCTGCTGCACACAGAAGGTTTTTTATCTTAATGCATAGAATGCATTAAGATAAAAAACCTTTTGACTTTACAACTCCTTGAAACCTGCTGTTTCAAAACCAGCTTAAAACTATACTTTAATCTCCAATAATAAATAGCCCAATTCCAGCTCTAAAATCTAATTGAAATGCATTGTGCATCAATTCATTTAAAAGATAACTCCACTTTCATGGGAAAAAAATTAGCAAAAAAAAATATAGCATACACAATTGCGATAAAAGTCATATTTTTGAATGTTTTCAAATAATAATTAACAATAATTGAATGTTATTATAAAATTATCTTTGCTTTTCAATTTGCAGCGCTGTAATTTTTGCAATATGGCTACCTGTAGGCTTTCTGTACACAGATGGTGTACAGAAAGCCCTCCAGAAAAGTTTTTTTTTTCTGTTTGTGTAATTGGTTTACTGAGTTTCCGAAAATTCTGAACTAAGACAAGACTAAGATACAAGTCAGATTTTTGGCATCCCCTGAAACAAAAATGTAATTTTAGGTGAGATGCTCCCAAAGGGAAATCACGTATAAAGGGATTCAAGTCTTGCCAATTTCCTCATCAGAACCCTGCAAATGCAGCAGCCGACTGATAATTATAAAACCACTCCCATACAGGTTCACTGTGCACATGGACACAGACAAACAACGATATCTTCAGAATAAAAAAAGGTAGGAATATGAAACAAAGTTTGTTAAAATCCTTGCAATGTACAGTACATAGATCACCCAGAGGGGAATGTTTTTTCTCAACAAAAGTGGAGTTACTCTTTAAACCTCAGTCTTGCTTCCAAACTCCTTTTCCTAAGCCACCCTGCCATTTACTGGATCAAAGTTACAGTTTCCTCCATGTGTCAAGCTAATTTCCTGCCACAGGGACCGGGCATGTTCCCCCTACACAAGTCCCCCTCACCGCCCCAGTGAGTTCTTCTGCCTCTGCAGCCTATGTGAAAGGTCCCGCTGCCTGAAGTGTCACCTTCACCAATAGGAAGTGTCCATATAATGCAGATAGTGATGTGGAGACCTGAAAAAAGGATCCCAAGAGGTAAATGGACAAAGAAAAAGGATCAGGCTGGCATAATGTGACCACAGCTTTTGGTAGATAAAATGGGCATTTTGATTTTTTATTGCTTATACTAGCGGTTAGTTAAAGGCAGGGCCCGATCTAACCTGTCTGATGTGGGTGTGCAGTAAAAAAATGTCAGGGGGCAGAGGATGCAAGGTCAGCAGGGCAGTGTATTGGAGTTAGAAAGGCAGTGTACAGGGGGGTTAGCAGATGAGAGGGGTCAGCAGGGCAGAGGACAGGGGGTCAGCAGGGCAGAGGCCAAGTGGTCAACAGGACAGAGAACCAAGGATAAGCAGGACAGAGAACTGGAGGTCAGAAGGGCAGTGTACAGGGGTCAGACGGTTAATGGACAAGGATCAGCAGGACGGAGGATAGGGATCTGTGGGGCAGTGTACAGGGATCAGCAGGGCAGGGTACAGGGGTCAGTAGAGAAGGAAACAGTGGCCAGCAGAGAAGAGGACAGGGTCACTGTTGGCATGGCACTCAGCACAGCTCCTGCTCCTATCCCTGCACTACACACAGCCTGGGCACCTAGAAGATCTCCTCCTCCCCACACAGCTCATAGCAGAAATCAGATTCCCTTACAGACACAATCGGCAGAGGACAGGAGCTCAGCAGCGGGTCAGGCAAAACATCCATCCATGGGGGGCTGGCCAAGGGGGAAAAGCTGTAATCTGGGGGGGGGGGTTAGCACACCCAAGCATCCCTCTAGATCCAGCCATAGTTAAATAGGTGTGGAAGAGGGTTACTAACATCTTGCAGTTGAGCTTTGAATGAGTTCTATGGTTTCAGCATATACTGTCATTTTATAAAAACAGCTTTGTAATACAATACAATACTAATAATAATTATTTTTGACAATCCAAAAAAAGAAACTTTAAAAAATCTAATTTCATGTTGTGAGGTTTGCCTGTGGGCAGGTGCAGTCTGTTTTTTCCACTGCCGGTAGCACTGGACTGAAGCGACAATAAAGGTTGGGTAAGTTAAGAGGAACTTGGTTCCTTTATGATTTCCTTTATCAAAGGGAGGCAGCTATCTGATTGGATGCTGGCTCCCCATGTGATTCTGGTGGCCATCTTGGGTCAGGCAGAGTCTATTTAGTAATCTAGCTCCTGGGCTGGGCACAGTTTTTTTACGAGTGGCTAGTATGGGAATAGGAACCCTGTTTGTAAGGGCCATAACGGAAAGGGAAAGGTTCCAGAGGAGTAGGGACAGTGCAGGGACTATGTCTTTATTTCAGGAAGCCTTCCCTTTTGTGTGTGTGGACCAGCCAGCCACATTCTGCTCCTTTCTGAAAAATGCTTTCGGCATCTTCCAGATTGCATCTAGTGGATCCATGGCTACCTCAGTTGTATGTGGCTCCTGTCAGGTGTGCTCCTCGCTGTGCCTGTTGCATTTGCCGATCTGTTCTTCAATACACTGTCACTGCTGAACTGTGTTTACTGCCTGCTGCACAACGATGCACCTAACCCACATCCCTGTCTATTGGTCATCTCTTTCAACAACTCCCTTGATTCTCTGCATGCTTTACAAATTCTCCTCTACTCATTCCCTTGATTTACTTTCAGTTTTTGAAGCACCACGTGTCTCGTGGTACTTTGCTGCCTCCAAGCAGTGATTCCTTTACTACATCTCCTGTACTGCACCTCCTGAAACTTCTTCTCTTAGCAACTCTGTAGTTCAGAAGGCAGCCCCTGTGAAATGTGTGACACAGCAGGGGCACGAGGCACAGTGAACACATCACAGAACTCAAGGAGGTAAGTGTGTAGTTGATATTCACAAAGTACGTTTAGAAACTTCAAGATTGTTCAGACAGTAGTAGGCTAGAAATAATTGAAATTCAGTATGGAGAAGATAATTACATTTTGACCATAGACTTTAAGCCATTTGAGAACATTACCCTTGATCTTTGCTTTTACTTTCAAGCACTGGTGAAAGGGACCTGAAACATGTCTGTCCAGTTGGATTGGTACAATAAAATCAAAATAATTGAACTCCTTTCATTTGTAACAAAACTGAGCTCATTTACTTTCACTGACTGAGAACTCATAAGACCTAGACGTCGGAGAATGGCCACAGACATCACACACTGCTCTTTCTGAGACTGGTCTTTTTAAGTATGACAAACTTACTTTATTATGTACTTTGTTGTTGCTTGAAGTGGAAACTAAGCACAGGTATCAAAAGAGAAACACGTATTTTAGGACAACTTATCAGCTTTTCTCTTTTGCACGCCTGTAATGAAGTAGATATAGTCATGACAGATTACATTACATGACTTTAAATAACAATGTTTTAGCAACTTATTTTGAATCAAAAGATATCTAAGCACTTCTGTAAGATACTTAACATTTCCTCAGACAGAAGATAACTATGTATTTTCAAAGGGCTTTTTTGCTCCTTATAACATGAAAGAAAGCAGCTTGAAGTTGGATGTGTTTGGGGATCTACATGAAAGAAGAATGATAATGTGATTATAAAATTATTTGTAGCTCCTTCATCTCACCGGACACTTCAAATTGAGTATGTGAATAAAGGAAAGCAAGGGAACCTTGAAATGAAGCCTCTCTTCTCCATTATATATGTGGAGGAGAGGTAAGAGCAAAGTACGAATGACTTATAAAAGTAGACAAAAATGTGGTTTACAGTATTTGAATGGGCAAGCCCAACTTTTCCAGTTCTGGAAAGTTGGTAACAGGCTTACCTGCCAGCTTTTGAAAATATGTTCTGTACCCCAAGGCAGAGATCTGGGGGTTGATTTACTAAAGACAAATAGGGTGTTCACTTTGCAAGGGAAGTTCTAACTTGCAAGGAAATTTGCCTCAGAGTTTAGTGAATTTGGTGCGGTTTCAAGAATACCCAATCATGTGCAAGAAAAATTATCTTGCAAAGTGAATTCCTTTGGAAAGTGAACAGTTTACTTTGCTTAGTAAATCAGCCCCCTGGTCTCCATGAGTACATTCCGGACGTGTCACAATGCAAAGCCTAGGCTTGGAAATAACACTTTTGGAATCTTATGTCATTTGCCTGCTGTGGGCAGTCTTTTCCCCCCCAGCTATCAACACTGACTGTACATTGTACTTTTCAAGAAGTCACGGGGGGAAGAGGCTGCATCAAAGTGAGTGAATGAGCTGTATGGGACAACCTGATCACATTCTGCCAAGAATATAGACTATGCGCAAACAACCGGATTTGCATCACCATGTCATCTCTGGGCTAGCATAGCAGTCCACCAGATGCTGACCGTAGATGATGTCTGTAAAAAGTTGTCACTGGCCTTCGGGGTGGCTGACAAAGACAGACAATGCAAAGTGCTATGATGAAAAAATTCAGTAATCCAGATTTCAATTTAGTGCAGTCAATTAAAATAATAATTCTGATCAGGTAATATGGCTATTGGAGTTTGTTCTAAACCTTTTTAAAGGTTTAGTTTTTGGAGGAAGCTGGAAAGGTAAGATGCCCAATAGTTCATTAATCTCTAAAAGTGTATTCCCAGACCTGCAGCGCTGACTTGGTGGTCCCAATTTTCCTTCTGGATTTTATTTTACATTATGAACCCCTCCCCACCCCACTGGTAAAAAGGAGCAAAGCACTATTCTAGAGAGCTATCACTGATGGAGTCCTGAGGAAATCAGCTCACTTGATTATGCCTATGTGTAAAATGTCTCTTTTGGATGGGCTGATCTGCATATTAATCTGGCAGAGCTACCTTTTTTTTTCAGCGCCAAAGTATATAAAAACATTTTTTGGTTAAAAACCATCAAATTTTTTTTCCAAGTCCCATTGAAAAAATTTCCCTTTACTTCCTGTGCTGTAGATAATATGAAAAGGGAGAGGAAATCTCTTCAGTCGTAGATAGTTGTCACCAGACCAAATGTTCCCATTAGTAGAGTTTCTCTTTACTACACAACTTAAAATTTTGGATTTTTCCTCATCTCCAGTCCCAAGACAAAGGAGTGAATCTCACTAAAGGGGATACAGATAGCAGTAAAAACTAGACAGGGATTCAAATTTGTTTTTACTCTGCTCTCTAAAACACACTTGTCAAACACAAGGCCCAGGGGCCAAATTCGGCCCTCCAGGCCATTTCATGTGGCTCTCGCACCCCGGGGGAGGGGTGTAAGGGAGATGTGAGAAGCCTGTGAAAGAGAGCTGATTCCTGCACAATATGCATAGCAAACTCCTAAACCCTGCACTCTGTACATTGCGCACCTCTGAACTTTTTACGTAGCACATCTATGAACTCTGCACTCTGTACGTAGTGCACTCCTGATCACTGCACCCTGTATGTAGCGCATCCCTGAACTCTGCACTCTGTACGCAGCACACTCCTGAACTCTGCACTCTGTACGCAGCACACCCCTTAACTCCATACATAATGCACTCCAGGTATTTATTGCCCCTTTAGTATCCTCCCAGTTTGGCCACATCCACTGTTCGATGCGGTTTGTTGGGGGGGGGGGGGCGGGTGAGATTGACTTCCTGCACCTATTCTCTGAGAAAGTAAGCCTTGCAATAATTTATATAATCTTTACGGCCCTTTGAGGACAACCATATTGCTGAAGTGGCCCACAATGAATATAGGTTTGAAAATTCTGCTTTAAAACAAAACCAGTTTTGGCTTTAGATTGTAGGTTGCTAAAATGTGTCCTAAAACGTTTTAATCACATTTAGAGCATTTCCAAAATAATATTTTTTTTTCACTATTCCACTCACATGGGTGTAGATTTGCACTGGGTAAATAGCGTCTTTGGTGTATTTTTAACTTACTCACATTGTTATTGCATGGAAGCTGTTATCTGCAAAACAAACACATTCTTAATTTATCACCAGCAAGCTCTGTTACTTGTCATGGTAAAGGCCACAATGATTACATTGCAGCAATGTGGCATTTGAAATGTAACTATGAGGGGCAGTGAAGGGTTGGCACAACACTTATTGGCTGTGAAATGCACTTTGAAGTTCTGTTTATTTGAGAGATAATTACAATAATTCCCCAACATTTACTATACTGTATGTTTTGCTTTCTCTATGTTAAGGTTATTGAAATTAACATACTAATTTCCCCTAAGATGGGAATTAAACACTCACAAAAATGTTGTTTGTTTAACTACTTGCAGACCAGTCGCCGTACATATACTGCAGCAGGTCGGCTCTGTCCCACGAAAGAGCGTACCTGTACGTTGCATTGTGGGACCACTGGCGGGGGGTGCGCGCGCAGCCAGAGGCAGGTGAACATGCACATTTGCTACAGGGGAAGCCAATTCGCGGGTTCGGCGGACATGATTGCCGCCAGGCACCCGCGATTGCTCCCTCTGGAGACAGAATGCCAGTCTGCCATTGTAAACATGGCAGAACGCTGTTCTGTCAGTTATGAACACAGGGATCCTGTGTTCCTCTTATTTAGGAATATAGGTCTCTGTGTTCATGCAGTAAGTCCATCTCCCCACCCGGTTAGAAAGCACATCCTAGGGACACATTTAACCCTTTGATCGCACCTGGTGTTAACCACTTCCCTGCCAGTGTTATTAGGTCAGTAACAGTGCATATTTTTAGCACTGATTACTGTAGTAATGTCACTGGTCCCCCCAAAAGTGTCAAAAATGTCAGTTAGGTGTCTGATCTGTCCTCCGCAATGTCGCAGTCACGCTAAAAATCGCTAGTCGCCGCCATTTCCCGTAAAAAAATAAATAAATAAAATATGACATAAATCTTTCCCCTAGTTTGTAGATACAATAACTTTTGCACAAACCAATCAATATACACTTATTGGGAATTTTTTTACCAAAAATTTGTAGCAGAATACATATTGGCCTAAATTATGAAAAAATTTGATTTTTATTTTTTGTATTGGGAATGTTACATAGCAGAAAGTAAAAAAAAAAAAAAAAAAATTATATATATATATATATATATATATATATATATATATATATATATATATATATATATATATATATATTTTCAGAATTGTCAATTTTTTTTGTTTATAGCGTAAAAATAAAAATCGCAGAGGTGATCAAATACCATCAAAAGAAAGCTCTATTTGTGGGGGGAAAAAGGACATACATTTTATTAGGGTACAGTGTCGCATAACCGTGCAATTGTCAGTTAAAGTAACGGAAAAAAAAAGGCCCCGGTCAATGAGGGGGTAAATCCTTACGGTCCAGAAGTGGTTAAATGTACAACTCCCCCTAAGCAATTACCTTTTTTTTGGGATGCTACCTACTCACCAAGTTCATCAGAGTTTCAAAATATGGAGTTCCTAGTCCCCTCTGTTGGCTATTTTCTGCAATATTCTCTAATAGGTTCCGGTAACCAGGATGGGCACCGGGTATCCTAAAACATTCTAATAATTGGCAGTAGGGGGTGACAGAAACAGCATATCTTACCAGGCCTACAGACACAAGGGTATAGAAAACAAAAAACTATCAGCGCAAAACCCAACAGTGAATATAATAAACAAAATTACTGTGTCAAATGATATAAAATCATACAGTGCAAAAATATATGTGCATATATGGTGATATAAAGACCGGCAGCATACACTAAATTATGTCCACACCTCAAAATTAAAGTAACCAATATAAAGGAAGTGACACGCCAGATGAATGTGTAAAAATCAAATATTAGTGCATATAAACATCCATCAAACAGTCCATATAAAAATCGTGCTTTGTGTCCTCAAGTGTTAACAGGAAGCCAACATTCCCATAGGATATATCAAACACCTCTTGTGTGCAAATCCCTTCACCAGGTGAATTGGCCTCTCACCTCAACACAGGACCCAAACGGGTCAGCATCAGCTCACATGCAGATATACAGGACCCAGAGATCTCTTTCCAGCTTCTCAACTCTGGAATGAGGGCATATAATGTGGGGATAAAGAACAAACTATAGTGCTTTCTGTTTGCAATATAATGAACTTTTATTCAAATAGCACAAGGTACTCACATTTAACAGGCACTCAGCCGTGCCTGCTTGTATTAGCAGAGAAACAAATAGCGATACACGGAAGATCAGCGTCAGGCGCGCAGGCTCCGCCCCCTATACGCGTTACGTCAGATCGTTCAATCTCTCATTGACTTCTTCTGTAGCCTATGGGAATGTTGGCTTCCTGTTAACACTTGAGGACACAAAGCACGATTTTTATATGGACTGTTTGATGGACGTTTAAATGCACTAATATTTGATTTTTACACATTCATACAGACACAAAGGCCCAGCTGAGCTCTAACTAGGATTCATGCTTCTTTCTTTTAGCTTGCAGCATTGATTTTTCTTTGTTTGTTTCTATGCCAATGTAGGAATCCTCTCTTAACCTAGAGTATTTCTAATATCAGTTTATTGTTTACAACAAGGCTGTAGCTAGCCTGAGCTTTGTTTATGTGTTCTGGGTTTGTTAAGTTTTTCCTATGCCCAGGGGCATTCTTTGCTTCTCCTTGCTTCTGGGGAGTGTTCTTCAGTAGATAGAGATAGAGGATATAGTGTATTAGGTTATGAATATTTATTCTGACCTGGACTGATGCTAGTGTTGTGTGCTGAGGAAGAGGGTAAATAATTGGAGACAGCTTCTAGAAGGGATCATGCCTCCCCGTGCCTCCCTGGCTATGCCTGTTGAGGGTGTGCATTACAGGGAAAGGTGCCATTTCCCCAATGGTATCATAGGCAGCAGTAATAATTCAGCATATTGGAAATGTGTTCTTTTTCAATGTATTGAACTACATTATGTAAAAACAATCTTATTTGTAAAGGATTCCCATTCAATTTTACCAGGAAATGCATTGGTTTATTCCAGGGAACTCTGGTGTCCCTCCACAATCCAAAAACTTAGCAGTAGGTTAGTTTACATCTAGGGATATTTTGCCCTAAAATATATGTTCGAATTTGAAAAGGACAACAAACTGTAAGTTAATTTGGACATAGAGATTAATGCAAATGAATTAGCTTCTCCACAAAGCTCTGTGGAAGATGTCACACCTTTATAATTGAGTAAAATAAATACATAAAGCACTGTCAGTTTGTATGGCTATAGTTATAATATATAAACTCAAAGAATATCAATTAAAATATGCTTTGGAATGCAATCAAAAAGTCAAACAGTCAAAGGCCCTCATAGTGTCAAATTCAACCAATTTAAAGTATTGCTAAAGTCAAAATGTTTTTGAATTTTAGACTGGAAGACTTTAGAAGAGGTTAAAACCAGTTTTCCATCTATGTCCCTCTGGGGAGGATTCCCTGCACTTCCTGTCCTATAGACTCATCAGGAAGTGAGAGGAATCTCTCCAAAGTAAGGGAAATATGCCTTAAATAGTTGTTACTGCAATATATTTTCCACCCTGAAAGAATTTCCTCTCATTATTTCTGTTACAGTGACAACTTTTGGATTTCCCTTTTACCTTTGGTCCCAGAGACAAGAGTCACCAGGATTATTAAAGAACACAAAATAAATAAATAAAGAAATGATAGATGAACACATACCTAATCCAGCAAAAATGAAAAAAAAATGAAAGGTTTGGCTTTAGATACACTTTTTTTAACCTCTTCCTGCCCGCTCTATAGCCCAAAGACTGCTACAGCGTGGGCCTAATATTTGCTGGGAGGGTGTCTATGTACATCCTCCCGTGCATGAGCTGCCTGCGTGCCTGACAGCGTGAGGAGAGAAAAAAAAGCTGATTACTGGCTTCTGTCAGAGGGACATCGGTCCCGAACACAGAAAGAGCCACTGCCACCTCATCTGTGCCCACCAGTGCCACCTGCGAGTGTCCACCAGTGCCATATACCAGTGCAAATCAGTGCTGCCTATCAATTCCCACAAGTGCCACCTATCAGTGTCTCATCATCAGTGCTGCCTATCAGTGCCCACCAATGCCACCTATCAATTCCCACCAGTGCCACCTATCAGTGCCTCATCATCAGTGTTGCCTATCAGTGTCACCTACCAGTGCCTATCAGTGCCCATCATTGCCATCATCAGTGCCCATTAGTGCCACCTATCAGTGCCACCTATTAATGGCCTTCAGTGTCACCTATAAGTGTCTTTCAGTGCCGCCCATCAGTGTCCATGAGTGCCACCTATCAGTGCAACCCATCAGTGCCAAATATCAATGCCACCTATCAGTGCCCGCCAGTGCTGCCTTATCATCGCCCAGCAGTGCTGCCTTATTAGTGCCTATCAGTGTCCATCAATACAGCCTAGCAGTGACTATCAGTGCCCATCAGTTCAGCCTCATCAGCGCACATCAATGAAGGAGAAAAATTTCCTGTTTGCAAAATTTCATAACCAACTATGAAGAATGTTTTTTTTTTTTTTTCTTTCAAAATTTTTGGTCTTTTTTTTTTTTTGTTTAGCAAAAGATAAAAACCCCAGTAGTGAATAAATACCACCAAAAGAAAGCTTTATTTGTGTGAAAAAAAATGATAAAAATGTAATTTGGGTACAGTGTTGCATGACCGCACAATTGTCATTCAAAGTGCTACAGAGCTGAAAGCTGAAAATTGGTCTGGGCAAGAAGGGGGTTTAAGTGCCCGGTAGGCAAGTGGTAAATAAAGCTATTGTTGTGACACATTTGGTGCAATACTAATGTTATGCTTGTTGTTAGATTTTGTATTTTGTGTTCCTATGAAAGTTGTTCCTCTCTCTTCACAGTCTCTAGAAGACCAAGTATGGGATCTGTTATGTCAGGCTGATGAGACAGCTGAACAGCATAAAGACCAAAGTCAAATATATGATGCCATGGCAGCAACTCTAAAGGAAGCCTGGGATTCCCTTATCAGTGTGTTGGAAAAAAGAAGAGACTTGTTACATATCACTTCTGAATTCTTCAATACTGCAGTGCAGGTTCCTATTTTTATTACAGCATATAACACGTATGCATCAATCAACATCACTAAGCAGTCATAGATGTGGCTCATGGTGCCACCTAGTGGGTTTCCATTATTTCATTTAAACACATTATACTTACCTGCCCTGTGTAGTGGTTTTGCACAGGGCAGCGCAGATCCTCCTCTTCTCGGGTCCCTTTTTGGCTCTCCTGGCCCCTCCCTCTTGTTGAGTGCACCCACAGCAAGCAGCTTTCTTTTGGGGCATCCGAGCAGAGCTGCAGCTCCCTGTATCCATTCAGATATGGAGCTGCTGTTCGGCCCCACCTCTCTCTTTCCTGATTGGCTATCTGAAATTGATTGACATCAGTGGGAGCCAGTGGCACCGCTGCTGTATCTCAGCCCATCAGGAGAGAGAGTCCCGAGTGGCTGAGGCATTCGTGGACATCACTGGATAGAGAGGGGCCTCAGGTAAGTATTAAGGGGGCTGATGGCAGCTACTGCACACAAAGGCTATTTACCTTAATGCATAGAATGCACTAAGGCAAAAAACCAAAACCTCTGCCTTTACAACCAATTAAAGCCAAGGTTGTCTAGATTCTTTAGATCTTTTCATTATACATTGTAATGATCATTTCACCGAAAACTGGTGTTCCGTTACATAGTTACTTAGTTTATAAGAATGAAAAAAGACACACTGTGCAGTTCAACCTACGGAATTTGTGTGTGATTTTAATTCTTTAACAATTCCCCAATGTCACCAGTGTATGTACAGTAGCTCTGCATTCAGGGCATTCTGAGTGTGCTATCAATGCATACATAGAGTGCTGTGGCACGATCATGAATCCTGTACACATGCACAGAAATGATGTCATCGTGGTCCATCCATTTAAATGGCCAGACCTGCATAAACCCACAACAAATATCGGGTGAAGACGGAAGCATTGGCAGCGGTGACAACAAGTCAGTGGAGGGCTCCATTTAAAAGGTAAGCTTGTCATAATATATTAGTATTCAGTGTAAACTAGCACATTATGGCAAAGGCTGGCTGGAGGATCATGTCATGATTGAGGTCCACAACCCCCTTATTCATTTTGCTGCCCTTCATTAAACTCCTTCAAATTCACCAACATCTTTCCTGAGGATTGGCAATCAAAACTGAACTGCATATTCAAGATGAGGCTGAACCAGTGTTTTGTAAAGGGATACTATTATTGATTTATCTCTTGAATATATGGCCTAAACATGAGCTATTGATCTCAACCTCTATATCATTAACCACTTGCCGACCGCTGCAAGTACGTATACTGCGGCGGTCAGCCCGTGCAGGCAAAGTGACATACCGGTACGTCACTCGCCTGTGTGCCAATAGGGGGCGAGCACGCGCCGCTGGAGGCGCGCTCCCGCCCCCGCTCGTTCACGGATACCTCCGCGCGAGTGACCGGCGGACCCGATGTCCGCCGGTCACTCGCGATCGTCAGTTACAGAGGGAGAAAGGCAGGCGGCTAATGTAAACAAAGCCGCCTGTCATTCTCCCTTGTGTAACAGCAGAGATCATACGGTCCTGCTATGTAGGACTGTAAATCTCTGCTGTTACATGAACAGCCACATCCAATCACAGTTAGAAACACGCCCCTAGGGACACACTTAAACCCTCCTTCTCCAATAAAGTTAACCCCTTCCCTGCCAGTGTAATTTTTACAGTAACAGTGCATATGTATAGCACTGATTACTGTAGTAATGTCACTGGTACCCCCAAAAGTGTCAAAAATGTCAGTCAAGGGTCCGATCTGTCCGCCGCAATGTCGCAGTCCCGCAAAAAAATCGCAGATCGCTGCCATTACTCGTTAAAAAAAATTTTCGTTATCAAAATACGCTTATTGCGATTTTTTTTACTAAACATATGTAGCAGAAAACAAATTGGCCAAAAATGTTAAAAAATTTTGATTTTTACATTTTTTGGGGGGAATTTAATATAAAAAAATGTGAAAAAAAATGTTATTTTTTCAAAATTTATGCTCTTTTTTTTGTTTATAGCGCATGATCAAAAAATCGCACAGGTGATCAAATACCACCAAAAGAAAGCTCTGTTTGTGGGGAAAAAAAAGGACGTCAAATTCGTTTAGGTACAGCGTCGCACGACCGCGCAATTGTCCGTTAAAGTCACGCAGTACCGAATCGCAAAATAGGGCCTGGTCAGGAAGGGGGTAAAATCTTCCGGGGCTTAAGTGGTTAATAAACAAATTGAACTGCATTGGGCCCAAGACAGAACCCTGGGACACACCACTCACAACTTTAGACTATTTAGAGAACAAGTCCTTTATCACTACTTTCTGGACCCCCTCATGTAACCATTATCTTATCCATACACGTACAATTTTATCAACTCCACACCTTATTTTATAGATTAAATGTTTATTAGTTACAGTGTTAAATGTCCACTGGACTTCCACCACCCAATTTCTCACTTACTTCCTTGTAGAACGATAACAGGTTGGTCTCACAAGTCATGGTAGATGCTAAAAAATGAATCTCCCTACAGCATCTTATCTCTGCCAGGGGCTCTTTTGCTAGTATGAGGGAATACAACTCTTCTAGTTTGATTTATTTTATATAATGGAGAATGTAACAAGAGATGCTTTAACATTCAAAGGTGGGTTGGAACACCAAAAACTCTCAGGTTTACAGGAACAGAGGTAGGTATTATTACAAGGAGGTCTAACTGCTGTAGCCTCTGAGACACAGAAAAACAGGGCTGACTCGTTCACCTATAATTGTCACTTTTAGGTGGATTGGCTTGGATCAGTATTATTGACAATAAGTGTTGGAGATTATTCGGCATGGAATATTGTCAGTAGAACAATGACTACATCCTATCAGATGCAGCTACTGCTCAGATATTCAGAAAGCCATAGGTGCAGTGGCTTGGGCTACTGCATTACTGCAACATGTGAGTCTAAAGGAGGTCTAAATTATCCCCTCTTCCTCCTGATAACTAAATCCCCTTGTACTTACTTTAGATTAGTGGGTAATGCAGTCCAAGAGCCTGCATCATACCAGGAGGCACTCAGTTAGAGAAGCCTCCCTGTAGGCTTAAAACAAGTACGCTTTTCTAATCAGGGCTATGATGAACACAGTACCTCTGGCACTCTGCACCTTGACATTTCCCTGTCACTCGGAACCCCTGTCACTAAACCTCCCTGCGCCCCCGACTCTGAACCTCCCTGCCTCCCAGCACCCCTAATACTGAAACACTAAGGTTGGCCATACATGTTAAATTTGCTTGTACAATTTTCTTTTAGATTTACATTAAACTATGTAGCGCAAGGGCCTGCCCTAATTGGATACAATTAAAAGTTGTTTAGTTTTGACCTCATATTATATGGTTTTGGTAAATCTAAAGGAAAATTGTACAAGACAATTGAACGTCGCTTTCTATCCGCTAGCAACTCTGCTGCTAAAAAATCCACCACTTCTCCCTCCTGTCCTTGCTCCCCATTATCCCCGTTTCAGGGGCATGCAGAGAGGAAAAGAACCTGAGCATTAACCACTTAAGCCCCGGAAGATTTTACCCCCTTCCTGACCAGGGCCTATTTTGCGATTCAGCACTGCATGACTTTAACAGACAATTGCGCGGTCGTGCGACACTGTACCCAAATGAAATTGACGTCCTTTTTTTTCCCACAAACAGAGCTTTCTTTTGGTGGTATTTGACCACCTGTGCGATGTTTTGATCATGCGCTATAAACAAAAAAAGAGCAAGAATTTTGCAAAAATAACAATATTTTTCAAATTTTTTATATGAAATTCCCCCCCAACAAAATGTAAAAATCAAAATTTTTTAACATTTTAGGCCAATTTTTTTTTACCATATGTTTGGTAAAAAAAAAATCGCAAAAAGCGTATTTTGATTGGTTTGCGCAAAAGTTATTGCGCTTACTAACTAAGGGAAAGATTTTTGTCATTTTTATTTTTAACGAGTAATGGCGGCGATCTGCGATTTTTTTTTTGCGGGACTGCGACATTGCGGCGGACAGATCGGACCCTTGACTGACATTTTTGACACTTTTGGGGGTACCAGTGACATTACTACAGTAATCAGTGCTATACATATGCACTGTTACTGTAAAAATGACACTGGCAGTGAAGGGGTTAACTTTATTTGAGAGGGAGGGGTTAAGTGTGTCCCTAGGGGTGTGATTCTAACTGTGATTGGATGGGGCTGTGTGTGTAACAGCAGAGATCTACGGTCCTACATAGCAGGACCGTATGATCTGTGCTGTTACACAGGGGAGAATGACAGGCGGCTTTGTTTACACTAGCCGCCTGCCTTTCTCCCGCTGTACCGGAGGATCGCGAGTTGAGTGGCGGACATTGGGTCCGCGGCTCACTCGTCACTCGCGCTGGGGGGGGGGATGTCTCCGTGAGCGAGCGGGAGCGTGCCTCCGGCGGCGCGCGCTCGCTCCCTAGAGCCTCACAGGCTAGTGACCTACCCATACATCACTTTGCCTGTGAGGGGCTGACTGCCGCCGTATATAGTCAGGCGGCAGTCGGCAAGTGGTTAAGCCTCTGAGCTTGCATTAAAGGTTATACACATCACATTTTGCATTATTATTTAAGCCTGTATATTATATGTATTGCTAAAAGTAGGTAGCTTGCAAGATTTCTATGATTTATAGTATGAACTTGAAGGTGTATTTTTTGCAGTAGCTTTTAGTCTATGGAACAGACAAGAATTTATAAGCATTTGTTCATGCTGTTTCTCATCAGATTTCAATATATGCTCCTTTCTTCTGCCTTTTTAGTTTGCTGATGCAGTTGATAATGCAGAGGCCTTTCTCCAGAACATACAAGAAACTGTCGAAAATATTCCAGAATGCCTGCAACAGCACCAACAGCATACAAGAGGTAAGGAATGCCTTTCATGTAAATGGTCTTCATGTATAAAAGTTATTAAGTGTAAAGAAAACCTGTACTGCAGCAAATATGCAATTGCTCACCTCCACTTTTGAAAATGCTAATTGCTTATCTCTCATAATGGTCCAGTAGTCCTTTATTTGTCACAGACTATTACAGATATGCAGATCAGGAATTCTGACTTGTTCTGGGTCAATGACTCAAACATATTGAAACCACAAGATCAGAAGAAGACCTGGGCAACCAGCATTTTCCAGAACCTCCATATTTATCTCAATATTGAGTTCCTTTAAAAACATCTGGAAAAAAAGGTTTTCCACTATGAATGCAATATTTCTTTCCAGGTTTGGGTAATCTGGCAAGCATGGCAGAAAGGTTAATTAATCTGATTACAAATGAAGGACCTAGATGAAAATGACATGCCTTATTTTAGATTTCCACAAGAAAAAAAGAATAATAAAAGTAAAATACAGTGCACGCATTGAATCCTTTATTAATTTTGTCTGATCAAAAAACCTGAAAAATCATTATTACTGTCTTAAATAACCAGGCTACCCCTATACATTTAACCCTCCAGAACAAGCTCAATAAAAGCCCCCCCAAAAAGGACCAACTGAACCCTATTATCAATGTAGATGTGGCTAGCGATATGTAATCCAGACTATGACAGCAACTTATGCTGAACAGCTGCAAACAAGGTAGGGGATCCCATGCTGTAAAGTTATATTACCAAACATGTACCCCCTCAAAAATCCCCAAATAGGGTGAGGGTGCCAATAATATATATTTTTTTAATATTAGTCTTAAAAGAAAACCCCATAGGTGTGTTCTATAAGAGTTACAAGTAGTGAAGAATACACGAAAAGTAACAGGATCACCTCCAATTCTCAATGCCCATGAAAAAGGTCATTCGTGAGCTAGCGTGTACATGAAATGAAACCATATATGTGTTGTGCTGTCATATAAATAATAAATACAAATTTGCTAAAAAGTCATTAATGAGTCCAGATCAAAAATTATATCACTATCAAAAAAAAAAAAAGAGTCCAGTGCAAATAAAATGAGAAAAGTTCTAATTTAAGTTCTAAGTTCTAGTACTGTGTCCCAAATGTCAGAGGTTAGGATCATCTTCCTAATCACCACATTGCACTTAAACATGCGACACAAATTTTGCTTACCAGAAGGTCAGACCCCAAAGCATAAGAGGTCTAACAGTGCTTTTGGGCAACACATTCCACTAATGGATTGATGGATAGACTTAGCAGCCTCCGATCACTCCACTTGTTAACTGAATAGATGGATGAATGGAAGTCATCCTCCACATCTACAGTATGCCGTCCAGACTGATAGATCAGAGCCTCCACTACCACAGTCTGCTGCCTGGATGAATGGATAGGTATGCGTATGTCTCCACTCTTTTAGCAACAGAAAAGCCACATAAAAGACAGCATACAAAATAGGAAGGGAGAGTCGCTCATAGTTTACTAATCAAAATAAGCTTAATAAAAAAAGTTGGTGGAGGACCACAAAATAAAAAGAACTAGGCACAACTTTTCAAAGTCCTTCCAATATCCCTTTCAATTGGTGGAGAAACATAAAGAAAAAAGATAATTTATGTATTATGTCTCAAAGTCCTTCTAATATCCTTCTTCAATTGGTGGGGAACCATCAGGAAAAAAGAAAACTATTGTACCTGTAGTACTCTCCTCTAGTTAGGCTTCTAGGCTAAATTTAGTTTTTGTCTTTACTGCAGTCATTGGAGCAGTGATTTATTAATTTTGTCTGGTCAGGTTTTCCTAGTTGGGTGTTTGAATTCTCTCACCTGCTTGAGGAAGAAGCTTCTGGAATATAGGGCAGGAGTCAAAAGAACAGTATGAAACTTTATCATGTCTCAGCTAATCCCCAGAAGGAGGCATCCAGAAGGTGGTTGAAAAGGTGATAATTGTTTGGGAAGCATTTCCAGAGTGTTCTTTCCTCTCTAGGTAGGGCTCCAGATCCTCTGGGGCTGCTGCCCCTGAGAGATACCTAGAAAGAAACATGAATTGCAGTCTGGGCCTCAGTAGGAGCTGGACTGAGGACCTGGAGAAGTTTGCTAAAGGATTATTTGATGGAGGACATTATCCTAGAGTCCTGGTCTGGAGCAGGATCTTTTGTCTCCCTCACTGAGGAGCTACCTGTGGATGCTGGGTGGCAGACAGCTCCTGGGACATTGTGAGTAAAAACCTTGCTGTGGACTCATGTGTGTGCAAGTGCTAGAAGGAAACTAAGTGCCAGAGGATGCTATATGGACTGGGACTGTTCCTATAGAGTCCTAGATATACTGGCAATGCCCTGTTACCTCCAGAAAAGGCTGCTTAGAGAAGATTAGTGAAAAGTTGTCCCCTTGTTGTTTCTGTTATTCTTTGGAGTATCCTGATCCCTGAACCCCCTGAGCCTGACTGAGCCTGTATTGTCAGTGTACATGGAACAGTGTCTGTGGCAGACAGCCTCTGTACTTGTACTAGCTAGGGAGACCTGGAGCACTACATACCAATTCCTAAAGTGCTATTAAACCTTAAAAAAATAAAATTAAAAATTAAATTGCACCTTGCCAATTTTTACATGTGGTGGTGATTTTTTTCCTTTATTTTAACCTTATGATCCAGCCAGCAAGCCCATTATGTTCCTTTAACACACTAAGCTGTAGAGGGTTGGGACAGTAGCAGTTAGAGAGTTGAGACATACCATTTAATAGTGACAGATGTGCTTACAATAGACAGCTTTTATAGATTTATGCAAAACCTTTATCCCAAAAAGGACAACATCTGTTTGCTGTAACTGTTTAAAGTGTGTTAGCTGGAGTTCCAGCTTCAATTTGTTAGTCAAGTTCATCTAAATCTGCTAGTACATCTAATACTACTCTCTCCAAAAACTGACAATACTGCTGTCCACAGGTGTCTGCTTTAATGCTTCATCCAGAATGCAGACATCGTAAGACAGCAAGTGTGTTACTGGCCAGAACACCAGGTGAAATAAAGGAAAAACAAAAAAGGAAACTAATGCAGACACCACATCTAAGAACTGTTAAAATGCAATATATTGCATTTTTGTTTTTAGGTTTAATACCACTTTAATGTCCTTCTTTAAAGTGGTATTAAAGTCCTTCTTTAAAGTCCTTCCCTTGGTCAAGGCCCCACCATATACCCAGCTACTTTTTAGGAAAACAAATGACTTATATGAATGAGCATCAAAGTTGCTTCTTCTTTTAGTAAAGTGTAATTCAGTCCCAAAATACCATAGTCAGATGCTACACCTGTTCACCTAATACTTATCAGCTAGGTGATCTTGAGATCACATGCATCATCCCTCCATGGGCATCCACAATTCATAGACTCCTTGTAGGGTGACTTGAAAGGGAATATCATCCTACCCAGCTACCATGTTATATTTGTGGCTCCCATTCAGTGCACATGCATATATTTTATTTTAACCCAGGCAAATTTTGTACCTGCCTGACCAAGCCATACAGCATTTACTGTGACACCTATATATTAAATTATTATCCACAATGGATAATTAGAGTTGTCATACATGGCTCGGAACTTCCAAACATAGCAAACAATTTGAGCATCGTTTGCGACAATCAAGCAGCTCATACAATCAGGAAGGAGTGCTCGATCACTACACCCCAATCACATCAGCTGCGAGACACCGGTGTGAGACTTAAGCCTCTGTTGGCTAAGCTTAGGTGCAAAATTTGCAGTAAATACTCCACATTACGATGATGGATCACTTCACTCCAATCACATCAGCTGCGAGACACCTGTGTGAGATTCAGAGATTCAAGCCTCTTTTGGCTTAGCTTAGGTACAACATTTGCAGTAAGCACTCCACATCATGATGATGGATCTCTACATCCCAATTAGATCAGCTGCCAGGCACCAGTGAAAGATTCAAGCCTCTGTTGACTTAGTTTAGAAACAACATTTGCAGTAAATTCTCCACATCACAATGACAGATCTCTACACCCCAATCACATCAGCTGCGAGGCACTGGTGTGAGACTCAAGCCTCTGTTGACTAAGCTTAGGTACACTTCCCACCAGACAGGGAGGAGAGAGGACGGACTACAGCGAAGCATCAGGAAGGAATTGGGAACCGACTACTGGGGGACAAGTATCCAACTGAGGTGGACATCCACACAAAAATGCACTAAGACTCTACATCTCAGAATAAGATCCTCCAAAAACAGAGGAATTAAGGAATCCTATATCTGAACTAATTCAAAGAAATACACAGTCCCTGATGTGACTGACACATGTAGGATCCAATCTGGAATAAACACATATCTCTGTATTGACAGAAGTGATTGAACAGGTGTATGCCCCAATTGGCAACACTCGTCCAATATTGATTGATGCGGCTAAGGTTCTTGCTGTTCTAAAGGGATAAACATAATTACACATGGAGAGAAAAAATTGATAACTTGTGACTACTACCCTTGACAAAGGCTCATTTAAGAGCCGAAACGCGTTGGAAAAACGCAGGAGAAACTCTCTGACAAGACAGAGATTTATCCTAAATAGTCCCTAAAATAAACACCTGTCACAAAAACTCTCAACTATTCACACCTCTCTTCACTTGGGTCTATAACCCTTCACGATTGATTTTTGTATTTTGTATATACACCACTCAGTATAAGACATTAAATACTTGTCTTATTTTACTACTCTGTATTGTTACCATTATTATTATTACTTGCCTCAAAAGTCCCCACTCATGAATTTGGCTTGAGGTACCAACCCCTAAAAACATTTGCAGTAAATACTCCACATCACGATGATGGATCTCTTTAGCCCAATCACATCAGCTGCAAGACACTGGTGTTAGATTTAAGCCTCTGTTGGCTTAGCTTAGGTACAATGTTTGCAGTAAATACTCCATATCACAATGACAGATCCCTACACCTCAATCACATCAGCTGCAAGGCACTGGTGTGAGACTCAAGCCTCTGTTGGCTTAGCTTAGTTACATTTGCAGTAAATACTCCACATCATGATGATGGATCTCTACACCCCAATCACATCAGCTGCAAGGCACTGGTGTGAGATCCAAGCCTCTGTTGGCTTAGCTTAGGTACAACATTTGTAGTAAATAATCCACATCAAGATGATGGATCTCTTCATCCCAATCACATCAGCTGCGGCACACCAGTATGACATTTAAGCCTCTGTTGGCTTAGCTTAGATATAATATTTACAGAAAATACCCCACATCACAATGATTGATCTCTTCACCCCAATCAAATCACCTGCTATGCACCGGTGTGAGATTCAAGCCTCTGTTGGCTTAGATTAGGTACAACATTTGCAGTAAATACTCCACATCATGATGATGGATCTCTTCAACCCAATCACATCAGTTGCGAGACACCGGTGTGAGATTCAAGCCTCTGTTGGCTTAGCTTAGGTACAACATTTGCAGTAAATACTCTATATCACAACGACAGATCCCTACACCTCAATCATATCAGCTGCAAGGCACTGGTGTCAGACTCAAGCCTCTGTTGGCTTAGCTTAGTTACAACATTTGCAGTAAATACTCCACATCATGATGATGGATCTCTTCACTCCAATCACATCAGCTGTGACACACCGGTGTAAGATTCAGGCCTCTGTTGGCTTAGCTTAGGTACAACATTTACAGTAAATACTCCACATCACAATGATGGATCTCTTCAACCCAATCACATCAGCTGTGACACACCGGTGTAAGATTCAGGCCTCTGTTGGCTTAGCTTAGGTACAACATTTACAGTAAATACTCCACATCACAATGATGGATCTCTTCAACCCAATCACATCAGCTGTGACACACCGGTGTAAGATTCAGGCCTCTGTTGGCTTAGCTTAGGTACAACATTTACATTAAATACTCCACATCACAATGATGGATCTCTACACCCCAATCACATCAGCTGCAAGGCACCAGTGTGAGATTCAAGCCTTTGTTGGCTTAACTTAGGAACAACATTTGCAGTAAATTCTCCACATCAATATGATGGATCTCTACACCCCAATCACACATCAGCTGCAAGGCATTGGTGTGAGATCCAAAGCTCTGTTGGCTTAGCTTAGGTACCACATTTGCAGTAAATACTCCACATCACGATAGATCTGTACACCTCAATCACACCAGCTGCGAGGCACCAGTGTGTGATTCAAACCTCTGTTGGCTTAGCTTAGATACACCATTTTCAGTAAAAACTCCACATCACGATGAGGTTCCAGAGAAAAACAATACATTTTTAATTGTTACATCAGGCTAAGCACACAGTCATGCAGGAATGCTGACACATTTCAGCCAGAGTGGCCATAGTCATAGCTAATGACAATAATGTGAACTATTCACTGCAAATCAAGCACCTCAGGCAGAAACAACCACTTCTGAATTCTTGCTGTTAAACATAAATATTTTCCAACAAACTGGACTTTTTGTGAAAAAAATCTAATTTTCTCCACATGCTAACAGCAACACACTCCTAGAGATTGCTTTGTTTTAAATCAGTCTGATTAGACTAACAGACACTGGAAAAGGCAGTGAAGGCCAATCACAATGCAGGAAGCATAGTCTGTATACATAACAAGCAATTTGCTTGTTATGTATACAGCGGCCGCAGTGAGGGAACGTCTTCTACTGTCTGTGTCTGTGATGACTCTGAGCTGAGTGAGAGCAGCGCCGCGGCCCACCGGGACAATGCCCGGTCTGCCCTATGGCCAGTCCGTGCCTGCGAGCAAATATGATTACCCTATGTACATATACTGTACAACTAAAAGCTGTCAACGGAAAAGTTATAAAAAATGAATTTATTTAAATTAATTTAATCACATTTAAATATATCCAAAACATTAAAAAAAAAAAATCTTTCTATGATCAGTTTAAGGATAAATGTTATACGCTGGTGAAGTTCAGATAGATGATATTTAAAAGATTGGGAATGCACAAAAATGAACAAAAAATCGTTTTTTTGAAAGTTCCCTTTTTTCTTTTAAGCTGTTTTAGAGCGATCCCTTGCCTTGCTGAACAAAAGTCAGGAAGTCACTGAATTTATCCAGCAGTTCACATCTCAGCAGCCAGTTTCCAGCTCGGAGATGATAAAGGGGGCTCGTTGCAGCTGCTCCAGAATTGAAGACCTTCTGGAACTGCTACAAGACAGAAGGAGGCAGCTAGATAAGAAGATGAGGCAGAAACGACTAAGGCTGGAGTACGGCTTGCAGGTCAGCCAATGGCACCAACAAGAAGACAAGGTAATGGAGTGAGGAGCTCAGCACCTGTTTCCCTAGGTCAGAGCTGTGAAGCCGGTGTCACCGCTCAGCATGTTGTTTAGTGGGAAGAAAACTGTTTACCCATCTGTGGCTCCGCGTACCTCCCTGCACAGTGGCACGTAAAAGACCTTAAAATGCTTGCCATCTGTTATCAGTATGTGAGCTTTGCCTTAATGGTATGAATTACTCACTATAGAAAGGATTTCCCGAACAAATATTTTTAAATGTATCTGGTTTCTCATAGAAAGGTTATATTTGGGAAACAAAGTTTTAGAATCTATCCTGCATTCGTTGGAACTAAAAAACAACTCTATACAACAAGCAAAAGTGGTTATTAAACTGTCCATGCTCTTCATTTTATTAGTTTATCTGTAATCCAAATATACACTATATTGTCAAAAGTATTGGGACACCTGCCTTTGCACGCACATTAACTTTAATGGCATCCGAGTCTTATCCGTAGGGTTGGCCCACCCTTTGCAGCTATAATAGCTTCAACTCCTCTGGGAAGGCTGTCCACAAGGTTTAGGAGTGTGTCTATGGGAATGTTTGACCACTCTTCCAGAAGCAGATTCATGAGGTCAGGCACTGATGTTGGATGGGAAGGCTGGGCTCGCAGTCTGCGCTCCAATTCATCCCAAAGGTGTTCTATCGGGTTGAGGTCATCCCCCTAGGTAACCATAAGAGCAAGAAGGTTGTAGCCTGCATCCTGGACATCCACCAGGTTCTAGGCAAAGGCCTATGTTTTCCTGTGCATGATTCGGCTTGTAAAACCTTGTAGGACCACTATTGTTTTCCCTCTGATACAATGGTGCCTAGAGGTTTCTTAGGTATTCCACCTCTTCCCATCAACATAGACAAAATTGAAATGGTGCCTAAGAGATGTTTGATCATACCTGTACAGCTGACTGTCCTCCAGTGCCCACATACCTTTCCCTGGAAAAGTATGGGTTCCCCTGTTAGTATGGTAATGGCATTCCTATTGTATAGTATTATTAGGTTGTGGTGCTTTTGAATACATTGATGTAACAAAATTTATGGTCATTTTCAATATTGTTTCCATATTTACTATGGTCGGGACACATTTTGAAAATATAACAAATATTGCATATTAATAGTAACTTTCTGTTTAGTGAGCACGTGGAGCTGTAGGCTAATTTTTACACGGTTTTCACTTTCCATTTAGTACTTACTGTATATAGCCTACTGTTTACAGAACTCTGTAGCTTAAACTGACATTTGACAAGCTGATAATGGCTTTGTCCAAAGTTTAAGTCAGATAATGCAAAGCATCAAAACTGTTTCTGCTGTGCTTTTTCCTTAACCACTTAAGCCCCGGAAGATTTTACCCCCAACCAGGGGGTATTTTGCGATTCGGCACTGCGTGACTTTAACGGACAATTGCACGGTCGTGCGATGCTGTACCTAATCGAATTTGACGTCCTTTTTTTCCCACAAACAGAGCTTTCTTTTGGTGGTATTTGATCACCTGTGTGATTTTTTGATCATGCGCTATAAACAAAAAAAGAGCAAAAATTTTGCAAAAATAACAATATTTTTCACATTTTTTTATATGAAATTCCCCCCCCAAAAAAAAGTAAAAATCAAAATTTTTAAAATTTTTGGCCAATTTGTTATCTGCTACCTATGCTTGGTAAAAAAAAATCACAATAAGCGTATTTTGATTGGTTTGCGCAAAAGTTATTGCGTTTACTAACTGAGGGAAAGATTTTTGTTGTTTTTTTTTTTTAACGAGTAATGGCGGTGATCTGCGATTTTTTTTGCCGGACTGCGACATTGCGGCGGACAGATCGGACCCTTGACTGACATTTTTGACACTTTTGGGGGTACCAGTGACATTACTACAGTAATCAGTGCTATAAATATGCACTGTTACTGTAAAAATGACACTGGCAGGGAAGGGGTTAACTTTATTGGGGAAGGAGGGGTTAAGTATGTCCCTAGGGGCGTGTTTCTAACTGTGATTGGACATGGCTACTGGTGTAAGAACAGAGATCAACGGTCCTACATAGTAGAACCGGTGATCTCTATTTTTACGAAGGGGAGAATGACAAGCGGCTTTGTTTACATTAGCTGCCTGCCTTTCTCCCTTCACGGCGCACGATCGCGAGTGACCGGAGGACATCGGGTCCGCCAGTCACACGCACTGACTTCTTAGGGAACGAGCCAGGGCGGGCGCGCGCCTCCGCGGGCGCGCTCGCCCGCTATTGGCTCACAAGCCAGTGACAGGCTAGTGACGTACCAGTACGTCACTTTGCCTGGCCGGGGCTGACCGCCGCAGTATATGTACTTGCGGCGGTCGGCAACCGGTTAACTTACCCATAATCCTCATGTATTACATTTCTATTTGTAAAAGAAAGCTTGTACATATATAGTAAAAATGGACCAAACATTCATGAAAAATGTATATGTATAAATATATAAAACTGCCGCAAAACCAATAAACAGTCACTTGAAAGGGTGAGTCTACTGAAAAATGAGCAACAACTTAGATCAGTCCCGGACTGGATACTATGCCAACTTCCCTGAACTTTTGGCCTCATCAAGCTCCAGTCATAGTTCAGTTTCCCTTATTAACTTGATTCCAGACATTGGGGTAAATTCCCATTGATTTACATGTTGTAGAAATAAATTGTGTTGCCAAGTATGATGCTGTGACTTGTGCTAATATGAAACCAATGTTAAGTATCTATAGATTGATGTTATCATCCCCAAAGGCAGATAATGTTGGCTATTTACCAGGGGCAGACTGGCAACTTTCGGCCCAGGGGGCAAGTACAGACCAGAGGCCCATGGTGCAGCGACTTGGCCCCCCTCCCATTCTCCCTCTTCCCCGCCTCTTTTTGACCCCCATTTTGGGCTGAAGCTCCACTCCAGATACTCTCTACTCACCGGCCAAATCTGGGTTCCCGACCTGGCCAGCAGGGGGCAGTTGGGGGGAGCTGGGACAGCTTAGTCGGGGCTGCCTGGGGTAGGAGAGTCTCCAGTGGGGCATGGAACCGGCCTCTGCTCAGACACAGTTTGTACCATCTATGTTAATGCTGGGGGGGGGGGGGCCTGTGCTCTGTCCTTGTCTTCATCCCACACTCAGTAGGTCAGTGGTGGGGACTTTTTACTTCTCTTCACCAGGAATCCTTTAGGCATTCCTGGTGAATCAGACATCAGGGCGGCCCAGGGGGCAATTGCCCCCCTGCCCCCTGGCCCAGTCCTCCCCTGCTATTTACTATCAGGGACCATCCTCTGGCTATTTCAGATGACAGACCAGACCACTTCCCTTATGATCCCAGATGAATAGCCAATCAGACTGCACTCTTTAGTTTATAGAATATACTTACCCTAAACTACAAAAATGCATATCTTTGTTAATGTGCATTTAAACGTGTGAAATGCTGGGTTCTGAGTTGAATAGAAAACCAGATGAATGATTCCTCACCAGAAGTCAGATGCCATGTTTGCATCATTTCGAGTAAGCTCCTACTTCAAGGACTATGATGTTGGCCGAGGAATGAAGCATTTGGTAGCTCTTTTGCTCTTAGCTTGAAGTAACCATATTGTCTCATTCAGTATAGGCCTTCCTGCTGCTGCGCCACACTCTGGGGTTGATTTACCAAAACTGGAGAGTGGGAAATCTGGTGCAGTTGTGCATAGTAGCCAATCAGCTTCTAACTTCAGCTTGTTCAATTAGGCTTTGACAAAAAAAAAAAAAAAAAACTGGAAGCTGATTGATTTCTATGCAGAGCTGCACCAGATTTCACACTCTCCAGTTTTAGTGAATCAACCCCTCTGTTGCCACTCACAGTTACTTCTGCTGCTTCTTACCCTGTTACCTTCCAGTGTAGTCACACAAACTTCAGTCCCTCTTCTGCCTCTCACTTTGTAACCTGCCAGTGTAAAACGCCATCACAATCTTCAATGATCAGCCCCCATGCTGCATCTTAGGCTCTGTTCACATGTAGGCGTTTTGGGGCATTTTTGGGGCGTTTTTCTGCTCTAGGATCAGCTCTCAAAACGCCCAACAAGACAAATCCTATTCATTTCAATGGCCCCTGTTCACATCTGAGTGTTTTGACGCTGTGAGCAAAACGCCCAAAGTTCAAAAAAGTACATGAGCTTCTTTTTGGGCAGATTACAGGCGTTTTCCATTGGTCTCTATTCAATCTAGAAACGCCTGTAAAAACGCCTGTAAATCGCGGTAAAAATCGCGGTAAAATCGCGGTAATGAATGTAGCCTTACCCAGTGAACTACTGATGTAAATATCCATCAAGTCACCCCTAGCTCTGTTCCTCTTACTGTCTCTCCCTCTTTGACCAACAAATGTGACATTTGGTCACAGTCTCTCATAGATTAGTTTCCTTGCTACCTTTTACCCTACTGCCTAGAAGGCCACTACACAGACTACTGAAAAAAGGAAGGATTAGTAAATGATTCTTTGTACCTTCATTAGTCTGAGTGACCTAATTCTCCCAGAACAATCCTCAAATGTACCTGACTAGATATCAAGAGCTGATTTGTAATAATAAAAGGTTACATTTAAAAAACAATATTTTTATATAGTGATATGTCCGATATTAATTTTTGCAAGCTTATAAAGTTACTGGTATGTCTGCTTTAAGATGGGTCGTATGAAATAAGCACAGCAGGTAACAGACATAAGAACCATTTTGGAGACTTTGCAAAATGCCATTTTTAAAAGGATGAACAGCTGCTACGCCGTCCAACAGCTTGAAGGAAGTGCCTACAGGGCATGCTGTGTGTAGTTTTAGCTGCCAAAGCAGAGACTAGATAAACTTCTCCTATGGTTTTTATTCAGGGTTTATAACAGGCATAAAATGCCAAAAGTAGAAAATATAGCTATCATATTAAGTAATCATATTACATCCAGAGCTAGTACTTGAACTCATTAACAATTTGTTATCTCGTAAAATTTTATTACACCAGTATTATTTGAAATTATTACATTATGTCTTCTCTGTGAATTGAAATAATTAATATTCCTGATTAAATAGTTTTTTTCCCTATGTAGTTAGACTTCCACGGTCTGAGTATAAAAATGCAGAGAGATGTAATAGAGGTTAGAAAAAAACACTACAAAAGGTGATTCAAGCAGTTGTTTAATTTCATAGATCTTTGTTAATAGCTTTTACTAGTGACCTGTGCCAAATGTAGATTTATTTATGGCTTGCTAACCATGTAACGGGCAACTACAATGATTTTTGATTAATTTATTTTAAATATTTTACTATATGTGCATATGTTTGCTATATACAATTTTTTTTAGATATGTAAACAAGCTATGTTTTATAATTAAACCATTAACTACTTGCCGACCGCTCACTCGAGCTCTACTGCGGCAAAGTGGTTAGTTCCCGTCCAGCGACGTAGACCTACGTCGCTGGACTCCTCCCCTTGTGGGCGGCACACGCGCGCCGCCGGAAGCTCGCTCCCGCTGTATTCAGTCACAGCGGGAGTCGGGCCAGGGGAGGAGCGGCGGTAACCACCGCCGCTCTTCCCCAATCGTCGGGGAATCGAGTTTGGAGATCCGCCCGCTTGTGTAAACAAAGCGGGTGGATCTCCTAAGTGACAGACAGTGACAGATTACAGAGTTCAGCATAGCTGAACCTGCGATCTGTCCCTGTGTCACTCAGTCACCTCCCCCCACACACGTTAGTAGGCACCAGGCATACATTAACCCCTCCCTCTCCAATAAAATTAACCCCTTCCCTGTCAGTGTCATTTTTACAGTAACAGTGCATATTTATAGCACTGATTACTGTAGTAATGTCACTGGTACCCCCAAAAGTGTCAAAAATGTCAGTCAAGGGTCCGATCTGTCCGCCGCAATGTCGCAGTCCCGCAAAAAAAAAATCGCAGATCGCCGCCATTACTCGTTAAAAAAAAAACACCAAAAATGACAGAAATCTTTCCCTTAATTAGTAAACGCAATAACTTTTGCGCAAACCAATCAAAATACGCTTATTGTGATTTTTTTTTTACCAAACATAGGTAGCAGAAAACAAATTGGCCAAAAATTCAAAAAAATTTAGATTTTTACATTTTTGGGGGGGGGGGGGGGGTGTATTTCATATAAAAAAATTAGAAAAATATTGTTATTTTTTCAAAATTGTGGCTATTTTTTTGTTTATAGCGCAAAAAATAAAAATCGCACAGGTGATAAAATACCACCAAATGAAAGCTCTGTTTGTGGGAAAAAAAGGACGTACAGTTTGTTTAGGTACAGCCTCGCACGACCGCGCAATTGCCCGTTACAATCACGCAGTGCCGAATCGCAAAATAGGGCCTGGTCTTTGAGCAGCCAAATCCTCCGGGACTTAAGTGGTTAATAAAAGAGTTCATATATGTTTGAGAAAACGCGAGTCCATCAACAAAACAAATATCCAAAAAGAGCTCCTTGATCTGGATTTTCTGTGTTGTAGTGCAGTATTTTGCACATTGTACATTGGTTACATCATCGCCCCACCTTTTCACCTCCTCGAATCAGAGATTATTTGCATTCATTTAGTATTTTATGAACGGTGCCGCTCCTGAGCTGCTGACCTTCTATGTTCACAATGCATCAGGGCAGCCGCTTGGCAATGACCCAGAAGCAAGTGAAGATCACTGGTGGTATCTACTTCCGTGATTTCCACCTTCCAGGGGTATCTTCCAGGTAGGGTATATACATAGATACACTGGTCCAAGCTGGACCAATGTAACTACTGTATGTATAAAATATCTTTCCCTGGAATTTATCTATAAGCGGTATATTTAGCTGTTTGCATTGGGTTCTACTTTTAGAAGTCAAGCATGTTAAAAAAGCCTAGAGCTCTGTCTATTTCCCTTTCCATTCCCCCTTAGAGGAACTTACAATAAAGACTTATAATGACAAAACTAATTGAAGTTGCTCTTTCCAAATTAAAGGAGGGTTGTTATGATGATTGTACAGTAGAGGAAATTAATCTGTACTTGTTAGTCATACAGTATTATTGAAAAAATGATTAAATAGTGGCAAGGTGCTACAGATTGATTGCAGACCTGGAACTGTTGTCATTGATAGTGCTCTTCCCTTCATTTATATTATATCCTCAGGCTGGAATTGACCCTCCTAGAACAGCAATCAAAACAGCCCCTGGGTGTGCTAACTTAAGGGCATTTATATTCATGTTTATAAATGTTATAATATATTATAGGAAGCTAGCAATTTGTTTATAAACTGATGGAATTTTTTTTTTTCTGTAGGTTATGTGTTGGTTAAAAAAACATATGGATTTATATTTGACAAACCTTCAGCTTGGGGCATCTCTGACGGAGAATGAGGAATTGCTTCACAAACACAAACAACTTGCCCATAATGCCACGGTAAGAGAACAATGCCACTTTTATTTTTTCATACCAACACATATCTATCATGCACCAGTTAATTATCTGGGAGTGGTTAGATGGTTCTAAAATGACATCTAGTGTGTTTGTTAATATATCAAATATCTTGTGTGAGGATTCGGTTCACACAGGTACACAGGGGATCTCCTGGTGTTGTGGAATCACTTGACCATTTAAAGTGGTAGTATACACAAAAAAGGAAGAAAAGCATACTAGCTCATTATGAAAAACTTACCTTAGAACCCGACACGGACCCCCGGACACCGCTGTGGGAGCGGACATGATCCCTCGGCGTCTCTCCTTGGTTCGGCGGCTCCGGCGCTGTGAGTGGCCAAAGCCGCGATGACGTCATCCCGCACATGCGCGCGGGGGATTAACTTTCCGGCAACTTCCCGGCAAGGAACTCTGAAGGTCCGCCGGACCTTCAGAGCGCATGCGCCGCTCGCGTCAGCGGCTGCATGCAGTGCATAAAATCTCCTAAACCATGCAGGTTTAGGAGATATTAATTGTACCTACAGGTAAGCCTTATTATAGGCTTACCTGTAGATAAAAGTCACAAAAATCGGTATACTACCGCTTTAAAGCTTAAGTCCAGGTTTCATTTCACTTTAAATAGTTTGCTTGGACTAAGTTGGCCCAAAACATATTTCCTTTACTAACAGATGTGCCAGCTGTAAGCACTGTATAAACAGTATATAGAATCAGCTACATACAGTATACAGCGCTGTGTTCCGGTAGTGGTAAAGGGACTTCCCATTTTATTCCCAGAACAAAATCGAGTTGGACTAAGCACTAAATATAGGAAACCATGTATGTTTTATGAATGGCTGAGGTAGAGATTGTGACATCATCAACCCACCTCTCCACCTCACCCTTACTATTAGGACAGATTACTGTGATTTTCTTGCAAAATTCTTCTAGTCCGCAATGATACAGTTTCTGAAAGGTAAGAAATATAGTATTACATTTTTTAGGAATGCTGCGTGAATGGGAACACATACCAAACATATAGTGGGATTTTCCCATTTAACTATAAAAGGGGAAATACACTTTACAAAATGTTGCCCCCCTCCCTCACCCCCCCCCCCCCATGACAGCTGATGAGCTGACAATAGAGCCAGAGAAAGTGCACAATAGTGTCATAGTCCATATACAGGTCATAGGTCTGGATAGACTGTAGACAAGAGTAGTTGTGCTGCAGGCTGAGGGTCAGGGCTGGATTACAGAAATAATGGAACCAGAAGACAAGCGAAGGCACTTTGAAGTTATATCTGCTAATCAGTTGTGCAAGGCTACCAACAGGTGGCACACCAAAGCTGGAAGAAACAGTACAGGTGCAGGGGAAGAAGTCCCTTACTGGGGAGATTTAATAAAACAGGTGTACAGTAGTCTGGTGAAATTGTACATAGTAATTAATCAATTTCTAACTTCAGCATGTTCAATCAAAGTTATTGTAAAGTCTCATTTTTATTTTTCTATTAAAATAACAACATCTTATACTTACTTACCTGCTCTGCGCAATGGTTTTGCACAGAGCAGTCTGGATCTTCCTCTTCTCTGGCCCAAGGCTGGAGCTCCTGCCCCTCCCTCCTGTTGAGTGCCTCCACAGCAAGCAGCTTGCCAAGCCAAGCCGCAGCTCCGTGTATCCATTCAGACACAGAGCCGCGGTTTGCCCCCGCTCCCTCTCTCTCCTCATTGGGAGATTCCCGGATGGCCGAGGCATTTGTGGACATTGCTGGATCGAGAGGGGGCTCAGGTAAACATTAGGGGGGCTTAGGGGGGGGGGGTCTGCTGCACGCAGAAGGCTTTTTCTATTAATGCATAGAATGCATGAAGGTAAAAAACCTTCTGCCTTTACAACCACTTTAAGCTTTGACATTAAAGCCTGGAAGCTATGACATCTCCCTACACCTGGAACTAGTTTATAGTAAATATAAGTGCAGCGCTAATAGATATGACTGTGATTAAACAATTGAAAATTCAAACAAAGAAAAATCTTCATGTAGTTATCAAAGTGTATATAAAGTCCAAAGAGAGAGTCCAAAAATATGTGTAGCATTTAAAAGTTAGTTGCCTGGCTCGTTACATTAAGAAAGATTCCTCTAGTGACAGACACAGAGTGCCAGAACCAGACATAAGCCAAAAAACAGCCGTGAGATACAAAGAGTGAAACACCTTGTGTGTTACCAAAGGTTTCTTCACTGTCCTCTCCCTCCACCATTCAAATGCACTCACCAAATGCTGGAATGAAACAAGCGCTGTGACGTTGTCATTCAGCATGCTGGAAACATGACCTGCTATACGGTCGTTAATCATACAAAATGTGCTGCATAAAAAAGCTCACCAGCAGGAGCCAACATGATGCTAATATAGTGTAGTATTTATTAAATATTAAAAAATATATGTACATGTAAAAAAAATTTGCCATAAACTCAATTGAAAGCCCGCCGCTTCTACCACGAGGACACGTCGGCCAGAGACGTCAGCGTGTAGGCCCCTTCCGATGCGTTTCGTGCTCAAATACGTTGTAATAGGGATCGCTGATGTCTTGTTCTGCCTCAGTTTAAGTAACCACAAACTTGGAAATTGCCAAATTTCAAACCGGAAGTTGGAGAAACGCCATCTTGCAAGTGACCAGACGTGACGTAGTCACCACACTGCTGAAGTTTGATAAGGAGATCTAATTTCACTGTTGATCCTCAGCAGGGGGCACAAACCACCATATTGCCAAAGACCGCAGACTAATACAATTACATGAGAGATCCAATTGCATTGTTACTGCCAGGCACTCGCAAGACATAATAGCGGCCACCACTACTTAGTAGGGCGATTAGAATCTCCCACTGAGTATAAGGCAGTTTCTATCTTTTTCATTGAAATGGAAAATGAACTAGTCAGTCACCTTCTGGATAGTCTCTATAATGTAAAAGCAAAATGCCTAATACCAAACAACCCAAACTAGTTAGGTAACAGCAGTTCCATCAATGCCTGGAATGGACTATGGTATAATAATGGATTTAAACTCATAAAAGAATAAGATGCACAAATACATCTGTTTATGTTCATAACTGAAATTAAATAAAAAACCATGGAAGACATGTGTCTACAAAGAACATGTCTATCCGTCAGCCAAAAAAATCAATGTATGTGGTTACTAAATTAGCAATATGTAAAAGAAACATAATAGACTAAAATATTATAGATATTCTATACCTGGAACTGCATGGTAACCCAATGTTTACACAAGGTATGGAATACAAGGCCTACAACATTTGGCGCATGAAAGGCCTGGTGAGGGCATCCTCCATGTTTCATCTGGACACCTTGAAGCCAAAATCTTTTTCTGAGATAAGAACAGAGTTCCATCTTCCTCCCGCACATCTTTTATATTACCATCAGATGTTATCCTATGTAAAGTCATGCTGTCTGGATGCTTTAAAGAGGTTCAGTCTTTCTCTGATTGATCACTTATTAACCAAGCGCACATACTCCATCTCTGAAGTTTATAAATCATTGCAATCAGTAGCCTATGTAGGCATGCCCAAAATATTTTGTGAACTGGCGCAAGAATCTTCGGGTGGACGACTTGGGAAACAAAATCCTGGAGGGCTATTTGAACGTTCGCAAGTGTATAACCAACAAACCTCTTCTCTACCTATGATTACCACAAATAAGAAGGACCTTACCATTAGAAGCTGGACACTGAAATGCAAAACTATGAACCTACGAACTAATTCTTTACCAGGTGGCATTCCTACATTGAGCATATTTTCTCTCCTACAGAAGTGATGTCTTTAATGCAATCTTTCCAGGGGTTATTGTGGAAGGCCCCATGCCCCTATTTCTCCCTCTCTCACTTAATTACCGTATTTTCCGGCATATAAGATGACTGGGCGTATTAGACGACCCCCCTAATTTTCAAGTTAAAACATAGGTTTTGGGCTATACTCGCCGTATAAGACTACCCCCCTTCCGAAGCAAGGCAACACCATTGAAAAACATCAGATTTCTCATAGATCTCCAAGGTATCCTAGTACTGTAATACATGTAATCTCTCATATCTCCAAGGTACCCTAAGTATTACCAGTAGATGTAATCTCAAGACGCTGGCTGTGCGGGAATCCTGTAGCAGTATACCATATGTACCGTAGCTTCGGCTACATACAGTATACTGCGCTGAGCCAATCACAGTGAGCGATGCATTCTATTATTCAATGCAAAGCCTGCTCGGATTGGCAGAGTCAGAGAGGCGGGCTGATGTTATTCTGCCAATCCGAGCAGGCTTTGCATTCAATAATAGAATACATCGCTCTCCCTGATTGGCTCAGCGCGGTACACTGTATGTAGCCGAAGCTACGGTACATACGTTATACCGGTACAGAATTCCCACACAGCCAGCGTCTTGAGAGATTACATCTACCGGTAATACTTATACTTAGGTTACCTTGGAGATATTATACTCGGCATATAAGACGACCCCCCATTTTTGGGGGATTTTGTTGAGGTTCAAAAGTAGTCTTATACGCCAGAAAATACTGTATTTCCTAATCTATTGATGCTAGTCTTATAACTATGGCCATAACTCCAGCCTCCAACCTCTTCTTTGGTTATACTTATTTCCCTGTAATCTTCTTTTGGTGAGAGTAATCCAACCTATGTGTTAGTTTTCTCTCCACTTTCCATGTGAGAAAACTTCACTATGACTTTGCAGGAATGTTTTGCATATTATATACATTGTATTGCCTATTTCTTATGATGCTCATGCACCTGTATCCCCTTGTTATTGTTCTTTGATACTGTTGAACAAATTCTATTCACTCTTAGAGTCGGTTCACACCGGCGCGACTCAAAGTCGCCCCGACTTTGAAGTCGCTCGTGCAGCACGACTTCATCGCGGCTTGCAAACGACTTCTCATAATAGAAGTCAATGCAGTCGCTCCGACATCGCCCAGAAGTAGTGCAGGAACCTTTTTCTAAGTCGGAGTGACTTGAGTCGCTCCTATTAGAACGGTTCCTTTGCACAGAATGGAGCGCTACTTGTCAGGCGACTCAAGTCAGAGTAGTGTGAACTGGGTCTTATTGTACTGTTTTTTTTACTTCAACTGCTGTATAAACATATTCTGAAAGAAAAAACCTTGAAGCTGATTTGTTACTATGCAGAGCTGCACCAGATTCTGATACAAACATGCCATCCTCATTAAGTTTTGCATGGTGTAATTCAAAATGAACCAGTTGCCGACCGCCCCACGCAGATATACTGCGGCAGGGTGACTCGACTGCACATAATCCCATATATCTACGTGATTATGTGTAGACGGTCTCGGTGGCGCGCTCCCGCTGTGATTAGACACAGTGGGAGTCAGGCAGTGGAAGGAGCGGCGGCGATCGCCGCCGGCCTCCCGGGATCATCAGAGAAACTGACAGAAGACCCACCTGCTTATGTAAACAAAGCAGGCGGGGCTTCTGTCACACAGGCAGGGAGAGATCAGGAGTTTGAGCTAAGCTGAAACCCTGATCTCTCTGTACCTGTCACAGAGAACCCCCCCCCCCCCCCCCACGGTCAGTAAGCATTGTTAGGCATACATTAACCCCTTTGATCACCCCCAGTATGAACCCCTTTCCTGCCAGTGTCATTTATACAGTAATAGTGCATAATATTTAGCACTGACTACTGTATTATTGTCTCTGGTCCCCAAAAAGTGTCAAAAATGTCAGTTAAGGTCTCATCTGTCCGCTAAAATGTTGCAGCCCTACTAAAAATCGCAGATTGCCGCCATTACTAATAAAAACAAACAAAAAATAAAAGTCCAAAAATCTATCCCGTAGTTTGTAAACGCTATACCTTTTGCACAAACCAATTAAAATACGCTTTTTGGGATTTTTTTTTACCAAAAATATGTAGCAGAATACAAATTGATCTAAACTGAAAAAAAAATTAGATTTTTTACATTTTTTGGAAATGTGAAATGTTTTATAGCAGAAAGTAAAAAAATATTGACTTTTTTTTCAAAATTGTCGCTCTTCTTTTGTTTATAGCGCAAAATCTAAAAACCGCAGAGGTGATCAAATACCACCAAAAGAAAGCTCTAGTTGTGGGAAAAAAGGACAGCAATTTTTTGTTAAAGTAACCCAGTGCCGAATCGCAAAAAATGGCCTGGTCATTAAGGGGGTAAAACCTTCCGGAGCTGAAGTGGTTAAAAATTAAAGTTGTTTTCATCAAAACTTTTCAATCAATAAAAAAGTGTCCTTTGTGCTGCTGACTGCAGTTTTAGTTTATTTATTTTATATATTTTTTAAAGGTACATATATAGTGCCGTCAATTTATGCAGTGCTTTACATATACTGTATATATTGTACATTCACATCAGTCCCTGCCCTCAAGGAGCTTACAATCTAAGGTCCCTAACTCACATTCATACATACAGATACTAGGGCCAATTTAGACAGGAGCCTATTAACATGGGTGCCAGCCTAGAGCACACACCAGTGGGGGGCACCACCAGGGCTGAAACTCGGGGGGGCAGGCACTCGAAGACCCATTCTGCCACTGTGGGATGTGGGGCCATTGGCTCTTGCTGCTATTGTCAATCACAGCCAGTGAGCCAATGAGGAGAGAACGGGGGGGGGGGGGGGGCAAGCCACACTCTGTGTGTAAATGTACAGTGACCATTCACAGGACAGAGTTTAGAAGCGAGCCTTCTCGAGTGCCCTCATAGCAAGCAGCTTGCTACTGGGGGCACTTGGCAGAGGGGAGATGCCAAAAGCATCATTGGGGAACCCAAAAAGAAGAGGATAAGGGCTGCACTGTGCAATACCACTGCACAGAGCAGGCAAGGCAAACTTGTTTGGTATTTAAAAAAAAGAAACCTTTAGAACCCATTTATAGGAGAACTAAAGGCATAACTTTTTTTACATTTTCTATAGCATAAGGGAGGATTACAACTCCTGTCAGTTTTTTATTTTTATTTTTTGCCATATGTGTCCCATCGTGGAGTTATTCATGCACTTCCTGTCTCATAGTCAAAACAGGAAATGAGAGGAAATTCCTGGTTGTCACCAGGGTCACCAGAATTAGTATCCCCATTGTAAAACTTCCTCTCTATTACTCTATTAAGAACAACCCAAAATATGGGATTTTTCTTTTCACTTTCAATGATAACGGTAAATGTGAGAAATAGACAGGGTAAATCTTCCTAACAGGGGCACAAACTGCAATACACACCTTACGGGTGTTCTTTTTCCTTTTCCCTCTATTTAAAACTATTTATTCTTCATGGTTTAAGTTAAATCTAAACCTAAGCTTTTGTTCTGGTATGCTGGAGTTTCCTACACTTTCTATCCTGGTAGCATTGTCACCAATTAAAATAGAGGGGTGGAGCTGTAAAACTTGGCAGCGGTACTAACCCTTCTCTACTCTATTTAAAAAAAAGCATATATATGGACAAAATCCCCCAGATTGGGACTGTAACGGGTAACGCCACAGGAAGGTATAGAAAAGAAAAATATTTATTTATAATAAACACAATATTATTATAATATTATTTTATTATTTTATAATTATTATTATTATTATAATAAACACAATACAATTGGCAAAAGGGCCACAATGTTACACAATTGCACAATTTTAAGAACAGCGTTAAAAATTTGGCGACTCTTTATGTTGTTAGACCCAATGATAATCTAGACATGGGGGAACCTGTAATATGGTTATGAAGACCCTACGCGTTTCAGTGATACTCTTCTTCAGGGGTCTCTTTAGACCTTGGTCCCAATTGACTGTTTATAATTATTTTACTGTTCTATAAAGATAGAAACAAAAAATGTTAATTTTATATCATGGTACAAATTCTGGTTATATATCATTTATTTTCATTATATATTATTCAACATATTTCACCATACACATACCATGTCTTTTTTGTCATTCGATCTGCAAAGAGTCGTCTTTTAAAACCTTGATCGTTTTGGCGTTCTCCAGAATCACCTACTGGGAGGTATGTGCGGGGATTGTACTGGAGATTCAAATCACTCCTACTCAATCCAGAGGGAAAGAGAGAAATGGGTGAATCAATACTGGATTGGGAGGCGAGATAAGGACAAAACCGCAGGACAGAACACCAAATCGCTACATGGGGTCCATACCCGAGACACACCAGCTCATCAAATCCGTCATTCTGAAACAATTACATTAGAAAATGTATATATTATGATCTTGTTTGTTGGTGAAGTGATTGCTTAATTAAGAAATAATAATATGAGAAAAATATATATCTCTTAGCATATTAATGTTTTAAAAATGTTTCTGGGATTTTGATTTACATATCTCTATATATTGGGTGATCATCTAGGCAATATGTCTAAAAAATAGGTTTGAAAAAAGTCCTAGATAGATATAGTCTCACATGGTATATATTAATCCTAGATAGATATAGTCTCACATGGTATATATTAATCCCTTTTCAAAAGAAATCTGTACATTCAAAAAAGAAAACCCACCTTATGATAGTGTATTTAGCAAAAAAGGAGGAGGCTTTGGAGGGGAGGACTGATCAAAAAAATCCCACTTGCAAAATGTTTTCAATAGCCATATGGTTTCCAGAGAAACAAAGGAACCATCTATTTGGAAATATAAAAATGTATATGTCAAAAAAATATATATGTATTTATTCAAAAAAACCCAAAAGAATGGGTGAATAGTCTTAGTCTGTGTTTCTAGAGAAGAAATCAGACTACAAAGTATAGACATTTATTAGTATCTTCAATAGTTTGTATGTTTCCTAATTACCTTTTACAGCTTGTCAAGCCGATTGCAGAGTGTGTGTCCCTCTCCTCCTGTGGATTGAGAACGCCTAAGTGTTTGTGGGAGGAATGTCTTTTTATCTAGGCTCAGAATTGATTTGACTGATCTGAGGCAGGTGTGTGTATCAAGGGAGGGCCCCCTGAGGGGGCGGTGCGGAGGGCGGCCCCGCGGGATGCCAACCAGTCAGGGGCAGCCGCCGCGATACGTCAGAGCAAGCTCCGACCGTCGCCACGGCAACCCCGCCGTCAACAAACCCGGGACCACGATCCGCATCTCTCCCCCACCGACGCACGAAAGGGGGGACGGGGCGGTCGGTTTGACCATCCCGACCCACACAGCCATCCATCTCCAAGGGCATGGATTGCCAGAGATCGAATGGCCTACGTGCGCCGGGCAGCGACTATGGCACCGCCCATTCAGAGATCGTCCCATCCCAGCTCCTTCCAGGGGCGGATGTGACGTCACACATAAGTGTGGCTTACCAGATCTCCCCGCACACAAGTCCCAGAATGCCTCTGGGAAGCCTGACGATCCATTATACCCAATGGTAAACTTGAAAGCGAGAGGAGAAAAAGAAAGATATAAATAATAACATATATTGGACATACCATATTACATACACTCTATATTGTATCCAAATAATGCTTTTGATTCATTGATGTTTACCATTACTGTTAGACATACAGAACAAAAAGAATGTACTATCGCATAATACATTTTAGCAGATTCTTTATCGTACATTCACATATATTGTTAATATTAATACAGCATAAATTGGAGAAGATTACTTTATATAATAGCATTTTTGATTTTATTAAGCCTGTCATATCTTGAGCCGTGATGTCACTGATGTTTCCAGTGGTATTTATTTACCATTTTTTTTGAAGGTAAATATACCATGTAAATTTAGTGAATTAAAATAAGTAGGAATATGAGATATATAGAATCATTTTATTCCCCAGTAAATACCTGAATTCCTATTAAAAAAAAAAAATTGCCTATACATATACTTTAGGGTTGGACTTTCATTAGTTTGATTTTCTATTGTGTTTGCGATGGGCAAAACTAGTTGTAAGTTAAAGAGGAAAGTATTACCCAATAGAACATCAGAGTCTGTATAGCAGTATGTAATATATAGCTACATTACCAAAAAAGTAATTATAATAATATGTGACGGTTTCCCACTAAAAAAAACATGTAACAAACTAAATGTATATTTTATACTATGTCATTCATGCATGTGGCAAAACCAAGTGAATGTTGGTAGTGTATTTTCTTTACTGCCTTAATATACTATCGGACTTAAATATTTATATCCAGTTTTAAAAATAGCACGTTTGGATTAACATAATATTACCTTATCATTTTAGGCTTCGGTATTCCCACATGACACATTTAGCAGTAAAATAAAATCTAAATATGACATCAATGAAATTGAGAATGTAGTAGCATTGCAAGGGAAGATTGCTAAGGGCAAAATATATTTGATTGATGCCTGCTTGTTTTTTTTTTATTAATTCAGACCAAAATTATGTGTCTGTACTGCCATCTACTGGCTACATTACACAGAAACAGGCTAAAAGTTTGCTCTTCTTGACATTGCACATCAAACTTGTACATCTTGTACATTGCATGCATCCCAGCTTTCTGAGATAGGAGAGGATATCATAAGCCCAAAAATAGGTGGGCAAAATACACATTCTGCCAATCCTCCAGTTACATACAACAGGAAACATGAATACACATAAAATACACAAAACCACTACTTTTCCTTTAGAGCCCATTCACTTTGAGGCGACACGACTTCGGGGGGGGGGGGGTTGACCTGTGAAGTCGCGTGCACCGCTGTGCACCGCAACTTCGGCGCGACTTGCACATAATGGAAGTCTATGCAAGTCGCTCCGAGGTCGCCCCAAAGTAGTACAGGACCCTTTTTCTAAGTCGGAGCGACTTGTGTCGCTCCTATTAGATCGGGTCCTGTACTACTCAATGGACCGCGACATACCGCGACTTGTCGGGCTGACAAGTCGCCTGACAAGTCGCGCTAATGTGAATGGGCTCTTAATCTGCCTTTCAAAATAACAAATACAATTATCTGTTGGTTGGACGAAAGGTTTAAAGCCTATTCACACTTGCCTGTTTTGATTCAGCAAAACTCTTGCATTTTAGGCCTCATGCACACAGGGCATTTGAAAAAATGAGCTGCAAAGCCAGTTCTGACGCCAGGAAAAAGCAGCTCTAAAAACGTGCTTTTAGAAGCGTTCTGTGTTGGCATCAATGCACTTTTTAGCCACGTTTAGCAGCGTTAGCATTTGGCAGCCTTTCTCTGGCCTCTTCTATTTTCCAACCTCAAATCCAACTACTACAGCTTAAAAACGTCTGACGTGGCGTAACGCTGTATGCAGCCTTTAGCAGCGTCAGGCGTTTTTACAGCCTAACGCTGCTGCTCCACTGGCCCTGGGTTTTTTTTTACAGCTTAAAAACGCATATGCCACTTGCAGCTCCTAAAAGCCTGTGTGTGAATGAGCCCATAGAATAACACGGAGGGACCTTTTTAAGCTGCAAAAAAAAAAAAAAGTTTGACGCTCCTAAAAGCAGCTGTAAAAACGCCCTGTGTGCATGAGACCTTACACTGAAATACATCATCAAATGATATAAGTTTAAATTCTTACTATAATGTTCAACACCAAAGTGCAATAAACTTTCCCCACTACAAGGCAGGAGTATTACATTTACTGCAGTTGGGCTTTCAATCCTAAAAGTAAAAAAAAAAAAAAATCAGCTTTCATACACAACATTTAATATGCATAGCATGCTGGGATTTTTAATAAAAAAAGCCCAGTGCCACCTTTATTCTCCTACTCTATATTAATTCACTTATTATAGGAAAACTATGCTGTAACGAATATGAAGGCCAACATTGCCAAGTTGTTTTTTAACCGGTTACCGACCACAGACCGTGTATTTACTGCGGCAGTGTGGCTCCCCCAGGCAAACCGATGTAGGGCTACATCGGTCGCGAGCAGGGAGCTAGGGGGTGAGCGCACACCGCCAGCGGCACGTCCTGCCCCCAGTCGGCAGCGGGGAAGCTGATCCATTTGTCAGGTGGCTCCGATTGCCGCCTGACACCTGCAATCATTCCCCGCTGAGAGACAAGAACGGTCGGCTGTTGTAAACACAGCTGACCGTTCTTCTCCCTGGAATGATCATAGAGTCCCTGTGATCCTTCTATATAGGATTCGGAACACATGTCTCTATGGTCATTTCACAAGCCACGCCCCCACACAGTTAGAATCACTCCCCTAGGCTCACATTTAACCCCTTGATCACCCACACTGTAAACCCCTTTCCTGCCAATGCCATTATTACAGTAATAGTGAATATTTTTTAGCACTGATTACTGTAGTAATGTCAAAAATGTCAGTTAGGGGTCCGATCTGTCCGCCGCAATGTCGCAGTCCCACTAAAAATCGCAGATCGCTGCCATTACTAGTAAAAAAAAAAAAATGAAAATTACATCTTTCCGGTAGTTAGTAGACGTGATAACTTTTGCGCAAACCAATCAAAATACGCTTTTTTTTATAGCAGAATGTGAAAAATATTGTTTTTTTTTTTTTTCAGAATAGTCGCACTTTTTTGTTTATAGCGCAAAAAATAAAAATCGCACAGGTGATCAAATACCACCAAAAGAAAGCTCTATTTTTGTGAGAAATTTGTGGGGAAAAAAGGACATCAATTTTATTTAGGTACAGCGCCGCACGACTGTGCAATTGTCCGTTAAAATATTGCAGTGCCGAATCGCAAAATATGGCCTGGTCATTAAGGGGGAAAATCTTCCAGTCCAGAAGTGGTTAAAGGCACAAGTTCTGGAACTGTCGTTAGGATACTGGCTTTAATTCCTAGTGATTTACTGCAATCTGAATCTCCATTCTACCTATTGGCCCCAGGTCAGGGACCGGCTGTGTGGTTAAACTAAAATCAAGATGACAGACCTAAGCAAGAAACAACCGCCTTTATGTCACACTTATCACAGATTTCCCTGCTTAATACAATGATATCCCTGCTATCAGAGGAGAGGCGTGTCTTTCCTCTGACCTGCTCAAGTCTATGCATTGGACAGCAGCTGTCTGAAAGGAAGAACATTATCACAGCAAGCAATGCCACCTGGTGGCTGTCAACTGTAAATATTAAATATTCATATCTCATGTTTTACATTTGCCTGATTAAAAATACAAAATATGCAAATTATTACTAACAAGCAGTAAATATGTTTTAAAACTCTACAGATCTCCTTTAAGTGATTCGCTTGTATAACCCTTTACCTCCATATACAGTACACTGCACATTAATCAGGGAACATTATTTACGCAGACATCAGTGAGAGTCGGTTCACACTATGGCGACACGACTTTGGGGGCGACTAGTGAAGTCGTCGTGCACTGCGACTTCTGCGCGACTTCACATAATGGAAGTCAATGCAAGTCGCTCCGACTTCGGTCAAAAGTAGTGCAGGAACTATTTTCTAAGTCGGAGCGACTTGAGTCGATCCTATTAGAACGGTTCCAATTGCACTGAATGGACCGCGACTTGTCAGGCGGCCAAGTCACCTGACAAGTCGTGGTAGTGTGAACCGGGACTAAGTCACAGAATTATGAAGCATGGCAGACAATGTTTATAATCTGTCTTCCTGGTCAGTGTGCCCCAGCTATTACTATGTAAGATGATCATTCACCCCCATGCATTGAAGAATTATTGATGACGGGGACTGCCATACACACAGCCATACACAAGCTTGCAGTAGGGAGAACAAGTCTCACACATATTGAGTATAACAACCCCAAAGTGTATGGATGCATCCAGACAACAGAAGTAATAAGGGAGAAGATGCTCACTCACAGGCTGCCTGGCCAATAATAATCCTCAATACAATACAGTGGGTGTTACAGTGAGAGCAAAAAGCAAAGATGTAGATTTGTTGGTGTGTAATAATGGGGAGCCTTTTTGCAGACTGAATTACATTGCTGATGCTATTATTTTGGAGGCCGTTAATGTGCCCATTTTTTGTTGACAGTTATTACATGAAAACAGGTTTGATTAGGATTAAAGTGGTTGCAAACCCTAAGTGCTAGTTCACACATATGCGATGCGGGATACCCTGCGAATCCACTGCGGGTTTCCGCATCGCACTTGACTCTCAGACAGTTCACACTGCGGGAGTGTCAATACAAAGTTAACGACACCCCTAGATCAGTTTGCATATCGCAATGCGAACTGTCAGTTCAGGCATGAATCGTATTGCATAGGTGTGAACACCCATGAGATTCGATTCTGGTGCAGACCAAAAAAAGAGTCTTGTGTGACTTTGGTTTGATTGTGATACAAATTTAGCCATACAATCTGTATGGCTGACTTCGCAACGCACAGACATCGCATGTGATTTGCAGAGCAGTGCGCTGTGAAACACTTACGATATCTGACATCGCTGAAGTGTGAACAGGCACTTACATATACCCAGTGAAGTGACTGGCCTCAGGTGATACACAGAGATAAAACAAATCCTCCTACGTACGTTGTACCTGTTTATCTGCAGTTTTCTCTGCTCTGCATCCATTTAAACTCCAGAATTTATAAAGCTTGTCAAAGCTGTCAGAAAAGAGGGGGCAGAGAGATGAAGTTCCACTCTGCAGAGCTCAGTGAAGAGAGTTCTGAGAGCTGATTGGAGGGAAGTGACACACCTCTCTTCACACAGCGCACAGGAACAGAGTTGAGGCTGTTAATCAACTGGAGATTCCTCCTCTGTCACCTTTTTTCTCTTGGTGTCAGGAAAACCTGTCAGAAGTGATTAATGCTGATAGCAGAGGAAGGAAGCAGCAGACAGAAATGACACCTAAGGCCCCTACACACAATACGAAAATCGGAAGTAAAATTTTGTCCGAAGAACGATCTGCCGATTTTCGGATTGTTAGTATAGAGTCTTTCGACAGCCGATTACGAATTTTCGGACGACAAAAACTGGATGTGCAGGCTATAAAATTTTTATTGTACGTCAACACAACGTCCGATTTTCGTTTTAATTAGTACAGTTTTCATCCGAAAAAAATTGTAAGAGCAAGATTAGGCATGCTCAGAAACGAAAGAACACATACAAAGCAATTCAACACATGACATCACTTCTGAAGTAGAATTCTGTCGTACGAGAATTTTCGTATGAAAATAACCGCCTCACTTTCCACATCAGACTAGCATGCAAAAAAAATCGGACGCAAGATCGTTCAGTAATCTGATCCTGTGTACGAGGCTTTAGGGGGTCAATTCACTAATATTTACTGCATTATTATTACTGCGTTATTTTACCGCATTTTATTTGCCGTTATTTAACTCTTAGTAAAATTACCCCTTAGTGCTCCTAATTGGGACAAGTACACACTATAAAGGGATATGTTTGTTCATATTTCATTTCTGAGGTTTACAAAATATTTAAAGTATATCCAAAGACAATTTGTTTTAGTTTTGATTAGAGTAGACAGGGATTAGATCACCTGTCAGATTTTTATTGCCGCGTGTAGTCTTTGTACCCTCTCTATTTGTCCTGTTTTCTTTAACACTGAGAGTGAAAGTAAAGGAAAATCCTAAATTTTTGGTTGTCACGCGAACAGCAATAGGGGGGAAATCTTCCATTGGGGACAATAGTTTAGGGGAGTCCAGTGACAACTAGGGATGCCCTCCCTTTGGAGGTATTTTCTCTTACTTCCTGTTTCAGCCAAGAAACAGGAAGCAAAGGGAAATCTCTCCAATGGGAGATAGATGGCAAAACAACTGAAAGGGGCTATAGCCCTCCATTACTCTTCTCAAAACAAAAAGATGTTTTGCCTTTAGTTCTACTTTAGGCTAACTTGTATGACCGCTTTCTTCATCACAAAAACAGGGCTCTGCTTGTGGAGAAAGCAGTGCACAGCACTTAAGACCTAGGATGTATGATTCTGGGTTTGAAAGTAGAAGTTCACACAACTCCAAGTGACACCACTTCCTTCTCCATTAATCATGATAGAACTTGGTTCATATAAGCCAAGGGCAATAGAATGTCAAACACTACCTTGCTTTTTGTCGAAGCACCCTTTGATGGGGGTAAGTTGGTGGTTGTCATGTCCTCCATGTTTCCTTCCTTGTTGTGTGCCAGGTAAGGCCTAGAGGCCTCGTAGGCCTATCCTGGACGGGGGGGGGTCTCTTCTGGGCTATGCTAAGCACATTGGATAGGGTCACTGCCTTACACATGGGGTAGCTTTACTTGCATAAATGTCTGATCTCTAGTAAACTGTCATCATGGTCACTGTTAGGAGGGTCATGCACATCTAATGCCCTCCCCACCAGTCTAGCATATCTCTGCTACCTCACTCCCAGTAATGGAATGGGGTCCTGCCATGCACCTTGCGTGGACTCCATGCATACACTTTCTTAACTGTTCCTCTTCCATACCCGTGCATAGGCTGAGGACCTCTGCAGTGCTGACCTGCTTACATTGCTATAGGAGATGGACCTACCCTCATAGAGAATGCCAACAACAACTCCTCCTGCAAGAAGCTATTACATCAGTCACATGTACACAAGTATGACAGGCTTCTAGAGAAACCTTAGTTACCCTAGGTAACTTTTATGCTGCTGTCTTCACACCCCAATGTGCTTAGGTAACTAGAGCTGTAGGCTATGTGTACAGATTACATGCATTAAACCCTTTGAGTAACTTCGGACCAGGCAAAGACAATGTTTCAATAGCCTTAATTAAATATCTTGGCTTGACAAACAAAAACAAAGGCAACAGTCTTTCCCTAAACCAATCCCTAACTCAGGCTTGGGGCTGCCCCAGCATACCTGCACAGGAAAAAGTCCATTGAGTCCATGATGGTAGTGTCCAGAATTGGCATCTTTAAGGCAGACTGTCGGTCCCAGCAATCCCTTTATGCTGTAGAAGGCTCTTGAAGCCAGATGTTTACTAGCAGGCACTCTGGTCTCAGCATATTTTAGCAGCCTAGCAGGCTAGCAGGACAGGCTACGGCAACGGTACCATGGCCAACAGCAGCGACCGTGCTCTCTTGGGTCAAGACCCCTGTCCCTTTTATAATACACAGACCGGAAAAGCCAGCCAAAAAAGAACTGGGAAATACAATTAACGCTAATCCTCCTGGCTGGGGCAGCATGAAACTCTACCTGCTTACACAGAGGAAGTGACATATTCTCATTCATAAATGATACAAGGTAAGAAGGATCCTCTTAGCTAATATTGGGCCATTTGGAATATAGCAGATTTTTACCTTATTTTCAAAGTTTAGCAGTGTTAAATTAATTACGGTTCATCATTCAAAATTAATACATCAATCATGGAGAAAATTGGTTTAAACCATTGCCATGTTCCCTGCCATGGTGTTTTAAGCTTCAAAGACCCCCCTATGAAATGGTCATGGAAGAGGGATAGGGCTGCAGAGATCTCACTATGAAGTGTCCAAATAAATAAGAATCTGATAAAAAAATGATTCCACCCTAACACAATATAATCAATGGAAATATTGGTGCTTTCTGTGGACTTTGTCAAATGAATGTGGTTGTAGTGTTTCCTCGTTTTTATACTCATCTAAGACTTAATAAAATAGTTACCAATGTCTACTAATGACAAGCTCCATGGAAACAAAAATTTAAATTAGAATTAAAGATTTTATTTAGTAAAAGTACCCACAGGAACTACATGACTCAAACAACTCAAAGTATTTCAACATCTTGCACAGGTACAAACAAGAAATCTATGTGTGTGAGCGTGCGGCTATTTTCACAGCTTCTGGAGGGAGCAGACATTTCCAAATGCCTCGTCAGATAAATGAGCTTATTTCCAGAGGTAAATGCACATTATGAAGCTCAATTTTGAGAGAATACCACTGAGATAAGAGAAGATAATGGCGTATCCTGAGGAGATGCCAGGTGTACTGCAAGTACACTGTCTATTACAAGGTGGTTAATAGGCTCAAAGCGTCAAAATGAAAAGTTCACTGCAGGCTGACTTTGCTTTTCTTAACGGATCTATCCACATTATATGCTTATCTCTAAAACAGACAAGGACTACACCCGACATATATTTTAAGAAACCAAGGCGCTATTGCACATCTATAGCAAACCAGCTTAGATCTTGTAACAGCACTGCAGATACAGCACAACAATGGTATCACACTATGGGGCTGATTTACTAAGAGCTTAGTGAATGGGGTGAAACCACTGACTTTTATTATCCAATCATGTGCAAGCAAAAGTCCTGTTTTATTTTATTTTCCCTGCACGTGATTGGGTATTATTTGCAAAGTAAAACTTCACCACATCTACTAAGCTCTGGGGCAACAAAAATAAAACACTGCTCTAGGTATGTCCACATATATTCCTCCTATTACTTGTCCTTACATCAAGGTGCTGGCCCGGCTCTCCACCAAATTAACTGGATGGGAAAAAGTGGATGGCCGTTATGAGCAAGCGCTATCCAGTGTGAAACATGTTAACAAGTCCCTCTGTGATTTTGGTGCTGTGATGTTTTCACCTTCATAGTGCTACAATAAAGATTTGGAAACGTCCTACTGATTGTGCAGCCATCTGCTTTTTTCTACCAAGCTCTCCGGCAAATTACCCTTGCAAAGTGCCACTTCTCTTACAAAGTGAATAGATTTTTTACCTTTATTACATCAACCTCTTACATTTTCATGTAGCATATTCATGTTTAAGACCTCCATGTCATAATCATATTACTCCTTTGCTGCAATCACTAACACTGGCTTAACCTGCCCTCCTGAAACTGTTCTAAGCAGTAAATCACAGTGCAAATTTATTTGGTATCTGCTTACCTGAGTGTAAGCACAGTCAACATGCTTAACCACTTTACCACTAGAGCATTTTGCTGTCTTCCGTCTGGGCCACTTTTTGCGTTTCGGCGCTGTGCGACTTTAACTGACAATTGTGCGGTCAAGCGACGCCGTACCCAAACGAAATTTACGTCCTTTTTTTCCCACAAACAGAGCTTTCTTTTGGTGGTATTTGATCACCTGTGCGATTTTTACTTTTTGCGCTATAAACAAAAAAGAGCGTTTATTTTGAAAAAATAACAATATTTTTAAAATTTTTTTATATGAAATTCCCCCCAAAAAAGATGTAAAAACCAATTTTTTTTTACATTTTTGGCCAATTTGTTTTCTGCTACCCATGTTTGGTAAAAAAAATCGCAATAAGCGTATTTTGATTGGTTTGCGCAAAAGTTATCGCGTTTACTAACAAAGGGAAAGATTTATGTCATTTTTGGTGTTTTTTTTTAACGAGTAATGGCGGCGATCTGCGATTTTTTTTTGCGGGACTGCGACATTGCGGCGGACAGATCGGACCCTTGACTGACATTTTTGACACTTTTGGGGGTACCAGTGACATTACTGCAGTAATCAGTGCTATAAATATGCACTGTTACTGTAAAAATGACACTGGCAGGGAAGGGGTTAATTTTATTGGAGAGGGAGGGGTTAATGTATGCCTGGTGCTTACTGACGTGTGGGGGGGAGGTGACTGTGTGAGACAGGGACAGATCGGATGTCCAGCTATGCTGAACACTCCGATCTGTCACTCCCTGTCACTAAGGAGATCCGCCCGCTCTGTTTACACAGGCGGGCGGATCTCCAAACTGGATTCCCCGACGATCGGGGCAGAGCAGCGGCGATCGCCGCCGCTCCTCCCCTGGCCCGACTCCCGCTGTGAATGAAAACAGCGGGAGCGCGCCTCCGGCGGCGCGCGAGCGCCGCCTACAGGGGGAGGAGTCTGGCGACGTAGGTCTACGTCGTCAGACGGGATCGTGCCACTTTGCCGCAGTAGTACTCCGGTACATAGCGGTAAAGTGGTTAAAGGATAAGTTCACTATTTAACAGAAAAGAATAAATGCACGTTTTTTTTTTGCAGGTGAAAAAATGTTAATTTATTATTTTGTTTCTATGGAGCCTGCAGAGCATTGCACCCACAATCAGCAGATCATGGGTGCAATCTCAAGCTCATGCAGACTCTCAGCATAGCTGTCTTCTCGTACCTGATATGGGCAGGCAGTTACCTGAGAGAAGGGTAGCACCCTCCTAGTTAGGTGCTAGGTTCAAAGCATTGTATGCTCCATCCGCCTATCAGGGGAGCCTGATCTATTAGGTTGTCTGTTGCATGTTCCCAGGTGTGATTCACTGGGTCTAAGGACGTGTCGCCACTGCATCCAATAGGGGAGCCTGCTGGACAGTGGAGAAAACCTAGCCAGTGACACATTGGCTTTTGTGAGAGTCCCAGTGGGAGGGCACTCTTACAGTGCATCCTGGGATTGCTCATAAAAGCCGGGGGGACATGTGACAGGGCGTCAAGCAGAGTCCCAGGAGGAGGCTGACGGCTGTCTCTCCTCCTGCTGCATGAGGAAAATGGTCTTAGGCAGTCGACCTAGTGAACCAGGTGTGAAGCTGAGTGGCAGAGGATCCAGTACAGCTGACAGTGGAGCTGCTGGCAGAGTCTTCCAGGAAAAACAGTGTATGTGAGTACCAGAGGACTTGGCAAAGGGTCTGCCCAGTGAAGTCAGATGATCAAGGGGCCAGCTCACACAGAGTGTCAGAGTACAGGGGGTGCCACTTTCAGAGCCCCGAAGAGTAAGGACAAAGGGGGTGCCAAGTAGGACCTTGAAGAGTGATTCACAGTGCAGTACAGTTCAATAATTCTTCTTCACGAAAGTGGCAAGGTGAAGCAGTAGCCTTGCCGCACTCAGCATTACAAAGATGTCCCAGCAATTGTGCATAGTTTATACAGTTGGAGTATCACACTCATCCCTTCTCCTATCCAAGTTCTCTAATAAAACAAAAAAAAACAAAACCCCTAGACTGTTTTCTGACTGAGCCAAGCACTTTGAATATGCTATATTGTCAAGTTGTTGCTATGGGAAACCCAGGGGAATCTGTGACCAACAGCTCCCAAGGGAGTAGTGTTACAGAAGGAAGACCAATGAACTATGAGAGCACTCACCAGCGCCCTCACAGCTCATTGTAAGCTACAAGTCGTCAGCTGCAATGGCTGACAGTACGTTTAGGCATTTATCCACAGGAAACTGTGAATGAATGACGCAGCCATGTGGGCTAAGTTCTGCACGGTCATGCTGTTTTCAAATTGTGACAGTGGATGCAGGGAGAAGATCCCCCACCTGCTGTTGCAGGCAAGGGGGGATCGGCCATGCAGGGTGCATATGCTGGAACATGTTATATGCTCCAACCTAAAAAAAGGTGGAACATGTAACATGATTAAAAGGTGAACTTAGCCAGTTAAAGGGGAATGTGTTTAGCCCCCAAAATGCATTACTTTTTTCTTCAATTAATCAATTTTATCTTTAAAAACCTTGAACTCTTGGATGCTTTTTTTGGCACTCTCATTGTATTGCATAAATATATTACTGGCATTAGAAGGCTTCCAGTTGTCATAGAGTGGACCATATAACAGCACTGTAGGCACATCACAACAATGGTATCACACTGTGTGTTTTGATGTTGCATATTCATGTTTTAGGCCTCCATTGCAAAACGTATTATTGGTATTATGAGGTAGCAGCCAAACAGTTCAGAGCAGGGGCCATCACCATTGTAGGTGCAGAGGACATTGTTGTCCATATCTTATCTAGTTTACCACATACAAAAGCAATGGTTTTTGGACATTTTTTGGCCTTGCGTTTACAATCATTGCCAGTATCTGCTATGTGTGGTTCTCAGACTTTCAAACACTTAAGAATAATCCAAAAAGAAGCTTGCCACAACTACCCTTTTATCCAGGTCCCTTGTAACGTATATTCTACTAACAAATAATTCTCTTTCTAAAGATATGGAAAGCTACTAGTATGCATACTAATTTACCTCCAAGACTAGGCACCCAAAATGACTCAACTGAATTTACCAGAAATCCTTTAGAATTCAAAGGGAGTTAAATTATGGCTGTTTTCAGACCAATACTGCATCATAAGGACTAAAAAATGGGAAGCTTTGCTTGGTTCATGGTAATAGGAAAGAGAAAGAGCAAAAAAACAGTTCCTGATAGTTCATGACTGTAACAAGACCTCATATATATCAAAAGGAGTCACATATTCTAATAGTGCCTTGGGGATAATGTCATATACAATGTTAGGGGTAACGAGTTACAAAGTAACGGATTACAGTAACTACATTACTTTTTTTTGGTAAATAAGTAATGTAACTAGTTACAATACTAATATTGGTAACTACACTACTTTACTAGGCTATAAGAACGTGCTTTCCTGCGTTACCCAAGCCGTGAGATACAATCATTATTTCGAAGAATAGAGAGGGATGAAGTTTATGACTTTTTCTTGCACTTTATGTTTTATTCTGTTTTTTCAGGTTTTGTTCTCATGTTTCCCAAAGCCTGTGTTTATACAATAAACTCTATGCAGAAAGAGTGTCATGTATCTTCTTCTACACGGTCAATTAAGAAAGAGGAAAGTAAAGTAATAAGTAGTGAAGTTACTTTTCAAATGCAGTAACTAGTAAAGTAATCTCGTTACAATTTACAGAAGTAACTAGTAACTACTTACATTTTTTGAGTAACTACCCCAACACTGGTCATATAGTTAGTTAAAGCCTGATTTTGGTAATGAAAAACAAAAATCTTCACATAGGATGGTACTTACATTCAGTGAGAAGTATCACTTGTGATGGTGGCTGTCAGCTTGGTTGAAATATTCAGACCTCTTCCTTTCCCATACCCCTGCAGTGGTAATTTTCAGGTGCTGTGGGGTTTATTACAACTGCTGGACAACCGTGTCATGGACACTCATCAACAGTGATGACTATGCCCAACCTTTCTGTCCCTCTTCTCTATTCAAGGAAGCTGAACTATAGCTTCCAACAATGATAAACACTCTGTAAATGGAGGACGGTGGATGAATAGTTCACCTCCTCCGTTCACCATTCATTGGCTGTATTAACCTCTGCAGCACTGGAAAATTGCTACTGACTTAACCACTTGCCGACCGCCGCACGCCGATCTACGTCGGCGGTCAGCCCCTCACAGGCAAAGTGACGTAGGGCTACGTCACTAGCTTGTGAGGGTCTAGGGAGCGAGCGCGCGCCGCCGGAGGCGCGCTCCCGCGTGGTCACGGACCCCCCCGCGCGTGTGACCGGCGGACATCGGGAGCGGACCACTCTGCGATCGGCGGGGGAGAGGGAGAAAGTCAGGCAGCTTGTGTAAACAAGCTGCCTGTCATTCTCCCCTCTGTATGAGAGCTGATCATATGGATCTACTATGTAGATCCGTTGATCACTCTGCATACAGCTGAAGCCACAGCCAATCACAGTTAGAATCATGCCCCTAGGGACACACACAGCCCCTCCCTCTCAAATAAAGTTAACCCCTTCACTACCAGTGTATTTTTACAGTAACAGTGCATATATATAGCACTGATTACTGTAGAAATGTCACTGGTAACCCCAAAAGTGTCAAAAATGTCAGTCAAGGGTCCGATCTGTCCACCGCAATGTCACAGTACCGAAAAAAAAATCGCAGATCGCCGCCATTACGCGTTAAAAAAAAAAACAACAAAAATGACAAAAATCTTTCCCTTAGTCAGTAAATGCAATAACTTTTGCGCAAACCAATCAAAATACGCTTTTTGCGATTTTTTTTACCAAACATAGGTAGCATAAAACAAATTGGCCGAAAATGTTAAAAAATTTTGATTTTTACATTTTTTTTGGGGGGAATTTCATATAAAAAAAAGGGAAAAATATTGCTATTTTTGCAAAATTGACGCTCTTTTTTTGTTTATAGCGCGTGATCAAAAAATCGCACAGGTGATCAAATACCGCCAAAAGAAAGCTCTGTTTGTGGGAAAAAAAGGACACCAAATTCGTTTAGGTACAGCGTCGCACGACCGCGCAATTGTCCGTTAAAGTCACGCAGTATCGAATCGCAAAATAACCCCTGGTCGTTTAGCAGCCAAATCCTCCGGGGCTTAAGTGGTTAAATATGCTTATGAACATGTACATAACTACTTCTGTTGCATTAAAATACAAGTTAAGTATTGTGCCTTCCTGTCTTTGGTGCAAAACTGCTCTATAAGAATCTCAGTAACAGCAATGCTGCAGACTGTGAACATGGATAGACATTTTTCCCCTCAAGATTATTCATTACAGCAGCATAAAGAGCAAACAGGATATGCTCCCTATCCTATAGTAACCAATCCGATTAGTATACTGCTGACATATCTGGTAAACATATCTTCCAAATGCTTCCTGTGTTATACATTAAACATTTTTATTACACTTTGCGTTGCTTTACTGAATAAGCCCCAGTAAGGCTGATTTAGAAGAAAAAAACTAAAACTAGAGAAAGTGTGTATGTGTTGCCTGTAGCCACCTCTAATTCAAAATGAAATCTTTTAGTGCAGGCTAGAAGATGAAAGCAAACAGTGGATTATCAGCAACAAAACACATTTTTCTTTCCTCCAGCAAAAGTACATCATATTATTGCATGGTAGAATGTAAATATACCGGTTTTGATTGGAGTTCCACTTTTTATCTGTATCTGTTTTTATATCCTATTCAATAGGAATGGACTTCGGTTGTAGAAAATCTAAAAACAGAGGCCAACAGACTAGCTGATGTGAAGGACTCTGCAGACATTGAAAAACTCAACAACTCCAATCAAAAATTAATGGCAGTCTATGCTGAGTTCTGGGAACTGATGGATTGGAGACAAGAAATTTTACTGGAAGCCAATGACTTTTTTAAGTGTGTTAACAAGGTAAGCAAATAGCATGAGAGTAAATTCTACAATTATCACTGCATTCAGTTTCACTAATGGAAATGCTTTTAGTGGATTTTTAGCTAGGTAGTTGAAGCAATACTTGAACTGAGAAATTTAAACAAATAAGGTTTTGCCATAAACGTAGTCATTCTTTTAATGATAAGAGTCTATGCGCAGTTAGGATGGAAATAAAGGGGTTTACTTACTAAAGGCAAACAGGCTGCTCGCTTTGCAAGAGATTTTTCACTTTACAGTGGAATTTCCCCTTATCTTATTAAATGTGGTGTAAATTCACTTTACAAGGAATACCCAGTGACATGACAGGAAAATAAAAAAAATAGTATATTTGTTTTTATGTAATTGAATGATACAGTGAGGGAAAAGTATTTGATCCCCTGCTGATTTTGTACATTTGCCCACTGAGAAAAAAATGATCAGCAATAATTTTAATGATAGGTTTTATTTTTTAACAGTGAGAGACAGAATAACAGCAAAAAAATCCAGAAAAACACATTCCAAAAAAGTTATAAATTGATTTGCATTTTAATGAGTGAAATAAGTATTTGATCCCCTATCAATCAGCAAGATTTCTGGCTCTCAGGTGTCTCCTATGCAGGTAACGAGCTGAGATTAGGAGCACTCTCTTAAAGTGAGTGCTCCTAATCTCAGCTTGTTACCTGTGTAAAAGACACCTGTCCACAGAAGCAATCAATCAGATTCCAATTTCTCCACCATGGCCAAGACCAAAGAACTGTCCAAGGATGTCAGGGACAAGATTGTAGGCCTCCACATGGCTGGAATGGGCTACAAGACCATCGCCAAGCAGCTTGGTGAGAAGGTTAGATGCAGTTATTCGCAAGTGGAAGAAACACAACATTACTGTCAATCTTCCTCGTTCTGGGGCTCCATGCAAGATCTCACCTCATGGAATTTCTATGATCATGAGAACAGTGAGGATTAAGCCCAGAACTACACGGGAGAATCTTATTAATTATCTCAAAGCAGCTGGGACCATATTCACCAAGAAAACAATTAGTAACACACTACGCCACGAAGGACTAAAGTCCTGCAGTGCCCACAAGGTCCCACTGCTCAGAAAACACATGTACAGGTCCATCTGAAGTTTGCTAATGAACATCTGAATGATTCAGAGGAGAAATGGGTGAAAGTGTTTTGGGCAGATGAGACTAAAATCAAGTTCTTTGGCATCTCAACTTGCCGTGTTTGGAGGAGGAGGAATGCTGTCTATGACCCGAAGAACACCATCCCCACCGTGAAACATGGAGGGGAAAACATTATGCTTTGGGGGGTTTTTACTGCTAAGGGGACAGGACAACTTCACTGCATTAAAGGGACGATGGATGGGGCCATGTACCGTCAAATCTTGGGCGAGAACCTTCCCTCAGCCAGGGCATTAAAAATGGGTCGTGGATGGGTATTCCAGCATGACAATGACCCAAAACACATGGCCAAGGCAACAAAGGAATGGCTTAAGAAGAAACCCATTAAGGTCCTGGAGTGGCCTAGCCAGTCTCCAGACCTTAATCCCATAGAAAATAGGTGGAGGGAGTTGTAGGTTAGAGTTACCAAATGTTAGCCTTGCAACCTTAATGACTTGGAGAGGATCTGCAAAGAGGAGTGGGCCAAAATCCCTCCTGGGATGCGTGTAAACCTGGTGGCCAAGTACAAGAAATGTCTGACCTTTGTGATTGCCAACAAGAGTTTTGCCACCAAGTACTAAGTTATGTTTTGCGAAGGGGTCAAATACTTATTTCACTCATTAAAATGCAAATCAATTTATAACTTTTTTTAAATGCATTTTTCTGGATATTTTTGTTGTCTCTCACTATTAAAATAAACCTACCATTAAAATTATAGACTGATCATTTCTTTGTCAGTGGGGAAATGTACAAAATCAGCAGGGGATAAAATATTTTTTCCTCTTACTGTAGAAGTCAATAAAGCTTGACCTAATTTTCTAAGCTACAGTAAGTGAACATTCCCTTGCAAACTAAACAGCCTATTTGGTAAACCAACCCCACAATGTGATAAAAATTCTTTGTGTAATGAGTACAACCTAGCTACAACCAACTAACACTTTTCTAAATAATGGTCAGTTTGATAGAGAATGGAGCAAACAAGATAATTCCCAAATGTTTATTAAACAAAATCCACCCGTACCTTTTTTGGATTTAAAAAATATTGGATATAAAAATATTTTGGATATATATTCCTGGGAAAGGGTTCCAAATCTGAACAATGGGGGCATGTGCAACTGCAAGAACACTCTTTGGTTACAGAGAATGAAGAGTTACAGCATCTCATAAAAGTGAGTACACCCCTCATATTTTTGTAAATATGGTATTACATCTTTTCATGTGATAACACTGAGGAAATTACACATTGCTACAATGTAAAGTAGTGAGTGTACAGCTTATATAACAGTGTAAATTTGCTGTCCCCTAAAAATAAGTCAACACACAGCCAATAATGTCTGATGTCAGATGGAAGATCCCAACTGCTGGACAGAGTAATCACAGAGATGATTGTCCCTGATAACCAGCCATTTGCAATGGTGTTTGACTCAGGATTTAAGCAGTTGATGTCCATACTTGAGCCAAGCTACACACTGGAGAGTGAGAACTATTATCAAACAGAAATGCTGGGAAAGATTCACCAAAAGGTCGTAGACAAAGTAAAGGTTATGCTGCAACCAGAGAATGCTGGCAAATCACTTTCATTCACGACGGACTGTGCTGGTCAGGACAAACAGAGTCACAAATGATTCTTACATGCCACTTCATTGACAGCGGATGGACAAAAAGGCAATTGGTGTTGGATACAAACGTGGATACAAAAGTGATGCAAGGATCCCACACTACAGTACAGAAATGTTTCTAGGCATGCTTGAAGACTGGGGAATCAACAAAGACAGAGTGATGCTTGTGCTACTTTGAGACAGTGGAGCAAACCTGCGGAAAGGAATGAGGCTGCTTGATCATATGTCATACCTCAGTGTCATGGAACACAACACCCTCCAACTTTCAAATGATGGTCTGTCAAGCCAAAGAGCTTTGACTGATATATGTTTTGAGAAGCATGAACAGATTAAAAATGTTGTGCTTGCAAGTCTTTTGAATCCTCAATACAAGAACAATGCTTTCTCTTCTGATGATATATTGGCAAAGGCAAAACAATGGCTGACAGAAGATATTCAACAGGAGGTGCAGGAGGTTCCTGCCGAAAAGACAAGTCCAGATCACTATTTTGAATCAAATATGAAAGAGCAGCATGCTGCAAAAACAGAAAAATGTCCAAAAATACGTCAACAAACAGAAGAGAATCTTCTTCATCATGGTGGAATTGATCAGGACATTTTAATGTTTTATTGGGGCCTCATGCATAGGAGTCAATTTCTTTTGACTCTGCAATAATGAGCCTGAATGACGAACTTCATCTCTATTTGAAGGAATCAGAAATTGACAGAAGAAGTGATCCTCTTCAGTGGTGGAAAGAAAATGAGGCACGCTACAAAATACTTTCTGGACATGCTGAAATGTTGTGCTTTCTGCAGTATAATATTGTCTAGCTGTTGCTCAGCTTTTTTTCTAGCAGTTTTGTACTGACTGCAGTAAATCATTGAAGTAAATCATTGCAGTGAGTGCACTACTGCAGCAGTAGTCCACTGACTCCAGTCCAACTCCAATCCACTGTCTTGCTGTTGTCTAGCTTTTTTCTAGCAGTTTTGCAGTGACTGCAGTAGTTGCAGTGAGTGCCATGCTGCAGACTGCAAAGGTAGTCCACTGACTCCAGTCCAATCCACTGTGTAGCTGTTGTGTTGCCTAGCTTTTTTTCTGGCAGTTTTGCAGTGACTGCAGTAGTTGCAGTGAGTGCCATGTTGCAGACTGCAAAGGTAGTCCACTGACTCCAGTCCAATCCACTGTGTAGCTGTTGTGTTGCCTAGCTTTTTTTCTAGCAGTTTTGCACTGACTGCACTGCAGTAGTGATTTAACATTATTGCAATGAGTGATTGCACTTCTGCAGCAGTTTATTATGCATTAATGCACAATCAGAAAGATGTGAAACGAAATGTCCCTGCAATTGAAGTTTCCCCATCAGTTCTCATGCAGTTAAGGTGTGAAGAATGAGCCCTTAATGCTAGAAAATGTTAATAAATAAAATTTTACATGATCAGTTACAGATTTGTGTTGAAATTTGTGTATATTTTGCAAAATTTTAAATGTACTTAAATATCGGCCGATATCGGCCGATACTGATATGCATTGGGCAAAATATCGGTATCGGTATCGGCAAAGAAAAACCGATATCGGTCGATCACTATTGCAAATCCCCAATCACGTGCAAGGAAAATAAAAAAAATAAAAAAATGAATTTTTGCTTCCACATGATTGGATAATGGAAGTCAGCAGAGTTTTTGCTCATTTATTATGCTTTGGAGCAACTGCTCTTGCAGGGTGCAACTGTACTTTGCAAAGTATACAGTCTTTTTGCCTTTAGTAAATCAACCGCAGTGTGCTCAATGCACTACAATATGTCCTAGACTTTTAATCTCCTTCTAGAATGGGGGAAACCATTGTTGGTGTCGTCTTGAAGTAAGAAGTTGATCTACTAGTCCTCTGATCTATTGATATAACCTGGCTTTCCTCATTTGTTGTCAGGGTGTAGCTAGGCTTCTAAAATACCTAGGGCACCCTGGAACACCCATGCGGAAGCATGGTGGAAAAGTAAAAATACAGTTATTTTTTCGCTATCGATAATTTAGGAAAGAGTAAGAAAACCTCCAATAAATGTACCATTTATACATTTTACAAATTAATTACCATTCTTGGCATTGTGTATTTGAACTACAATCCCAAAAACAGATTTTTCTACATATTTACATGCAGGATGTGTTGTCCAGCAACAGTGACTGGGACAATTATAACAGTGACTGGGACAATTATAATGCTGCTCCATATAATGATAGGTCTTCTTAACAAAGTTTGAGTAAATGAACTAAGAATTCTTTCCCCACTGTGAAAAAGACAAACTTACCCACAGACATCTGTGAAAGCTAGCATAAAGCGTATGTTCAGTAAATTTTAACAGTAATAGTAGCTACGACATAAAAAGCTCACTTAAAAAAAAAAAAAAAAAACACTGCTCTATATTGTGTAGCTCCCGGAGATGGCGCTATTGTGTGACTTATATTTCAATGAAGACTATCCAGTAAACTCAGTGAATTTTTTTTCCACAAAGTGAGTACTCTGTAAAGGGATTCTCTGTGGCTGACCTCTGGAATCCTTCCTATGTTGCACAAGCTAATTTACAAATACACTATATTACCAAGTATTGGGACACCTGCCTTTACATGCACATGCACTTTAGTGGCATCCCAATCTTAGTCAGTAGGGTTCAATATTGAGTTGGTCCACACTTTGCAGCTATAACAGCTTCAACTCTTCTGGGAAGGCTGTCCACAAGGTTTAGGAGTCTGTCTTTGGGAATGTTTGACCAATATTCCAGAAGCGCTTTTGTGAGGTCAGGCACTGATGTGGACGAGAAGGCCTGGCTCTTGTTTGTGCACTGGTGCGCAGTCATGATGAAACAGGAAGGCTCCATCCCCAAGCTGTTGTCACAAAGTTGGGAGCATGAAATTGTCCAAATGTCTTGGTATGCTGACGCCTTAAAGTTTCCTTCACTGGAACTAAGGGGCCAAGCCTAACCCCCGAAAAAACAACCCCACACCATGATACCCCCTCCACCAAATGATTTGGACCAGTGCACAAATCAAGGTCCAAGGAGACATGGATGAGCAAGTTTGGAGTGGAAGAACTTGACTGGCCTGTACAGAGTCCTGACCTCAACCCAATAGAACACCTTTGGGATGAATTTGAGCAGAGACTGCGAGCCAGGCCTTCTCGCTCACATCAGTGTCTGACCTCACAAATGTGCTTCTGGAAGAATGGTCAAACATTTCCATAGACACGTTACTAAACCTTGTGGACAGCTTTTACAGAAGAGTTGAAACTGTTATAGCTGCAAAGGGTGGGCCAACTCAATATTGAACCCTACAGGCTAAGACTGGGATGCCATTAAAGTTCATGAGCGTGTAAAGGTAGGTGTCCAAATAATGCAGGTCAGAAGGTGGTCAACCGCAGGACAAATGCACCTCTCATTGATCTCTGAATGGTCACAAAAGCATCTCAAAGTGATGTCAAATTGATGCAATCGACACAAGCCCAAAGCCCACTTACACATGATGTTGAAGCTTCTTTACTGGAAAAAAATAATGCAGAATATAAGATGCTGGCCAGAGAGTGATGCCTGTTTTTGTGTAACAGAGGCCCCCCGACCCACTAATACTCACCTTGTCAGTGTTTCCCCGCCACTCCTTCTACTGTCCCAACTGGAGAAAATACCCAGTCCTGTTAAACCGCTGTATGGTCTTGGCCACCCTGCTGCAGCTCAGTTTCAGGGTCTTGGCAATCTTCTTTTAGCCTAGGCCATCTTTATGTAGAGCAACAATTCTTTTTTTCATATCCTCAGAGAGTTCTTTGCCATGAGGTGCCATGTTGAACTTCCAGTGACCAGTATGAGGGAGTGAGAGCGATAACACCAAATTTAACACACCTGCTCCCCATTCACACCTGAGACCTTGTAACACTAACAAGTCACATGACACCAGGGAGGGAAAAAGGCAATTGGCCCCATTCAGACATTTTCACTTAGGGGTGTACTCACTTTTGTTGCCAGCGGTTTAGACATTAATGGCTGTGTGTTGAGTTATTTTGAGGTGACAGCAAATTCACACTTATACAATCTGTACACTCAGTACTTTACATTGTTGCAAAGTGTCATTTCTTCAGTGTTGTCACATGAAAAGATATATTAAAATATTTACAAAAATGTGAGGGGTGTACTCACTTTTGTGAGATACTGTATATATGTGTGGGGGGAGACTGCCTCACTTTAGACTGAGAAACTCCCATATTCCCCATTGGAATCCACAAATAGATACGAGATCTTAAAAGTGGGCAGAGAAATTTTGGTAACCCAGTGGGTATTGTGAGCCGACCCTAGTCTTGGACATCTATGTCCAGTGGTGCCCACGATGGATGCGAGGCACTGACTTCTTGCATCATTCATCTATACAGCCTTGTGCTTGTAGGCACACATTGATGAAAAATATACTTTGAGTCATCCTATCTCCTTTACATTACCCCTGAAGAATGGAATGATCCAGGAAACTCGTTGGCTGTTTCGGAGAACCTTTTTATCATCTTGTGATCACATTTATAACTGGCTGTGAGATTTTATTTTAAGAAACAATCAGTTTTGCTCTGTATATGTACTATTTTATTATACATGAAAAATCTTTTGATTTTACATACATAGTAATGTTTGAACTTCCGTTTTTTAAGTCCCATATAAGGGAGAATTTCTTTGTTCTCACACAACATCAGGTTCTGATATTTAAGGGAAATTTAAAGACTAATGAAAAATAAATGTAAAAATAAAATGGCGTGGGGGGTCACACACAAAACCTTTACAAGACCCTTATCAGAGCATGCAGCCCATCAGGAAAGGAGGTGAATGAGTGAGTGGCCCTCCTCCTGAACCATACCAGGCCATCAATATGGGGGGGGGGGTGCTTTGGGGCAGGGGGGCTCTGCCCTCCTAAAACATTTTGTCCCCATGTTGATGAGGACAAGGGCCTCTTCCCCACAACCCTGGCCAGTGGTTGAGGTGGTCTGTGGACGGGGGGCTTATTGGAATCTGGAAGCCCCCTTTAACAAGAGAACCCCCCGCTGGGACCCGCCCCGGGACCCGCCCCCCCCATGTGAATGAGTAGGGGTTTTCACCAAAAAAGTGGAAAAAAATAGAAAAAACAACACAAGTTTTTGATAAGTCTTTGGGACATCATCGGCCGGGGGCATGCTGGGTCGATGACATCACACGGGGGAGTTATTTAATAGCTGGCAGGCGGCGGGAGCCTTCGTCTGGGTGGGAGGGTTTTTTTTTTTTTAAATTTGGGTCGGCGGCTGGCGTCGTGATTGATGTTGAATCTACCTTTTTTTTATTCTTTAAATAAAGAAATTGTTATAAACCGCCTCCTGAAATTTTTTATACTACACTTTTTGGGTGAATGAGTAGGGATACAATGTATCCCACACTTATCACATGGGGGGGGGGCTGGGATTTGGGGGCCTCCTGGTGGCCTGATATGGTTCAGGAGGGGGACACAAGTTGCATGTATATCATGCAGGTGCGACTTTAATGCAACTTTTGAGGTATTAAATTGAAGTCTATGGCCCCCCAAGTTGCATGAAAGTTAGACCAAAGTAGTGCAGGAACTATTTTAAAGTCGCTTTGACTTTAAGTCACACAAATATAAATGGTACTTATTGGGTAACATGTCGTGCGACAAGTCGCACAAGTGTGAATGGGGCCTGGTAAGCTGCAATATACAGCATTACATGATTGTCCTTGGATTTAGATAAAGTTCATTTTTAGGTTAAGGTTAAGGCATATACAGTAATCATCTTCAGCTGTTTCAACACATTCATTTCTGGATGCAGCCTACATAGACCACAGATAAGCAATATTTTATTATTTTTTTATTTTAATATTTTATTTTGTTAAAATTCCAAATGGAAGCTCTCATTGTCATCTTTAACAAATATTCCCGGTCTTAGATATACACAGGGAGCAGGGGCACATGACTGCCGCAGGAAGAACAGAGCTGTCTTTGGTATGCAGGCTGCAATTGATAGTTTGGCTTCCTCTTCTCTATGCTGATAGCTAGGTCTCAGGGGAAAAACTGAAAGAAAGATTTGGCCCACTTGGTATGAATTGGCGAGCAGTTTCTGAGTTAAACTATTCATAGCTGTAATTTCTGTAAACAGATTTAAGGAAAATTGCTGCTTTAAGTGTTGGAATTATGTTAACTCTTATGTATTAGGTCAGGGAGTTACTTTGAAATCCCAATTCTTGTTAAATTTAAATTTTTCATTATAATTAGCTCAGTCCTTGTGAAAATAAAAAATGTAGCTTTCACTAAAATACCAAAGTACTCCCTGATTCTGTTTCGAGAGTCACTCTGGTGATACTCTTCTTGATTGAATGAAGCAAGCCATCATTCAACCCGCTTTCTGTGACCCAGGGCCATCATGGACACACCTTTTGGGGGGTGCACCATCAGGTCAGCCTGAGCTCACAGTATAATGCTGCATATGCAGTGAATGGTGTTGATATCATAACGTAAACACCATGCTCTAAAGCAGGGGTCTCAAACTGGCAGCCCTCCAGCTGTTGAGGAACTACACGTCTCATCATGGCTCTGCCTACGGGAGTCATGCTTGTAACTGCCAGCCTTGCAATGCCTCATGGGAATTGTAGTTCTGCAACAGCTGGAGGGCCATCAGTTTGAGAACCCTGCTCTAAAGAATTGAGGACACTGCTTGTCATGTAACCATCCAGAAAAAACTGGAAAAAAAAGTATATACAGTATCTCACAAAAGTGAGCATACCCCTCACATTTTTGTAAATATTTTATTATATAGGCAAGGCACACTTGTCTTTGTACTCCTCACCTGGTTCCACCATCTGAACTATGTAGGTTTATCTTGGTCTCATCAGACCACAGGACATGGTTCCAGTAATCCATGTCCTTAGCCTGCTTGTCTTCAACAAACTGTTTGCTGGCTTTCTTGTGCATCATCTTTAGAAAAGGCTTCCTTCTGGGTTGACAGCCATGCAGACCATTTTGATGCAGTGTGAGGCGTATGGTCTGAGCACTGACAGACTGACCCCCCACCCCTTCAACCTCTGCAGCAATGCTGGCAGCACTCATACGTCTATTTCCCAAAGACAACCTCTGGATATCACGCTGAGCACGTGCACTCAACTCCTTTGGTCGACCATGGCGAGGCCTGTTCTGAGTGGACAGAAAAAAAGGGGAGGCAGCGCTGTCCCGATGTTCCAAGCTGGTTCTATTTCTGGGTTTGAAACTTCCGCCCTACTCTGCACTGTCATACAGGTCATGCGCTGAGCGCCGGCTGGTCCGGCTCAGCTATTGCGCTTTGTACAGTTTGCTACTCCAACCTGGATGGTTGTACTTCAGATCACCCCAGTGTTTCCAAAGGGCATCACCTATAACCACCCACATGAACGACTTGGAAAGATATTGGTTTGAATCTCTTTTATTGAATGTGTCATATACATTTTAACTAATGCTTCTTTTCATTAAATGTGTTTTACATCCATGGGATGCTTTCACAGTATTTTATAATACCAACATCGGGACAGCACTGCCTCCCCTTTTTTTCTGGCAACTTTCAGGCTGGCAACAGCATTCTATTGGCAGCAGCACCAATGGTTGGTCTTGGGACCTTTTACCGGTTGTTTGCTGCAGTGACAGTGCTGGAACTTTTGTGGTGTCTGTTCTGAGAGGAACCTGTCTTGTTAAACCACTGTATGTTCTTGGCCGTCGTGCTGCAGATCAGTTTTAGGGTCTTGACAATCTTCTTATAGCGTAGGCCATCTTTATGTAGAGCAAAAATTATTTTATTCAGATCCTCAGAGAGTTCTTCGCCATGAGGTGCCATTTTGAACTTCCAGTGACCGGTATGAGAGAGAGAGAGCGAGAGATAGAAAGCGATAACACCAAATTTAAAACACCTGCTCCCCATTCACACCCATTCAGACCTTGTAACACTAACGAGTCACATGACAACGGGGAGGGAAAATGGCTAATTAGGCCCAATGTGGACCTTTTCACTTACAGGTGTACTCACTTTTGTTGCCGGCGGCAGGGGCGTAACTACAGGGGTTGCAGGGGTTGCAATCGCAACCGGGCCCCATGCTCAAGGGGGCCCATGTGGCTCCCCTGTACACCTGAATAGGAGGGGCGGCGGGGGCAGCATGTAGAGAAATCACTGTCCTCCTTTTTTCCTTCTGTAGCTGCAGGAGGAAAATTGAGGAGATTGGTTCCTCTGTACGCTGCCCCCCGCCACTTCTCCTATCCAGTATACTTGTGTTCTGCTGTCTCTGGGCCCCTGTGTGCTCCCCTGGTCCCCCCTCCTTCTGTGCTGCCCCCCCCCTTCAGAATGCTCCCTTCCCTCTCCTGCCGGCTGCTGCAGGGGATGTGTCACCATAGAGAACCAGGAAGGGGTCGGTAAATATGTAATTTACAAGCTCCTTCCTTTTCTGAATGGACAGAGTCATAGTCAGTGGCATTGTAAAAAAATTCAATAAAATGATAAAAATGATACAATTAAAATACCAAAAAAAAAACTACTGACACCAGTGGGTGAACTTCCAGGATTGCAAAGGTCACACTTGCGACAGGGCCCTGGCATTCCACCACCGTGGGGAGGCCCCAAGATGGCAGGAAGGGGGCCCACTGCAGAACTTGTGAAAGGGCCCCGCAACTAGAGTAAAGGGCCCCAGGGGGCCCTTCATGGTTTCTTGCACCGGGGCCCTGAAGGTTCTAGTTACGCCTCTGGCCGGCGGTTTAGACAATAATGGCAGTGTGTTGAGTTATTTTGAGGGGACAGTAAATTTACACTGTTATACAAGCTGTACACTCACTACTTTACATTGTAGCAAAGTGTTATTTCTTCAGTGTTGTCAAATGAAAATATATAATAAAATATTTACAAAAATGTGAGGGGTGTACTAACTTTTGTGAGATACTGTATATAATAAAAGTTAAAAAAAAATGATGTAATGTTGAGAGCCCCAAGGGGGCCTCCACCAATCTGGATTTTAGCTTTAGGTGTTAGGGATAGGTTAGGTATTGAGGTTTTAGGAAGAAAGAAATGCTGAGGAAATAGGGAGGGGTTAAATGTTAGCATAGCGATAAGTGCTTAAAATAGGCATAAAATTTGCCTGACAGTAATTCTTGATGCTGCTTCCACATTTTAAAGGCTTGCTGTTCCTTATTTTTACCATTTAATTGAAAGAGAATTTTTTGCATGTTCTTGATTGCTCCAGTAAAATGTTTTCCCCCGACTTTCACCCAGGATTCACATATTTACTCAATATAATTCAATTAGAAAAATCTGTCCATTTTTTTTCACAGGCTTTTGACAAATTAGGAGGCATTGAATCTTACCTGAAACATCTGAAGATTCAAAATCTAAATTACTCAGAATTATCCGCAAAACAAAAGGAAGCTGAAGCAGAAATCAGCAGATATACATCTGATGCCTTCCAGAAGGGGCATTCTCTTCTAAAGAAGTCACCTCTTAAGTAAGTTCTTTAACTTAACAACCCATTTTATGGTCAGATTACACACTCATTAAGTGATGTTGCATCAGGTTGTCAAAATTGGGAATACTCCAGTGATTTGTGATTAAATTACTTGATCTTTCAGCAACAGGTTATGTGTGCCAATGTACTAGAGCGCTTAGGCTGTATTTACCATAATGGTACTCATGGACCAGTACTCTGCAGGTACTCCCACGTGTCCTGATCATAAATATCATGACGCTTCCTCCCCAGTTGATCAACCAGCACCTCTTCCTCCCCCAAACCCATAATAATTTTAACATTTACATTAAAGTACCTAATTAGGGAAAACTTAGTAAGCTTTCAACCATATCCCTGGATTGGCGGAAGATGTGCATCCAGTGCATGGTATGCACGGAACAGTACTTTTTTAGCCCAGGATGCCGTCCTAGCTGAGGATGCAGGAGGGTGGGTGGGTACTTACTACTGCCTAGCCTTTGAGGCCACTACACATATCTCCCACTTGGCTCCTTAGAGGAGGAACCGAGGTACACAAAGATGTCTCCTTTACCCATGCAGCTGCGATAGGTCCAACCTCCCCAGAATTCTCAGCAGAACCATACTCAGAATGAGAAACCCCCATCACCCAGCATATGTAATGATGAAATAAACCCAGACATGGATTGCTCATTACTTTGGGGATCTGGAGACACTATCCTACCAATATCCCCTGGCCCCAGTGAACACTCCACAGTCCTAAACTCTTCTGAGAAGAAAGGCCCCTTTCACACTTATACGACGCGATTTTACAGCGATTTTGACGCGACTTTGCCGCGATTTTGACGTGATTTTGAAAGCAATGGCTATGGCTCAAAACTCAATCAAAGCATGGCAAAGTAGTGCAGGAACTACTTTGAAGTCGGTGCGCCTTTAAAACGCACTGATATGAATGGGGCTCATTGAAAATAATGGAAAACGACTTGTCATTCGATTTTGCGGTCCAAAATCGCGGGACAAGTCGCACTAGTGTGAAAGGGGCCAAAGTTGTGGCCTCCACGCCTTCTGTCACCCAGTCCAACAGGTGTGCTTCCAACATTCTGATTTCATTGTCACTGCCATACAGGACTCCTCAGTGGTGGGAATATTTTTTCCCAAGGGAACAAGCCCAAAACTTTGGTACACATAAAAAGCCACCATGTCCACCATGTCACCTTGGGCGTTTGAAGCCTGGACTCCTAGGCTAGGAGAAGACATACCACAGCCCACTGGTTAGATTTACAAGACAAAAAAAATCGCGGGACGCATTACGCCCAAAAAAGTACAAGAGCTTCTTTGGAGCGTAATGCGTCCCGCGATTTTTTTTGCGCGATGTTACCGTGATTCGGCAGGCGGAAATCGCGGCAACATCGCTCAGCGTTTGGGGTGCTATTGCAAATCACGGGCAACGCACAGGCATCCCGCGATTTGCAATGATTTCCGGTTCGCGATTCTGCCCACGATCAATACGCTGACATGTGAATGCAGCCTTATAAGAAAATTTGTTTATTATAAACAGTTCTATTTTTTTTTTTAAATAAAATTACAAAGCAGAATCACAATTAGAAGATGAGCGTTGACAATGTATAACAAAAAGTACTATTGTTGATGAAAGAAAGTTTTTTTTTTCATGAAAAAGACTTTTGAAACTACATTAACGTTTATATATGGTGTTAGTGATTGGGTTTACATATATTTTAACAGCATCACAAGCTGCCGTTAAACTTTCTACAGTGTACTGTATATTAATAACATCACCATCTGGTTGAAGCAGAATTAATATACTAAATAAGCAATGTGTATCTCATCTGCAGCAATTCCAAATGTTACTCCATAAAACAGAGACCCACTTAAGAAATATTTTGTCATTACATTAATTCTTCACCAACCCATCAAACCATTGTTCAGTAAAAAAAACCTTTTAGACTAAAAGAGTTTTTTTTATATTTTTTATTCTACATTTCCTTGAACTATATCAGGCTTTTGAAGGATGCAGAGTTTTATTTTCCTGGGATAGCAGACCTTTCATAAACCAGATTCAAAGAATGTATAAAGTGTAACTAAAGGCACATTTTTTTCATTTTTGGTTGTAACCCCTATCAGGTTTTTTTTTTTTTTTTTTTGCCATCTGTGTCTCATAGGGGAGATTTCCCTTCACTTCCTGTTCCCTGGCCAAAACGGGAAGTGAGAGAAAATCTCTCCAAAGTGAGGGAATGCTGGGGTGTCACCAGGGTCACCTAGTGTCCCCATTGGAAGATCTCCCCTCTATTACTGTTCTGGTGTCAGCTTTTACATTCACTTTCTATGATAATAGTAAACAGGACAAATGGAGAGGGTGAATCTCCCTAACCGGGGCACAGACAGCACTAAAAACTGACAACTGTTCTAATCCTTCCCACTCTATCCAAAACTTTAAAAAAAAAAAAGTTTTGCTTTTAGTTAAACTTTGAGGGCCAGTTCACACCACATGCAGCCCAGTGCGTTTTTTTTCTGGAAGCATGGAAAGTAGATTATATGGTTTCCAATGGCATAGGTCACACCAGTGCTTGCAGTTTCAGTGCATTCCAGTTCTAAAAAAAAAAAAAAAGTAGAACATGCTGCATTTTTTTCCTGTACTAGACTGTAATGGAATGCACCTAAAATGCACTGGAAAGCACATGTCCTTATTTAAGGTTAAGAAAAAAAGAAGGGTAAAAAACGCACTGGACTGCTTCAAAAACGCACCAAAAACTCGCATGCAGAAAAGCATCTGGAACGCATCCGGCCTGCGTTTCTATGGTGTGAACTGAATACTGTGAATGTATTTTTTAAAAAACATTAATCAGACGGTCCAGAGGTTAACATCTGTTTCCCTGATATTAAGATATTACTTCAATGTTTTACCTAAATGACTTTTTTAGCAGTCTTAAGTAGAAGCGCGTGTCGGTGGATGAACAAGAAGGATAACAGTATTTAAGTGATGATGGATATGTGTGAAGCAGCTGTTTGCCTGAACTTACTGTCATGTCAGGGAGCAAACAGTGACAGCCAGCCCCCACCTACAGCACAGTGACAACAGGTGTCCAAACATCCATTCACAGAGCATTTACTTCTCACAATAAATCCTTCCTAGGCTTATTTAACCTCTTAATGACCAGAAAGTATTACCCCCTTAATGACCAGGCCATTTATTAAGATATCGCACTGTGTTATTTTAACTGAAAATTGCGTGGTCTTGCGACGCTGTACCCAAATAAAATTGATGTTCATTTTTTTCCCACAAATAGAGCTTTCTTTTGGTAGTATTTGATCACCTCTGTGATTTTTATTCTTTGCGCTATAAAAAAAAAGAGCGACAATTCTGAAAAAAAAAAAAAACTTCTGCTATAAAACATTCCCAATAAAACAAAAAAAAAATAAAAAAATCTAATTTTTTCATGAATTCAGGCCAATATGTATTCTGCTACATATTTTTGGTAAAAAATATCCCAATAAGTGTATATTGATTGGTTTGCGCAAAGTTATTGCGTCTACAAACTAGGGGAAAGATTTATGTCATGTTTGTTTTTTTTTGTTTTTTTACTAGTAATGGCGGAGATCAGGCATTTTTAGTGGGACTGCGACATTGCGGCAGACAGATCGGACACCTAACTGACACTTTTGAGGGGACCAGTGACATTACTATCGTATTCAGTGTTAAAAATATGCACTGTTACTGTACTAATGACACTGGCAGGGAAGCGGTTAACACCAGGGGCGATCAAAGGGTTAAATATGTACCTAGGGGGTGCTTTCTAACTGTGTAGGGGATGTACTTACTGGATGAATACAGAGACCTGTGTTCCTAAATAGGAGGAACAAAGGATTCCTGTGTTCATCACTGACAGAACATCGGTGTGCCGTGTTTGCTTCGGCAGACCGCCGTTCTGTCTCCATGCTTACCTGCACAGTTTAGTAGATATTCAGAGTGCATGCTGCCGGTGCCGGCCCTTCAGAACCTGTACTATAAACGGCGTCTCCCGCGCGCAAGGCCTGGGAGTGACATCATTGCGGCTCTGCCCAGCCATCTCACGGCCAGCCATCTCACTGGCCAGCCATCTCACCGGCCAGCCATCTCACCGGCCAGCCATCTCACCGGCCAGCCATCTCACTGGCCAGCCATCTCACAGGCCAGCCATCTCACCGGCCAGCCATCTCACTGGCCAGCCATCTCACAGCCAGCCATCTCACCGGCCAGCCATCTCACCGGCCAGCCATCTCACCGGCCAGCCATCTCACCGGCCAGCCATCTCACCGGCCAGCCATCTCACAGCCAGCCATCTCACCGGCCAGCCATCTTACCGGCCAGCCATCTCACCGGCCAGCCACCTCACCGGCCAGCCATCTCACCGGCCAGCCATCTCACCGGCCAGCCATCTCACTGGCCATCCATCTCACAGCCAGCCATCTCACCGGCCAGCCATCTTACTGGCCAGCCATCTCACCGGCCAGCCATCTCACCGGCCAGCCATCTCACCGGCCAGCCATCTCACTGGCCAGCCATCTCACAGCCAGCCAAATCACCGGCCAGCCATCTTACTGGCCAGCTGTCTCAGCAGATGTCAGCTGTCTCAGCGGTGTCCCACTGGAAGGGCTTAATTTTAAGGTAGAAAAGATAAATTCGAATTCTGTGTTTTAAACCTGGGATCTTGCCAACATCCCTAATGAATATGGAACAACAATAACCCCTGAGGATTGGGACTTTCAACGGCAAGAATCAGGACTTGAGTATGAAAATATATAAATTTTGTTCCACATATAATAAAGATAAATTATACATAATCACATATAAAGTATATGATAAAAACAAGGTCATAGATACGTCTTGGAACCAGGAGGGTCTGAGGTGTCTGGATCGGACTAGACGCGTTTCGGTCCAAATGCCTTTCTCAATGGTCCACAAAACACCAGAGCTCAGACTAGGAGCATAAAAGGTAACAATGAGTATAATACAAAGAATGAGTATAAGGTTAAATTTAACATGTATTGAACAATGTTAAAAGCAATGTAACACAAAATTCATTATACATAGTGTTTGTCGTATTTAGATGTAAAAAAGAGAGGGGGCAAAAAATGCCTCTATGATTACGTACCAGATATGTAAGACCTCTGTGAAATCCAGGACGTGAGACCAAAAGGATGGGCCTTGGTGGATGAAAAAAAGGCCTTCAATTGACTATGGCCGCAAAGAGTATATGCTAATCAAGTTGGGTCTATACAGGATAGACTAAAGCAATATGTTAATATTTGTATGGGTTTCCAGGGGAGATTTCAATATTTGTAAGCCAAATACACAGTGGTATGGCAAATGACAGTGAGAAAGGAGCTCCACGGACAGAAAATCCCACGAGGATCTCCAGAGTGAGGTCAGAAACGCACAGGTCATCTAGAAAGTTATGAAAAGATATAGAAGAAAAATTCAATGAAGTCTGTCTATCATGGAAAATAAAAGGGAAAGTAGGACAGGATATTATGGGTACAGAATACCTGTAAAGTAGTAGTAGACTAGGTATGTCCCCCGATGGATTTATGATGCTGGGACGTGTCCAGCCATGCATCCCTGTTGACATGGAATATGTCAAGCCTGAAATCATGAGGGATATCAAAGGGTAAATAGATAGGGAGTAAATGTAAAGATAGAAAACGGTCTCGTTTCTCAACGTGAGTACTGCAATTGGTAGGAAAAAAGGAAAAGACTAAGTAGGGAAAAAGCTGAGTAGTGAGGAGGAGTATGGAAGCAGTGTGTAGTCTGGAATAGAAGTTACTGAATAAGAGAAAAAGTGGTACTAGTAGGAGTCTCAAAGGGTGCCCAGGTATCGGAATAAATATTAGCCAGAGTTCAATAGCGGAGAACAGATATCCTAGGAATCAGAGATAGAAATAGCTAAGTAAAGGGAAAATAGTCCCAGTAATAGTCTCAAAGGGTGCCCAAGTACCAGGAATAAATATTGACCAGAGTATTGTGACGAAAGCGGGTCCTATGAGCAATTTTAGAAAATCCAGGGAGAAAGTAACTTACCTGTATAGGTCTGTGCATAAGAGTAATGGCGGCGCGCTCTGAATAGAGCGCGGTCCGCCATTAAGTACGCCGGCGCATGCGCCGGAGCCTGCGTCCAGTCTCCTCCCAGGGCGAGTGCGGACCAATAGAGGTCCCCCGTGTCTGGAGCGCACAGACGCCGCCCACACAGGGTTGGCCGCGGCGTGCGTTCCGGGCACGCCGACGCACAATGTCCGGGTCTGAATCTCCATTCAATATACCCTCCTTGCAGTAGCTTTTTGCTCCGGTTTTTCATTTGAGTGCCATTTCAAAGTATCTAATATCAATCCACATCTTTTTTCTATATTTGCCTTTTCTTCATGTAAATATGTGGCTATTCAATACACCTTTCTTGCAGTGGTCTTTTGCTCCTGTCCCTATTGAATGCTATTGCAAAATATCCATTATCAATCGACATCCACCTCTTCATTTTTGTATCTTTATGTAAACATAGAGTTTGCCGTGTTTATATGTCTATAGTCTTGGCTTTGTCCCCTCAGCTGCAGCCAAGTGTCAGTGACACTGTATGCTCCCCGTACAGATTCTCCCCCCGGCGCACATGGGGGCGTTCCTCCGCCCCGTCACCGGTCACCTGATCCCGCCATTGGCGGAGATTCAGACCCGGACATTGTGCGTCGGCGTGCCCGGAACGCACGCCGCGGCCAACCCTGTGTGGGCGGCGTCTGTGCGCTCCAGACACGGGGGACCTCTATTGGTCCGCACTCGCCCTGGGAGGAGACTGGACGCAGGCTCCGGCGCATGCGCCGGCGTACTTAATGGCGGACCGCGCTCTATTCAGAGCGCGCCGCCATTACTCTTATGCACAGACCTATACAGGTAAGTTACTTTCTCCCTGGATTTTCTAAAATTGCTCATAGGACCCGCTTTCGTCACAATACTCTGGTCAATATTTATTCCTGGTACTTGGGCACCCTTTGAGACTATTACTGGGACTATTTTCCCTTTACTTAGCTATTTCTATCTCTGATTCCTAGGATATCTGTTCTCCGCTATTGAACTCTGGCTAATATTTATTCCGATACCTGGGCACCCTTTGAGACTCCTACTAGTACCACTTTTTCTCTTATTCAGTAACTTCTATTCCAGACTACACACTGCTTCCATACTCCTCCTCACTACTCAGCTTTTTCCCTACTTAGTCTTTTCCTTTTTTCCTACCAATTGCAGTACTCACGTTGAGAAACGAGACCGTTTTCTATCTTTACATTTACTCCCTATCTATTTACCCTTTGATATCCCTCATGATTTCAGGCTTGACATATTCCATGTCAACAGGGATGCATGGCTGGACACGTCCCAGCATCATAAATCCATCGGGGGACATACCTAGTCTACTACTACTTTACAGGTATTCTGTACCCATAATATCCTGTCCTACTTTCCCTTTTATTTTCCATGATAGACAGACTTCATTGAATTTTTCTTCTATATCTTTTCATAACTTTCTAGATGACCTGTGCGTTTCTGACCTCACTCTGGAGATCCTCGTGGGATTTTCTGTCCGTGGAGCTCCTTTCTCACTGTCATTTGCCATACCACTGTGTATTTGGCTTACAAATATTGAAATCTCCCCTGGAAACCCATACAAATATTAACATATTGCTTTAGTCTATCCTGTATAGACCCAACTTGATTAGCATATACTCTTTGCGGCCATAGTCAATTGAAGGCCTTTTTTTCATCCACCAAGGCCCATCCTTTTGGTCTCACGTCCTGGATTTCACAGAGGTCTTACATATCTGGTACGTAATCATAGAGGCATTTTTTGCCCCCTCTCTTTTTTACATCTAAATACGACAAACACTATGTATAATGAATTTTGTGTTACATTGCTTTTAACATTGTTCAATACATGTTAAATTTAACCTTATACTCATTCTTTGTATTATACTCATTGTTACCTTTTATGCTCCTAGTCTGAGCTCTGGTGTTTTGTGGACCATTGAGAAAGGCATTTGGACCGAAACGCGTCTAGTCCGATCCAGACACCTCAGACCCTCCTGGTTCCAAGACGTATCTATGACCTTGTTTTTATCATATACTTTATATGTGATTATGTATAATTTATCTTTATTATATGTGGAACAAAATTTATATATTTTCATACTCAAGTCCTGATTCTTGCCGTTGAAAGTCCCAATCCTCAGGGGTTATTGTTGTTCCATAATTTTAAGGTAGGTATTTCATAATGAGCTAGTATGCGATGCATAGCTCATTATGCCTTTGTCTTACAGGTTTTTTTTTCTTCCGAGGTTTACAACCTCTTTACCTTTTAGCAGGGGGGGGGGTCACACTTTTTTAAGCTTTTCTCCTAAGGAGCCCATACAGCAATGTATGCCAATTTATAAAACACAGCAGCGGAATTGCATGGTGCCGTGACGTTTTGCTATGGGGATAGTAGCCTGTATTACTGAGTTGCTGGAAAGGCACTTCGGAGAAGAGGCGACACCTTTTTGATTGGCACATTAGAACCTGGCAAAGCAGATAACATGAGCTGATTAGACAAACATCATAGTGAACTGTTTATTGTTCTGGCAATCAGAGCTCAAAGCCGATCAGAATATATTTCCAAGCTTTTTGGATTTCCTTCATTCTCAGACTGTATTCCCAATACACACTGCCTAATGACAGCATTGTTCACACCCTAATCACTATGCGTGGTGCCGATTCCCCAACTGCCTGGTCCTCCTCTCTTGTTTGCCCCCCCGCCCTATAATGCTGCTGGCCTCCCTCCTCTCCTCTCTCCCTGGCTACTGCGGGGGGGGGGGGGATGTTTCAGGATGGAGAGCAGGGGAAGGGGCTAGCAAATATGTAATTTTCTCAGCCCCTTTCTTTTCTAAATGAACGCAGTCAACACACTCGCTCACTGTGTCCATTTATATCCAAAGCATAGTAAACATTGTTTACTATGCTTTAGTTTGCGAATTAACAGGAAGCCACTCAGCACAAAGCACTTCCCATTCATTCACTGCCCTGTGCAGCTGAGACTGCAGAGAAAGACACGTGTGTTTGAGCTTTGGGTGCACAATCTAATGCAATAGGCTGCACACACACCTTTGATTGTTCATGTTATATACCTATCTATGTGCAAATCCACAATCACTAAACATTCCAGATAATCATCCAGGAAGGTCTACCTTCAAGATTACTGACTCCAGCCTTGAATTGCTAAACTGGATGTGAGTAGCAAGATAATCTTCCCCAGCACTGCTATCATCTATTTCTGGAAGTATATTTTGATCCTCAACCCCCTTAAATGTGTGGAAGTGAGAGCACGGAGAATGCTGAGAGACATATCTGGCATACTGCAATAATATGAGGATTCAGCAAAGGCTTGTTCAGGTCGAGTAATATAAAATTAAACATTTAGCGCTGTGATTAGCACTAGGTTCAATTCATCAGCAGCAATGAAAAGGGATTTGCCGCCAGTATTCTTCCCTTTCTATAGGATTAATTAGGATTTAGGTTTTAGGAATCAATTAATTCAATTACCTTATCATATAAAGGTTACGGAGCAGTAATTCAAAACAAAAACCCTGTGCTTTAGCCAGTTATGAGTTAATACCTTACTTATGCTGTAACAAAATTAAATCATGACTTTCATGCACTAAATCCACCTCAAGTGTTCTAATCTCCCCAGGACCTTGATTATATTTGTTTTCAATGAAGCATTTTACAGAAAATCATTGCAAAGTCAAAATCTGCAGTGTGAAGAAATTGCACAGTGAGAAATATGAAAGCTTTCCTTGCTGACCTCTGTCTAAAAATACCAGTTGCCTTTGGAATCAATACAGTACAGTACAGTGTCAATGTCCTGGAACAAGCATGCGGCAAGTAAAGTCAGAGTGAAATCTGTGCTCCTGATCAGCATACTAAATGGATCACCTTTTTTGGGTTCACACTATTGCGATGTCAGACATCGCATGTGATTCGCACCCCATTGCTGTGCAGATCACATGCGATGACTTGCAATGCAAATCCAGCCATACAATTCAGGCCAAAATGGTGCAGGACCCTTTTTTTGATCCACACTGGGATCGGATCGCATGAGTGTTCACACCTATGCGATCTGATTCCTGCACCATTTCACAGTTCGCACTGCGATCTGCGAATTGATCAGGTGTGTCATTACCTTTGTTTTGACACCCGCAGCGGTTTGCAGACAGCGGTGTGAACTGCCTGCGAATTGGATGCGATGCGGGAACCCACACAGGAATCTCGCTGGTTCCTGCATCGCATATGTGTGACCCCAGCCTTACAGCCAAATAATTAGCAAACACACATACAACTGGGCCTGTTCACACAGCAATGGACAACCTCTGCAAACTAAACCGCAGTGGTTTAATGTCCAGCAGCTGTCCTTTCTGGCTGCAGTAGGGGGCGGTGTAGTGTGCACTTCAGTGCATCACTTAGCCCCCTTTATGTGTACAAACTTTATTTGAAGTACAAGTCACTCTACAGCAGTACAGTGCATTGCTCTGCTGTACAGTAACAAGCAATCCTGTGCAGTGCGCTGCCATAAAATGCAGCTAGTCTGCATTTTGTTGCTGCTCCCTGCACTGCACTTCTGGGGCGCATTGCAAGGTGAATAGGACAGTTTTTTTCTGTGCATTCTAGTAGTACCTGTATTCTTCCAGTAAGGTAAAAATGCAGGTCACCACATTATATGTGAACACTGAACAGGACCTTAGATAATGTATTAAAATAAAAGAAAAATATAAAAACAAATAAAAAAGGAATTCAATGAACACAACCACCCCATCAATTGCAAGTCCCCTTCCCGGGTCCCAATAAATATTGATTGAAATGTGCACTTTTTGCATTAGCAGTCAACATTTAACACTGGATTGGTAGCGTCATTTAGAGTTTTGGTAAAATCAATAATGGTAAAAACTTCCCAACATAAAAAAATGTCTTTAACACAATGCTTTCTAAAAAAGAAAAAGTGATATTCCTGACAATTATATTTTTGGGGTGAATACTTGGGCTTGTGTCAGATATGTAAAAACAGCTTTAGAAAAAAATAACTGGAATGTTGACTTTTCTTAAGTGTTCGTTAACCCAAAAAAAAAAAAAAAAAAAAAAAAAAAAAGATCCTGTTACTTTAAAGCATGTTACACAGCACAGTGCTTATGCTGTGTAATTTGGCTCCCTGTATCACCTAAAAAACCTGGTTGATCCTGCCTGGCTATGCCCTCCCCTCTGTAAACTTACCACGGTTTATCATGGCTGCTGAGCCCTGACACCATGGTCAGTTTACGTGCCTCCGTCATCTGTAGCTCTCCCTTCATCCTCTGTGCTCTCTTCCATCTTCTTCCCCCTTCCCATCCTGCCTGTCTGCTTCTGTGTCAGTGCCCACCCCCTCCCCTCCCCTCCTGCTACTAAAATTACTTTTACTGTCCTAAATAATCCTCCTTGTTTCCTAATGACAGGTGCTCCTGTCTCTGTGTTTTATAAAAAAAATGCCTTCTTGACCAGATTTCAGAGTGTCTTCCGGTGTTCACGTGATGGGCAGGCTCTCTCTCCTCCTCTCGTCCTGACTGATGTCAGTGGGGGGGTGGGATCTCAGGCCCCTCCCACTGATGCTGTCAGACGGGGAGAGGAGAGAGTCGGTCGGTCACGTGAGTGCTGAAAGATACTCTGAAATCCGGTAAAGAAGGCATTTTTTTTATAAAACAGAGACAGAAGCATCTGTCATTAGGAAACAAGGATGATTGTATTAAGTTGCAAAAGTGGGTTAACAACCACTTTAAATATTTTTTGCTAATAAAATGAATGTAAGATCTGCGCCAAATTAGGGTTCTATCTGCCCTTAAATGTATTTTATTTTTATAAAATATAGAGCCAAATTCCAAAGGCAAAGAATAATTTGGTGCACATCTGACATTTTATGAGCAAAATGTTTGGTCCACAAAGGGTACTAAACTCCAAGAAAAAAATACATTTTTTAAATCTGCTGGTGTATGTGGAGTTAAATGCGAATAGGTATATTCCATGTCCTGGAACTCTCTCTTTTTAATAACAATTTACTGTTTCACTGAGCACTGATAGTATACCTATGGCTACACTTTTAGTGCTCTAACACCCCAGCTACAGGTGTGTGCTACACAGTAGCCATAGTGTTTTTTTCAGCTGCCCTGCTTGCCCAATCAGAGAAGTCAGGCTTTGCTTTCTGTGAAACCATTGACAAAATCTTAAGCCTTTTATGAATGGGAGGGAAGGGGGAAGAGGGGGGGGGGAGCTGCTGCTGTGTGGGAGAGCCATATCTTGTAAGGGAAATACCTTAGCTATATCCTCCTTATACCTTTTCTGGTGACAATTTAAATTTCAGATTTTCCTTCATTTTAAGTCCTGGTAGTCTGAAGTCCTCGATGGTCAGCAATACAAAATTTATCAAGCACACTTTCAAGCTAGCCAGCAAAAAATAAAAATCCTGAACTAAATTGTCTCAACTGCAGAAAAACAGATTTTTATTGCATACTCATGCAAATACATGTGATGCTACCCTGCCATGTCAAGGCACTGTTGAAACGTGAGTTCCCAAACAAAGAGCAGGCTCACTTGGAAGCAGTCCTTTCCTCCCTTAAGGTACAGCAACACAACAGAAGCCAAGGCATCACTTTTGCTAGGCATCTGCAGATTTCCAGTGTGTATCTGCAACAAATCCAAAAAAGCAACAATAACAGTGGCTCTGATCAGTTTGAAACTAGCAAGAAGTAAAAAAGTGCACATAAGCAGGGAGATATACCAAACAATAAAAATTAAAACATATAACCCTTTAACACTCTACTAAAAACTTGTGGATTTATATACACTATGCAGTATATAGCCTTAAAGTGATTGTACAGCTTTATTTTTTTCATTAAAATAACAAACATGTCATGCATACCTGCTCTGTGCAATGGTTTTGCGCAGAGCAGACCACTCCTCTTTTTCTGGGGTCCACTGCTGGTGCTCCTGGCTCCTCCCCTTTAGTGAGTGGTCAACATAGAAAGCCACTTTCAATGGGGGTACTTGTGTGGCCTTGATCCCAGGCCCTGCTTCCAGTGTCTATAGACACAGACAGTGTAGCTCTACCCCACCCCCCCCCCACTCCCTCCTCACAGAATTTGGTTGACAACAGAGGTAGCCAATGGCTTCCGCTGCTTACAATCTGCCCAGTGAGGAGGGAAAGAGCAGAGAGACACTGCTCTCATGCACAATGCTGGATTAAGATGGAGCTCAGGTAAGTTTAAGGGATGGCTGGGGGGGATCCTATGACACAGAGAGTTTTTTTTTTTTTACCTTAAAGGGGTTGCAAAGTCAGAAGGTTTTTTATCTTAATGCATTAAGATAAAAAGCCTTCTGTGTGCAGCAGCGTCCCTCAGCCCCCCTAATACTTACCTGAGCCCATCTGGCAAAACCTTTACAATCAATTTAAGGCATAGAATGCAGTAAGGCAGAGATTCCCAAACTACGGCCCTGCAGCTGTTGCAGAACTACACATCCCATGAGACATTGTAAAACTCTGACATTTACATACATGACTAGACATGATGGGAATGGTAGTTTCTGAACAACTGGAGGGCTGTAGTTTGGGAATCCCTGCAGTAAGGTATAGTAATAAAAAACATTAAGGCTTTTGAACCACTCTAAATACATAAAAAATAATTGGGCTCAAATTAGTATTTTACTTGCCAAGGAAAACTGCAAGTATGGAAACAGAAATAATAAAGGCCAAGACTAATTATACCATGGAATGTGAACACGTTTCCAAAAAAAGAATGAAACTATGTATGACTAATGTATGTGCAAATGACATTGCTAAACTGAGCAGGACTATAACTGTCTTTATACTAATTCTATGAGGCAGACACATCGTTTACTGTATAATTAGAGGCACAGAGAGCAGCATCATCCCTAGCAAAAGCAAAGTATTCAGTTGATATGTACCTGACACATTTTTTTGTTTTCATCATTAAACACATCATTCACAAGAACTGGGAACCCATAATGATTTAGCACTAGAATAATTAATTTAACAAATTGTCTACTCATCCCTCAAAAGTGGTGGGCTGAATTACTCATGGACCTACATCTTTCTAGATTAAAGCAGTGAGGTCTCTACACCAGGTCCACATACTGGTCACAGCTATTCTGATACCTCTTTCCCTGATTGATTACTAATTTTCTTCAATATTGAGGTACCTCTCCCCATGCAGCAAGCTTTTCCAGGGATATTAAATGGCAGTGGAAGATTCAACTCTCCATTGTTCACAAAAATAGCCACTTTCGTCACACTGATCTTTTAAACTAAAACTAATGCTTTAGAAACCTAGAGTACTCACTGTAAATCCACAATCTTTGCTCACTACTTTTTTGCCAGCATCATAACACACCATTTTATTTTTTTTTAGACCTGTGACCCTGAGCCTAACTGTTATCACAAACATGTGATTTGACAAATTGTGTTGAGGCACTAGGAACTTTCATGGTACCACAAAGACTTACAAGACTATAATTATAAAAAATATATACATTTTACTATTTCCACAAATATTAAAAGCAACCAACCAAATAGGGAGTAACATATACAATACACTGCATAATATAGTGGTCCACTAAAGGCACCTAGGCCAAAGAGTGAACTAGATCTAAGCAATAATTCAATGGAAAAGAATCCTCTGATACCGATTGGCTATTCATAGAGCTCCCATATATGGAAACCACTTTAACCTCCCTGGCGGTATGATTCTTTTGGATTTTAGGTGCTGAAAGCGGTACCATTATTTTAGGTGCTGAAAGCATGTAATTCTTGTGAATGAGCAGCCCAAACCAACTGTATACATTTATTATACATATTATATATATATATATATATATATATATGTATACATATATTATGTATACATATATTATATATATATATATATATATACGTATATATATATACACATATACATATATATATATATATATATATATATATATATATATACACACACACATATTATATATATATATATATATATATATACATATATATGTATATATATATATATATATATATACACACGTATATATATATATATATATATATATATATATATATATAATGTATACAGTTGGTTTGGGCTGCTCATTCACAAGAATTACGTGTGTATATATATATATATATATATATATATATATATATATACGTGTGTATATATATATATATATATACATATATATGTATATATATATATATATATATATATAATATGTGTGTGTGTATATATATATATATATATATATATATATATGTATATGTGTATATATATATACGTATATATATACTGTATATATATGTATATATATATATATACTGTATATATATGTATATATATATATATACATATATTTACATAAAAAGTACAGTAAAACTGCAGGAAAGGGCACTGGGGGGTAATGTAATGTGATTTTATTTTATTTTGAACGATATCAGTGTGTTTGGTGCATTTTACATTTGAATTTGCCGCCGGTTCCACCCCCCGGCGGACGTCACGTCGCCGGAGACGGAAGCCGGGGCTCGCAGACGATCGGGAGAGAGCTCCGCCGCCGCACACCGCTCGCAGACATCGCTGGATCCCGGAGAAAAGGTAAGTAAAACCTCCTCCAGCATCCAGCGATCTTCCTAGCGCTACCCCGAGTGTGACTCGGGGTTACCGCTTTTGGCTCTAAAATCTTACCCCGAGTCACACTCGGGAATACCGCTAGGAAGGTTAAATTCCTCCAGTCTTACTCAACATGTTTAGCGGGGGTTCTGCTCCGTCAGGAGTATTGGTTCAAGAGGAATTGATCTAAAAAGAGATAAACTGTAAACCAAGTGCTGGCAACACCATACTACATGCATCTAGTTCTCATCCTGCCCCTCTAATTAAGAGCATACCATACGAGCAATATCTCGTATACGTAGGAATTGCTCTTCAGTAGAAGATTTTATCAGTCAATCTAGGTATTACAACACAGTTTGCTCACTCAAGGATATTCCAAATCATCATTAAGGAAAGCCTATAACAAAGCCAAAGCTTGATCTAGGTCTGATTTTTTTATATGCAAATACATCAAAAAGCCAGCCAAATACAGTGAAATGCATTACACTATACTCTGCACATGAGCAATCTTTATGGTCACTTGTGTCACCACATTGGCATTTATCATCTGAAGATCACATATTATCAAAATATGTACGGCCAACTCAAGAATTGGTCTTCAGATGGCCAACCCTACTCAACCTCTGGGCCCAGGGGCACATATCGGTGTGGGCAGTGTCACCATTGCCCCTGGATAACCGAGGGTATAGATATACTTCTACCTAATGGCCAATGGCATAGATCACAACACTATGCTGATTGAAGAACCCAGGGAGTCCTTTATTTGATGGTGTGCAAGTGCCATGCGTTTTATGTTGGCAAAACGATTAGGGAATTTGGCCATAGGATTAGAGACCATGTTTATTATTCACCACACATAGACAAAGACTACATTATTTTTTACCTTTCATAATTATTAGGGGCACTGCCTCATAGGGTAGATATTGAGGGAAAGATTAATTGTAAAATAGTTCTGCGTTATGCATATTAGTTCAACTAAAGCACATGCAGAAACTGTGTGTGCTTCAAACAGAAACATATGAACAGAACATTTAAGAGAAAATGTACTTTGCATGCTTGTCAAAGTGAAAAGGTATTGGTCTAACCCCTATGCTGCTTACATTTGGCTTTCTTTTTTTTTTTCACCCCTTCCACCCATTAAAATAAAGGGAGAAAAACTCTCAGTAAGATGTTGGTTGGTCTGGTTGAGGCTTTCACTTGGCAAAGGACACCTGCCATGTGTCACAAGCCTTGAGCCTGGTGATTGGCTGCTCAGGCATTATGGAAGGAAGAAAGTCACGTGCTTCCACGTACCTGGAAATGTCAGCTATTTCACTTCATTCTGGTAGACAATAGGGCTACAGAAGAAGGCAAGTATATACAGTCTGGGGGAGGGTGGCAAATGGCAAAAGAGACTCTGAAATCTTTGTTTGGGTGTAAGTGAGTTTCTAAGAAAAAATGGCTACAGCTCCTCTTGTTTGTTTGCTTCAGAAAGCCGGTAGGCTGGTAAGTTTGTGACATTCATCACACAATCGGAGTCTGGAGTGTCCTGTACGATTCCCGGGACTGGCTTTACTTACTATAGACATTGTATACTGTAACTCTATCTTTGTGAGTATTTCGGGACATTTTAAAAAAACTTACTTGGATTTAAGCTATACAGTACCTTCTTTTTATAAATATTTTGGAGAACCGGACGAGTGACCAGTAGACCTAAATGTGACGAGCATTACACCTTATCGGGGAGACTCCCTTACATTGAACACTAATTGAATTTTCTTGCATTGAGGGGTCAAGTCGCGCTTGAAAACATGTTTTAATAGGCAAGTGGTGAAGAAACACTGTGGTTTGGTGTGAAAAGGATTGCATTTCTTTTCTGCTAAGGAAGGCATAATTTGCGAGCCAATAGTTTCACATTTTATTGAATAGTGGCCTTTTATATATTCTTTTGGACTCATGTTTGAGAGGACCTATTGTCTTTATGACTTTCTTTGTGCACGATAGATTTAATTTTTATTTTCACATTATTTTTCATTTGATTCTTTGAGCGCAGCACTTATTTATTTGGTAAGTTCATGCTTCCAGGGAAAAAAGGGAGGAGCAGCTTTGATTTTATATTCTCTCTTATGACCTTTGAGGATGTATTTCTCCACAGTGCCTTTAGCTACATAGGCTTGTGGGGGCTTGCAAGTACCCTCACTGCCACTCACATCTTCCCCTGGTCTTCTTTCAAGATCTTCTGCCATTCTGATTGGCTGGCCTTGGACGATGTAAACGCAGCACATGCACAGGGCTATTAAATAATCCAGTAATGCCTGTGCAGCTCAATGTGAAATACTAAATTGATTACAGGCAGGTGGAAAAAGAGCTTTGCAGAGGAGACACAGTCACATTGCAGAGAGAGACACATTGCAGAAGATACACAGTATAAAGCAGCGAGTATGGCTTTCATCAAACATTCACTGGTGATGAATCAACCACTGTCATTTAAACCGCAAGCACCCGAAAGATTCACCTGCAGTAATTTTTGATAAATGCCAGGTTCACTGCTTGATAAATATGTCCCTTCTGCTATAAAAAGGCTTCTTGTTAGCAAGTTTTTTTCCACTAAAGTTACACCTTAAAATATAACTAAAAGCAGAACTTTTTTAAAGATTTGGATAGACAAGTGAGGGGTTAGAACCACAGTTAGGTTTACCAACAAAACTGAGAATGCACGTTAGGGAAAATTCAAAATTTTGGATTGCCACCAGAAAAGAAATGGATTTTTTCATTGAGGACACTAAATAGCTGTCTATGAGGGCTTATCCCTCATGATGCAAAGAGATTGTCTTATTTAGTCTTTAGTCCACATTACAGGAAGTGAAGGAAAATGTATTTAATGAGACACAGATGGATGTAAAAAATGGACAGAGGTTTTAACACTTTCTAAAATTAATAAAACATTTGCCTTTATAATTATTTTAAGCTTTTTTGCTTAAAATAATTAAAAAATTATTGAAAAATACTTTACTATCCATAATCTAAGCAATGTTATGATCTGAGGTTGAAGGTAAAGATTATTTATTTTTTAATATAAATACACATGCTTATTGTTGCTTGGTATTGCTAGAATAGCAGTTTCTGTTGTTAATACTTATTTTTTACATCTTGAACTATGGGATAAGCAATTATTGTCTGAATACAACAGCTATGTGTATGCTTACTTGAATTGTGGTGTATTTTGTGTAATTCCTGTTATAAAGACCAGTCACTGCTGCTCTCTCTTCTTGTGCAGGTGATTGGTCTTGTCTCTGCCCCTCCTATAGCTGTCTGCAGGTCACCTGTAAATGTTGGGCCTACTGGGCCCCTCCCACAGCTATGCTTTTTGCACAGGCTATGTCACTGCTTTTTTACAAGACAATATCAGGATTTGCAAAGACATTTTGTGCACACAAAGTAGATTTATATCCCTTATGATTTTTAAGGATTATATTTGAATTCAAGTATTCGTACCCAGAGTTCAGCTTTAAGCCAAAGACCTTAATTTAGGTCTGTAATATTTCAGATCTATTTTCATTCTCCATTTGACTTTTTTTTGTACATAATAAAATAATTGTTACCACTATAAAATATTAATGCAGAATTACCAATATGTTTGACATGTGAACTAAAATTTTATTTAATATTATAAATCTTAAAAAAATCTTAAACACAAGAGGACTGGTCTATTAAAACTGGAGGAAACCAATGGAGGAATGATTGCTAGTGAGATTTGATTGGTAGTTCAAAGGCAACAATTCTCCTTTAATGCTCATTTTCTTTTCTCCAGCAATAAAAACGTCAATAGGTAAATTATCTTTAAGGATTCAGCATGTTATCTGATCTTTGTGACTGTAGTTCCTGGAGTTGCCTCTTCGGAGTAAAGCAGACATGTTATTCCAATCTCCTGTTTATCATCTTGGCTATTTCCCAAAGCAATGAAGGCGCTAACAGCTGTTGGTTCATATTTAGCACAGGGATGAATGGAATTCAGGAAATGATTGGATACCTTCAGAAAAGAGTAGATCAGCTAACCTGCCAGAGCCCAACATCTATGGAAAATTCACACAAGCAACAGGAGATAATGGCGTCATTACAGGATCAGCTTATAAAGGTAAAATACATAATATTTAGGCCCGGGGTCATCTAATATTGGGGTCTGTGGAAAAGTGAACTCCATAAAACACAGTTTTTTTGCCAGTTTCTTTGTGCTTGAAGATGTAAAATAAAAAAATAAAAAATTTGGAATGCTCCATATTTTGAGGTCTTCAGTAGAAAATGATATAAGCCTTGGAAAGCATTCTGGTTCTTCATGCTTCAGACAAAAAAATAGCTATCCCACACAATGTAACATCACTCATCAGTTATGCATCAGTGAATAAAATTTCTAAATTGTATTATTCCCTGCTCAGGTAATTAATGCAGCTCATATTAAAAAAAAGTGGCTTGATCCTAACATTATATAAGCAATCGCTCCAGGTTGGTCCACTGATCAAGCACTGCTAACACACTAATAGGTGCCAACCCAGCCCGTAGCAGTCTTCACAGGAAAAAGGGAAACAATTTTGGTCAGCCGCACATCTAAAAATCACCTTTATTGCAGTATCTTCAGAAAAAATCACATCACCAAAAATATAGTAGAGGAAAACAGCATATAACAGCTAAGGCGTTTCAAACTTTTTTGCGCTTATTCATAGCTGACCTAACATTACATGATTTCTAGTGAACTCACACCTGGACTGTGTTTTGTACCATTAAACACACATGTATATTGTGTCTTTCCAGCAAGCCTGCTTCCCATTATAGTAGATCCATTTATTGCACAGAACTAGCCAGGTGCCAAAACTAATTTTAGCTAAACTCTATGTGGAGTGCCAGGGTCAATTGCCTGGCTGTCTGGTGCACAGTTTTTAACTTGGACGTGACAGGGTCTCTGAATAAAAGCAGCCTAAAGATTTATTGCTGTGGGGGGAGCATCAGAAATGGCACAGACTGTGCTGAGGGAACACAGATCAGGGAGGGAGAAAAGAAAAGCAAGAGATATGATGCAACAAGCTCTGCTGCCAGGAAGGCACAAAGGAGTTAAGATTACAAGGATAGTGTTTTATCTTATCTCCCTGATATTCTCTCATTTCTCCCTAGGCAGCAGCAGCAGCAGCCTGTATTTACATTAGCACTGTAAAGCTTCTATCAGCCTTCCTCTCTAGCTGAGCCAGGACATACAATCGGGGCTGGAAATGCACACATTTTAATTGCAAAAAGTGACATATAATTTTGAGACCAAGGAGGGGGAGAGAGTTTTCAATAAGAAAGTGACTGCTTTGGGCTTCAACAAAATGGCAGTCTTCAGCAAGAAGAAACAGGAGCAATGCTGAAGGCAACTTACAGCAAAAACAAATTTTGATAACATTTTGTTAACTTTGTTAACCTCCCTGGCGGTATTCCCAAGTGTGGCTCAGGGTTAATTTTCAGTACCAAAAGCGGTAACCCCAAGCCACAATCAGGATTACCCCAGAATGTTACTCACCTTTCCTGCGATCCCCCGCCGTCCTCCCGGCGTTCTCACATTCTCTCCCCGCTCTGTGCACGGCCAATGCCGGCACTTGCCTACCGGTTCCCTTCCCTGCGAGCGTTGTGATGCAGGGGGGTGGAACCGGCGGCAAATTCAAAAGGTTAAATACACAAATGACATGATACAATGTTGTGATCCTAACGGATTACACTGTATCATGCCATTGCACCTGGCGACTTTTCCAGTGCCCTGCTGTGCTTTTCCAGTGCTTTGTGCCTGGAAAATAAAGAACGACCATGGCGTCCAAAAAGCTTTTTTTTTTTTGTCGCAAAAGCGCTTTTAGACAAACTGGAAAACAGCAAAAGCGAAAAGGAGGTACTTGAAGAACTGAGCGATATCGATACGTGGGAAAATTCGTCATTAGGTACGGAAAGGGACGACAGCTACGATTCTGATGTCTCTTTCTGGCACATAGCTTGTGGAATTTGGGAAGTATATCAAATGATTCTTCAGAATTTCCAACGGAGCTATGTGCCAGAAAGAGACATCAGAATCGTCGCTGTCATCACTTTCCATACCTGATGACGAATTTTCCCACGAATCGCTACCGCTTTTGCGCAAAATGAATGCTTTTTGGATGCCATGGTCGTTCTCACTTTTCCGGGCACAAAGAACTGGAAAAGCACAGCAGGGCACTGGAAAAGTCACCAGGTGCAAAATTAACCCTGAGCCACACTCGGGAATACTGCTAGGGAGGTTAATGATATTATCAAAATTTGTTTTTGAAGTGTGAGGACGGCCGGAGGATGGCTGGAGGACAGAAGGGGAGAACGGCGGGGGATCGCAGGGGAAGATGAGTTTTAAAATATAAAACAACAGATTTCCATGCAAAACAATGTACTGCTTTCAGTACAGAAATCCTAACATGATCAGACCGCAAGGGAGGTTAATGTGGAATGTATTTTTTTTTTGTTAAAGAACATTAATTGTTACCAAACTGTTATGGTTAAAGTTCCTCCTTAATATCTTTATTGATGTGTGTGCTTTCCTTCCCTGGTGACAATCACACCTTCTATATATTGTACAGACATCAGAAGGTATAGTAGGTGAGGTGGAATCCCTCCCAGTAGGGGTCACAGACAAAAATAAAAGCCTGACAGAAAGTGTGAGCCCACAATCACATGGGGAAGTTCCATTCATGTCTTCTGAGACTCGGTGACTGTATAGACACAGCTGCTGTGTCCAAATATGACATCCATCTGGGTACATGTCCTCAAACTCACCCTGGGTGCATTTGGGGACGCGCACCCCCACCTGCACAGATGCCACATTGGGAGCAACAGCTGTGTCCATGCAACTGCTGCACCCCAAAAGATAAGCTATGGGATGGCCAATACAGGGATGCACGCAACATCTGTTCATCTCCATGTCAGTAAAAAACGGCCCTGCATGGTGCATAGATGTAATCACCCCATGTGAATGAGGCCCTACTCTTCCACACAAAAATAAATAAACAAATATAAATGAGAAATGTTTGGAATTGGGCATTAAAGACTATTTGTATGGTCTATCTGACTTTGGAACAGTTACTCTGTTTCTTTGATAGATTTACCATTTTATTGATGTAACATACTGTTGCTCCTTGATTAGCCATAACAGAAGAATAAATGGATACATTGTGTTTATGTTTATGTCCAAAAAAATATACCTTCTTACATTCCAGACATCAATATGGATCCAGAATATAGATTCTGATCTGGAAAGACACAGTGATCCTGGCTGGAGCATCAATGAATGTGAGGAAGTACAGAACAAACTTGGTGAACTGGCTAGACAAACCAAGGTGATTCTTCACTTGCTAATTACATCTTTATTTCCCACTGTCTGATCTTACAGTATGCCGCACATGCTATCATTTACTAATGCGTTAAAGGGAATGTATAAAATTTTCAATGTTTTTTAGATATAAAGTATACCAAAAAGCCTTTGTTTCTAAGTAAATCTTATTATATACTGTATGTACAAAGGGCCACTCTGCCTGCTCAAAACATACCAAGGATTTACTTTTCATTTTTCAGAGCTACACAACAATTGAGCTTTAGGCTCCATTCACCCCTGAGCATAGTGATTTACTGTAGTTTTTCAGGCATTTTTAAAAAATGTTTTTCAAGCTTTTTGCAAGCGTTTTATAAGCTTTTTTACAAGCGGTTTACAGCTTTGGGCTTCTTTTTTTTTTTTTAGCCACTTGGGGGAGGAGAGGGAGAGGAAACTAGGAGTGGTGAGCTTAGGAACGACATAATAAATAATAAAGCTATTAAAATGCTCAAGTCAGGCATTTCTATTGAAGTCTATGGACCAAAAAGCTTGTTATCTGCCAAAAAGAAGCTCATGTACTTTTTTGAGCGACAAGCATTTTGCTTCAGAAGACCGAGCACTCATATGTGAACAGGTGCCATTGAAATGAATGGGATTTGGCTTGTTGAGTTTTTAAACGCTGAAAGCTTCATCGGTAGCTAATATTTTATGGCTTGACCCACCGCATCACTGTTCCCTCACCAACCCGATCACACCTCATTCCCTTGCCAATCTTGGACGAACTAAAAACTCGATTTTGTTTACAATCCCCACACAAGCCTCTTCTCTCTTTCCTCCGCAACCCTCGACATCACCCGCCTCTTTCTCAGCATGGGCCTCGGCTGGCCTTTTCCAGGCACACAAATTTTTCACTTCTACCTTAATTTTTTCATGAATCTTATGACATCCCTTCCTCTCAACTCTTTCACTACCTCCTTATAAAACATTTTCTTACACTAGACACCTCTAACTCCATCTGACCCTTCCATATTCCAGCTGTCCTTCTTCTAACATCTTTGTAACAAAGACCCAAATAGTCAAACCTCATTGCCAACCTATACTGCCAATTGCTAGAACTTATCAGCACTATTATACCTCCGTACGTTGCTAGGTGGGAAAGGGACCTTGGAATAGCCTTAGACCCCATAGATTGGACCCACATTTGGAATGCCATTAAATCCTCCTCCCAGAACATTATGGCTCTGGAAACAAACTAAAAAGTTGTCATCAGGTGGTATCTGGTCCCCACCAGGATCCCCAAATTCCCACCACACTACTCCCCTCACTGCTTTCATGTTTGCACCCAAGTAGGTAGCCTCCTACATATCTGGTGGGAATTCCCAATCATACGGGCCTTCTGATCAGACATTTTTGACATTCTCACTAAGCTTGAATAATAATAAGAATAATAATAATAAATTATCTACTGAGTTTGTACTCAAAGTGCCAGCGCTGCAACAAACTTCTCATCAAGATGTGCAAAATAACACAAATAAAAATTATATTCAAATGTCTTATCACAATCCAACATTATATAATACCCCTACTGGGTACTGTAGCCAAAAAACACTAGTGCTGCAAATAATGCAACATTGAGAAAAAATGTGCAAATAAGCAAAAATTGATTAAGAGCCGGTTCACACTAGCGCGACTTGTCAGGCGACTTGTCAGCCTGACAAGTCGCGCTCCCTCGCGGTCCATTGACCGCTACAGGACCCGTTCTAATAGGAGCGACACAAGTCGCTCCGACTTAGAAAAAGTGTCCTGTACTACTTCGGGGCGACCTCGGAGCGACTTGCATAGACTTCCATTATGTGAAGTCCTTGCAAGTCGCTCCGAAGTCGTGTTGCATGGTAATGCACAAGTCGCCCCCGAAGTAGTAAGGAGTCGTGTCGCCCCATTGTGAACTGACTCTAAACAATAATCAATACAGTGATAAAGTGAAAAAAAAAAAAAACAATCCAATTTAGTGACTTGATGTTCATATTATATTGTCCATTACAGAACAAAATCAGTGTGTCCGGTGATATCCGTTGTGCAAATGTTATCAAATTCCTTAGTAATATGATCTTCGCACCTCAATCCACACTGTGTGTGCTAGCAGCTCTTCTTATTCCCAGACCAGAGGGTCTAAAAGCATTTAGGGTGTGGGCAATTCCTCTCCATGGGTGGCTATATCATATCCTTTCGTCCAATCAGCAATGCAATGGTTTATGGGTCTGTCCACACTCTCTCCCAGTATCTCCTCTTCTCCAGTGGGTGATATGGTTATATACGGAAGCAAATCCTCATTGTGTAGTATTTCAATTTAAGTTTCTTTATATAAAAAAATGTTGTAACTAAAATTGATTACACCAGCATCAGAAACCATGACCTTCCGGGATCAGCCGCAAATAAATAAATTATTTTTATTTGCATTATTTTGCACACCTTGATGAGAAGTTTGTTGCAGCACTGGCACTTTGAGCAAAAACTCAGTAGATAATGTATTATTATTATTATTCACATTATTCAATATCTACCTTGAGAGATCAGACACATGTAATATTACTTTTGCGATTATTTATGTAGTTCTATCATTCTTTTAGTTCGGAAGCATAGGGCCACAAGAATTTGTAAACAAAAGACCACAAAGGTATTTTCCTTTACCTCCCATCATCCTATAGAGCAGACACACTTACTACAAGCTTGATTTCAACCATAATAAAATATATTTTCCAAACAATTGCAGTAACTTTTTTTTCTGCTTGTATTTGAAGAGTATATGAAACCTAAAAAATATTTTAAATATTTGCCTAAAGTTGTGCTTTATAATGGCCTGTCCATTTTTATTGCATTCTGTGTGATTTAAAATAGGAAGCATCACAATATATGGAGTCTGCCTCCCAGCTTATACAGGCGGTGCCAACTGGAAGTGAAGCGTTTGCCAGCAACTCTCGGATTCTGGATGAGAAAGTAAAAGCTCTGGATCAGAGTATTGAGGAGAAACTGGAGGTTATAAATGTCTATGTAACGTTTTTGAAGTCTTCGAAACAGGTAAAATATGCTTTATAAGGGGTCTATTTGCAAAGAATTGTATTAAAAGTCACATAAATTCTTACTTGAATTAAACAAGGGGACATTTCTAAATCTTTACAGAAAATGTATAGTGCTTTAAGATACACTTATAAAATCATAACTTCATACGAACCATGTTATCAATGTTGTGTTAACATATTAAAAACCTTGTTTCTTTGTATCATTGAAGATAGTCATAGGTGTTCAGTACTTTTGCAGAAAGTGCTTCCAGCTTAAGTAGTTCTAAACAGTGATGTGATATGCTTTACCATTCCACCATTCCTTTCTCTCGGTTTAAGTCTTCCAGTCTGCCAGTAGCAATGCTAGTCCCTGGTGCCCAGGGCATTTGCCCCTGGTCCAAAACTGAGTGCCTGGGGTCTTTGTTCCTATAAAGAAATGTTAATTTCTATGCAATATATAGTTTTGGAACATTGTATATTGTATCTACTTTTTGATCCATCCATTATTTTATTTTTTTTATATTTTTTAGACTCATTCCTTTTTGTTCAGTTAAAAGATTTTATTAATCTTATGGGCCATACACGCTATAAGATTTTCTGAAGACTTTTTCCTTTAGACTTACCAAAACCATATAATATGAGGTCAAACCTAAACACTTTTAATTTGTATGCAATCTGGCAGGCCCTTGCACTACATAAAAAAGGTAAATCTGAAGGAAATCTAACCACAAAAGTTGGATAGTGTGTATCCAGCTTTAGATTTGATCCAAAGTGGCCATCATGGTATCTTACCAGCCCCTCAACACTTCCATCTGTGTACCCAGAGGTGCCCTTGGTCTATTAGGACCCTAGATAGGCCCCTGCAATTTAAAAAATCGCCATACATTCTTTAGTAAGGGATTTTAGCATGGATGCAGTCTTAGTATCTGATGCTTTAGCTGTGGCATTTGAAAGGTAACTGGCCCAAAATCCTTTGTAATTAGGTTATCTTAGTGTGATTGGCCAAAGTCTAATTTTGTTGATTATATTGCCAATGAAATGCTATTTTGTGTTTTTACGTTAAGTTGGAATCGCACATCCAGAATCTAAAGACATTGTGCACACCTAATCCAGAAGTAGAGGCAGCGACCATGCGGGAAACAGCTGAATCACAGATACAGAGTGTGCTTGATGAGCTTTTTTCAGTCCAAGACATGGGACAAAACTGTCTGAATATCATAAAAATGGTGAGATCGACTATACATTAACATGGCATCTTAAATTACTGTATAAGGTTAAAAATAGATATAAACTTGCTTAAAAGTTTGTAAAGTTCAATGGGTTCCTACAAATTGTTATGCTGTTGATGAAACAAAATAAGGCATATACATTAGGGTGATCGGATGACCCCAATTACCGAGGACAGTTCCTGGACTGAGGACACTGTCCCTGGACCAAGTCCGTCCCTGGTTTTGTCCCAGGCCTGGATTTGAACAGGGGACTGGGCAATTTCAAAAACAGTCAGTGCAGAATTTAAACAAAAAAATACTAAATTCTTACATAAACAGTCTTCATTATTCTCAATGATGGACGGAATGCTACACATATGGGCAGATGATACATAAACACTCACCATATGCATATATCGTGATCAGTTGAACACTAGTAGGAATCCTAGAGTTGATATAAAGAAGAGAGCCAGCACCTGAGGTGACAATAGATCCTAAGTGGAGCAAACCCGATCAGGGTAGCTAAAAAAAGGTTTAAATATATATACAGGTGTATAAGAACATGAAAGAGAAATGGAGGCGCGAACAGCTAGTGCATTACCCGTGGACACCTTTAAAAAGTTTATCAAAATGCCAAAAACATACTCACAGACATGAAGAGTAAAAAGCGCATATAGAGAATCCCCCACATGTGGAAATGAACATGTCCCTGTAATTGGACAGCTGACGCGTTTCGGGAGTCACGTTCCTTTCCTCAGAGCAGGTGTATAAGAGTATGTATGCACAGATGAGCCCAATTCAGTTGAACTCAATCTCATAATTGAAAACACCACCTATCTATATGTATCACAAAGGGGCTTTAAATATCTTCAACTGTTGTCAGATAATCCTCACAAATATAGGGAACCCAGTAGGAAACCCAAATATGTTCATTCAAAATTGGAAAGGTTGTTACAAAAAAATGATGAAAACAAGATAGTCACTAAAGCACTCCCAGATGATCAGAGATGTCCCATCCAAGGTTAAAAAAAGATCAAAAGGGATGGAATTTGTGAGATGTTCACACAAAACATGTTTGTTCTAAAACAATATATATCCAAATCCTCTACTACTCACCAAGGCACCAAGCATGGAGACATAACAGCACCCTCCAGTTCCAGACAGATGATGAGGCGTTCGCCAACATTCATGCCTTATATGTTCCCCCAATCAGCCAGCGTCTGACGTCACCGTCGGATCGTGGACATGCATTCGCCTTCATGCACATGCGAACGTCAACAGGCGTTGTCAAATGTACTTGAATTTTATAAATACTCATTATATTAAAGCAGCAGCATGGCCATGGTAAAGCCTCACAGCTGCTTCACAAATCAACCCCCAAATGTCACTGAATGCACACAAGCAAAATATGGGGGTTCTAAGACTCCTCTGGAAAAATGGGGTCTGCCATTGCTGACCCTATTCTGAAAATGCCACCTCCTTGGCAGTCTCTATCTTCATATCTTTCTGAGTCACTGACCCAAAAAAGCATGCAAATAAGGAGTTTTGACTTCACTGGTTACATACATGTTGGGAGCCAGTGACCAAAAAATAACTGATATAAGAAATTAAAGTGTTACTAAACCCTGGACCCTGCATTCACTTTATCTGATCTCCCACAGTACACAGAGCACGGGAATGCAATTATTTTAGTAAATATAAACTGCTAAATACTTTTTCTCATCAGCATTATATAGCAGTTGTTTGACATCTATCAGTGTCTGGTTAAAGCTTTTAGGCATAGTTTTTATTCTACTAAGACTGTCCTATGAGGCTGCAGGACCCCTTACCCTCTGTCTGGACAGTGCTGATTGGCCCTGTGCTGATCACATGCATCCTCCCAAGAAAAGAAAATCTATCTAGCAATACACACCAAACTGAGCATGTGCAGAGTACTTCCAAGGCTCTGTGCTTTTATATGGATTGGGGACTATGGAAGAAGGGAAGGATCAGAGAAGACAGGATCAAACAGCCTTTTTACACAATGCACAGGATTAATCCCTTAGGTTCCACCGTGAGTATAACAAGCATGGGTTCCTGCATATACAGATTGATTTTACTGTTGTCAGTTTTGTAACACTTTAAGCAAAACAACCAGGCTGCTTGTATTTTCAGAAAGGTTCAGCAATAAAAACCTAAATGTTTTTTAGTATATGTTTCTTTAATTTGTGTCTGAAACAGTTCAAACATCAGACATGCATAAATACAGTGCATCCAGAAAGCATTCACAGCGCTTCACTTTTTCCACATTTTGTTGTTACAGCCTTATTCCAAAATTGATTAAATTCAAATTTTTTCTCAAAATGCTACAAACAATGTATCCCATGTACATAAGTATTTACAGCCCTGGCCATGGCACTCAAAATTGGGCTCCTGTTTCCACTGATCATCCTTGAGCTGTTTCTACAACTTGATTGGAGTCCACTTGATTAGACATGATTTGGAAAGGCACACACCTGACTATATAAGGTCCCCAGAGTAAGCAGTGCATGTCAGAGCACAAACCAAGCCATAAAGTCCAAGGAATTTTCTGTAGATCCCTGAGACAGGATTGTATCAAGGCACAGATCTGAGGAAGGGTACAGAAACATTTCTGAAGCATTGAAGGTCCCAATGTGCACAGTGGCCGCCATCATCCGTAAATGGAAGAGGTTTGGAACCACCAGGACACTTCCTAGAGGAGGCCGCCTGGCCCAACTGAGCGATCAGGGGAGAAGGGCCTTAGTCAGGGAGGTGACCAAGAACCCGATGGTCACTCTGACAGAGCTCCAGCATTTCTCTGCAGAGAGGAAGAACCTTTCAGAAGAACAACCATCTCTGCAGTACCCCACCAATCAGGCATGTATAGTAGAGTGGCCAGACAGAGGCCACGCCTCAGCAAAAGCCACATGACAGCCTGCCTGGAGTTTGCCAAAAGGCACATGAAGGACTCTCAGACCATGAGAAACAAAATTCTCCGTCTGATGAAACAAGAATCATGTCTGGAGGAAACCAGGCACCGCTCATCACCTGGCCAATACCATCCCTACAGTGAAGCATGGTGGTGGCAGCATCATCATGCTGTGGGGATGTTTTTTACCTGCAGGAACTGGGAGACTAGTCAGGTTAGAGGGAAAGATGAATTTAGCAATGTACAGAGACATTCCTGATGAAATCCTGCTTCAGAGCACTCTGGACCTCATACTGGGGTGAAGGCTCATCTTCCAACAGGACAACAACCCTGAGCACACAGCCAAGATAACAAAGAAGTGGCTACAGTTCAACTCTGTGGATGTCCTTTAGTGGCCAAGCGAGCGCACAGACTTGAACCTCTCTAGAGAGATCTGAAAATGGCTCTGCACTGAGGTTCCCCATCGCTCCTGACCACTTGCCAACTGCCGCACGACTATTTACGTCGGCAGTCAGCCCCTCACAGGCAGAGCGATGTAGGGATACGTCGCTAGCCTGTAAGGGTGTGGGGAGCGAGTGCGCGCTGCCGGAGGCGCGCTCCCGCTCGGTCACGGATCCCCCCCCCCGCGCGTGTGCCCGGCGGACCCGATGTCCGCCGGGCACTCGTGATCGTCCGTGACAGCAGGATAAAGGCAGGCGGCTAGTGTAAACAAAGCCGCCTGTCAGTTCTCCCTGTGTAAGAATGATGATCAAACGGTTCTACTATGTAGGACCATTGATCACTGTTCTTACACACACAGCCAATCACAATTAGAAGCACGCCCCTAGGACACACTTAACCCCTCCCTCTCCAATACAGTTAACTCCTTCATTGCCAGTGTCATTTTTACAGTAACAGTGCATATGTATAGCACTGATTACTGTAGTAATGTCACTGGTAACCTCAAAAGTGTCAAAAATGTCAGTCAAGGGTCCGATCTGTCCGCCCCAATGTCGCAGTCCCACAAAAAAAATCGCAGATCGCCGCCATTACGCGTTAAACAAAAAACAACAAAAATGACAAAAATCTTTCCCTTTGTTAGTAAACGCAATACCTTTTGCGCAAACCAATTAAAATACGCTTTTTGCAATTTTTTTTACCAAACATATGGTAAAAAAAAAAAATTGGCCTAAAATGTTAAAAAATTTTGATTTTTAAATTTTTTTGGGGGGAATTTCATATAAAAAAATTTGAAAACTATTGTTATTTTTGCAAAATTGATGCTCTTTTTTTATAGCGCATGATCAAAAAATCGCACAGGTGATCAAATACCACCAAAAGAAAGCTCTGTTTGTGGGAAAAAAAGGACGCCAAATTCGTTTAGGTACAGCGTCGCATGACCGCGCAATTGTCCGTTAAATTCACGCAGTGCCGAATCGCAAAATAGGCCCTGGTCAGGAAGGGGGGTAAAATCTTCCGGGGCTTAAGTGGTTAACAAAGTATTGGGCAAAGGCGAATGGCATTTTTTTTTTCATTTTTTATTTTGAATAAATTAGCAAATATTTCAAACAAACATCTTTCATGTTGTCCTTATGGGGTATTGTTTGTAGAATTTTGAGGAAAATAATGAATTTAATCAATTTTGGAATAAGTCTGTACCATAACAAAATGTGGAAAAAGCGAAGCGCTGTGAAAACTTTCCAGATGCACTGTAGATATAGATTTGACCTCTTGGTAAAGTTCTTTTACACCTGAAGCATGTTATCCATAGGAAATATAACCAATCTGAGACTCTTATGTAAGAACAAGATCAAAGGAAGTTGAAATTGTAAATCACTTACATATCACTTATATCATCAAAGATTCAGAACAATTTTTGTTTCAGATGAACAAGGACAGAATCTTGAAGGATAAACATGTGCAGACGGTGGAGGACACAATGGCTAATCTGAATAAGGAAAAGACTGAGATAACAAATCTGTGGTCAGTGTGGCAACAGCATGTCAATCAAGCAAATTCCTCCAAGCAGACATGGAAAACAATTAAAGATCAGCTAAGATTGGTATACATTTAGGTTATATTTTATGTATGAATGTTCAAATGCAAGTTAGCTAAATAAGAAAGTAAACTTCTGCTACTTTTGCACATATTTAGCTATTAGTAGCATGAGGTACCTATGTGTAAAGTGTATGAACACATAGCAACAAATCAGTTTGTAAAGTATATTAACATCTAGCAACAAATCAGTTGTGAAGATTCATTTAGATAAAACACTGTGAGGCTGATTTACTAAAAAACAATAAGCTGTCTATTTTCAAAGGGAATTTCCCCTTTAGCTTATTGAATGAGGTGAAGCTCTACTGACTTCTGCCTTTCAAACATGTGCAAGCAAACATTTCTCTTTTTGTTATTTCCATTGCACATAATTGGGCATTCGTTTGCCAATTGAATTTTACCACATTCGCTAAAATAAGGAAAACTTCCCTTGCAAAGTGAACAAACCAACCCCTACAATTTTCAAGGGTGATTTCAAGAAGGTTCTGTAAAAAACAGTAATTTTACACCTAATATAAGGCATTTGATATCTACATGTAAAGGTTATTAACTTTTTTTTAATAGGCAAGCGGCAGATTACAAGAACTGGAAAATGATCTACAACCTTTGTCTTCAATGAGTTTAGGAAATGATATCCAAAATATCTTAAATGCACAGGAGAATTTGAATAATATTAAGACGAAGTTTCAGGTGAGCTGCATGACAATTTGTCTAAATATGAATATACCTTCTTTGCACAAACCTGTTCTAATGTTTCTTGGTTAGGACACTGATAAACATTGTATGTTTGATTGATGGGCATAGCATCTGCTCCGAAGTAACAGAACACCAGTAGGGATAGCGTGCCATAAAGTTAACATGGCCTAGCCTAAGCATTGCTAAGGTAGCAGTGCTGAAGTGAAGGCATCTTTTGGTACCTGTAAGTACTAATGTTTATTTACCAATAATTTATTGTATCCTTGTGGATCCTTTTAAATTCTAGGCCCAGACTGTACATGGGGCTTTAGGTTAAGCTTGAGTTGCACATTAACAGCAAAAACCACTTCAATTGAACAGCCTAGAGCCGATCATGGCTGTTAAATGGGAGCACACATGTTTTGACCTTTATAAATAAAGGTCCACGTTTTAATGTGAGCTGCCATTCTGTGTGGCGGTGGTGGACCATTCTCACTACTTGTGGACGTTTCACTATTCCTTGTTATGAGACAATTAAAGGTTACTCCAGAACCCTAAAGAACTATATGTTCTTGACCATATGGTAAAAGGGTTTTGATTGAGCTGAGCAGCCATGTTTTGCCTCAAGGTAGTGGTATCATTTATATCAATACAGTGGATGTTCACGGTGGATTGGATGTGAAGATTACAGTACATGCTAGTTTCAAATTCTTTGGGGGGACTTATTCAAATATATTGATTGGACTCAATAACATAACATAACATAACATAATTCTATATGGATTGGTTTATGATGATATGAAAACCAGTGAAACTTCCACGCTTATTTATAAAATGAATAAATTATAAATATAAATTATAAATATATAAATATGATTTCCTATAAGAATCTCAAAGTTAATTAAATGAAAATGTGGGGTGCTGCTCACATCTACATGCAAGCAAGGTCAGATAAACAATTATCAATAATTATGTTTTGCTCCCTGAAATATATGATCCTGTATAAAACTCACTATACTACACAAAGCTCTATATATATATATATCTATACATACAAAAAAAATATCTATCTATATATATATATATATATACATAAAAATATAATGTGCATAAAAAACAAAATGGATGAGTGTTTTCTATCAGTTGGTTTTGATCTAGCACTTTCCACACCGCCCCCACCTTTTTGAATATGCCCAAATATGTCTTACCTAAAATCTTTACACATCTTGACAGAAACTAAATGATGAAATGGAACAAGCAGTAAAGATCTCAGAACTTCTAACTCGAGAAGGAGCACAAATCAATGAAAAAACAGGCAAGATGAATGAACTTGTCCAGTATCACCAAAGACTAAAGGACAGCATTAAGGAATATGAAGAGATTTTTATCAAAATTGTGACATTTTATAAGATGAAAACAGAGGTGAGTAGACTGCATATCAAAATGCTCCATGACCTGTATGCACTTTTGGGACAATGCTGGTTGCAGGCAGCCGTGCATTACGTCACCTGTCACACACTGTAATGTCATACTAGGGGACAAAAGATCTTTATAGGCAAATTATAATATATCAAAATACTACTATACTACTATACTACGAGCAGCACAGTGACTAAGTGGGTTAGCACTTCTACCTAGCAGCACTAGGGTTGCCGGTTTGAATCCCAACCACGACACTACCTGCCTAGAGCTTCTATGTTTTCCATGTGCCTGCCTAGGTTTCCTTTGTGTACTCCGGTTTCCTCCAACCAAAGACATTCTGGTAAGTTAATTGGCCTTATGTCTAAATTTGCCCTAGTATATGTATGAATGGGAGTTAGGGACCTTAGATTGTAAGCTCCTTGAGGGCAGGGACTGATGTGAATGTACAACATATACTGTATATATGTAAAGCGCTGCATACGTTGATAGCGCTATATATGTACCTGTAATAAATAACAATAACGAAATCACCAATCAATGATTATGCCAGGAATTAGGGGGAACTCAGTATTGTTGATATATGACGTCTGCTCTCTCATTGAACTTGATAAACCTCTGTGTCTTGCATGTTTAAAGTAGGTATTTAAATGGCCATGGCCCCTTAAAAGCCCCAGATCCCCTTTTATATAGTCTTTATGCGATCACCCCTTGCAATCTTAACTGTACACCAATTACTGTTGTCAAAACAACACAGGTTTATTTAAAACTAAACAAAGAGAAACCAATCAGTGCAGTCATATACCAAAACTAATGATAAAAATAAAAATTGCAAGCTGAACACTTATAGGTGAAACTCACAGCACCTCTAATAAAAAAGGATACAAGTTCATAAATAGCGCAGCGCAACAAAGTTCATAAACAATCTTCATAGGAAAAATGGATCATCAGCAAAGGAACAGAAAGAGCCGTGCATCAATAACGTGACACGATAATCATCCAAGTGTATAGGGTGCTCTTTCTCATCAACAAATGCAATCTTCCCCGCTCACCTTTTTAGCATGACCTCCAACTTAACAGGACAGTCATAACACGCTTTTCCCAATAAGGGTAACATATAAGATGGTAATGCCGCTGGTCCGGGCTGGTCAATCCTCAGATGTATAAGATATGCCAAGTGTATGGAAAAACCAGGGGAGGGACAAATAGTGCTCTTTACTAAAATATGCTTAACTAAGAATAGAACGAAAACAAACCTGGAAATCTGGCACTTGTACTTAAGTGCAAAGTAGAGAGCTCTGTAAACAACAATGTTCATAGATTGCACAACAGATAGCCGCAGGTGACATCAGAACTTGTGACTCCTCCTCCTGTACGCCTTACATCAATTGTGGGACTTCTGGGACTTCCTCAGCAGGAATGAAGCCAAGCTGTCAACCCGCATCTACAAATATTCAAATAGCTGTCATGGAAACCAGAATGCCGGCGCTCACTGGAACGACTCGGCGACTGATAAATATAATTTAAAGTCCTAAGCAGCTAAACAATAAGCATATAATATGAAACGAGTATGGCAATTTCATACTTCTCATTTTTCATTATATTGCCTAACCAGAGAGACACTAAGGCCCCCTTGACATGTATACATTGTGGAAACATATTGTACAGAAATGCCCAGCACTCTGATGATATGGTGCATCATAGGGCCATTAATGGCCATAGAATGGCACCCAAATACACAGCACAGTGCAGTAGGTGCTGTCAGATCTATGCTGCAGCACCAGAAAACATACATACCATGTGTTATGGTACACTGCCTTAAAAAAGTCATCTTAAAGCTTGAAATACTGTGTAGATGTGAAAGGGCCCTTACAGTGTTCCTAGGAAGATTTTTATGGCTATAGACGTTTGCACTTACAAAAAACAGTGAAACTATGGCAGTCCTAGAAGAAACGCAGTTAAAGGAGCCTAATGATTAGTTTGTGAGCGCAGGAGACACAGGACAGGACATGCCAAAGCCTGTCCCAGAAAAGCCTACTGCATCCCAGTTTCTACATTATCATATCATAAAATAAATAAATCTTTCCTTCAGATTCCAAGAATAAATAAGCGGTCAATAAAAAGCTAACCAAATTTAAAGAGATTATACATTTTAGAAAAAACTATGTACACAAGGCATAACTTTTGCTGCATATAGCAACAATGATGAATGGCAATCCCCATAAAATAAATTATAACAAAGCATCATTTCTGCCTCAGAAGCTTGATGAAAAAAGCCAGTCTACAACTTTCAGGCCACAGTTAAGTTTTGGGGCAATAACTTAGCTAAAGTACACACAAACAATATTTGCCAGTGGGACTTTAAATCAAGCATAATACAAAAGTCATAAAATATCAATTTGTTGCGAAAGGCTTGGACACATAAATGTATAAAGTACATATAAAACAGTTTGGCATATCAAGCAAATGGATGACATGTAACAATATAAAATTTATATTTTCAAGTAGATGTTTTACATAACCAAGATGATTGCAATATGGGAGAGGAAGGCATCTTGTAACCTGATGCGTTTCATGAATACTTTCACTTCTTCTGGAGTAGATGCCTCCAACATCAGAACCCTATAAAACCAGCTTAGAACTTAATAAAACATGGCGTCTCCAAATGGTGACTGCTGCTCAGTGTCTGACACAGGAGTAGTAAAAGGAGACCAAGACACCCAATGGGAAAACCAATGAGATGGCACAAGAGAGATTATGGCTGTGGTTAAAAAAAAAAACAAAAATACCTAAAATCAACCTAGTGATTGCAAAGATGAGTGATGGTTCTCCAACCAAACAGATCATGATCTCAAAGGAAAAGACTTACTAAACAACGTAGCTGAAAAAGTTCAGGTTCCCTGTCTGGAACTTGTATACAGTCCATAGCTTGCAGATCAGCTGCTTCCATCAAGAGATTCTGAGACATGTATTTTTGTTCCATGACATAATTCCTTTAAAATCTGTAGACAGCCAAATTACCTTAGCAACTGTAAAATGATAGTGGAAATATGTGTTGGCTATCGTCAAACCCAATTTAAAAATGGAAGCATATTATTTTTTTCTGGCTTTTTTATTTTCCAACAGATCAATATTTTGAAGACAGAAATAGAACCTCTGACAGCAGCCCACACTAATGATGACATTCCACTGATTAAGAAGCAGGAGCAGCGAGCGCATATACAGAGTCTATATAAAATCGTTCTTAACTTGGGATCTCAGATCATTTCCACAGTACAACATTCTGTAAGTAAAAATATATTTAGTAATCTGCAATTATGAACTGTGTTAATAAATGTCATGAGAAATTCACTTTTTTTTTTTTTAACCCTGTTATATATTGGTGTTATATATTTATTACATGCAATCGTTATATTAAGTAGAAACCCAGAAAGAGAAACTGGGAGGTACTCCCACCCACACATGATTCACTTGTAAGGGGGTTTGTGAATGGCTATGTAAAGGCGTCAAGAGTCCCTGCTCCACTTCTTCCCATCCAGAACAAACAACCCACCTGCTTGAGGCTTTAACCCTCCATTATCTTGTGCCCTCTCCATGCCTGAGGCCTCCTCAGGATATTCCAAGCTATTAAATTATATATCCCAAAGAAAGATATGTCCATGCAGAAGTGGAATTGCTGTACTTTACTGATGGTAGTTGAAAGATGGAAAATACAGTCACATCACATCAACATGCTATCCAAGGTAATTTGAAAGTACATTGTTAATCACATATAGTGGACGCTCCGCAGCAGTCACATGTGAAAGCAACCAGCAGCAGATATAGCAAGCCATCTTCCCTTGCTCAGTCTCTCCCAGGGTCATTAGTACTCATTTAGAGGTTCTGGTTCACCTTAGGCTGGCTATTCACTGTTCTTTACAGATAGTACCCCTGAGATAGGATCACTGCAGATATCTCTAGCTGAGTACATCTGTCCCAGGTCCTTCAGGGGAATGGCTTCACTCCAGGGAACACTTGGCCTGGCCTAAAAGGCCTTTTGCAACCCACCCTAGCTTCTACCACTGTAAGGGTCAGGAAGTCTACACAGGAAGTCTCTTCTGTATGCAGGTCTACCTCTCCTTGCTCTTCAGCTCTGTCCAGGGCCTTGCTGGCTACATTTGCCGAATGGTGGGGCCTCCCATGCCCCAACTGCGCTATGGCTCCTCCCAACTTGGATTATATGTGGGCAACATTACAAAACTACAGGAGAGCTCTAGTTAAAAGGGACCTAGCACCTGATTATACCTGCTCTCTGTAATCACACTCTTGTCTAGGACAGAGCCACCTAGTGGCAGACTAGCTAACTGTACCTGCTTACCCATTTTAGAATAATGGGCACCACAGACAATGGGATTTGTGTTTAAATTGAAACTAAACTGTATCTGAGCACCACAAACTGAAAACGCTATTAAATTATTTTTTACATTGTAAATCTCAAAGCAAACTCACCCATTCAACCACGTCTCAATGCTTTATTTTGTTGGGAAATCACTTTGAAAAACACCACCCTAGCATTTCTAGCTGCAGCTATCTTGAGTAAGAGCGGATTATGAATGTAGCAAATACTTCCATTAATCTATCTGCCCTCAGCTTAGGCATGCACGGGGATATGCTTAGCTAAGAAAACCCCTTCTCCAGAAAAATAATCAGGAAGACCCCTGGGATGTAGAACATCACTTTGGTCTATTCCAGAAACCAGAAAGGGACTGAAGAAATCTAAAAACAAGTAGATAAAAAATATTTTCCTATCTATTTACTAACAGCATAAGGATTAAAGAGCCTGGGGGGTACTTGGAGGTACTCTGCACATGCTCAGTTTGGTGTGTATTTCTAGAGAGCTTTTGTTTTCTTGGGAGAGTGCATGTGATCATCACAGGGCCAATCAGCACTGTCCAGACAGAGGGCCAGGGGTCCTGCAGCCTCATAGGACAGTTGGAGGAGAATAAAAACTCCTCCTACAAGCTTTACCCGGACTCTGATAGAAGTCATAAGACTGCTTATATATACTGTTGATGAAGAAAGGTATTTAGCAGCTTAAAATTACTAAAACTATTGCATTTCCATGTTCTGTGTGCTGTGAGAGAACAAATATGGTGAATGCAGGGTCCTGGGTTTAGTAATACTTTAAATTCTCTAACACTGTGATTCTCAACCACCGGGCTGCAGTCAGCTGAAGATCCCCTAAACTCCCACAGTGCCACCTAACCTCCCATAGTGGCCTACAGTGCCTCACCTCCCACCAGGCCCCCTGAGAGCCCTTAGTCCACATAGTGCCCCCCAACCTCCCATAGTACCACCCAGCCCCCTACAGTGCCCCCTAGCTTGCTGCAAAACCACTAGTCCCCATAATGCCCCCAACCTCCATAGCACCCCCAAGCTCCTGCAATGTCCTATAGCCTCCCACATTATCCCTGCAAAGCTTCCAACCTTCTGGCTAGACACCTAGCTCCCTCTAAAGATCCCAACCCCCACTTTTTCCCCCTCTATTAGTACAGGGATGAACGATCCTCACTCTCCTTAAAGAGGAACTCACAGGGGACCATAAGACACTATATACAGTGGTGTAGTGGTTAGCACTTTCGCCTAGCAGCAAGAGGGTCGCTGGTTCAAATCCCAACCACGACACTACCTGCCTGGAGTTTGCATGTTCTCCCTGTGCCTGCGTGGGTTTCCTCCGGTTTCCTGCCACACTCCAAAGACAACACTCCAAAGACATGCTGGTAGGTTAATTGGATCCTGTATAAAAAAAAAAAAAAAATTGTCCCTACTATGTATGTATGTATGTGAGTTAGGGACCTTAGATTGTACGCTCCTTGAGGGCAGGGACTGATGTGAATGTATATGTAAAGCGCTGCGTAAATTGACAGCGCTATATAAGTACCTGAAATAAATAAATAAATATACCCTACCCTGCACAATTTATTTTCAGCCAATCTGCTTAGCAATCACCTAACATACTAACTAATGAAGAAAGTTGACTTGCAGCTTCCTTGTTCCATGCTTATGGTGAGGGATTGCATTGTATTTTTTTCTTTTTTTAAATCATTTTTTTATTTATATTTTTATATTTTTCATTCTTTACTATTTTATTCCATACGTATTCATTCACTTATTTTAATGCATGTCCATTTGATGTTTATACATTCATGTTTATACAGTGAAGATGTCAATACCAAGGGGAGTATTTCAATGAAAAGCAGCAACATCAAAGAGAGTAGAAAAATGCTATTTCTTCATAGGAAAGATAGTAATATTATGTACTATTGCAGTACAAGTTGCAGGCAATAGGTGGCTACATAGTACCAGGTCATGTATACAGCTGCTATATTCACTGCTTGAAACTTCTGGTCCACTAACTTTTGGGGAGTTACAATTTCCAACATTTTAAAAGTCTGTGAAATGCAGATACAAAACTCCTATATACCATAGTGCCACGTCTGGATATTTGATGACCAAAATGTTGCTATGTACAATTACACCAAATCTTAATTTTGTCTAAGAGAAACTGGTAGTTAGACTTGTTTTTTTACAGTTTTAGTAGAACTAGAAGAAGAAAATGAATGAACATGTAAATTACAAATAAAGTGACTTTAAACAATATCTTTATTCTCCAAAAATAGTTCATACACATCACCTACTCAATGGCCCTGTAATCTTTTTTACATTAAATTGTTTCTTACTGTGTTTTTCTGCCTCTTTGTAACATTCTCTGTGATTCCCAAACCTCTCCCTTCCCCCCTCACTTCTGTTTGTTGCTCTATGGACACTACACATCCCATCTCATTGTCCATCTCAGGAGCGAGCAAGAGAGTGTGACTAAGTTCTTGCATATAGTGGGATTATGGAGAACAGACACAGCCACCCTTTAGCAAGAAGTCGAATCACAGCAACAAAAAAGAAAAAAACGAGAATTGGAAATTTGGGGGAGGCTGAGAACAGTAGAAGGGATTTTTAAAAATGTTTTTTTAAACCTGGGTTGAGTGTCAGTTTAAAAATCATAGTGTAGAGAAATTGATAGACAAGAAAAAAGGCACAAAATTAATATCTATAACTAAAGTCCAAAGCAGTTAAAATGGTTCTAAGGATGGAAGGTTGTTTTACCTGAATGCATTCTCTGCATTAAGGTTTTGCAGCTCCCTCCCAGATCCCCTTTATATTTTCCTGGGGTTGATCTTGATCCAGCGTTGTACATGGAAGCAGTGGCTCAAGGGGCTCTCTCCCTCCTCATTGGCTCCCACTCCTGTCAACCCCAGCCACAGAGGAGGGTGGGTTGCTATGGGGGCAACTGGGCAGGTGGGACACCAGAAACACCAGCAGGGGACACCAGAAGAGGAGGATCGGGTATGTTCTGTGCAAAACCATTGCACAGAGCATGTACGTATGACAATTGATTTTAGAAAACAAAAACAGCCTTATTAAATATTTTTGTTAAATAAAAATCAAACCTTTAATATCGGTAAAGTGTACCTATGCTTTTTACCACCAAATGCTTTTGCTATGCTTTTTTAACACCAAATGAAATAAATATGGAGTGGTTTTGGATTTCCCCTATTTATTATAAATATGTATTATCTTGTCTATTCCTATAGTTAGCTAGTCTATCTAAGCTCTGATAATATTAATGGTGATGATACAATAACAATGTTAGCTATAAAAATATACTAGAATATTTAAATAATCAAAGATCTCAAAAGTGAGTACACCCGTCACATTTTAGAAAATATTTTATTATATCCTTTTATGTGACAACACTGAAGAAATTACACTTTGCTACAATGTAAAGTAGTGAGTGTACAGAGTAAATTGGCTGTCCCCTCAAAATAACTCGACACACAGCCATTAATGTCTAAACCACTGGCAACAAACGTGAGTACACTCCTAAGTGAAAATGTCCAAATTGGGCCTAATTAGCCATTTTCCCTCCCTGGTGTCATGTGTCTCGTTAGTGTTACAAGGTCTCAGGTCTGAATGGGGAGCAGGTGTGTTAAATTTGGTGTTATCGCTCTCACTTTCTCATAATGGTCACTAGAAGTTCAACATGGCACCTCATGGCAAAGAACTCTCTGAGGATCTGAAAAAAAAGATGTGTTGCTCTACATAAAGGTGGCCTAGGCCAGGGGTGTCCAAACGACGGCCCTCCAGCTGTTCAGGAACTACAATTCCCATCATGCCTAGTTATGTCTGTGAATGTCAGAGATTTGCAATGGGAATCATAGTTCCTGAACAGTTGGAGGGCCATAGTTTAGATACCCCTGGCCTAGGCTATAGGAAGATTGCCAAGACCCTGAAACTGAGCTGCAGCACGGTGGCCAAGAGCATACAGCGGTTTACCAGGACAGGTTCCACTCAGAACAGGCCTGTCCATGGTCAACCAAAGACGTTGAGTGCACGTGCTCAGCGTCATATCCAGGGGTTTTCTATGGGTATTAGACATATGAGTGCTGCCAGCATTGCTGCAGAAGTTGAAGGGGTGGGGAGTCAGCCTGTCAGTGCTTAGACCATACACCGCACACTGCATCAAATTGGTCTGCATGGCTGTCATCCCAGAAGGAAGCCTCTTCTAAAGATGATGCACAAGAAAGCCTGCAAGCAGTTTGGTGTAGACAAGCAGAATAAGGACATGGATTACTGGAACCATGTCCTGTGGTCTGATGAGACCAAGATAAACGTATTTGGTTCAGATGGTGTCAAGCATGTGTGGCGGCAACTAGGTGACGACAACAAAGACTAGTGTGTCTTGCCTACAGTCAAGCATGGTGGTGGGAGTGTTATGGTCAGGGACTGCATGATTGCTGCCGACACTGGGGAGCTACAATTCATTGAGGCAACCATGAATGCCAACATGTACTGTGACATACTGAAGCAAAGCATGATCCCCCTCCTTCTAGAAGACTGGGCCGAAGGGCAGTAATCCAACATGATAACAACATCAAACACACCTCCAAGACGACCACTGCTTTACTAAAGAAGCTGAGGGTAAAGGGGATGGACTGGCCAAACATGTCTTCAGACCTAAACCCTATTGAGCATCTGTGGGACATCCTCAAACAGAAGGTGAAGGAGCGCAAGGTTTCTAACATCCACCAGCTCTGTGATGTTGTCATGGAGGAGTGGAAGAGGACTCTAGTGGCAACCTGTGAAGCTCTGGTGAACTCCATGGCCAAGACAATTTAGGCAGTGCTGGAAAATAATGGTGACCACACAAAATATTGACACTTTGGCCCAATTTGGACATTTTGACTTAGGGGTGTACTCATATTTGTTGCCAGAGTTTTAGACAATAATGGCTGTGTGTTGAGTTATTTTGAGGGGACAGCAAATTTACACTGTTATACAAGCTGTACACTCACTACTTTACATTGTAGCAAAGTGTCATTTCTTCAGTGTTGTCACATGAAAAGATATAATAAAATAAAAAAATTACAAAAATGTGAGGGGTGTACTCACCTTTGTGAGATACTGTATTTATAAACAAAGTAGAAATGCTAACATAAAACACTAAAATAATACTACAGAGCATATAAAACACAAAAACATAGATGATACTTTACGTATGGTCAGCCTCAAGATGCTGTGTCTCGGCTGAGCTGAATGGAAAAAAGGAAGAACTCAGACACCACCCACACAAACACCCTGTGCCTGCCTGTCTAGTCCTCTGTCCAATGAAACTCCATAAGAGGCCATCCTTCCTAATCACCAGAAAGTATATTTTTCCCCCAATCATCATGCTGTGGTCTCCAGAAGAGCCTTGATATTATTTTTGTTAAACAAAAATGTAACCTTTATTATAGGTAAAGTGCACCTATGCTTTTTTTTTTTTTTTTTTAACCTTTTTTGTTCTTCTTTGGTAAGAGTAGGAATAGTTGAAACCCCTAGCAGTTTTTGCTTTTGCTTTTTTTAATAGCTGTATTAATTTTTTTGTCTTGGTAACCATTGTGAGCAGGACAGCAGGTGATAGGAAATGGGAAATTTTACAATTATCACTACAATAGAAGATACACTCTCTCAGAATAACCCACACCTCAGTTTAGCAGATTGCGCCAAGTCAAGCCATGCATTCTGATTTTTTTTGTAACAATGGGTAGTCACACAATTAGTTTCAGATGGGTAACTGAGGGGTACCACATAAGAGATTTAAAGCAGCTGGTCTCATGACCAAATGAAATTTAGTTAAAATTATTGTTGTGGAAACAGCAACAGCATACCTCCAACTTTCTGAGATGGTAACGAGGGACACCTATTAGCAAAAGTATGTAGGCATGAGACCAGGGGCAGACTGGCAACTTTCGGCCCAGGGGGCAAGTACAAACCAGAGGCCCATGCTGCAGTGACCCAGCCCCCTCCCACTCTCCCTCTTCCCATCCTCCTCCTGACCTCCATTCCAAGCTGAAGCCCTGCTCCAGGTACTCTCTACTCACCGGCTGAATCTGAGTTCCCGACCTGGCTAGCAGGGGGTGTTTGGGGGGGAGCTGAGAGGCTCGGTCAGAACTGGCCAGGGGAGAAAAGTCTCCAGTGGGGCATGGAACCGGCCTCTGCTCAGACACAGTTTACACCATCCATGCAAGGGAAGGGGGGGGGGAGGCCTGCGCTCTGTCCTTGTCTTCAATCCACACTCAGTAGGTCAGTGAGAGGGACTTTTTACTTCTCTTTACCAGAAATCCTTTAGGCATGTCTTTGGCAGAAGCAGTGAAGCCTTTCTACAGGGCATCAGAGCGGCCCAGGGGGCAATTGCCCCTCTGCTCCCTGGCCCAGTCCTCCCCTGCATGAGACACACGCTTTGCCACACCCCCTTAGAGGAGAATTATACAAAAATGAATAGGTAAACCCACAAGGGTTTTTTTATCACTACTATTCCTTGCTGGCTTTTGGAATTTACAAATGCACTAATTTAGAAAGTGGATGAAAGGTTTAGCACCAGGAAAATACTATCACATATCTGCCAGGGGAAAAAAAGGGGGAGGGAGGAAGGGGAGGGAGTAGCAGGTAAAATCTGGAAGGATATGGGAGACGCTGTAGAATCAACATATTGGGGGAATAGAAGGCAGAAGGAAAAAGGGAGGAGCATTTATATTGGAGAAAAAGTTAAAATACCTCAAACATTTTATTGCAAATGTGGTGGAAATAAACACATTTTTTTTTTAGGTTAGCTAATGATATTCCAATATAAATGGAAAAAAATACATGTCTCTAAATATAGAGCTTTAGTTACTATTTTTAGATAAGTGTTCATTCTCCGTTGCCAAAGCAGCCTTCTGCGTTCAGTACTTTCATGATTAGATCTAACATGATCAGTTTTTCACACTTCTGTTGTGTGGTTTCCTTTTTCTAGAAGCACATTACTATACCGCTAAATGATCTTCAGCAGCAGCTCGATAACCTGGAACGTGAGAGCGGGATGTGGAATGTGGAAAAGAAGGAGGAAAAAGTATCAAGCAGTCCTAACGCAACATCCATGGAAGATGTAAATGAAGTAAGATGAGAGATAACCGTTTTAATGATCTCATTCAACTAGTAAATAGCAAAGGAAAAGAAAATAAACTTCTACTTAATAGGAGATTTTACTGTTGCAATACTATGTGGCTTAACCCTTTGTTACACAGGAACATACATTTAAAGTGCATCTTTCCTCTCCAACCACAGGTTGTCCTGGCGCATACAAATATTAATATCTCCAAATCCTATTTTTACTTATTTAGGTATTGTTGTGTGCAAGGTTTTTTTCTTAGAGAATAAGTGCAGGTAATCCCCTGTTCCGAATCACCTCTTGTCACCACCCCCTACCCACTTCTGAGCACTGCCCCTTGGTTCGACCCCCTACCAACCTCCCAGCTCCCAGCATTATTTTGTAGTGCTAAGTCATTTGTAGGGAATTTGTCAATGATAACAAGAAAAGCAGTAAATTAGATCCCCTGCAGCCAGCAACAATACAACCCCCAGCAACAATAGACCCCCCAAGCAACAATAGATCCACACTAGCAACAATAGACCCCGGTAACAAAATCCCCCTCCAGCAACAATAGATTGACCCCAGCAGCAATGGACCCTGGTCAGCAACAATAGCTCTACCAGCAGTCAGCATTAGGATGCCCAAAAGCAGCCAGCAACAATAGACCTTTCCCTCAACAGTATATTTCTCCCAGTAACAACAGATACCCCAGTAACAATAGAACCCCCTTATAAAATACCCCTAGCAACAATAGATCACTCCCAGCAATAATAGACCCCCATAACAAAATATGCCCAGCTATAGACCCACCCAGCAACAATAGATCACCCCCAGCAACAATAGAATCATGCATAACAAAATCCCTCCAGCAACAATAGACCCCTTCCAGCAACAATAGATCTCCTAGCAGGCAGCATCAATATGCTCATAAGCAGCCAGCAACAACAGATTTCCTCTTAGTCAAAAGTAGATCCGCCAAAAGGTATCTGACCCTCCAGCAACCAAGGATCCCTCATCCCTCTGCTGGAGGTGTCGGAACTGTGTTCCCCCATGTCCCCACTAAAAGAAAGCCTTGGTTGTGTGTACCTTTTCTGTAGCTCCACTTTCTGATTTCTCAAGACACTGGGGACGTAGCCCAGACCTTAGAGATGTACGTTGGGAAGACTACATTGGCAGTGCCTTCCAGGGAGCTCTCATGATATTTTGTACAAGCAGGAGCTCCTGCAAGATCTGACCCTCATGTCATCAGTGGGCCACACCGAGAAGCAGAAAAAAAGCTGCAACAGAGGACATTTTTTTTTCTTTAAATTAGAGCAGAATTGGAAGAGCAAGCAGAACAGAGCAGTAGGAATATGGCAACAGGGGGCAGGGGGGCAGTAAAACTAGGTGATTTTGCACTTGTTTTATGACCCCTAAGCGCCCCACCTGAACACAGACATACAGCCACTCAAGGCTGTACACATGTGGCAAAAATGAAACTGTAATTCACATTTGGCTGCTGTTACTCCCACAAAATGCAAACGCAGTGCCACAACCCTATGCAATGCATTTTATTGTAAATCGGTGGTGCAGCATTTACAGGGTTTAATCAAACGCAACTGGAAAGTGATCCTCCAAAGATTGCTTTTCAGGGGAATGACAAGGACTGTTGCACATGTGAAATAGCCCAAAGGGATGGAATCTCAGCTAACATTTTTCGTCAGTGGTGACCTCCAGGGAATTGAATAAATATATATGCAATAACTAATTACTGAGGGTGTAGATCGTGTATAAAAATAAATGCTTTGAAAAAAACACCAAACAAATCTCCTGCGCTTGAAAGGTGGGTCCCAGAGGTGCTAAGCTGAAAAGCGTTTGTCCTGGCTAATTCGGATGAATGCCGCCTTGCACTCGCCTAGTGCATTATCCTTAGGAGCAATATATTTAATAGATAAAGGAATGGTACTCGAAAACAAATGTTTGGTACAGGCATATCACATGGAGGACTGTAGCGTCCACCGTATCTCGTCATGGATGAATGCACGTCCACAGGTATGGCTGACGCAATTCGAGGTCCGGCCTCTAAATGCAAATGTATTTTCATGTACATATAGTCTTTTAAACTGCTGAGTATGCAAAGCAAGCAGTAGGAGCTGATAATTCGATTCCGATAAGTAAGAACAAAAACATAAAAAAACTCTTAGGCCCCTTTCACACTTGTGCGACTTGTCCCGCGATTTTGGACTGCAAAATCGCATGACAAGTCGTTTTCCATTATTTTCAGTGAGCCCCATTCATATCAGTGCGTTTTGAAGTCGCACTGACTTCAAAGTAGTTCCTGGTCTACTTTGCCACGATTTGATTGCGTTTTGAGCCATAGCCATTGCTTTCAAAATCGCGTCAAAATCGCGGCAAAGTCGCGTCAAAATCCCGCCGCAAAATCTCGGTAAAATTGTGTCGCATAAGTGTGAAAGGGGCCTTATCAGTAAAATGCACACATATACACGTACTGTACATTACTTTAATTACAAAGGAAAACAGAGAAATAAACTTATGGGAGAAATTTGGCAGAAAATTGCCCCGTTTGTGCCCCGAATTAGAAAATCTCCCCTTGCGAATGCCTTAGGTTTAGTTTACACAAGCGGCAGAGGGGCTATAAAAAATGGCAGTTGATCCTTGCTTTTAGCGTCCCACAGCTACCCACCCTGGATAGCCAAAGGGGTATATACACATGCTGCAGCAAATTGAACTGCCTGCCAAGCTAGTCCAGTGAAGTAAACTGGACCAAACCACAATGACACAATATTCAAGTGCAAAATTTGGCCAAAATATAAACAGGCATTCAGAAGGAAGCAATATCGCCTCCTGAACACTCAGAAACCGCTACTCTACCACCCCCTGAAAAGCGTCCATCAGGGGTCGCTTTCTAGAAGGTCGGTAGAGACTGATGCCCATGTAAATGAGGACTACAAATATCTGCAGGGCTTATTATTGCTGTTTAAAATTTTGGAAAAAAAGGTTCTATAATTTTAGTGTTCAATATAAGTAGCAGTTTGTTTTTGCTTTGACAGGCCATTTGGAGTCACCCTATTACACAGAAATAGTTCACAAACCCAGGAACATAGTTCACAGCAGCTGTCTGTGACACTTTTAGCGACAACTGTCACATTTGCCCATCCCCCCTCCCTCCCCCTGATGTCTGAATATACAATAAGTGTCACCAATGGAGGGCTCTTCTACACTACAAAAGATGCTGATCACAGCTGCCTTGAAGCCTCACGACAAGCCACAGTTCCTTTTCACAGAAGGTTGAACTAAAAATGCTGCTACATAGGCAGATCTCTTAGGACCACAAACCAAAGAGAAGTGATTTACTACGCAAATTGATATTCTTTAAGTTCTGGGAATAAGGTGAAGCAACATGGAAATGTATCCTCATCCTCAAAAGAACACCCAGTCACTTTACCTCGTTCACTAAGTTATGTTAAAATTCACTTTGTAAAGTGGACATGCTAAACTCCTCCAGTACATTAACCCCACTGAAAGTTGAATTTACAGACTTTTTTAGGTTATTAAATCTACATGTGGATGTAATCGCTTCATTAGTATTATTACCAAGTGTTTTAAAGTTTCTCTGTATGGTATAGCTTAGGACTTGCCATATTCAGGCTGTGCTTTCTATTTACAAAGATGGGTGCCAACCTACCAATCTTGACACTAGTAACAACTCATCAGGACAGGTTTGCTATACAGGGCTTAAAGTGGACTTCCGGCCTATTTTGCAACTTTAGTGATTCCTGGAGTGCTCGCTATGCTGATCAACAATTGGGCATTTTCAATTTTTTTTCGGGGGTCCCTTACCTTATTTTCAGGGCATTTTTGATTGTACTTCCTCCTTCTCCCCCCTCTGTGGCCACGGCCACCGACATCACTTCCGCCTTAGCATTGCATCCTGGGAGCTGTTTGTCATCACTCCCAGGAGGCTGGAATCAGGAAGAACTCCCAGAACACTCCCTGGAATCAGGGAGAAGGACACAGCAGATTACACTGCGGCTTCAGATGCCAGCGTCTAAGATGGCCGCGCCCAGACATCGTTTTTAAAAGTAAGATTTTGACTAAAATCCAATTACGTACACCTTGTAAGTATGAGAATAGCAGTTCTGTAAAGGGCGATGGATTAGTATTATAGGGGTATTTTTAGTTAGAAAAGGTATTTGAGGCCGTAACTCCGCTTTAACAAGGTTGAGAAATACTCACATGTCACTTGATTGGCTGGAGGAGTGAGATTTGGTTCCTTCATTGGTGACTTATATTCTGCAGCATTTTTGACAGTGAGGATGTGATGCTTCTCCCTAGTAATCCTGTTGACCCCCTCCTATCCAACATAGGTTTGAAAAATTGAATTTGATTGAAAAATCTAATTTTTTGCCAAAGGCATGACATTGTGACAGCTGCTGGAGGTACAACGGAAGGTTCCTCCATCTGCGTTGTATAACATGCGTGCTGTATAGTATAAAAGTCTAACCATGTATGGCCAGCTTTACCCAGATTGGCTGAATAATTCTATAGGTAACAAGTCTCATCCACAGAAGGACTGACTACACTGTCCAATATACACATAACTACTCAAAGAAGGACTTAAAAACATGGATATAAATTACAGACATGAACATGCAAAACCACATGTATGTATATAAATAAAATTCACTTAAAAGTTTCTTTAACCACTTGACCACCGGAAGAAGATATTTATAAATATCTTAATGGGGATCTCAGCTTAGAAGAAAAGCTGTTCATTCGAAGGAATTGCATGAGGACTCGAGGACATACAATGCGATTAGAGGAGAAGCGTTTTAACCTCAGGCAACGTGGGGGGTTCTTTACTGTTAGGGCTACAAGATTGTGGAATTGTCTACCACAAGAGGTGGTTTCTGCGGGTAGTATGGTGACTTTCAAAAGACTCTTAGACTTACATCTCAAGGATCAGGAGATTGAGGGCTATGTTAGATGATTACAGTCACACACACCTACACAGGTTGAACTGGATGGACTATTGTCTTTATTCAACCTCGCCTACTATGTAACTATGTAACTATGTAAGATTAAAGTAAATTTTACAATACAATAGTAATTCAAGGCAAACAAAGATTATCACACATTGCATTCTCTACATCTTTTCTCCTATACTTTGAACATAAAAGAATATGTAACATATGAAATAGGTTACAAAAGTGCGCTAATATAAAACAAGAGAACAAAAATGTCCATATGTGTGAAATCAAAATGAATCAACAATTTGAAATAAAGTCTTTTTCATCCAGAAGAAAGTGTTCCCAACGTGATATTGCAGGAAAACCAACTGATGAATGATGGGTGTTGAGGAATGAGTGATGAGGGGTGAGTGAGTTAACCTCTTCCCAAAAAACAATCCATAAACGTGACTTGAAACAAAAATACAATTTTGTGATGACACCCGGTGATGTGAGTGGAGCGTATACTGTGGTACCAGGGAATCCAATTGGTCAGGCAGATAAGATAGAATCTCAAATGGGATGGATCGCCAACTTCCCGGTTAGGGGGATCTATAGACTTCCAGGGGTGAATACTCAATATGGTCACGGTCGCCTGCAGTGCGATCGGGGACATGTAGCAGCACTACAGTGGAAACGCATCGGGGGGAGCCAGCCTTGCTGCTACATGTCCCGGATCGCACTGCAGGCGACCGTGACCATATCGAGTATATGCTGTTTACCGTTTTGGATCTTGTAAGTGTTTTTTCACCATATTTTATTAATAAACTTGGAGGTAATGCACTATTAGTCCCTTCTTCTCTTTGGTGGGGTCTCCCTGTTGGCATCCTCACCCCTGGAAGCCTATAGATCCCCCTAACCGGGAAGTTGATGATCCATCCATCCCATTTGAGATTCCATCTTATCTGGCTGACCAATTGGATTCCCTGGTACCACAGTATACGCTCCAATCTCTCTCAAATGTGGTAAGAGTCCACTCACATCACCGGGTGTCATCACAAAATTGTTTCGTTTATGGATTGTTTTTTGGGAAGAGGTTAACTCACTCACCCCTCATCACATATTATTCAACACCCATCATTCATCAGTTTGTTTTCCTGCAATATCACGTTGGGAACACTTTCTTCTGGTTGAAAAAGACTTTATTTCAAATTGTTGATTCATTTTGATTTCACACATATGGACATTTTTGTTCTCTTGTTTTATATTTGCGCACTTTTGTAACCTATTTCATATGTTACATATTCTTTTGCATTCATAATTATTCACAGTGCTGCTTTTACACCTAGTCACATTGGTTCGCGCACCTTCTTTTTCCATATACTTTGAACATACCAGGCTGCTGTAGGCACAGAGAAATGGGCACTTCATTAACACATAACTACATTGCATCTGAGCACCACAAACCAAAAACTCTGTGTAATTAATTTTTATAATGCAAAGCAAACTCGCACATCCATCCATGTATCCATATGATTAATAATTCAAGAAATAAAAATAGTCAATGTTGATGGAGAGAGTAAAGTTTTGCTGTAATGTCAGGCTATTGCACAGTTATTCTCTTAGGAGCTAGACTCTTAAGCACAAATTGAATGCTGCCTGACATTTCACTGACCAATAGGAATGTAGAAGAGGCGGGGAGTAGGATTTCAAGATTCAGCACAGAAAGTGTTGGCTAGTTGACTGCCGGTATGGTTTGCTATTTGGCAGTAATTACACACTTTTGGAGTAGGATGGACAGGAAAAGAAAACACTTAGGGCTCTTTCACACAGGCGGACCATTCAGATCCACCTGTCCGTTTTTTTGGCAGATCTGAACGGTCCCCCCATGCATCCCTATCGGGCATCGGATGTCAGCGCAGACATGTCTACTGACATCCGATCCGTAAAAATCTGGATGGATGGAAACCCTATTTTCCATCCGTCCAGCGGATCGGATGAGAACGGAATGCCGGTCCGTTCCCATCCGATTCCCCCATAGAGATGCATGGGGAACTGACAGCTGTGTCTCTGCACACAGGGCGGAGAACAGCTGTCATCCTCCTGCTCAGCGGGAGTTCCTCTAAATCCTGAACTTGTGGGACCTTCCTTACGTTACCAGATAAGTCACTCTACAATCTAAGCATGCTTGAGCACCTTTGCTTGATACCACTTCCTTGCATGGTAGATCAAACCATATATCAGGGACATTATGGGCTTCCCAGGGTAATATTCCCATGTGAACCCACAATTCACTAGGACGACCATACTAACCCAGGCCTGGCTGATATTTCCCCTCTGAGTTTAGAATTTCCTTGGCAATGGCATCCTGAAGATGTACAATAAGTTAAAGTAGGCCTTTTGGAGATTTTCCATGCTAACACATTAGCCCACTGCTCCTCGGGTAGCAATAGGTTCAAAAACTCTTTTAAAGATGCAGAGGTAGGCTTTAACATCATACACTAGGGACACTCTCCATAAAACATACTGCCCCAGGTGCCCCTGTTCCATTGGCTGCCTCTATACACATGGCCTGTATCTGCTGTTGTCCCACTAAGAAAGCGTTGAGGGCTTCTGTCAGTTGTTGTTTCTGTTGGGCAGTTAATGGGTTCACCTCTTGTAGTAGATGCTTTGTCAATGTAGGTGTTTAGTAGATGTTTAGTCAGTTTGGGCAACATTGCACTGATACTGGTTATCTGTGGGAGTATAAGCAGTTTTAGAAGCTCGTCCATTTTGTTCTACAATATGTGTCTGTCTTTTTAAGGCAATGTCTACATCCAAGTATCAGGTTGTAAAGGGGACATGCTCTACAGGTATTGACAGCAGTAAACCATGCATGAGACCAGGGCAGGAAAAAGGGGTGGGCAGGAGGGAAGGTTGCCCTGGGCGCAGTGGTTTATTGCAGGGATGGGGGGGGGGGGGGCCTTGATCCTAACCCTAAGGGAAGGGGAGCGCAGTTTGGCATCCTTGCCCTGGGCACTGGATGACCTTCTCTCAGCACTGCATGAGACAGAGACAACAAGGAACAGTCCAAACAGGTTTGTCTTGCTCTGATCTCTGCAAGGCAGCAAACAAAAACACTTCAATGCAAATGCAAGTCCATAGCATAAAGCAAGCAAAAGACCCGCTGGTCCAAGCCAGTAACTAAACTTAGGTCACTTTCTGACTATTATGGTGCCCCCTAATGGGTTCTACAAGGCTCCAGGCACCAGGACCCAGTACAGCAGTTATTAAAAGTTTTAGGAAAACAAAAAGTTTGCTTTCTCTGCATCAGTCATGAATCCAGAAGCCCCCTACCCCTTAAGCTGACCATACACTATGCTATGTGATTGTACAATCCTCTTTAGATCTACCATAAACGGATTGTTTAGGTTTGTCTTTAAATTACATATTTTTGGTAAAGCTAAGTGCTGGTTCACACTACCGCGGCATGACTTCGGGGGCGACCTGTGAAGTCACGTGCACCCCGACTTCGGCGCGACTTGCACGGACTTCATATAATGAATGTCTATGCCAGTCGCTCCGATGTTGCCCCGAAGTAGTACACTTGAGTCGCTCCTATTAGAACGGTTCCCGTAGCACTGCATGGACCGCGACTTGTCAGGCTGACCAGTCGCCTGACAAGTCGCGGTAGTGTGAATGGGCACTAAATGAGATTGAACAGAGATTGTACAATCAGGTTGTATCATATATATATATATATATATATATATACTCACCAGCCACTTTACCAGGTACAATAATTGCTAGTACCGGGTTAGAACCCCTTTTGCCTTCACAACTGCCTTAATTATTCGTGGTATAGATTCAACAAGATGTTGGAAAAATTCCTCAGAGATTTTGGTCCATAGTGAGATGATAGCTTCATGCAGTTGCTGCAGATTTCTTGGCTGCAAATCCATGATGCGAATCTCCCATTCCTTCACATCCCAAAGGCACTCTATTGGAATGAGATCTGGTGTCTGTGGAGGCCATTGGAGTACAGTGACCTCATTGTCATGTTCAAGAAAGCAGTGGTGAGATGATTTGATCTTTGTGACATGGTGCATTATCCTGCTGGAAGGAGCCATCAGAAGAAGTCAGAAGATGGGTACACTGTAGTCATAAAGGGATGGACATGATCAGCAACACTACTCAGGTAGGCCGTGACATTTAAATGATGGTCAATTGGTACTAAGGGGCCCAAAGTGCGCATAGAAAATATCCCCCACACCATTACACCACCAGCCTGAACCGTTGATACAAGGCAGGATAGATCTATGATTTTATGTTGTTTACGGCAAAGTCTGACCCTGCCTCTAAATGTCACAGCTGAAATCGAAACTCATCAGACTAGGCAAATTTTTTTCCAATCTTCTATTGTCCAATTATGGACAAGCTCCTGTAGCTTACAAGAGTGGCACTTGGTGTGGTCTTCTGCTGCTGTAGCCCATCTGATTCAAGAGATGGTATTCTGCATACCTTGGTTGCAACAAGTGGTTATTTAAGTTACTGTTGCCTTGCTAGCATTGTCTGCCCATTCTCCCCTGACCTTTGCCATCAACAAGGCATTTTTGCCTCACAACTTTTGCTCATTGGATATTTTCTCTTTTTTAAACCATTCTCTGTAAACCCCAGAGATGTGCGTAAAAATCCCAGTAGATCAGTAGTTTATGAAATACTCAGACCAGTCTATCTATCTATCTATCTATCTATCTATCTATCTATCTATCTATCTATCTATCTATCTATCTATCTATCTATCTATCTATCTATCTATCTATCTATCTATCTATCTATCTATCTATATCTATATATATATCGGCATATATAGATATTATATATATATATATATATATCTACATATATATATATATATATATATATATATATATATATATATATATATATATATATATATACAGTGGGTACGGAAAGTATTCAGACCCCCTTAAATTTTTCACTCTTTGTTATATTGCAGCCATTTGCTAAAATCATTTAGGTTCATTCTTCTTCCTCATGAATGTACACATAGCACCCCATACTGACAGAAAAACACAGAATTGTTGACATTGTTGCAGATTTATTAAAAAAGAAAAACTGAAATATCACATGGTCCTAAGTATTCAGACCCTTTGCTGTGACACTCATATATTTAACTCAGGTGCTTTCCATTTCTTCTGATCATCCTTGAGATGGTTCTACACCTTCATTTGAGTCCAGCTGTGTGTGATTATACTGATTGGACTTGATTACGAAAGCCACACACCTGTCTATATAAGATCTTCCAGATCACAATGCGTGTCAGAGCAAATGAGAATCATGAGGTCAAAGGAACTGCCTGAAGAGCTCAGAGACAGAATTGTGGCAAGGTACAAAAAGATTTCTGCTGCACTTAAGGTTCCTAAGAGCACAGTGGCATCCATAATCCTCAAATGGAAGACGTTTGGGACGACCAGAACCCTTCCTAGAGCTGGCCGTCCGGCCAAACTGAGCTATCGGGGGAGAAGAGCCTTGGTGAGAGTGGTAAAGAGGTGTACATTCATGAGGAAGAAGAATGAACCTAAATGATTTTAGCAAATGGCTGCAATATAACAAAGAGTGAAAAATTTAAGGGGGTCTGAATACTTTCCGTACCCACTGTGTATATATATATATATATATATATATATATATATATATATGTGTGTGTGTGTGTATATGTATATGTATATGTATATATATATATATATATATATATATCGGGTTTTTTTCCATGCCAAAGCAGAAAACAGCTTTGAGCTGGAAGTGTAGCACAGACACTGGATACATTTTCAGAATTAGAACCCTTACAAGAAAATCTTACAATTTCATGTTAAAAATGATTAAAGAAAGGAGTGTGTTTTGTTCCTGTTTTACAGTTGATCAAGTGCTGGAGCTTAAAAAGTGCAGGCTAAATGTCAGCTTCTGTAGCTGCAGTGGGTTCTCATTTCTTTTAAATTATATTTAGACTTTTAATCCCCCCCCCCCCCCCACCAGCCATGTCTTTACAGCAGCATTCTGTGTGCAGTGGCATAGAGCAAAATTATTAATTGCACAAGGTACTCTCTGTATGAATGAATAGAAGCGCAGTTGGTATACAATAACACAATACTAATGAGACCTTCGTTCATGTTCTGAATGGTGCTATTAAAGCTTTACCAATACTGCCTTTGAAATATAAAATACATTGTCTAATGAACTTGCTTCCCGATCACACTCTTGTCTAATCACTGTACATGTCATGGATTGTTGCATTCCATATTTCTAAGTGCCTCTATTAGTAGGTAGCACTTGGAGTCCAGCCAAAGAATGGGAATTCCTAAAACTGCCTGCATTCCTGCTTACCAATATAACATACCGGATTAGACATAGGCTGGGCTAAGTGACCAGGCTACAGAGCATAGAAAAACACTGTAGAGTTTAAAGGGACTCATCAACCTCTTACTTAGATCTTCCTACTTTGGTAAAGTCTCCTTAGGTGTGTTATATTTTACTACAGATCCTATACTCAAGACTTAAAATTATCGTGGCTCTGTTGCAAAAATAAATGCAGTGTCATATTTGATATATTATGTTTTATGCAAACTCTCCTTCTGAATACAGCAGTTGTCATTGACTTCAGACCTGCCCTATCTACAGGAAGAAAAATGGTTTCCGGTAGATTTGGAAGGTTAGATAACCCTTGAAAAATCAAACTGCTGCTGCTCATTTATTCAGTATACTCTTACAAAAGGAATCCGTAACCCAGGTTTTTATTTTTAAAGCTCTACTTAATAACGTTTTAGGTTTAGTTTTTCACAGTTCTCTCATAAGCACTGATAAAAAGGTGACCCAACTTGAAACATGTTGACTAAATAATATTTTTTAGTTAAATCTGATTTTATTTTATGAATATATATATATATATATACTCCCCAACCACTTTATTAGGTACACCTTGCTAGTACTGGGGTGGACCCCCTTCAGAACTGCCTTCATTCTTTGTGGCATAGATTTAACATGGTGCTGGAAACTTTCCTCAGAGATTTTGGTCCATATTGACATGATAGCATCACGCATTTGCTGCAGATATGTTGGCTGCACATCCATTATGCGAACCTCCCGTTCCACCACACCACACAAAGGAGCTCTATTGAATTGAGATCCGGTGACTGTGGAGGCCGTTGGAGTACAGTAAACTCATTGTCATGAACCATTGATACAAGGCAGGATAAGTTCCATGCTTTCAAGTTGTTTATGCATAATTCTGACCCCACCATCTGAATGTCACAGCTGAACCCAAGACTCATTAGACCAGGCAACATTTTTCCAATCTTCTATTTTGGTGAGCCTGTGTAAATTGTAGCTTATGTTTCCTGTTCTTAGCTGACAGGAGTGGTAACTGGTGTGGTGTTCTGCTGCTGTAGCCCATCTGCCTCAAGGCTCAATGTGTTGTGCATTCAGAGATTGTATTTTGCATACCTTGGTTGTAATGAGTGGTTTTTGAGTTAGTGTTGCCTTTCTATCATCTTGAACCAGCTGATTGGTTTCTATGCAGACTGCACCGGATTTTGTAATCTCTAGTTTCAATAAATCAACCCAATAGTTGCAAATATAAATCTGATGTATTTAGGTACATGTAGGCCATTTGTGTCTAAGTAGAGTTACTTTATATATTATTGTCCTGTGTTGCCATAGTATGCTTCACCTAGGAAGGACAGGGGAAGGGGATAGAAAATATTAGAAAATACAGAGAGATAGGTAAGAATAGGGAGTAGAGGAAAATAATTTGGATGGAGGGTTGGAATAGGTTGGAGAAAAAGTTTGAAGGACCCAAGGGGAGGGTGGGGGAATTAGGAAAATACTCCACCTCTCCCCACGATAGCTAAGATAAGGAAATACATTTATAGAGATGCCATATGTGTGTTGATTCAGCCTTTTGTATTCTGCTGCTAAAACACGTTCTAGTTCCATGATGGAGTCAAATTCCCAATCTGTTACTGTAGGAATCTGGGGGAAATATAGTGATGAGGGATAACATCTCTGGTTGTGGTTAAAAAATGATGGATGATATCTTTTTGGTGGATTTTATGAGCCAGGGATCTTGGATAGCATGGTTATTTGAGGGTTATTCGGGATGGCCATCCCTGTTACTATATAATATATGTATATTTAGAATATATTTAGAGAAACTTAAATTGGGGGGGGGACCAAATATGAGTCATATTACTGCCTGGACTCTGACATCGCAATTGATAAGACTAAATACAAGTCTTTAAATGGTCAAAAAAAATAGATCTCAGCTTTGGGACATTGGCCTTTGCCAGCATTGTGGAAAGTGCAGTCAGAACAAGCAGCCTGCCAGTGCTCCAGGTTCTTATAAGAACAACTACATTACATAGAACTTTTGGGACGTTTTTAGTCATCTGATGTTTATGTTAATCGAAAGTGCTGCATTTTGTTCTAATTACATAGAATATAACTTTTTTGATTTTGATTACCAGAGGTACTTGTTATCTCACATAGAGATTTACCAATATTGGTAAAAATCTGTGCATGACCTGGTATAGGTTCTTCATAAAGGGCACCTAGCTTTCACCTTCCATGTGCCACATCTGTTGGTTGTCTGGGTTGGGAAAAAGAAGGCATCAGCTTCTGACAGTGGGGTTGATTAATAAAACTGGAGAGTACAACATCTGGTGCAGCTCTGCATAGAAACCAAACAGCTTCCACATTTCTTGTCACAGCTTAATTGAATAAACTGAAGTTAGAAGCTGATTGGCTACCATTCACACCTACACCCGATTTTGCACTCTCCAGTTTTAGTAAATCACCCCCTGTGAGTGGTTTGTTTAAGAAGAGGAAGATATCTCACATTCATCCAATCCTGAGCTGCATCAGGGGTATTGAAGAAGATGACACGGCTACCATCTATCACTCTTAAGCCTTGTACACACGCAACTAATTTCCGCCGATCGGCCGTCCGTCTTTTGTCCAGAGTGCGTGTCTGTTGGTTGGAATGTGCTCTAGACTGCACACGAATTTTCCCGTACCACAGAATTCTACTTCAGAAGTGATGTCATGTGTTGGATTGCTTTCTATGTGTTCTTTCATCTCTGAGCATGCCTAGTCTTGCTCATAAGATTTTTCCCCATCGAAATCTGTACTAATGAGACGAAAATCACACGTGTTTTGATGGAGGACAAAAATTTTAATGCTTGTACATCAGGATTTTGTCAGCCGAAAAGTCTGAGTCGGCTGTCGAAAGCACCATACTAACAATCCGAAAATCGGCAGATCGGTCGTCGGACGAAATTTCCCGGCCGAATTTCTTATTGTGTGTACGGGGCTTTAGTCTAGCCGGGAAGGACATCGAGTAAGCAATCCCATCTTCCGGCAGCTTCCGCTTGATTTCTGTGAATGAGGCCCTCTGCTTCTGTAGCTCGATCTAAAAATCAGGGAAAATCAAGATGAGGAGGAAAATATCTAACCAGCCAAAGTTCTCCAACAGAACTCTGACAGTCTAAGGGCAGCCAAAGAGACGGAGTGGTTCAACTACAAAGTGCAAGCATGATTTGTCTGTACAAATATGTAGGTTTTATCTGCTTGTCTACAAATCCTTTTGAATGTATTGAAGGGATATTTTAGGAAACCAGTCACCAGTTGTTGGAGGTGGGAATACTTTCAAACAAATGCTTGCAGATTAGAGATGACTTCATTCTCAGTTTAACTCTATTCCAGCAATGACACTATATTTAATGATTTTGAAGTTACAAAGATGTTTGTACTATACAAAATCAAATCAATTTAGGGGGCAATAGCAGTAGCACTAGTGGATTTTATAGCACAGCAAAACATATTAGCTACAGTGGGTACATTTGTACCATATTGCCGGCACCTATAAAGTGTTATTAGCCTGTTAAGAGCACTTTAACAATGTATGTTTTATTTAAGAGAGTCTTTTTTTTTATCTCTAACCAGTTTATAGCTTAGAAGAAAATAAGATGTCATGATTTACTGTACATTTTGGGTATAAGTTATTGTACAATAATTGATTAGTTTGTAGTTTACAGTACAGTTCCCTGTGCCGTCTTGAGAACTGACTGCATTTACAGCCAGCTGTGACTTCTATACCCTTACCAATGTCAGAGTACTGGAAGCAGATGTTTATCCACACATGGAACGGTACCAGGACCCATTCACACTTAAGTGCCGGTTCACACTGTTCCGACTTGTCATGCGACTTGGTCGCCTGACAAGTAGAGGACCATGCTGTGCAATTGGAATCGTTCTAATAGGAGTGACTCAAGTCGCTCCGACTTAGAAAAAGGTTCCTGCGCCTTTTTTTTTTGCAAAGTCGGAGCGGCTTGCATTGACTTCCATTATGTGAAGTCGTTGCAAGCCGCGCCGAAGTCGCGGTGCACGGGCGACGGCATTAGTTGCCCGAAGTGGTGTCGCCCTAGTGTGAACCAACACTTAGTGTTTTGTTGCGGTGAATAATGTACACATGTTAGCGTGCGTTATGTCACTCGTTAAAGTTTGTTGTGTTAAGGCAGCTTATTCATAATGAATGGGCTGCCAAAGCACCGCAATGGATAAAAAAAAGGTCACAACTCTTTTTTTAAGTTTACAGGGGTCATTTACTAAACTTGGGGAGTGCAAAATCTGGTGCAGCTCTGCATAGAAACCAATCAGCTTTCATGTTTTATTGTCAAAGCTTAATTGAACAAGCTGAAATTAGAAGCTGATTGGCTACAACGCACAGCTGCATCAAATTCTGAATGCACTGGTTTTAGTTAATCTTCCCCACAGTTTACCAGGACTCAGGGTATATATGCGTGTTGTACTTTGGGCTCTACTGTAAAATGCATCGAAATGCATTCACAACGAATGGCACCGCACCACAATAGGCATAGAGCAGCTGACACAATGCAAAAATGTGAATGGGACCTTCATGTTTTACCTAACCTTCCAATATAGGTTTTAACAATTTAAAAAAAAAAGTACCAGGTCTATTTAAAAAAAAAAATTGTACAAAGTGCAAAATCTAAAAGAAAATCAGATTTCACTTTTTGTCAGTGTAAAAGGAGTCAGAATAATGAGAGATGATTGGTGATTACTTGCTGTGGATTACTGCATCTTGTACATTACCTTATTAATAGAAACCTGTAATGAGAGAATTACTGGACCTGTATTGCTGACCTCCTTCTAATACTAGCTGTCTTGCTGTCTCTAACTTCGATTCATTTTAAATCACTGACCCAGAGCAAGCATGCAAAATACTCCTAAACTGGATACTTCTACTTGACCAGTGCCAGATAGTATTGAAACTACTAGTTTAACATGACAGCTAAGGAACTAGTGGTCAAAAAATGGCAGCTTCCATACTATCTCCATAAAGGTTTCCTTTAAATATGTCATCTGGAATTCATTTTTATAACTGAAGAAAGGGAAAGAGCTGTAGGTTTTTAGGTTTTCTTCTTTCTCTCTGTATTCCCCAAACTTAAAACCACTTGCCCACACTTTTTTTTTTTTTTTTTTATTATTCTACCTTTTGTTCTGTCTGATTACTTTATTCTCTTCTCTCTTTGTGGCACTTTTTCACTTTGGGCACTTAGGTGCCCCCTCTGTGTTCCACTACTTTACAATTGTCCGTCTGCTGACATATACCTCTGGGTGGTTGGAGACCTATTTGCTTTATATTCATGTATTCTACTCAGATAATATTTTATCTGTTCATTGGATGTGTAATTCTTCTATCGCTGTACCTTCACCTGTTCCTTATACTATCTTGATGAGAACTGTTTGGATCTTTAGAAAGGGGTCTCATTTAATTTTTTATATCCTTATCTTGTTTACGTATACCAGGCTGTGATCTGCTTTAAAATATAATCTTGTAATGTATAATATGCAGAAAGTCTAAATGAAAACAAATCAATTAAAAAAAAAACAAAAAAACAGAGCCATTAGCTGCCAAAAATGTGCAGATTTCAACTTCGGAATAAAACGATTAACCTGATTGGTTGTTTCCCTCTTGCTACTCCGAAGGAGTTCAATGTGCAAGTTGGAACTATCTGCCATATGTAAAATTATTTTAGACCTATGGTAAACCAGACTGTAAGTACATTACTAAAATGTCCATGGGACAAGAGCGTTTCTCTTTTGAGCAGAGACAGTATGTGAAATCATATCTACAGTCCTCAGAAAAAATAGCTCATGTGTCAGTGTTTACTTGCAGCTGCTGTGCCCTGTCTGACACCAAAATGAAGGGTTGTAAAAAGCTTTTTCCTCTCTCCCTGACTCTTCGCTTCTGCCATGCAGCATATGTGCAAACAAAACCATCTCCTTCTTCTTACTCAATAAATCACTGTCAGCCTATTCCAACACTTTATGAGCTGTCTGCATAATACTTGGTTAAGCGCAGTACTTATTCCAACTTGCTGCCCTAAAAGAAGGATATCTGTTGTGTAACATGCTAGGAAGGGCTGCTTTCATAACAACCCTTTGCATAAGCATCTTTGACTACAAAAAAACAGCCAATAGAAAAACCCACTATAAACATTCAAGAACATTGGGATTGATTTACTAATCAATGGCAAATAGGCTGTGCACCATGCAGGGGAATTTACATTAGCTTCGTTGTGAAGCTCTGCTATCAGCCAATCACGTGTAAGCAAAAATATTTTTTTTATTTTTTTATTTTCCCTGCACATGATTGGATATTCTTCGCAAAATGAAATTTTACCACATTCAGTAAGCTCAAAGGGAATTTTCGTTTGCAAAGTGAACAGCTTGTTTGCCTTTAATACATCAATCACAATACGTCATAATTAAATTGATTCTAAATGCAGAAGGTTTTTTTTTTTTTTACCTTAAAGTGGTTCTAAAGTCTCAAGGTTTTTTATCTTTATGCATTCTATGCATGGAGGTAAAAAACCTTCTCTGTACTGCAGCCCCCCTAATACTTAACTGAGCCCCATCGCAAACCCAGTGATGTACACAAGAGCCTCAGCTCTCAGGGTACTCTCCCTTCTCATTGGCTGAGACTGTCAATCACAGCTAGTGAGCCAATGAGGAGAGAGATGGGGTGGGCCAAGCCGTGGCTCTGTGTGTAAATGTACACACAGAGCTGCGGCTCAGGAGCGAGCCTGCTTGGGTGCCCCCAAGCTACTTGCTCTGGGGGCACTCGGCAGGAGGGATTGCAAAAAAATATACAATGTTTGGGGGTAATTTTCTAGAAATAAATCTTGGAAACAAAAAGTGCCAGAAAAGGCTTGGTCTTCAAGTGGGTAAACTTATATTGGATTGTCAATAATAACTATTGTTTCTATTGTTATTACACAGTGTAAATTTTATCAAACAAAAGGTTATGCTGTGACTATAGAACACCTTTAACTTGACTTTTTTCCTACCTTTTGGTCTGTCAAGGTATACCATTGAAAGAGTCTTGTTGTACTTGTTGATCCTGCCAAAAACCCAGCAAGCTTGTTAGATTTTGTGCACTCCGCCAGTATTATCTTATACATTGTTATCAGCCCTCCCCAGTTCATCTCTGTGAAGAGATGGGATAGGTACCCTGTTTCCCCAAAAATAATACAGTGTCTTATATTAATTGTTGCTGCCAAAGATGCACTAGGTCTTATTTTCAGGGGATGTCTTGTTTTTCCATGAAGAAGAATACGGTACACATTTATTGTTGAACAAAAAAAAAAAGGAAATGTATTACCTGTATACGGTACGGTAGTAGTTGTCATCACAAACCAGCAAATTACATCCTCCTGTGTCATTTTGATTCCCCCTCCCCCTTCTGATCCTCCTGTGTCATTTTGATTCCCCCCCATCCCCCCTTCTGATCCTCCTGTGTCATTTTGACCCCCCCCCCCTTCTGATCCTCCTGTGTCATTTTGATTCCCCCTCCCCCTTCTGATCCTCCTGTGTCATTTTGATTCCCCCTCCCCCTTCTGATCCTCCTGTGTCATTTTGATTCCCCCCGCCTTCTGATCCTCCTGTGTCATTTTGATTCCTCCCTCCCCCTTCTGATCCTCCTGTGTCATTTTGATTCCCCCGCCTTCTGATCCTCCTGTGTCATTTTGACCCCCCCCCGCCTTCTGATCCTCCTGTGTCATTTTGATTGCCCCCTCTGATCCTCCTGTATCATTTTAAGTGATCCCCCCACCCCTGTGCCAGTGGACACCTTCACCAGACATCCACCCCACCCCTTTATCAGACATTTCCCCCCTATCTCACTCACCCCTTTGTGTCCACACAATGTGCCCGACTTCTGCTCCTTACTTTCAGGGAAACAGGGAAGAAGGAGGGGAGGTGTTCTGTAGTCCTAAAATCCTTCCTGTGCTAGTGTGGCAATGCTGCCGCTCCACAGATATCAGCACAGTCAATGACAGTTGTCACCCAGAACGAGATGTGTTACTGGCATAGCCACCAGGTGAAAATATAGAAACAAAAGCCTGACAAAACACGTAGGCTTCGTGTACACTGGGCTACATGTACCGCGGCTTCAGGAAATAGCAAAACACTGCAAAATTACGTCACGATTTTACTGCGTTTTGCGTTTTCCGTGGCCGGCAGTCAAAACATTCCAGGGAGGTTGAAGCTCACCTAAAACGTGGCTGATTTACTCTCAAAGAAAAAAGCAAAGATTTCAGTTTCTGTGTACTCTGAAAATTAATTTCTCCACAATACTTATGTACAGAGGTGAATGGGGGCTTGCTTTGAAGTGTTTTTACTACTTACAAAAATATAAAAACTTAAAGGATACTAAAGGCTCAATTTTTTTTTTTTTTTAAATAACAAACATGTTATACTTGCCTGCTCTGTGCCATGATTTTGCACAGATCTGCCACAATCCTCCTCTTCTGCCAGCACTCCTAGCTACTTCCCCCTGTCAAGTGCCCCCATAGCAAGCAGTCCATAAGACACACAGAGCAGGGCTCGGCCGAATCCCCCTCCCACTCCCTCCTCAGTGGCTGTGATTAGGCCTATGGTTCCCGCTGCTGCTTCCTGTTGCTTCTGCTGAGCCAATGAGCAGACAGAGAGCCAGGACAGCAGCTGCTCTTGTGCACATTGCTTGATCGAGATTGGGCCCAGGTAGAACACGCTTAGCCTTTAAAATGACTTTAATTGTGGATAATCTAAACACAGTTTCTTCTTTATGAGAGGCATACAGTAAGTGGATTGTTACGTCTGACCTCTCTTTCTGAAAATGATGGTTCTGTGCCTGTCATGCTGATGCTTTGCTTCCATGCTTTATGATTCTATGATCCAGATGCCAGATAAAGCATTCCAATTTTTTTTTTTTTTTTACTTACTGCATATGTTTCTATTTCTGTGATTCATAGTTACTGAAGTCAGGTCTGTAATTTTATGATCGCAAGAGTACTTTAAGGATTGTTCCCCTTTTCCCATAAAAATACTATATTTTCTCTGCCCATAAATCAACACGGTCCCATCTTGTTCAGTGCCATTGTGATATTAAAGCAGAGCTCCACCCAAAAAAGGAAGCTCTGCTTGTTTGCACCCTGCCTCCCTTCACTGCCACATCTGGCACTTTTTTGGGGGGGCAGGGAGTATCTGGTTTTGACAGGTATTCGCTCCCACTTCTGGGTAATATCAGCGATCTACGACATTTTCAGCCCCTCCTCCTTCCCCCCCGCTGCCTTCTGGGGCACACAGTTCCCAGAAGATGTGGGACCATTCAGAAAGGGCAGTGTGGCTCATGTGCAGGAGGAAATGGGCTGTGAAGCCTGATGGCTTCACTGCCAGTTTCCCTACTTACAATGCTGGCGTATGCACCCAAAGCCAATTGATGAATCAGCTCAGGGTGGGGACATCATGGGATCCCTGGACAGGTAAATGTCTTTATATTAAAAGTCAGCACCTACAGTATTTGTAGCTGCTCACTTTTTTTTTTTTTCCAGACTGGAGCTCCTAAGGCCTATCTTCTCTCTTTGAACTTGATGACAGATGCCAGTCTATAACTGTAAACAGAGATTACCAAGTCATGGAAATGTGGAAAATGCAAATGATGTGCTTAAAGAGGAAGTAAAGCCTTCAGTTCTTTTTTCTTCCCTGCAAAGTAAATGCATAATGTGCATCGCATACTACCACATTATGTGACACTTACCTGCAAACGAAGCCTGCGTTGTCCCCACTGGCGGCCACATCCATCTCCGCCTGTCTTCCTGCTGGGTCCGCAGACTCTGGCTGTATTACTGGCCGGAGCCACGTGACTTCACTCCCGCGCAAGCGTACGGGTGCCGCCGGTCACGGCACAGGTCTCTGAAGAATTGGCATGGGTGGCCGTTCCTTCAGAGCGCATGTGCCGATGACATCATCGGTTGCATGCAATGTAAGTATCTCCTAAACGGTGCAAGTTTAGGAGATATTTACAGTACCTATAGGTAACCCTTTTTTATAGGCTTACCTAGAGGTACAAGTTATAAAGGTGGGTTTACGACCACTTTAAGCTGTAGCATTATGTCAAAGGGAATTCTCTAGGGTTAAAAAATGAACAGCTAGAGTCAAGTCTGATGCAAAATTCTAATTATCAGGATTAATGGAGAAAATTACAGACATGTAATTTAAAGATACTGTCGGTAAAGAAAAGTCTGAATAAATGTAAAACTACCTTTTTATTTATTTTTTTTTTAAATGTCTCTAATCATTCAGCTAAAAGAATCATTTAAGGATCTGAAGAAAAAATTTAACAACCTAAAATTCAACTACACAAAAAAAGCCGATAAAGGAAGGAATCTGAAAGTAATTAAGAATCAACTACAGCAAGTTGAAATGTATGCTGAAAGAATTCAGGTAAGTGCTGTGAAACAGCTGCCAAAATTGTGTTCATTTTTTCAATATAATTACACATTTGTGAGTTTAATGATGCAAATAACATTTTAAGATATAAATGAGGCTGTTTTCTTGTTAGAGCCCTGCGGTCTAGAAAAATAATATTTTGTGTCATAAAATGTACTGGGAACAGTATACCATGACAAGAAAATTATCTATCAAGCATACCAATGTCATAATGAAAATGCACATAATAATGTCACTTCTAGCTGGGCATACTAAATATTCAGTAAAGCACTGCATACATGGATTTTTTGTGCTCTGCTTTTGTACAGCTAAGACTTCCTGCAATAGTCAAAAGCATATAGGAAAATTAAGTGACACTAAGGCTTGGTTCACACCTATGCATATGGCTGCAAGTGCGGGAATCGCAGCGATTCCCGCAACTGCACCGACCCGCAGTGAAAACGCACAGCTGTGAGAAAACGTGTGGGGCTGCCATTAACTCTGAATGGCACCCCCATGAATGTAAAAGCACGTGCGTTTGCAGGTGTGGGTCACCTTTTGAAAAAGGTGTTCGCACCCTTTTCTTCAGCTAACGCAGGCACGGCAGCACATTCATGTGATTGGGCTGCCGTGTCCGCGCAAACGTGGGCTGCAAAAACACAGAGATATGAACCTAAGGTAAACAATATCCTGATTCTCCAAAAATAATCCCTACACGTCTGCTACCTGAAGGCTCTGCAATTTATTTTTCATGAAATTGTTTCTTACTGTGTTTTTCTGCCTCCTTGTAGTGCCCTCCACAAGCTCCGAAATCTTTCCTTTTCTTTCCTCACTTCCTTTTGTTTGGAACAAGCAGTGAACCTTAGTAGCAGTCATATGCACTGCTCTATTTACACTATACATCCCAAAGCCCATAGTTCATAGTCTATCTCAGGATTAAGCAAGAGAGCGTGGCTACCAGTGGCGGCTGGTGCTCGGTAATTCGGGGGGGGGGGCGTCAAACCAATGCGCACCCCCCCGGTCTGTTGGTCCGTCAGTCAGTCAGTCTCAGTCAGTTAGCAGGTGACACGTCCCCCCCCCCCCCCCCAATGGTCTGCCTCCTTACCTTCTCCTTCCTCCTGTCCGAGCTGTGTCTCTTCTGCCTCTTCCTGGCCACTGGCCAATAAGATCGCTTCTCCTTTTGGCCAATCAGGAAAGGGGTCTCACAACCCTCTTCCTGATTGGCTGGGAGGAGAGTCAGTGTGACAATAGCGAATATTAATTTGCCCACCCTTTTTTGAAGCCTATTAGAGCCCCTGGCTCTATACACGTGCTTCAAAAAAAAAATCCCCATTGGAATCCATGCGTCCGGCGCCCCGCATGTAGGTAAGGGGGAGGGACGCATGGATAGGGGGGGAGGCGCCCCTGCGCCCTCAATGGACGGGCCGCCCCTGGTGGCTAGATTCCTACATACAGTGAGACCATGGAGAACAAACAAAACCACTTTCTAACAGGAAGTTGGATCACAGCAGCGGCAAAAAAAAAGGAATTTGCAGAAGGCTGAATTCAATAGAAGTGACTTTTCTGAGATAAGAATACATACTTGAATACAATTTTCTTTTTTTAAACTATAGTTTAGTGTTCTGGATTATTAGACTCTATGGTGTCTGCATCAGGGGCGTAACTACAGGGGTTGCAGGGGTTGCAATTGCTACCGGGCCCCATGCTCCAGGGGGCCCGATAGCAAACCAGTGGGTGAACTTCCAGGATCTCAAAGGTCACACTTGCGACCGGGCCCTGGCATTGCACCACTGTGGGGAGGCCCCAAGATTGCAGGAAGGGGGCCCACTGCAGAACTTGTGAAAGGATACTGCTGCGGGCCCGGAATAAAAGGCCATGCAACGAGAGTAAAGAGCCCCAGGATTAGTGGGAAGAGCCCTGGGCTTAAAGGGAAGGGGCCCCGGCCAGGGGTCTGGGGGGCCCTTCATGGTTTCTTGCATCGGGGCCCTGAAGGTTCTAGTTACGCCTCTGGTCTGCATGTTTTATGACTATAAAGACTCCGGGCCCGTTCACCCCACATGCAGTGCAGTGCTTTTTTTCTGCATCAAAAACACATAGAAAGTAGGTTATATGGGTTCCAATGGCATAGTCCGCACCAGTGCAGAGAGTTCCAGTGCTTTTCCTTTCCAGAAAAAAAAGTACATGATGCTTTTGTTCCTGCACAGACCTGCACTAGAATGTGGTAAAAAACATCAAAAATTCATCAAAAACACACCGGACCACTGTACAGTGAAAAAATAAACTTGAAAAAGGCATCTAGAAAGCATGCAAAAACACATTAAAGAAACAGGAATCCAGAGCGGATCTGGAGGGCGTTTTTTGTGGTGGTGTGGTTATTAAACACCCCTTCCCCCCATTCCCTGCTTTCAAACTCATCTCCTAAGTATACTTCTAGCTCAATCACCTATTTGCACTGACTGCCCATACCTGTGTAGCAAGACTTAAAAGCTCACAAGTCTGCTAAAGGCTGGCAAGCCACCTGGTCCAATAGATTAAAGCGGGAAGGGAAAAGGGATGAACCCACCGCTCCAAAACAGTCTGCAGAGCTGTGATCCCAGAAAGGCTGGAGAAAACCCATGCAGGGTGCTCGCTGAGGTCCTTGGCGGGGAGAGTACAAATATGCAAAAAGAGAGGATGCGGCACTTCCAAATGCAGGAAAATCGTGGAGTTTATTGCACATAAAATCATCCGACATAGACCATAAAACAACACACCATTCAGCAATTTCACACGATAATGGTAACCAGCAATGATTAAGCACTATCGTGGGAAACGCGTTTGCTGAATGGTGTGTTGTCCTATGGTCTATGTCGGATGATTTTGTGTGCAATAAACTCCACGATTTTCCTGCATTTGGAAGTGCCGCATCCTCTCTTTTTGCATATTTAAGCCACCTGCTCCGCCACAGCTTCCTGCACTATTAATATTACTACTCTTGAATCAGCCTGTAAGGTAATGACCTGGGGGTATCTAGTCCCATCCAGACTGGCCCATATATTCCCTGGCCATGCAAGATATTACTTTAGGGGATACCAGACTGCCAGTAACATCCTTCATATATGGTGAACCTGGCCAATGCTGGGTCGTTTCTGGACCAGGGTCTTTTCACACCTAATCACAACATTCAGAGTCCAAATGCCTAAGGACCCCTGGTTGGTCCTTTTACATTTCAAGCAGCACTGCGGGAACTGGTCACACCTAAGAAAGTGAAAGCACAGTGCAATATCTAGCAAGAAGAGGTACAGTACTGCCATTTTTTAAAAGGCTATCTGTATGTACAGTATATGCATTCATATATGTGTGTGCATGTATGTGTCTGTTTATATGTGTGTGCATATGTGCATTTATATATGTGTGTGTGTACATGTGTGTGTGCATGTATGTGTTCTTGTGTGTGTGTGTGTGCATTTGTATGTGTGTGTGTGTGCATACGTGTGTGTGTGTGTACATGTGGGTGTGCATGTATATGTGTGTGCGCATGTATGTACTGTATGTGTGTGCGTGTTTATATATGTGTGTGCATGGGTGTGTGTACGCTTATATATGTGTGTGTGTGTTTATATATGTGTGCGTGTGTATGTGTATTTATATATGTGTATATTTTATGTGTGTGTGTGCTTATATATGTGTGTTTACATGCGTGTGTATGTATGCACATTACTTTTAATCCTGACCCCCTATATGTGTACAATCAGAACTGATTTTTTTTTTATTACGGCTTGTTCATAGCTCCAGCAAGAAAATGTCATTCCTTTGAAAAGTGATCCATGCTCAGATCGCTTTTCTGAGGCATTTGCCATGCGGTAAAGAGGCAATATGTTGCCTCCTCACTGTCTGTTTTAACCCCCTAAATGTATCATCACCATGCTACAACAGCGTGCAAAGCACACATTTGCGGGGTGGTTGTAGTGCAGCCCCATTCACCTGGGGGTATACTTCCAGTCACAGCTACAACATGTGTACACCCCCAGCTGCTTTCTTTGCAGCTACAGGGGAAACAGTTGGGGATGGAAAAAACACAGCTAACATCTGTGCAGCTGTGTGCTGCGTATAGGGCAGCAAATCAATTTAAGTGGGCTGCCCCACAGAAACACAGGAAAAAAAATTCCCTTAATTTTTTTTTTTCATTTGCAATAATTTTTATAAAATTTTCCAATAACAGGGTAACAATCATAAACAAATCAAGCATGTCAAATTCAAATGAACATCATTTTTTTTATTTTTTATTGCGCTGCACTGAAAATGCACCATTTTTGCTAATGTGTAGGGGTAACATTAAAAATGAATGACCCCCTGCGTGTTTGTCTGCGTGTCAGGAACAATTTTGCGATTTTGCACGAATTCCGTGACACTGAGTCATGTGAACCAAGCCTTAGACTGTGGTGTCCTTTCCTTTTTCTGTCTCAAAGGTGGAATATCAGAGGTCTGTTTAGACTCCCGATATTTCACCAAAGCCCCCCCCCCCCCCAACGGGACTCCTACAAAAATTGTAATATATATTTTTTAAAATGAGATTGTAAAAAAATGAATAAAACAAATGGTAGAAAATAAAAATAAAAAACTACTGACACCAGTGGCAGAACTACCACACAAATGTCACACTTGCGACCAGTCCTGGCATTCCACCACCGGGCTGGGAGGCAAGGGCCCCGTCCAGGGGTCAGGGGGGCCCTTTATGGTTTCTTGCATTGGGGCCCTGAAGGTTCTAGTTATGCCACTGATTTCAAGCCTCCAAATATTACTAAATATCAGTTCAAACTGGTCCATTTTGTTTTACTGGATTCTAAGCTAACAATAAAAAGAGTGTGGAAAAAGCAATTTAGCCACTTCGCTGAAGTTGAATCTCGTATCAACGGCTTCTTTAACCACCTCCCACCCGGCCATTGTACATATACGGGCGGGTGGGAGTCTCGTCCTTCTGATCGGACGTTCCGGCACGCGAAGCGGCGCGATCTCGATGTGCCTGTGTCCCTCGGACACAGAGCAACAAGATGCAGCAGGAGGGCCCTGTGATTGGCCCTCCTGATCACATGACGGCTGTGTCCAATCACAGCCGTCATGCAATGTAAATACAGCCGTTGTAACGGCTTCGATCTCTTCTCCTCCTGACAGATCCTGTCAGTGAGGAGAAGAAGAGGATCGATACTGCAGCCCGGGGGATCAGTGAGTATTTCTAAGTACTCACTGATCACAGGGGGGTCTGTGCTGGTAATCAAAATATTGATTACCAGTGCAGCCCTGGGGGGGGGGGGGGGTGCCACTAGAGCCACCAGGGATGCCCACCCATGACCACCAGGGATGCCCACCATGGCCACCAGGGATGGCAAACAGCCTGCCAGTGGTGCCCTCCTATCAGTGCTGCCCACCAATGCCATATATCAGTGCTGCCCACCATTGCCCGTTATTGCCATGGATCAGTGCCGCCCACCAGTGCCCATTATTGCCCACCAGTGCTGCCTATCAGTGCCCATCAGTGCCCCCCATCAGTGCCCATCAGTGCCCCCCATCAATGCCAATCAGTGCCGCCCATCAGTGCCGATCAGTGCCACCTATCAGTGCCCATCAGTGCCGCCGATCAGTGCCCATCAGTGCTGCCTATCAGTGCCCATCAGCGCTGCCTATCAGTGCCCACCAATGCTGCATATCAGTGCGCTATCTATCAGTGCCACATATCAGTGCTGCATATCAGTGCTACCTATCAGTGCCCATCAGTGCTGCATATCAGTGCCACCCCATCAGTGCCACCCCATCAGTGTCTCCTCATCAGTGCCTGTCAGTGCGGCGTCATCAGTGCTCATCAGTGCAGGAAAAAACGTATCTATTCACAAAATTTTATAACCTAAACAAAAAACTTTTTTTTTTTTTTCAAACTTTTCGGTATTTTTTTATTTGTGCACCAAAAAAGAAAAAACCTGGCAGTGATCAAATACCACCAAAAGAAAGCTCTATTTGTGGGGAAAAAATGACACAAATTTGGTGTAGGTACAGTGTTGCATGACTGCGCAATTGTCATTCAAAATGCAACAGCTGGGAAGGAAGGGGGTTTAAGTGCCCAGTATTGAGGTAGTTAATAATGAACAATCAACTAGCATTCTTACCAACAACCACGAAAAGTTCTTCATAATTTGGAATCCATGGCTTACATACCGTACCGATATCTGACATTTTCACTGGCGAACCTAGCCACCATGTGAGCAGCCAACATGCTGGTTGGATACCTCCTGCCTTATGTCCTCCTAGGGTTGCCACCTCATCCCTTTAAACCAGGACACATATTAATTACACGGGTTCTGTGGCTGATTAGGGTGGTAATTAAACTCACTTAGTGTCTTATGTGCATTATATTAGCCTCAGAACCTGTGTAATTAATATGTATTCTGGTTTAAAGGGATGAGGTGGCAACCCTATGCCCTCCCCCCATCTATCTTTCCTCTCTTTTACTATACTCTCTTCTCCCTGAATCCATTTTCCAGATGACGCATAGATGTCACATTAGTCAAAAACCATCAACTTCTTATTTCGTTTATATTCATTCTCTATTACCCTCTTACCAATTGTACACAAATAACATTTCTGTATGTATTATCCCTAATTCAACCAATGATTCCTGCTGAATTGGACAACATTCAAACCAAGGGTGGTGCTGGAAGGGTCTCATCAAAACCCATTAGAAAATTGTTGGCTGGACAGTCGCTGCATACAATAAGATACAATCATTGTTTTTGTATTCTGACAGCTGCGGGTGGCCGCTGTCAGAATACAATAGGCAGCAGAGGAGAGTCCTCCATCCACACTAAATAATATATAATAGATGGTGCTGTGATGGGTGCAAATTCGCTGTGTGTGTGTGTGTGTTTGTGTGCAGAACAGATAAATAATATATGTGCAACACAGATAGTAGATAGTGCAAAAATAAACAAAAAAGTATTGTGCAATTCCGCAATAGATATATAAAATCTACAAATGTATATAATCAATACTGTAAATATTAGTTCATCCATGACTGGTATATTTATGATTATCAGCAAGTTGTTGTAAATGAATTAAGTGCAAAGTTAATGTATGTGATTAGTACTCCAATAGACCATAATGTGATGTATGTCTGTTATGGTAATCTTTGTGGTTTGGTGTTTCCCTTCACCATTACATACAGTGCATCCGGAAATTACTCACTTTTTCCACATTTTGTTATGTTACAGCCTTATTCTAAAATAGATTAACTTCATTATTTTACTCAAAATTCTAAAAACAATACCCCATAAGGACAACAAGAAAGAAGTTTGTTTGAAACTTTTGCAAATTTATTAAAAATAAAAAATGAAAAAAAATCAAATGTACATAAGTATTCCCAGCCTTTACATCACACTCAAAATTGAGCTCAGGTGCGTCCTGTTTCCTATGATCCTACTTGAGATGTTTCTACAACTTGATTGGTGTCCACCTGTGATAAATTCAGTTGATTGGACATGATTTGGAAAGTCACACACCTGTCTATATTAGGTCCCACAGTTAACAGTGCATGTCAGTGCACAAACCAAGCCATGAAGTCCAAGGAATTGTCTGTAGACCTCCAACTTGAATCGCAACAATTTTAATCAGTTCCATTGCTGAATATAGGGTGCGACAAATCGCATGACAAACCTATACAATATAAAATGAATGGTATGTTTTAGTAAATGTAAAGGAGATTAGAAACTGGAGCACAGTGTAATATACGTAGCCAGATTCCAAATGGCATTTTCCAAGACATAATTTTATCTGCTGGTCTTTGGAATTTGAAGATAGGTCTTTATATAGACAGTGTAATACATGAGATCTAAAAAATACTCCTGAATGGGATCTATACAAGACCCAATGAGGTAGCTTACTTTTTTTTTTTAATTCTTTCAAAACATTTTATTGAATTTCTTGATAAACGCAAACATGTGAATAACAACTGGTGAACAATGGCTATATAAAGCAGAATACATTTAAACATGTAACATAGCCAAAGGAAAATAGCATATGGAATACAGTACAATCAAAAGTTATAGTATATGGGGGGTTGATGCTTGTGGGAGAGACCTAGCGTGATTATAGAGAAGGTTACAGTGGGTATACCATGCTTAGGGGGATCCGTCCCATGCTCCGAAAACCCCCTGGGGGATCATGCTGTGTACGGATCACAGAAGGGCCCCCCGGAGTGGGGATAGGCCTTCTTTGTAGTTATGTGAGTGGATAAAGGGGGGACCCTCTCTTTGTTGTTAGAGACAAATGGGTAATAGGGGGAGCAGAGAGGTTGAGGTTCAGCGAGCATTATAGCTGATATGAATCAGTACTTGGGTGTATCAGGTATTAGTGGGGGGGGGGGGGGGGGGAAGGGAAGTATGTTGGGAATGAGCTTACTTTTTTTAAAGCTCAAACTTGTGGATTCTCATTATGCAGCTAGCTTAGTATGCAAGGAAGTCCATTTATACAAATCTGACAGATCTGGAAATGGCACAAAGAGAAACTGTGATTATTACGGAAATTGCCATTTACAGAGTTGCTATAGAGAGACTCTGGGGTTGATTTAGCTATATAGACCAAGTTGTTCACTTATTCACTTTGCTAAATAACCAGTTTATATCCATTTAGTAAATTAGAACCCATATGGTGCTAGTGTGTATTATGCATTTTCCCATTAGAGGAAGCAGTAAATGTGTTTAGAACTTCCTTACCTCTGCAATGGGAAGAGGGAAGGTTTGTGCAGATATTTAGATATACTGGAAAATCCCAGTGACCGAGTAGTTCCAACATGTACATTTCTTACTATTGCATCCATACATATGCAATTGGATCATCAAAAGGGGTTTAAGTAAGCCATTTATTGCCTCCACTAATAGAAATGTCATTTCCACGGACAGAGCTGCCTTCAGTCTCTGCTGTTACAGACCAACAAATCTGTTCCCTATCTATCAATAAACCGTGACATCTGATGTGACAGCCACTGATAAAAAAAGACAAAGCAGGTAAAATAAAACCATTTAGTAGTTACAGTAACTATAGAATGTAAGCTTTTAGATGCATTACAGCACATGATCTGATGCTCACCTTTGCTATTCCTCAATAAATTACTCCTACAGCATGCACAAGTCTGCCATGTTTTTATACGGTCGTAGTCAGGAGACAATAAGCGAATATCAGAATATGTGCCAAGAGCAGATTTTTGTCTTTTCTTATACAAACCCTCAAGACTCTTCAGCAACCCATAGATATTTTTAAAGACTTGTATTTTAAATTTGCCAATGCTTGGTATTATTTTTAATTTGGCTTTTAATGCACTATTGTAAAACCCTACCGGATACTAATTATGATGTGCAAAAATATATTTTTACACTGGCAGTTGATGCTCATGATTTTTTTTTCCATCTATTTCCAGGCTTTAAAGAAGAAAATTGATAGTCTAGAAAAGAAAATAAGTACGGAACCCCAGAAAACGGATAATATTTGTGAGGCGATTTGTGAACTGCAGAAACATGTTAGTGAATTTAATAGTGTGGTACAAGATTACAAAGTCTACCTTGAAATGGCTGAAGACCTACAACACATAATAGAAGAGGTTAGGAGTGTGGCATGTTTTCATGTTTCTGTGATGTTTAAAGAGGTAGACCAACTCAAAATGATGCACACTATTTTACCAAAAGTATTGGGACCCCTGCCTTTACACGCATATGAACTTTAATGGCATCCCAGTCTTAGTCCGTAAGGTTCAATATCGAGTTGTTCTACCCTTTGGAGCTATAACAGCTTCCACTCTTCTGGGAAGGCTGTCCACAAGGTTTGGAAGTGTGTCTATGGGAATGTTTTACCATTCTTCCAGAAGCACATTTGTGAGGTCAGGCACTGATGTTGGACGAGAAGGCCTGGCTTGCAGTCTAATTCATCCCAAAGGTGTTCTATCGGGTTGATGTCAGAACTTCGTGCAGGCCAGTTAAGTTCCTCCACCCCAAACTTGCTCATCCATGTTTTTATGAACCTTGCTCTGTGCACTGGTTAGTTAGTTCCAGTGAAAGGAACTCTTAAGGCGTCAGCATACCAAGACATTTTGGACCATTTCATGCTCCCAACTTTATGGGAAGAGTTTGGGGTTGCCCTTCCTGTTTCAACATGACAGCGCACCGGTGCGCAAGCCAAGATTCATAAAGACATGGATAAGCGAGTTTGGGGTGGAGGAACTTGACTGTCCTGACCTCAACCCAGTAGAACACCTTTGGAATGAATTAGAGTGCAGACTGCAAGCCAGGCCTTCTCTCCAACATCAGTGCTTGACGTCACAAATGCGCTTCTGGAAGAATGGTCAAACATTCACACACTCCTAAACCCTGTGGACAGCCTTCACAGGAGAGTTGAAGCTGTGAAGCTGCAAAGGGTGGGCCAACCCAATATTGAACCCTACGGAAAAAGACTGGCATGCCATTAAAGTTCAATCTGTGTGTAAAGGCAGGTGTCCCAATACTTTAGGTCATATAATGTATCATGCTAGTGTGTTGACTTGTCCAGCAGTGAGCAGCCTGTAGGTGGGTGCAGCGTGGTGCAGCAGCAATAAGTTACTCAATCAAGTGCAGTATAAGACATGTATTAAAGAAATGCAGCAACAGTGCACAACAAAGCCAGTATGCAGACTACCTAACTGGGTGTACTCACGGTTTCCAGCAATGTGACAAGAGCAGATTTCAGCCAGACTGACAGCATCTGTTAAGAGGGGCAGAATGCGGCCTGGCCATCTCGTTCCCAGCTGGGAAGGTGTCCTGAAGATTTGCGATCCTATGCTTTTCCTCCTCGTCAGAAACATGGGGTGACAGAATCCAACTGGATTACTTTCCCAGTTACCCCGGGAAACCATAGAGAACCCCTGTTTCCCATGACTTCCTCTCCAGCTGCAGAACCGCTATGTTAAGCACCACCTGCAAGGGAAAAAATTGACAGCACCTGCCTACAAGCATTATATACCTCTTGAGGACATTGACAGCAAGATCTTTGCTTTGTGTTTCCACATCTGCCCACCTACTGCAGCCATTATGAGGGAGTGACTCACTCTTTTGCTTTCATTTTTTACTTTTTACACCGCAGAAGACATCAACTACTGATCTCCCATAGCTGCAGCTGCACGGAGGTATTTGTACTTCAGGGGCTGATCTCTCTGCCAGTGTCCACAGGAGATAAAAGAAGCTGGTGGCGATTCATCTCACTAGTGTCCAATTAAAACTAAATACTACTTTTCAGTGTACAGTACATATAATTCAGACAAACTCTATATAATGTAATATTTGTTTATTTTTTATAATAAAAGAGTCAGTTTTGGTGTGAAGAAGCCTGCGCAACAGTTGTACGAGTGGGACGATACTCTGCAGAATGTAAAACCAAGGAAGCAGTAGAGGTGCTTTTGAAGCAGTTTACCAAGTTTGTAGAGCCTTCGCTACCACAGCAGGAAGAGAGAATACAGCAGGCGATCAACATTGCAAAACATATTTATGGTAAGCTTTTTATACTTTCTGGGGTCCAAATATTTAAGAATAGCCTTGTGAGCTTGCCTCACCAGTTTAGCTAGATATTTATAAATGTCCCAACAAGTGTTGCACTGATACCAGTATTGATGCAGATACTAAGCATTTGCGCGAGTACTTGTGCAAATGCTCCGATACCCGAAACTGATACCTTTGCGGTGCGATTTGAACCTATACAAAAAGAATGGACTCAAATCGCACTGCAAAGAATCGTATTGGATTTGAATAGGAATGCGGTGGGATTCCTGTCCGAATCACATATGTGGTTTCCCCCACCAAACCTGTGTGAACCTAGGCTTGGCATAGTGACTTCGGCCTGGGTTCACACAGGAGTGGTGCAGGAAACTACATGTGACTCAGACAGGAATCGCACCGCATTTCTGTTCAAATCGCACGTGATTTTCACAGTGCGATTTGAGCCCATTCATTTTGTATGGGTTAAAATTGTACCACAAAGGTATAAAGTATCAGTACTCATATTTGCCAATAAAAACAACGGTATTGGTGCGACCCTATTTAATATATAAATCTAAAGTTGGACTATATACTTTCTCCCTCTATATATATATATATATATATATATATATATATATATATATATATATATATATATATATCTACAGTGTATATATATATATATATATATATATATATATATATACATATACTTTGCGCAGCGCTTAAAAAAATGAAGGCAGGCTTTAGAGTTACAATACACTTGGTAAAATAGGAATCAGAGGGCCCTTGTTAGAGGTTACAATGTAAGAGGGATATATATGAATATATATCTATATATATACATATATATATATATATATATATATATATATATATATATATATATATATAAATAAATAAATAAATATATATATATATATATATATATATATATATATATACACATATACATATATATTTATACACTGCTCAAAAAATTGAAGGAACACTTTTTAGTTAGAGTATAGCATCAAGTCAATTAAACTGGGACATTTATCTTGTCAATTAAGTAGCAGAAGGGTTTGTTAATTATTTTCAGCTGTGTTGGTGTTAATTAAATTAACAACAGGTGCACTAGATGGGCAACAATGAGAAAACTTCCAAAACAGGAGTGGTTTTACAGGAGGAGGCCAATGGCATTTATTTTCCTTCTCATCTCTTCGGACTGTTTTTCACTAGTTTTTCATTTGGCTAGGGTCAGTGTCACTACTGACAGCATGAGCCGATACCTGGACCCTATAGAGGTTGCACAGGCAGTCAAACTCCTCCAGGATGGCACATGAATATGTGCCATTGGCAGAAGGTAGCTGTGTCTCCCAGCACAGTCTCAAGAGCATGGAGGAGATTCTAGGAGACAGGCAGTTACCATAGGGGAGCTGGACAGGGCCGTAGAAGGTGCTTAACCCATCAGCAGGACCGGTATCTGCTTCTTTGTGGAAGGAGGAACAGAATGAGCACTTCCAGAGCCCTACAAAATGAAACAATCAGAGACAGACTTAATGAGGGTGGCCTGAGGGCCCGACGTCCTCTAGTGGGCCCTGTGCTCACTGTCTGTCACAGTGAAGCTCGAATGGCATTTGCCATTGAACACCAGAATTGGCAGGTCCACCAGTGCTTTTCACAGATGAGAGCAGGTTCACCTTGAACACATGTGACAGAGATGAATGGGTCTGGAGAAGCCACAGAGAACGTTATGCTGTCTGTAACATTGTTCAGCATGACTGGTTTGGTGGTGGGTTAGTGAGGGTCTGGGGAGGCATATCCATTGAGGGACGCACAGACCTCTACAGGCTAGACAATGGCACCCTGGCTGCCATTAGGTATTGGGATGAAATCTTTGGACCCATTGTCAGACCCTACCCTGGTGCAGTGGGTACGGGGTTCCTCCTGGTGCATGACAATGCCGGGCCTCATGTGGCGAGAGTATGCAGCCAGTTCCTGGATGATGAAGGAATTGATACCATTGAATGGCCCCCACACTCGCCTGGCCTAAATCAAATAGAACACCTCTGGGACATTATGTTTCGGTCCATCTGACGCCACCAGGTTGCACCTCATTCTGTTCATCAGCTCAGTGATGCTCTGGTCCAGATCTGGGAGGAAATATCCTAGGACACCATTCGTTGTCTCATTAGGAGCATGCCCCAACGTTGCCAGGCATGCATACAAGCACGTACTGATACTGAGTACCATTTTGTGTTGCTGCAATGAAATTTCAGCAAAATGGACTAGCCTGCTGCATCATTTTTTCACTTTGATTTTTGAGGTGTCTATGAATTCAGCCCTCTGTAGGTTGAACATTTTCATTTTCATCAAACTATGTGGCATCCATTCCTTCCTAACACATTACCCAGTTCAATCAGTATAGCTATCCAGCAGACCAGCATGATATTTTTCCCCATTGAGATCTGATGTGTTTTCAAAGTGTTCTTTAATTTTTTTGAGCAGTATAGATATATATATATATATTCACACACACACTCTACTCTATTGCTTGTTTGCACGTTGTTGTCCAACACTGTACACATGGATACAGGAGGAGAGGCCAGAGGTTTGACCTTCCTGGGGAAGAAGGTGACTGTAAGATGAGTGAGTGCCATTACTGTTATTTCAGAAGGAACAGGAAGATGATAAGTACTTTGTATATATTTACAGGAGCGGATGATGGTATGAAGTGTATTGAGAAGATAATAGTAAAACACAAGGAAGCCATCAACTCTGTGAATGATTTATGTATCTACCTAAAGGAGCTAGAAGAGAAGCTGGAGGTATGTTTTACCTTTGGGTGGAGCAACTCAGGATCACTTTAAAACTTATCCAAGGCAAGCAGCTAACAGAGAAGTTAAATACGTATATGAATTATATGTCAAAGAAATTGTATTTATGTACATACAGTTCTGAGATTTACACAACTGTGCAAAACAGCACAGTCCTGCCTGGCAGGGGAGGGGACCTAAACTTTCTCTGCTGTGAGCTCACTTTTGTAACTGTCAGGGCTTTTTTTCTCAGACAATAGGTGCAGGAACTCCCCCTTTCCAAGTCACTCCTTGTCTCTGTTCCTTACCCACCTCCCTCTGTCCCCTACCCACCTCTGAGCACCGTTCCTTGGTTCCACCCCTTACCCACCTCCCAGTACTGCCCCTTTTAAAGAATACAGAACCAAGAAAAAATTGTGGCACTAAGTAATTTGTATGGAATTTGTTAACAATAACAAAAAAAGCAGCAAAACATATACCATGCAACCAGCAACAATAGATCCCCCCGGCAACAGTGGACCACCCCCAACAAAATATCCCCTCCCCCAGTAACAAAAGATCCCCAGCAGCAATAACAGATCTCTCTGCAGCCAGCACCAATAGACTCTCCAGCAGCCAGCACCAATAGACCCCCACCAAAAATGGATCACCCACAACAAAATACCCCTTCCCTCAGCAACAATAGACCCCCAGCAGCCAGCATCACTAGCTAATGATAACAAAAAAGCAGTAAAAAAGACAATAGATTCTCCCATCAACAACTGACCCCCAGTAACATAAGACCCACCCCCGGCAACAGTAGACCCCCCACTAGCAACATTAGACCTTAGACCTCCCTAGACCTCCTTAATAGACACCTGCCGCCCCACAAAAATTGATTCCCTCCAGCAACAATAGACCCCCCAATAGCTAGCACCAATAGACCCTGAACCCGTTGCCATTACATGCCATTATCTCCATGCTGGAAATGCCAGAACTGAGTTTCCACGCGTTCCCGCTGAAAAAAGTCCTCCTTACAGGTCTAATCTCCACTGGACAGTGAAAGAGAAACAGCACACTGATGAGCTCAGGTCTGGGTTGCTCTGCTCTATACTCATTTCAGCATGCTCTTTGCATTGCAGAACACCTGAGTGGTTTCTCGTGTTGCTTTTCTGTTGCCCTATCAGTTCTGCTGCACAGACTGTACAGTAAACTTCAGGTGGCAGATACCAAGACAAATTCAGTTATTTACACTGGTTATTTAAAAAAAAAAAATACAATTAAAGATGTACACATTATTACAGGTTGGTATTAATTAGTGTCCATTATATCTGCCTGGAGCTTTACGTTGATGGCTTAGATTAGAAGTAGGATGCTGATGCCTAACTGTTTAGCCAAGTAATTAACAGGATCGTGAGCAATAATAACCTTTTTAAGTTTAATAACCTTTAGATTTTAACAGATACAAGAGAGAGATAGATACAAAAAGCCAGACGGCAAGATTAACTAAAATGTAATTTTTAACTTAACATAAAACTGTTACAAAATATTGAAAACAGAGCGTATATGTTAATTTGTGGTGCCTCCTAACAGCCTAACCCTGGCCTTGATTCATCATAGGCCAAATACATCACTCAGGTGAGAATTGGACTATTTTGGGTACTCTAGTGTAGTGAAACAAAGGGTTTTGATGTTGGACACTTAGAGTCCATTCACACTATCGCGACTTGTCAGGCGACTTGTCAGCCTGACAAGTCACGGTCCGTCACGGTCCATTGTGTGCTACAGGAACCGTTCTAATAGGAGCGACACAAGTCGCTCCGACTTAGAAAAAGGGTCCTGTACTACTTCGGGGCGACCTGGAACAACTTTCATAGACATATATATATGAAGTCCGTGCAAGTCGCGCCGAAGTCGCGGTGCACGCGACTTCACAGGTCGCCCCCGAAGTCGTGCCGCATTAGTGTGAACCAGCTCTTAGGGGTTTATTTACTAAAGCTGGAGAGTGCATAATCAGGCTCACTTCTGCATAAAAAACAATCAGCTTCCAGGTTTCGTTGCCAAAGCTTAATTGAACAAGCTGATTGATTTTTTTAACCACCTTAGCGGTAATCCCGAGCGTGACTCGGGGTTGATTTTTCATATCAGGAGCGGTAACCCCGAGTCACGCTCGGGGTGGATTGCAGAGAGCGCAGCGGTGTTCTCTTACCTTATCCTGGCGATCCAGCGATGATCTCTCATTGCTGCGACCGCCAGCCGAGAGTCCCGCCGCTCCTCCGTCCCTCCGTCGGTACGATCACTTCCTAGTTCCGTTCCATGCATATGCATATATATATACACCGGTATATATATATATGCGTATATATATATATATATATATATATATATATGCATATATATATATATATATATATATATACAATATGCACACACACACACACATATATATATATATATATATATATATATATATATATATGTATATATATATATATATAAAATTATATTATTGATTCAATTATAATTCATGCGTTATATATTATATATATATTATATATATATATATATATATATATATATATATATATATATATATATATGTGTGTGTGTATATATATATATATATATATATATATATATGTGTATATATATATATATATATATATATATACACACACACATATATCTATATATAATATATAATGCATGAATTATAATCTAATCAATAATATAATTTTATTATATATATTATATATTAAATAATAAAATAATATTATTGATTTGATTATAATTCATGCGTTTGTGTTTCAAATTTATCACATCTGGGATGTCTACTAGAGTCTTGTTTTGGTCAGGTTTAAGTCAGTAATTACTAAGAATTGTAGGCCTATAATACATAATGCCAAATTTCCATGAAAATAATTGTACCGCTTTTGGTATGTAATTCCAGACATAATCATACCGCCAGGGAGGTTAATGCAGAAGTGAGACTGATTTTGCACTCTCCAGCTTTAGTAAATCAACCCCATAGGGGTTGATTTACTAAAGGCAAATAGACTGTGCACTTTGCAAAGTGCAGTTGCTCCAGAGCTTAGCAAATGAGGTAAAGATTCACTTTGCAAAAAATACCCAATCATGTACAAGGAAAATAAAAAAACAGTTTTTTAGCTTGCACGTGATTGAATGATGGAAGTCAGCAGAGTTTCCCCTCATTTACTAAGCTCTGGAGCAACTGCTCTTGCAGAGTGCAACTGCACAGTTTATTTGCCTTTAGTAAATCAACCCCATAGTTATCGCTTTAAATGCTTTTCCGCTTTGCTAGAAAACCTGTGTAACTTGGCCAATCCTTAACTCTTTTGACTGAAAAGTGGAAAAGTCATAGGCAATGTATGTCTGGTGAAGGAAGTTACACAAAATTCTCTGGGAATGCAGAACTCTTCAAGAATGGACAGATGTCCTTCGGGTTTATCATTCTCAGGCAGACAAGTGCCTATCTATTCCCAGCTTTAGCTACATTTTTTATATGTTTTATATGCCTCTGTTTTTCCACAAAGGAACCGCAAAAAGTTCCAGAAAATTCCATAAGCGAAGAACATGGGGAAACTTCAGATCTTCTTTCGTCTGCCAAAGATGGTAGTATACTTGCAAATGCAGAATTACAGCCTGACTTGCTAGCAGAAGAAGCTATATCTGGTGATGAATATGAGTGCATATCCCCTGACGACATCTCCTTGCCTCCGCTTGCTGAAACCCCCGAATCCAACCTACCCCAGTCTGAGACAGAGCAGGATGAGCAGAATTGTTACAGCTCCCATAACATGCATGTCAGCTCATACAGCTTGCAAATGCAAATAAATGCCAGTGGCAAGAGACTGGTGGAAGGTTCAGAAAGGCTAACACCTGTTGCTTACACTGACTTGTCGAGTCAAAGGAGAGAAAAGACTTCCAATTATATTGAGAGGTTCTGTTCTCCCACTGTTGGATATAAAACAGAATCTCCTTTTTCCCACCACTCGACAGTAGTCAATGAAACACGCTATTCCCTAAGTACTTCACCTGCCAAAGCAAAACCCAGCTACCATATGATGAACGAAGTGCATGAGACTCAATTGCAGCGCCGTTCTGTTTATGAGGGCACGGAAAAAACAGAACAATTGCATGCCTCTGATAATACTGCTAGAGCTAAAGATAGGCTGCATGTTACCCCAGATGAATTCTCTGGTCTCATGTTTCAATCAGACACTGCCAAGACCTGCCAGAGGCATACTGCTACCCAAGAGGCGATTAAAAGTGTTTCAGAAAAGTACAGCAATGTTAGCCCAGCAGGTCAGAGCCCTGGGTTCACCAAGCACCTGTCTAATGTCACTGTTAAGGAAGGGTCTCCAGTGACTCTGGAAGTAGAAGTTACCGGATATCCAGAGCCTACTCTAAACTGGTGGGTAGCTTATAATGAAGAAAAAATATAGTGTTAGAGTTTTTTGGAGCACTCCTTTGATTACAGTGTTTATGTGTTGTGTGTGTTGCCATAACTTTCCTGAAACTAGCCCTCAGGGATCTTCCAATGGACAGACGGGTTTCTGTGGCTATGCCACCATGGACTTTTGCTAGTATGTAGAACATTTTATGACTTGACGCCCAACAACAAAAGAAACAGCAGGCTACATTTTTTTAAAACATAGATCATATCCTGGTGGTTCTGAGGAGGTAGATCAAATCCAGTTAGTAATGGAGGGAGTCATGTGGACAACTTTTCCACTTCCTGTCTAAAAGTTTAAAATCTTTTTATAGAAAGACTAAACAAACAGAGGTGATGTATCAATGAAATAAGGTATATTATGGTGCCAGGACATACTGTACAACACAAAATAACAATGTAGCAACACTATTTTAATTGGCTAAAAGCCACTTTAATGGAATAGGCATGCTCCTAACCTCCATCATTATATGTAGAGTTTAAGCAAAATTCCTTTCACTTCCTGTAATATCTGTAAGACAGGAAATAAAGGGAATGCTCCCCAATGGGGATACATACAGCAATTTAAACCTTTCATCACTTAGTCCAAAATGAAGAAAAGAAAGAATTTTTAAATTTTTAACTGATTTTGTATTGTCAAAAAAACTTTGTTGTCAACTCTAGGCAATTTCATGTGGATTATGGCAGGGGCCATGTGCAAGAAAATACATACACTTAAGAAAGTCCTTACTTGCAATTTGTAGGGCTAAGTAGGCCTTGTGGATGAACAGACACGTAAATGAGCAGTGCATCTTTGGCACTATATAGTATATGCATTTATCATATGTTTCTATTGTTTAGTCTAGCCATTGGTTCATTTAGGTTAAAAGAAATCCTTCACTTTATTCCAAATTTGTGCACTTCCCAATATTTTTTAAAATTATTTTGTCACAATACATTCCACAATTACATGTAATCCATAGTTTAAGCTTAAAGATAACTTCTTAGACCACTACTCAGTTCACAAAAGAATAATGCATTAGGTTTTCACTCTCCTATGCTATTTGTGCATTTTTACTATCTATTTTTGCAGCTCACTAAAGTTATCCCACAGATCAGATTTTGGAGTACTTTGCATGTAAAAGTCAATGCACTAAAATTACCATAAAGACTTTGCTCATTGAACAACCATCAACTTCTTGCTGGTGAAAAATATAAAGTTCTCTAAAGTGTCTTTTGAAGACAACAGAAAAAACACATTTTAAAAGATACAGTCACTTCGCCTACAAATAAAAAGAAATGAGGTCTGTAGTAAATAAATAACTACTTCACGTAAAAAGAAAAATAGGACTGCACAATATATAAGACCGTGAACTGAAAAATGTTTGCGAGACGGTTATCATAATGTAACTAACATTTACAGAAAAAAAACACCTACAGCTTAGTAAATTGACCCCACTTATATTTTTCAACATGACATCTCATTTTTACAAAATCTGATTTTGACAAACATATTATTACAAAGTTTTGCTGGAGTGACTAATTTATTATACTAGCCAATGGTTCATGCCAGAGCTATTAAAAATGATATTGATATGTGATACACATATTTTTAATAAAGGTTGTTATTTAATCAGCTGTGTGTTATACTTTTGTTTCATCAAATATAAGCAGATAAGGTTATGAATTTCAGCAAGCCTATATGGGATTTCTCCTCAGTTTAAGGAAATTTCCTTTCACTTCCTGTAGTATCTGTAAGAGAGAAAATAAAGGGAATGCTCCCCAGTGGGGATACATACAGCAATTGAAACCTTTTATCACTTAATCCAAAATTAAGAAAAAATATTTTTTAACAGATTTTGCCCAAACTATATGTCCATTCTGATTAGGTCCTTGAGAGGGATCCAAAAGCTAGACTCCTTTGGGCCCCGTTGGGTATTCTTGGCACTGAGTTGCACCCATAGTACAAAAATGTAAGTCAAGTACCGAGTACTGGATTTTTATAAGAATAAAAAAAGACACAAAGGCATGAAGAGCATGAATTACTTATTCTAGAGCCAATTAAAGATGATACTGTATATCTAATGAAATGGCCAGAATCAGGAACTTCATGAGGGAGTTCATCCAAAGTGCTCATGAGTTGCAACAAGAAGGCCAGAAGATGCTTTAAGGGCCGTACACACTTGACGAAAATCGGACGAAATATCCTCAGATTTTTCTCTGTCTTCTCAGCGTTCATTACCGTTTTTAGATGACAGTGCATAAATGTTCACGAAATTTCTCGTCCGATTTTTCTTTTTTTTTGGCACATTTGTTCCTAGACTTCCGGGTTGTCAGCAACTTCAGATCATGCGCGGTCTTTCGTATCCGATTTTTCACGGACGCACTGCATACACATTAAAGGAAAATCGGTCGTTTGGGGACGGACGAAAAAAATTTTGGTGTTTGTCCCTCCGTTTTTTTTTTCGTTAAAAATGTCGGCATCGGCTGCTGAAAGTTGTGTACACACTAGGCGAAAAACAGATGATTTTACCTCGGATGGGAATTTTCGGCAGATTTTCTACTAGTGTGTACCCCACTTTACTCAGCCTGCCCCCTGGGTAGACTCACCTTATAATCAAACAATCGATTTTAAAACATTGGAAGCAGAATGTTTTTCACAGCAACAAATCCTTTGCTAAGCCAACTGAAGTTGCTTTTGCTGACTTGTTTTTAAAGATGCACATTTCTTATCTTTGCTTCACCACTTAGCATATTACTGAACTACAAGTACCTGTATATTCAATAGAGAGTGGTCAGAGGTACAGCCAAGATCTGACAATCCAAAGATTTAGTTTGATTTCACAAATATTCATGTTCTTGATAGTATAATCTTTGTAAACCATTTGAGCATGGTCAATAGACAATTTACCCTTCAAAAAATATTCTGATAATTTCTCAGAAGTAATGGAGGGGTGGGGGATTTCAATGGATGGTAACTGTCAATGCATATTGATTTAGGCATGCCCCCCAACATGAGCCCTTTCCCTTCAGAAAGTGCATGGGCTGGCTATATGGGGGAAAGGCTGCAGCGTTGTTTTGCTGAGAAAGAATCATTGTATTTATGTGGAGAGAAACAAACAGGGGAGAGGATCTGTTGTCCAGCACAGCAGCTCTCAAATATACTGTAGCTGACAATGCTCAGTGCAGCACAGGAAGCATTGCCAGCCCACAGCAGAAAGTTAGGACACTAGAAGGATCATCAAGTCATTTTTTGGAACTTGCAGTGTTTTTAAATGGATAGAACATGAGAAATATAAAGTTCATATAGACTTATTTATAAAGGTAGAAAAGGTATACAGTGTTTGCTTTTATTTCCTAACTAGCACTTGGATAAGAGCTGGAATTTATTTGGTTGGTAGGACTTCACTCTTATACATTATGCCTACAGTGGCTCTGTAAGACTTAAGTTCTCCGGGAAAGACTTCAGAACACATACCAACTTATAGAACTCAATTAGATGCTATGGTGAGCTAAAACCTTTATTATGCACATAACCCTAAATTATACACAAGACAAAGGATTTGTAATACCAGCATTTCTGACTTAAGATTAATACTGAACATCTCTTAACATTTTAGAGTTTTGCAGTTTGAACCTGACCCAAATACTAACTCTCTGCTTCAGGTACAGAAAGAAAAAGAAATACTCCACAAATGATCATGAAATCAACAAGGGAAAGCAAACCAGTCGCACTTTCATCATTCAAGAGCTCTGTAAGAAGGATTCTGATCAGTATATTGCTCACACCTCTGCTTATAAAGCCTCTGTCACTTCTGCTGATGAAGCAAAAATCAAAGGCATGACCCAACCAATTTTGGAAGTCAGCTGGATGACATTGTTTATCATATATATCTGTGTCTTAATAATGTACTGGAAATTGTCATAGCAGAAATTAACAAATGGGTCAAACACGGAAGATGGTATAGTTCCTGGTTATATCCAATGATGTTTAAGGATAATTATTTTTGAGTAAAAGAACTTAAAGTTTAAATCCAGCCAAAATTTCACATTTTTAGTTTTTGGCTAGTAATTGGTAAAGATTAGAATTTTTACTGCTATCCAAAGCCCTGTTTGACAGATTCCTTCTCACTTTCTGTCATAGTGACAATGGTTTCACCAAACATAGAAATAGGGACATAAGGGACAGGGTTAATTTGAGTGAATAGTGTGTTTTTTCATGTAAGCAGCTAAAAACATAATCCCAGGGACTTCACCAGTGGTGGCCGGTGTACTGAGGGCGCAGGGGCGCCACCCCCCATCCATGCATCCGGCCCCCTAATCTACATGCAGGGGCGCCGGACGCATGGAATTCAATGTGGCTTTTTTTTTTTTGGCATCACCTGATTAGAGCCAGAGGCTCTAATAGGGCGATGCAAAGGGTGGACCCGGGGCGCAGAGCAGTGCGAGCAGTGCAAATGAAAATTCACTATTGTCACACCGATCCTCCTCCTGGCTAATCAGGAAGCACGTCCGATATGCGCTTCCTGATTGGCCGCAAGACAAACCCCATGCCATTGGCCGAGGAGGAGGCGGGAGCGGGAGGACTGGAGGAGACGCGCCGCCGGGACCGAGGAGAAGCCGACGCCGAGAGACTGATGCTCCCGCCTCTGCTGCTCCAGGTAAGTAAGGGGGCATGCATGCTGATCTCTGCATTGGGGGAATGGTATGCTGGTCACTGCATTGAAGGGGGAACGCACGCTGATCTCTGCATTGGGGGCATGTATGCTGGTCACTGCATTGGGGGAATGTATGCTGGTCACTGCATTGAAGGGGGCACGCTGGTCACTGCATTGAAGGGGGCATGTATGCTGGTCACTGCATTGAAGGGGGCATGTATGCTGGTCACTGCATTGAAGGGGGCATGTACGCTGGTCACTGCATTGAAAGGGGGCATGTACGCTGGTCACTGCATTGAAAGGGGGCATGTACGCTGGTCACTGCATTGAAAGGGGGCATGTACGTTGGTCACTGCATTGAAAGGGGGCATGTATGTTGGTCACTGCATTTAAGGGGGCATGTACGCTGGTCACTGCATTGAAGGGGGCATGTACGCTGGTCACTGCATTGAAAGGGGGCATGTAAGCTGGTCACTGCATTGAAAGGGGGCATGTATGCTGGTCACTGCATTGAAAGGGGGCATGTACGCTGGTCACTGCATTGAAAGGGGGCATGTACGCTGGTCACTGCATTGAAAGGGGGCATGTACGCTGGTCACTGCATTGAAATTGGGCATGTACGCTGGTCACTGCATTGAAGGGGGCATGTACGCTGGTCACTGCATTGAAGGGGGCATGTACGCTGGTCACTGCATTGAAGGGGGCATGTTCGCTGGTAAATGCATTGAAAGGGGGCACGCTGGTCACTGTGCATTGAAAGGGGGCATGTACGCTGGTCACTGTGCATTGAAGGGGGCATGTACGCTGGTCACTGTGCATTGAAGGGGGCATGTACGCTGGTCACTGCATTGAAAGGGGGCACACTGGTCACTGTGCATTAAAAGGGGGCACGCTGGTCACTGTGCATTGAAAGGGGGCACGCTGGTCACTGTGCATTGAAAGGCGGCACTCTGGTCACTCTGCATTGAAAGGGGGCACGCTGGTCTCTCTGCATTGAAAGGGGGCATGCTGGTCTCTCTGCATTGAAAGGGGGCACACTATACCTTAATTACTGAAGGCCCCTTTCACACTTTTGCAACCTCAAAGTCACGCAATTTTTTACAGCATTTTTTGCCGCAAAGCAATGCCTATTACATTTTTCTGTTTGCGCCCCCCCCCCCCCCCCAAAAAAAATTTTGAGCACCAGCCACCACTGGACTTCACAGTATTCCTCCAATTCCCCAAAAGACCTTGCTCATCTGTGTCTGTCCTATAGAGAGACTGGTGGGCTTTGCTGGAAGCTGGGCTGCATATAATATCTCCTGCTTAAGAAAAAAAATACAAACCATATACAGTACATATAAAATTGGCATCCTTAAAGTAGAACTGTAGGCAAAACTTTTTTTTTCCATTTTAGATAGCATAAGGGAGGGCTATAACCCCTGTAATATTTATTTTTGCCCTCTTTGTCGTATTGTGGAGATTTTCCTTTACTTCCTGTCCCATAGCCAAAACAAGAAGTGAGAGTAAAGCCTAGTACACACGCAACTAATTCCCGCCGACCGGTAGTCCATCTTTTGTCCAGAGTTGTGTTTTGTTGGTTGGAATGTGCCTAGACTGCACACGCATTTTCCCGCACAACAAAATTCTACTTCAGAAGTGATGTCATGTGTTGGTTTGCTTTCTTTGTGTTCTTTCTTCTCTGAGCATGCCCAGACTTGCTCATAAGATTTTTGCCTGTCGAAATCTGTACTGACTGCACAAAAATCGGACGTGTTTTGACGGTGGACAAAAATTTTATAGCCTGCACACCAGATTTTTTTCAGCCGAAAAGTCGGAGTCGGTTGTCGGAAGCATCATACTAACAAGCCAAAAATCGGCGGATCGGTCGTCGGACGAAAATTCCTGGGCCGAATTTCGACGCGTGTGTACGAGGCTTTAATCCCTGCAAATTAAGAGGATCTCTTGGGGACCTCCAGGTCACCAGAACTAGTTTTCCAATTGGAAGATTTCCCTTCTATTATTTTTCTGGGGACAAACCAAAATGTGTGATTTTCTTTTACTTTCATTTTCAACGATAATGGTAAACAGGACAAATGCAGAGGGTGAATCTCCCTAACAGAGACATGGACAGCAATAAAAACTGAGCGGTATCCTTTAACACTGAGATGACCTAAACCTATGAGTGGTTATGAGTAAGCGACCTACAGCGTCGTGAAACGCGTCAACCGGACAGGTCTGTTTTGTACACTGTCTGTCTACTTTATTTGTGAGGAATAAAGAAACCTTTGATTTCATCATAATACCCTGAGTGCGGTCTCAAACTTGGATTTCTATGACCTAAACCTACTCACTACCTTGGAGAGGGAAGATTCAATGGCAAGGTAACCAAATGATACAGTGCAGGCTGGAACCAGGTTTGGTCAGCAGCTAATAAATTCAGCTGGATTTGTAAGGGGCAGGAAGCTGGTCTGGCATAGTTGGCTCTGTGGAATGCACAGAGTCACAAGAGTCGACCTGGAGATCTAAGTGACAGCTGTAGAGAATAAGTTCAAGCTGGTCACACTCAAGTCGCAGGCCAGGCAGTTGCTGCACTATTTAGAGAACTTACAACTTTAGTTAGGAGTGATGATTGTGGAAGTGTTGTAGCCAACACTGAAAAGAAGGGAAGATTCTTATAGAACCCTGTCTGCAGTTCTGACTGGCTATAGGCTCAAAATTGACAAGCTTTTCAATTAATTACCAACCTCCAGACTATTAATATGTTTAACACGGGAGATTTTTCAGGACTCTCGGAAATTACGGACAGCATTTAGGAGCCTGGGAGAAAACCCTGAAATATCAAGTGACTCTTAATATTCCTGAAGGACTTAAACCCCAACTAAATTATCCTTTGCAGCGGAGCTGTGCTCACGCTGCAAGGGTTGATTGTTTCTTTGGTCAAGGGGACTTGCTTAAGTATACTTATCTATCCAGTTCTAGAATGGTAGACTGCTCCTTGCAGAAACTCCTCCCCCATGCTCCAGCAGCCTGAGGTCCTGACATCATCAAGACCAATGCAATTCATAGCCCTGTATTAGACATAATTATGTCAAGGGACAGTCCACCACCAGACAATGGGGGAGCACCATCCATGAGGGGAGTGGAGAATCAGGTAATTAAAAAAGGTTTTTACTTCCCCCCCCCAGACTAAACAAGCAATTAACCCTCACAATGTGGGTGAAGCAGGCATTAGATGAGGCCTAGTAAAAATTAGAGCATGCATGAACCAAAGTCCAGGTGGCAGCCTTGCAAACCTGGGAAGCTATTGCCTGATGCCATCACACACAGTAAGCACTTACAGGTATTGTAGAGAGTGTTGCAGAGTGCGATCACTGGGTACAGCGGAGTCCATTCAGATCAGACATTGTGGAGTAAACAGGAACTGGCTTCTTTATTAGAACATAATACAGAAAGCAAAGATGTCACCTCATTGTAATAAGAACAACAGACAGGAAGAGATAACCAACAAGTTCAGTGCAGTGTACAGGAAATACAACACATCATAGAAAATGCATAGCATATCACTGAGCATTAGTGACATCTAGTGTCCTATTTGTGAACTGCAGTTAATCTATAATAGGCTAAGCTTTAAAGTTGTTGTATCTCCAACAGAGAGCACTTTGACAGAAAAAGATGTAACCTTGTCTTAAAGACTAAAAGCTTAAATGATTATCTGTCTAAGCCTTCAAAAAATTGTGGAGTGAGAAGCTGGTTCCCCTTTACAGGGGCCATCAGGAATGACAAAAAGTGAGCTAGTCTTTTGAATGGAAACATTGGCTGAAAGGTAAACACACACAGCATGAATTAATTCGAGCAGTTATGTCCTGGTGATTGGTCAAAACCACATTAGGAAGGAAGAAAACACTTTATGGAACAAGGCCGTCAGCTCAGATACACACCTCACAGAGATGATGGCAACAAGGAATGCAACCTTGTAGGTGTGTTGACTCAAGCATAAGGAAACAATCCAGGCTGCCTGTGTCAGATCCCTGAGGAGGAACACTGTAGGCTTCCCTCGAAATGTTGGGAGTGGATCATGACCTGGAAACACCTGACAGCTTCAAGTGCACTTGAAATCCAACGTGTTGCACTACTTAACAGAGGTAATCTAATTGAGAACCCCTAGTAAAGCCGTGGGTACTCACAAGCCAGCTGCCGAGAGTAGGAAGGGTTTAATTGGCAAAAAGTGAGCAGGTCATGGTTGGTGGCAGCAAGGACTAACTGAGGTGAAACCACATGTCTCTTGCAAATAGAAGTAATGGTGGGCAGCAGCTACCTCATGCTGAAAAGGCAAGGAGTGCACATGACTCTTCAGTTAGTGACTCAACATTTAATTGTACATCCTGTAAACCCTTTCTGTGGAAATCAATGGAAAAAAGAGGGTGTGATTGATGTGCAACAAAAAATTAGCGGGTCTCCATGCTCAGCCCACATAATGTACTAACAGAACGCTTTCAGTGACTGGATCCCACCAAATGCTGTACCATGGCTCTGAACCTGAAAAGTGCTCTGCTGCTAACTAACACAGTACACAGAGGTCCTGAAAGCACCATAAGCAAAGCCCAAACGTCACATTCCAGTCAGGCTCTGCAATCTTCAATCCAACGGGGTCCAGGTATGGCCTCCAAAGGTATTGCTGAGGATATACCAATCCAGATAGATCCAGAAAAAATCCAGGTTTAGCAACATGTAGGCGAATTTGTGATGGAGGAAAATAAAAAACTTAAAAAAAAAATAGAAAACGGCTTGACAAAAAAAATGGTTAAAGATTATTGCCCCCTAGGGCAGCAAAACATTGAAGCATGATACAAGTGGGAGGGGTCTGGCTGGCCAAAGGCTTTTTTGTTCGTTAGGGTTTTATGAAGACCACAGTATAACCCAATTGACCCAAAATAATAAAATTAGATGATGAAAATTTTGATTGCACATATATGGTAAGCTCAACACACACAATGCTGTGTCAGAAAATAACTCCCTTTAAATATTTTTTTCATATTCAAAAGGCTACATGTGCATAATTATCAAATCTTAACTCTAGCCAATTCTTATTGCTTTTTGAAAACAATTATGCTTTTATTGTGATGATTCCACTGTCATCTGAATAAGTTTCTCTTTCATTCCTCCAGCGAGGCCACAAAAAACACATTTTTAGTAAAGTAAGTAAAGGTTCGATCCTCCGACCTTTTCCTTTCAGTTTGTGCCTTTATTTCTTAGCAATATCCGAGAATACCTATTTTTTGTACCAGTCTCACAGGGACAGAATAAGATATAATCTTCCCAGTAAGGTCATTGGAAGCAATAAGAACCTGACAAAAAGCTTGACTTTTACCAACTCTAGGAAAAAAAGAAGGCTTTAGAATGTACTTCTCCAAAAAGGTATCCGGTTTTTGTTTTTTTTTGGTAGATGTTGGAGAGTTAAACCACTTTATTTTTTCTTATATTTCTTGAGCACTCTGTTGGAGGGAGTTCCGCACATGAGTTTCTCATTTTACATGCTTACTAAAGTCATTATGAAGGGCTCATTCTTTCCCATGGGATCTCCTATACTGTTTATTTTTATTATGGAAAAAATAAAACCAGCAAGAATTGTGGTAGAGAGACCTTGATGTTGGATTATAAAAAACCCCAGGCCCAGACTCCACCCATAACTTACATATCACTTCTGTGTGCACTGACTCTTAAATTTAAAAATACATATGAGTAATAGACCAGAAATAAATCTAAGATTCATAGAAATAGATTTTATGTTACACTAGGTCAGCTTGTAAAAACAAGGTTATTTCAGGGGCAATTCTTTATAATCATGTCTATGGATGTCTTGTTCCCTATAGGTAATTACGCTAGAAAACTATTTGGTACTTATAGTGGAATTTCACCCATAGCAGTTTGATAACAATTAATGATCTTTAACAAAAGAAAATATATTCCACATTAACCACTTTACCACCGGAGGATTTTGCTGTCTTACGTCATGGCCACTCTTTGCGAATCAGCACTGTGCGAATTTAACTGACAATTGCGTGGTCATGCAACGCCGTACCCAAACGAAATTTACGTCCTTTTTTTCCCACAAACAGAGCTTTCTTTAAGTGGTATTTGACCACCTGTGCGATTTTTACTTTTTGCGCTATATACAAAAAAAGAGCTACAATTTTGAAAAAATAACAATATTTTTCACATTTTTTTATATGAAATTCCCCCCCAAAAAAATGTAAAAATCAAAATTGTTTATCATTTTTGGCCAATTTGTTTTCTGCTACATATTTTCGGTAAAAAAAATTGCAATAAGCATATTTTGATTTGTTTGCGCAAAAGTTATTGCGTTTACTAACTAAGGGAAAGATTTCTGTCATTTTTGGTGTTTATTTTTGTAACGAGTAATGGCGGCGATCTGCGATTTTTTTGCAGGACTGCGACATTGTGGCGGACAGATCGGACCCTTGACTGACATTTTTGACACTTTTGGGGGTACCAGTGACATTACTACAGTAATCAGTGCTATACACATACACTGTTACTGTAAAAATGACACTGACAGGGAAGGGGTTAATTTTTATTGGAAAGGGAGGGGTTAATGTATGCCTGGTGCTTACTGACGTGTGTGGGGGGAGGTGACTAAGTGACACAGGGACAGATCGCAGGTTCAGCTATGCTGAACCTTGCAATCTGACCCTGTCTGTCACTTAGGAGATCCGCCCGCTTTGTTTACACAAGCGGGCGGATCTCCACACTCGATTCCCCGACGTGACGTGATCACCACCGCTCCTCCCCTGGCCTGACTCCCGCTGTGACTGAAAACAGCAGGAGAGAGCCTCCGGTGGTGCTCATGCGCCGCCCACAAGGGGAGGAGTCCAGCGACATAGGTCTACGTCGCTGGACGATAACGAGCCACATTGCTGCAGTAGCAGCAATGTGAGCAGAGGTAAAGTGGTTAATAAATATGCTAACAAACTTAGCGTGTACTGTAAATTGCCTCCAGCATTGCTTCTGTTTCTTCTTACTGGCGGCTGCCATGTTCTTAAAGCCCTGAGCAGTCACTTCCTTACCTGAAACTCTCCCCCTCTCCTTGGTCTCAAAAACTATATGTCACTTTCCTAAATTAAATATATACATTTCCAGCCTTAACTTGCATGTCTTTGCAAAGTAAAAAAAAAAAAAATATATTAATGTATGGTCAGCTAAACTGTGCCTAAATGTATTGGACAGTGAAAAGAAAATTGCTGATTTGTGCATTGATCTTGACTAGGGTTGAGCGAACACCTAGATGTCCGTGTTCGACGGGTTCGGCCGAACTTTAAAAAAAAGTCCGGGTCCGTGTCCCGGACTTTTACCGAACTTTTCCCGGACACCGAACCCCATTGAAGTCAATGGGGACCCGAACTTTAAGGCACTAAAATGGCTCTAAAACACCAAAGGAAAGGGCTAGAGTGCTGCAAATGGCAGCAAAACGTAATTAAGAGCATGGCAAGTGCTCTGCAAACAAATGTGGATAGGGAAATAACTTAAAACAACAAAAAAAAACAGAAAAATAAAACAATGTTCTTCTTCATCTCTGAAGGACGAGGCCCATATGGAGTAGGAGGGAGGTTGAGGTGGTGGTGGATGTGGCGGTGACTAGACATATGCCGGTTTTCGGTAATTCGATATATCGCGGTATTGCATAGCCACGTTTGTTATTGTGGCATTTTTAAAATACCGAGTTTCTCTGTCAAGTCTGCCTGACTTGTGAATTGATACATTTCAGTGAGCTGGATGACTCATTCACTCACTCAGCTAACACCTTTCAGCATTAAGTCTCCTAACTATAAACAAAAATGATTACATTTGTATCTTTTCCTTCCCTCTGCCAGGGAGAAAGGAAGTTTAACCTCTTAAAGACTGGATCTTTTTCTGACACTTGCTGCTTGCAAGTTAAAATCAGTTTTTTTTTTGCTAGAAAAGTACTTAGAACCCCCAAACATTTTATATATTTTTTTAGCAGAGACCCTACAGAATAAAATGGCGATTGTTGTAATATTTTATGTCACACTGTATTTGCGCAGCAGTCTTTCAAACGCAATGATTAGACTTTAATGAATAAAAAAAAAAAAAAAACGTAACAGTAAAGTTATCCCAATTTTTTTTTTTTTTGTTACACAGAGAATCGTGAGAGAATCGTGATCTTTATTCCAAGCTAAAAAATCGTGATTCTCATTTTGGCCAGAATCGTGCAGCTCTAATAAATATATATATACACACACACACGCCTAGCAGCCCACATTACATTATTATATAGCCATCAAGCAGTGTCTGGCCTACCTGGTGATGACTGGTCCTGGCGCTCTGATCCGATGGCCTGGTCTTTAAAGGGGCAAATCCTTGCGATCCAGAAGTGGTTAAACCTGCAGGAGGACCGGTGTTTTTATCTATTAATGACTTTACTATTGCTTTAGGCCTGGTTCACATGTATGCGGGTTGGTGGTTCACATGTATGCGGGTTGGCGGTTCACATGTATGCGGGTTGGCGGCCCACATTTGCACAGGCATAGCAGCCCATTGATTTGAACGGGCTGCTATGCCCTCATTTTCCGCAGAAAAAAGGTGCATGCAGCATTTTTTTTAAATTCAGTGGCCTTGAAATCCATCCTGCTTTTGCACCATGCGACTAACCTGCAGTTCCTGCTCTGGCAAGCTTTCTGCATTTTTTGTATACGTGGGCACGGCATTTAAAAATAAACAGTTTGCGTGTGCAGCAACGGCAGGTAAGTCGCATGGTGCAAAAGAAGGATGGATTTCATGGCCACTGCATTTTTTTAAATTCTGCATGCACCTTTTTTCAGCTGAAAACGCAGGCATAGCAGCTCAAGCCCATTCACATCAATGGGCTGCTATGCCTGTGCAAATGTGGGCCCCCAACCCGCATACATGTGAACCAGGCCTAAAGCAATAGTAAAGTCATTAATAGATAAAAACACCGGTCCTCCTGCAGGTTTAACCAATTAATGACTTTACTATTGCTTTAGGCCTGGTTCACATGTATGCGGGTTGGGGGCCCACATTTGCACAGGCATAGCAGCCCATTGATGTGAATGGGCTTGAGCTGCTATGCCTGCGTTTTCAGCTGAAAAAAGGTGCATGCAGAATTTAAAAAAATGCAGTGGCCATGAAATCCATCCTTCTTTTGCACCATGCGACTTACCTGCCGTTGCTGCACACGCAAACTGTTTATTTTTAAATGCCGTGCCCACGTATACAAAAAATGCAGAAAGCTTGCCAGAGCAGGAACTGCAGGTTAGTCGCATGGTGCAAAAGCAGGATGGATTTCAAGGCCACTGAATTTTAAAAAAATGCTGCATGCACCTTTTTTCTGCGGAAAATGAGGGCATAGCAGCCCATTCAAATCAATGGGCTGCTATGCCTGTGCAAATGTGAACCACCAACCCGCATACATGTGAACCAGGCCTAAAGCAATAGTAAAGTAATTTATAAACAACACCTCCTTCAGGTTTAACCACTTCTTGACCACAAGGATTTGCCCTCTTAATGACCAGGCCATCGGATCGGAGCCGAGCGCCAGAACCAGTTATCACCAGTTAGGCCAGACACTGCTTGATGACCTATTTTAGGCCTGCTTCACAGAGTCTGTACTGACTGACTATATAATAATGTGCATAAGTGAACCAAAGCCCCTAAATTCAGCAATGAAATTGAAGTGAGGTGGAAATTTAATAATTTAAATTTAATAATAGAATACCGTGATAATACCGTATACCGTGGCAAAACCTTAATCAATTAATCGCAGCATGAAAATCTGATACCGTCACAAGCCTAGCGGTGACATAGGCGTGCGCACAGGGTGTGCTGGGTGTGCCTGGGCACACCCTAATCACCTAGGGCACATAGCATTGCCAGTGAGGAGATGGGAAAGATCTCCCTGGGACCTGCTCTGCTCTATTTCTCCTTGCCTACAGGTACATGGCCCCGATACATTACTCTCCCTGCTGGCAAACACATGCATGTGTATTTCAACTTTGGGGTGCACACCTTAATGCAATAGGCTGCGCACACCTATGGGCGGTGTAGGTGGAAGCGGCGGTGGAGGAGGACCAGGGCCGGATTAACAGCATCATGGGCTTGGTGCTGAGGATTTTGAAGGGCCTTAAGGGCCGTGCCTTGCCATGCACCCAGAGGAGGAAGGGTGCAGCCATGCATGCCTAATTCAACATGGGATGCTGTCTCTGAAGCCCATAAACACATCCATGCATCGCCAACTGTCCCTCCTTGTCCGGCCTTCACGCTGTGTGGGGAGGTTCTGAGGGTGCTGCCTGGGGAAGCGAGCATAGAAGCCAGACTTCTGTGTTTACAAGTGACAGAAGAGCGGTAACAGTGAATATGGCCAACCCGGGGCCTATATAAAAGGTAGGGGCCTGGAGCTGCAGCTCCAATAGCCCCTACATTAATCTGGCCCTGAGGAGGAGGACGAGGTAGCCAACACTGCTTCTTTTCAAAAATTTTAAATGAGGGTACACCCCAAAAGAGTGAGAAAGAGCAAAAATGGAACAATGGGTGGGTAAGGTCGGTATCCATTGCTATTCTGCATAAGGTACGGAAAAGTCCCGTGGGATCCATGCCTGGTTCATTTTAATGAACGTGAGCTTGTCCACATTGTCTCTGGACAGGCGGCTGCGCTTGTCTGTTATAACGCCCCCAGCCGTGCTAAATACCCGTTCAGATAATACACTGGCTGCAGGGCACGCCAGCACCTCCAAGGCGTAAAGGGCAAGCTCAAGCCATGTGCCCAATTTGGAGACCCAGAAGTTGAAGGGGGCAGACCCGTCATTCACTACATGTAGGCGTGTGCACACATACTGCTCCACCATGTTGGTAAAATGCTGCCTCCTGCTAAGACGTTCCATCTGAGCTGCTGGTGCTGCTGTTTGTTGTGGCGTGCTGACAAAGCTTTTCCACATTTCGGCCATGCTAACCCTGCCTTCTGAGGTGCTGGCGGTGCCCTGGTTGCGTTGGCGACCTCCTCCTCCTCCTCCTCTGCCTTGTGCTTCCACTGTGGCCCCGCTGTCAGATGGGAATGCCAGCAGCATGGCGTCTACCAGCGTGCGCTTGTACTCGCGCATCTTGCGATCGCGCTCCAGTGAGTGAATTAAGGACGGTACGTTGTCCTTGTAACGGGGATCCAGCAGCGTGGCCACCCAGTAATCAGCACAAGTTAGAATGTGGGCAACTCGGCGGTCGTTGTGGAGACACTGCAGCATGTAATCGCTCATGTGTGCCAGGCTGCCCAGAGGCAACGAAAGGCTGTCCTCTGTGGGAGGTGTATCGTCCGTGTCCTCTGTATCCCCCCAGCCACGCACCAGTGATGGCCATGAGCTGGCCTGGGTGCCACCCTGCTGTGAACATGGTTCCATCTCCTCCTCCAGCTCCTCCTCCTCCTCATCCTCCTCATCCTCCAGAACTGTGCCCCTGCTGGACAATTGCGTCCCTGGCGTTTGCGTGTGCAGGAACCCACCCTCGGAGCCCCTTGCGAATGACTGCCCTGAAAGCCTTGGAAATGTTACCTCTTCATCCTCCTCCTCCTCCTCATCCTGTGCCACATCCTCTTCCATCATCGCCCGAATTGTTTTTTCAAGGAGGCATAGAAGTGGGATAGTTAAGCTGAGAACGGCGTCATTGCCACTGGCCATGTTGGTGGAGTACTCAAAACAGCGCAACAAGGCACACAGGTCTCGCATGGAGGCCCAGTTAAATTAAATAGCGGAATAGAAAATATGATCCAAAAAAAGTGTATGTATATCACACGTACACAACCACACTGGGCCCCAATTACTATTGTTTGTACCCCTAAAAGGCTAGATGAGGAGTAGGGGGAGTATGGAACAGGCAGCACCCTCAAACCTTCAGAAGTATGAGATGAACCCCAACAACTTGGAAAGGTGGATCTCTCTCACACGTACCGACACAGACTATCCCCCAATTTAACTGATCCCCAAAGGTTTTTGATTAAATAGCGGAATAGAAAATATGATCCAAAAAAAGTGTATGTATATCACACGTACACAACCACACTAGGCCCCAATTACTATTGTTTGTACCCCTAAAAGGCTAGATGAGGAGTAGGGGGGGTATGGAACAGGCAGCACCCTCAAACCTTCAGAAGTATGAGATGAACCCCAACAACTTGGAAAGGTGGATCTCTCTCACACGTACCGACACAGACTATCCCCCAATTTAACTGATCCCCAAAGGTTTTTGATTAAATAGCAGAATAGAAAATATGATCCCAAAAAAGTGTATGTATATCACACGTACACAACCACACTGGGCCCCAATTACTATTGTTTGTACCCCTAAAAGGCTAGATGAGGAGTAGGGGGAGTATGGAACAGGCAGCACCCTCAAACCTTCAGAAGTATGAGATGAACCCCAACAACTTGGAAAGGTGGATCTCTCTCACACGTACCGACACAGACTATCCCCCAATTTAACTGATCCCCAAAGGTTTTTGATTAAATAGCGGAATAGAAAATATGATCCAAAAAAAGTGTATGTATATCACACGTACACAACCACACTAGGCCCCAATTACTATTGTTTGTACCCCTAAAAGGCTAGATGAGGAGTAGGGGGAGTATGGAACAGGCAGCACCCTCAAACCTTCAGAAGTATGAGATGAACCCCAACAACTTGGAAAGGTGGATCTCTCTCACACGTACCGACACAGACTATCCCCCAATTTAACTGATCCCCAAAGGTTTTTGATTAAATAGCGGAATAGAAAATATGATCCAAAAAAAGTGTATGTATATCACACGTACACAACCACACTAGGCCCCAATTACTATTGTTTGTACCCCTAAAAGGCTAGATGAGGAGTAGGGGGGGTATGGAACAGGCAGCACCCTCAAACCTTCAGAAGTATGAGATGAACCCCAACAACTTGGAAAGGTGGATCTCTCTCACACGTACCGACACAGACTATCCCCCAATTTAACTGATCCCCAAAGGTTTTTGATTAAATAGCGGAATAGAAAATATGATCCCAAAAAAGTGTATGTATATCACACGTACACAACCACACTGGGCCCCAATTACTATTGTTTGTACCCCTAAAAGGCTAGATGAGGAGTAGGGGGAGTATGGAACAGGCAGCACCCTCAAACCTTCAGAAGTATGAGATGAACCCCAACAACTTGGAAAGGTGGATCTCTCTCACACGTACCGACACAGACTATCCCCCAATTTAACTGATCCCCAAAGGTTTTTGATTAAATAGCGGAATAGAAAATATGATCCAAAAAAAGTGTATGTATATCACACGTACACAACCACACTAGGCCCCAATTACTATTGTTTGTACCCCTAAAAGGCTAGATGAGGAGTAGGGGGAGTATGGAACAGGCAGCACCCTCAAACCTTCAGAAGTATGAGATGAACCCCAACAACTTGGAAAGGTGGATCTCTCTCACACGTACCGACACAGACTATCCCGCAATTCAATTGATCCTCAAAGGTTTTTATTGAATAGCGGAATAGGAAATATGATCAAAAAAAGTGTATGTATCTCGCACGTACACAACCACACTAGGCCCCAATTACTATTGTTTGTACCCCTAAAAGGCTAGATGAGGAGTAGGGGGGGTATGGAACAGGCAGCACCCTCAAACCTTCAGAAGTATGAGATGAACCCCAACAACTTGGAAAGGTGGATCTCTCTCACACATACCGACACAGACTATCCCCCAATTTAACTGATCCCCAAAGGTTTTTGATTAAATAGCGGAATAGAAAATATGATCCCAAAAAAGTGTATGTATATCACACGTACACAACCACACTGGGCCCCAATTACTATTGTTTGTACCCCTAAAAGGCTAGATGAGGAGTAGGGGGAGTATGGAACAGGCAGCACCCTCAAACCTTCAGAAGTATGAGATGAACCCCAACAACTTGGAAAGGTGGATCTCTCTCACACGTACCAACACAGACTATCCCCCAATTTAACTGATCCCCAAAGGTTTTTGATTAAATAGCGGAATAGAAAATATGATCCAAAAAAAGTGTATGTATATCACACGTACACAACCACACTAGGCCCCAATTACTATTGTTTGTACCCCTAAAAGGCTAGGAGTAGGGGGAGTATGGAACAGGCAGCACCCTCAAACCTTCAGAAGTATGAGATGAACCCCAACAACTTGGAAAGGTGGATCTCTCTCACACGTACCAACACAGACTATCCCCCAATTTAACTGATCCCCAAAGGTTTTTGATTAAATAGCGGAATAGAAAATATGATCCCAAAAAAGTGTATGTATATCACACGTACACAACCACACTAGGCCCCAATTACTATTGTTTGTACCCCTAAAAGGCTAGGAGTAGGGGGAGTATGGAACAGGCAGCACCCTCAAACCTTCAGAAGTATGAGATGAACCCCAACAACTTGGAAAGGTGGATCTCTCTCACACGTACCAACACAGACTATCCCCCAATTTAACTGATCCCCAAAGGTTTTTGATTAAATAGCGGAATAGAAAATATGATCCCAAAAAAGTGTATGTATATCACACGTACACAACCACACTAGGCCCCAATTACTATTGTTTGTACCCCTAAAAGGCTAGGAGTAGGGGGAGTATGGAACAGGCAGCACCCTCAAACCTTCAGAAGTATGAGATGAACCCCAACAACTTGGAAAGGTGGATCTCTCTCACACGTACCAACACAGACTATCCCCCAATTTAACTGATCCCCAAAGGTTTTTGATTAAATAGCGGAATAGAAAATATGATCCCAAAAAAGTGTATGTATATCACACGTACACAACCACACTAGGCCCCAATTACTATTGTTTGTACCCCTAAAAGGCTAGGAGTAGGGGGAGTATGGAACAGGCAGCACCCTCAAACCTTCAGAAGTATGAGATGAACCCCAACAACTTGGAAAGGTGGATCTCTCTCACACGTACCAACACAGACTATCCCCCAATTTAACTGATCCCCAAAGGTTTTTGATTAAATAGCGGAATAGAAAATATGATCCCAAAAAAGTGTATGTATATCACACGTACACAACCACACTAGGCCCCAATTACTATTGTTTGTACCCCTAAAAGGCTAGGAGTAGGGGGAGTATGGAACAGGCAGCACCCTCAAACCTTCAGAAGTATGAGATGAACCCCAACAACTTGGAAAGGTGGATCTCTCTCACACGTACCAACACAGACTATCCCCCAATTTAACTGATCCCCAAAGGTTTTTGATTAAATAGCGGAATAGAAAATATGATCCCAAAAAAGTGTATGTATATCACACGTACACAACCACACTAGGCCCCAATTACTATTGTTTGTACCCCTAAAAGGCTAGGAGTAGGGGGAGTATGGAACAGGCAGCACCCTCAAACCTTCAGAAGTATGAGATGAACCCCAACAACTTGGAAAGGTGGATCTCTCTCACACGTACCAACACAGACTATCCCCCAATTTAACTGATCCCCAAAGGTTTTTGATTAAATAGCGGAATAGAAAATATGATCCCAAAAAAGTGTATGTATATCACACGTACACAACCACACTAGGCCCCAATTACTATTGTTTGTACCCCTAAAAGGCTAGGAGTAGGGGGAGTATGGAACAGGCAGCACCCTCAAACCTTCAGAAGTATGAGATGAACCCCAACAACTTGGAAAGGTGGATCTCTCTCACACGTACCAACACAGACTATCCCCCAATTTAACTGATCCCCAAAGGTTTTTTGATTAAATAGCGGAATAGAAAATATGATCCCAAAAAAGTGTATGTATATCACACGTACACAACCACACTAGGCCCCAATTACTATTGTTTGTACCCCTAAAAGGCTAGATGAGGAGTAGGGGGAGTATGGAACAGGCAGCACCCTCAAACCTTCAGAAGTATGAGATTGTGTTCACTGTACCCCACAAAGATTGAGTTCACTGCACCCCACAATGATTGTGTTCACTGCACCCCACAAAGATTGTGTTCACTGCACCTCACAAAGATTGTGTTCACTGTACCCCCCAAAGATTGTGTTCACTGCACCCCACAAAGATTCTGTTCACTGTACCCCACAAAGATTGTGTTCACTGCACCCCAAAAAGATTGTGTTCACTGCACCCCAAAAAGGATGTTGTTCACTGCACCCCAAAAAGGATGTTGTTCACTCCACCCCAAAAAGATTGTGTTCACTGCACCCCACAAAGATTGTGTTCACTGCACCCCAAAAAGATTGTGTTCACTGCACCCCAAAAATGATTTTGTTCACTGCACCCCAAAAAGGATTTTGTTCACTGCACCCCAAAAAGGATGTTGTTCACTCCACCCCAAAAAGATTGTGTTCACTGCACCCCAAAAAGATTGTGTTCACTGCACCCCACAAAGGATTTTGTTCACTGCACCCCAAAAAGATTGTGTTCACTGCACCCCAAAAAGGATGTTGTTCACTGCACCCCAAAAAGGATTTTGTTCACTGCACCCCAAAAAGATTGTGTTCACTGCACCCCACAAAGGATTTTGTTCACTGCACCCCACAAAGATTGTGTTCACTGCACACCAAAAAGGATTGTGTTCACTGCACCCCAAAAAGATTTTGTTCACTGCACCCCAAAAAGATTGTGTTCACTGCAGCCCAAAAAGATTGTGTTCACTGCAGCCCAAAAAGATTGTGTTCACTGCAGCCCAAAAAGATTGTGTTCACTGCAGCCCAAAAAGATTGTGTTCACTGCAGCTCACACACAGAAAAATGGATGTGGATCACTGACACCTGCCTATCTCCAATCCCACACCACACAGCAATATCGATTGTAGTTTGTAGAACACAGTTTCCCTAAAATTCAGCAGACTCTGTCCCTAACAGGATTGAGAAGAGATCGTAGATCAGGATTGAGTGCAGACCCCACCCCCCACACAGCAATATCGATTGTAGTTTGTAGAAGACACTGACCCTATAATTCAGCAGACTCTATCCCTAAAATGCCTACAACTCGCCCTGCCTAAACACTCCGACCTGTCCCTCAATTCTATCCGGACACAAATGGTTTTTTCCTGCCTATCTTTCCCTAATCAGCAGCCAGCACGTTGATGTGTGCTCTGTCCCTGAATCTAAGCAGCATAATGACGCCGCTGCGGCTGCCTCGAACTTATAAAGACTTGGTCACATGCTTCAGACGGCCAATCACAGCTACTGAGACATTTGCAGGCATGGCTGGGATGGCTTAAGGCACACCAGTTAAACGATTGTTGATTGGCTGTTGAAAGCCCGCCATGAAAAGAGCGCCAAAGCATGCAAAACCCGGAAATAAAACGACCGAACACGGATTTTTACCCGAACATACAGTAAAGTGTCCGTGTCCGTGTTCGGGTACAAAAAATCCAATTATTCGGTACGAACACGAATAATACAGTCCGTGTTCGCTCAACACTAATCTTGACCCTTCAATTTATTAATTAATCCTAGCAGATGCTCAGTTTACAAATGGATACTGCCTAAATAAAGAGAAAAAGAAACACTGGTAGAACAAAAATTACTATACTTGAAATGGGGACAACTGACAAATTTCTTTGATGATCAAAACCATCAAAATGACTTTTATAAATAATAACACAAAGCTGAAAACCTATGTACCTCAACTCCAAAACAGTTATTCAACAATTTATAATTACCCCCTAGTATGACTATTAGGGTTGTATCGATACCGGTATCAATATTGGTACCGATACTAAGCATTCGCATGAATACTTGTACAAAATACAAATACAAAATTAATGAACTCAAACTACAATGCAAAGAATCACATGTGATTTGAACAGGAATGCGGTGTGACTCCTGTTCGAATCGCATGCGGTTTCCTGCACCGCCCCTGTATGAACCCAGGCTGCAGACACTTTGACTTCATTTTGTATGGGCTCAAATAGCACCACAAAGATATTGGTAATTGGTATTAGCAAGTACTTGAGTACAAGTATTGGTACTCGTACTCGCTGGTAAAAAACAGGTATCAGTGCATACCTAGAAACGATGGCAGCTGACTTCAATTCATCATGCTCATGCAGCAGCATAGCAAGGAAAAGTCTATAAAGTATCACTTTTTCTTTATGTTGGTTCAGGCTCATTCAGCAATAAACTGCCAAGGAAAATTAAATTAATTAAAACAAGGGTTAGGTGACCAATTTGGATTCATAATGAAGAACCCTTTAAGGAACCCTTAAACATTTCTAGAAGAAAAAAGGGGAGAAGCGCTCTAAGTGCAGACAGTTTTATTAAATGACAAGGCAAAGTATATAACAACTCACTAGACGTGAATAGTATTCAGGCTGTGTCACTCCAACGATCTTATAGCCATCCTCTGGGGGGTTTCATCCATTCCCAAGCGCCGTCCGTGGCTGAGTCACTGATAGTGGGAGGAAAGGAAGCCGGCTGCCTCCCGCATCAGTCAGCGGTGAGCGGTCAGATGTATGCGATCGGCGGCTACGATGTACCGATGGTTACTCGAGGCACTCTCGTCACCAGGGATGGTATGATCTGTCAGCTGGGTACGGCATGCACGATGCGTTTCTGAGCATGCGCGGGGTCAACCAACCCGGCGCGCTCTTTCTTCAGGTGTAGCCGCCGATCGCATACATCTGACCACTCACCGCTGACTGATGCGGGAGGCAGCCGGCTTCCTTTCCTCCCACTATCAGTGACTCAGCCACGGACGGCGCTTGGGAATGGATGACACCCCCCAGAGGATGGCTATAAGATCGTTGGAGTGACACAGCCTGAATACTATTCACGTCTAGTGAGTTGTTATATACTTTGCCTTGTCATTTAATAAAACTGTCTGCACTTAGAGCGCTTCTCCCCTTTTTTTCTTCTTGTCTATGCAGAATCTCCTCTTGGTCTGTGGAAGAGCTGCTCAGTGTATATGGACTTTTCCTTCCAGTATTAATTACCCCCTCATGACATAATTTTGATCCCATATTGAACAGTATTTATATATTTTTCATTTATTGCCAAGTCTTTTTCTCTCCCCTTTCCCTCCCCCCCCCCCCCGCCTTATTTGGATCAACCATATACACCTCATATGTTGGTGGTCTTTAGCGCTCTGGTAGTATTGTTTTCTTAAACATTTCTAGACTTTCTCTGAGGGCTGTGACATTGCTTTTATGTTTCCATTGGCTATCAGCCCCATAGAAGTCTAAAGGGTCAAATAATGCAGGTGCATACCTTGTATCAAAAAGTCGGTAGAAGGTGTAAACAATTCCATGTTCCTACGAGATCTATGTATGTGTATTGATTTGTTTTGGGAGCAGGTGGGAAGTAAAAGAGTAAAAAAAAAATTTGTTGGAAGTTCTCTTACCCTTTAATGTGCAAGGACTACTTTATAATTATGGTATCTACAACCGTGAGTTGCTCATTTTGTCAGGTATACTTATTTAATTTACTCTTTTTCTATACTTCGCTGGTTGCCAGAGATCTTTTTGTTATTACGTGGAACGCGGATATAGACAGATAAAACTGCCTGTTTGTAACTGCTATTAAAATTGATATGCTGAAGAAGAAGCCTTTCCACTCTTTTATTTTATTTTTTTTTTTTCCCACAAATGTACAACTGCTTGAGGAATTTGAAATCTGCACATCTGATTTTTTTATTTTATTTTTTAAACAAAAAAGGCTGCTGTTCTTTTGAAATTACATTGAAGTTGTGTTATAATGTTATAGTCACAAAAAAGTGCAGCGCTCTCCTTCAATATAGTGCATTCAATATAGTGCATTCAAACAGTGTAAAACTCATCTATGTATGATAAATTTATATGAGTCCATCTTTTCTTTTACATTTATATACAGTCCATAAATAAAAGATTTAATGTCCGTAAAAAAAAAGGTTGCAGTTCCATACACCAAAAACTCTTCAGGAATTGCCTCTGATCACCACAGTGCCATTCACCCCACCTATAGGTGTTTTCCCACCCACTTGAATGGACCTCTTTAATTAAACACTTGCCAACTGCTCACAGTATATTTACTGCGGCAGTCAGCCCCTCACAGGCAGAGCGACGTAGGTCTACATTGCTAGCCTGTGAGGCTCTGGGGAGCGAGCGCGTGCCGCCGAATGCGCACTCCCGCTCGGTCACTGACGGCACTTACGATCGTCCGTGACACCGGGAGAAAGGCAGGCAGCTAATGTAAACAAGCCGCCTGTGTAAGAATGGTGATCATACGGTTCTACTATGTAGGACCGTTGATCACTGTTCTTACAGCTCAAGCCATAGCCAATCACAGTTAGAATCACGCCCCTAGGGACACACACCACCCCTCCCTCTCAAAAAAAGTTAACCCCTTCACTACCAGTGCCATTTTACAGTAACAGTGCATATGTATAGCACTGATTACTGTAGTAATGTCACTGGTACCCCCAAAAGTGTCAAAAATGTCAGTCAAGGGTCCGATCTGTCCGCCCCAATGTTGCAGTCCCACAAAAAAAATCGCAGATCGCCGCCATTACGCGTTAAAAAAAAAAACAACAAAAATGACAAAAATCTTTCCCTTAGTTAGTAAACGCAATAACTTTTGTGCAAACCAATCAAAATATGCTTTTTGCAATTTTTTTTACCAAAAATATGCAGCAGAAAACAAATTGGCCTAAAATGTTAAACAAATTTGATTTTTACATTTTTTTGGGGGAATTTCATATTAAAAAAAAATGTGAAAAATATTGTTATTTTTGCAAAATTGGCGCTCTTTTTTTGTTTATAGCGCATGATCAAAAAATCACACAGGTAATCAAATACCACCAAAAGAAAGCTCTGTTTGTGGGAAAAAAAGGACGTCAAATTCGTTTAGGTACAGCGTCGCATGACAGCGCAATTGTCCGTTAAAATCACGCAGTGCCGAATCGCAAAATAGGCCCTGGTCAGGAAGGGGGTAAAATCTTCCGGAGTTTAAGTGGTTAAAGAAGATCTTTATGCACTTTGTAGTGTTATAAGTGGCACCGCTCCCACTGGCTGTACACTCCAAATTCATGGCTCTCAGCATGGTGTCAAACATATAGGAGGCAAGGGTTAAGAACCATAGAGCAAATCGCTAATAAAAAGTATTTATTTCCATATAAAAATCCACCCACATTTCAGAAATAAATAACAGACATTTCACAATACAATCCTCAGATTTTTACACTTTTTTCAGATATTTATTTATGCACTATAATTTGAACGCACTTTTTTAAAGCAAAGCGCTGCACTTTTTTGTGACTATATATATTTATTGCATTTTGTACAGGTGGTTGGATGCATACTGGTGCTGGTGCTTCCTATAGCATAGTTGAAAACAGCCCTGATTTTCTACGATTTTCAGACCCATGTCTCTTTGTGGGTTTGTTCTGGTGTCCTGTGGATGACCAGTCAGATCACTGGGACGGCCAAAGCTTCCAGCTGTGAAAACATGGCAGCGCGATCTCCCTCTGGCTAGCGGGTCACTTCCCTGTGTACAGTAGAGAGGGGAAGGGCCCCTGACCCAAACAGCAAATCGGCTTCTCTCTTCAGTGTACAAGCAAAGTAATTCACTTGTACACTGAAGCCGATTAACTGCCCGATTCGGAGGTCCCTCCCCTCTCCAATGTACACAGGGAAGTGACCTGCTAGCTGGAGGGAGATCCCACGGCACCACAGAGCTGCCGTCCACCCCCCCTCTCAATTCTTAGTGAGCTGACAGCCAGAGGTGCAGGGGGAGATGCTGCAGGCACCACAATTGCAGGTTAGTGGCCATGGTGGGATCTGCTGGACGTTCTGGGGGGTACAGAGCTGTGTTGGGGTTGGAGGAGCACATCAAGACCTGTACCATGTCTGCACCCTCCCTGACCATCTCCTGTACCGTGTCCGGACCCTCTTTGATTGTCTCCTGTACCCTGTCCGCACCCTGTCTGATCATCTCCTGTACCCTGTCCGCACCCTCTCTGACCGTCTCCTGTACTATGTCCGCACCTTCTCTGACCGTCTCCTGTACCATGTCTGCACCCTTTCTAACCATCTCCTATACCATGTCCACACCTTCTCTGACCGTCTCCTGTACCATGTCTGCACACTTTCTGACCGTTTCCAGTATCGTGTCCGCACACTCTGACCATCTCCTGTATCATGCCCACACAGTCCCTGACAATCTCCTGTATCTGTTTGATGGGATCTGCCTGGGTGGATGGTGTTTGGAGTATCTTTATCTACTAAACGTTAAACTTTCTGGTATACACATATTGCTATTGTGGTGTAGGATCTGGGCCTGCTGTCCCCCCATCCCTCTTTTTTTTTCATTCCTTCTCCCTTTTTTTTCTTTCTCTCTCTCTCCATCCCTTTTTTTTCTCTCTCTTCTCTTTTTCTCTTCCTTCTCCCTACATCCCTCTTTCACCTCAGACTCTATTTAACCACACCCCTTTAACCCACGCCCACTATTTAGCATAGTTTAAATCACGCCCATTTTTCGCAGGGGTGCGCTGAGCGCGTTGCATCACTTCTCTACATCTTGGCCACACTTGCAAAGGAATGCCCCACCCCTAATTAAAATAAGATTATGCCTACAGACAAAAAAGTGTTCCTATGCATTTTATGAGATTGTTGGCAACTATGCTATAGTATTTAGAGTTGAGTAATAGGTAATTTATACACAGGGATAGTGTACAACATTTTTTCACAGTTATATGTGTTATAATGTTAAGACAGAAAAATAAACACTCCAGCGCTCATCTGCGGTGTTCTGGGAGACAGTAATAAGGTGTGCAATGCTTGTTCAGATGCAGCCCTCCACAGATTGGGAAATGTTTGCGATACGGCACTGCGTTATTTTAACTGACAATTGCGCAGTCGTGCAACGCTTTTCCCAAATAAAATTGATGTCCGTTTTTTCCCACAAAGAGAGCTTTCTTTTGGTGGTGTTTGATTGCCTCTGTGTTTTTTCTTTTTTGCGCTATAAACAAAGAAAGTTTTCATCAATTTAGGCCAATATGTATTCTGCTACTGGCAAACAATCCCAATAAGTGCATATTGATTGGTTTGCGCAAAAGTTATCACGTCTACAAACTAGGGGAAAGATTTATGTCATTTTTATTTATTTATTTATTTTTTTACTACTAGTAATGGCGGCGATCAGCAATATTTTGCGGGACTGTGACATTGCGGTGGACAGATCGGACACCTAACTGACACTTTTGAGGGGACCAGTGACATTACTACAGTAATCAGTGCTAAAAACTATGCACTGTTACTGTACTAATGACACTGGCAGGGAAGGGGTTGACACCAGGGGCGATCAAAGGGTTAAAATTGTGCCTAGGGGGTGCTTTCTAACTGTGTGTGGGATGCACTTACTGGATGAACACAGAGACCTGTGTTCCTAAATAGGAGGAACACAGGATCCCTGTGTTAATCACTAAGGTTGCCAGGCGTCTACTATTTGAGCGGACAGTCCACTTTTTTCACATTATGTTCACTATTTTTTTTCACAAAATAGTGGACATATGAGACGCTAAGTTGTTTCAATTGAATTGATCGCAATAATCCTCCAACTTTAGAAGAAATGGGGAGCATCTGGTTATTATCACCATGGCGAGAAGAACTTCCACCCAACACTCTCTTCGATTAAATTTCTGCCTTATGTTGCCTTTTGTTCTGTGTACCTGTGCATACACCCCAATCATTGTAGTAGCATACGCCTATACACATCTAGATCCTGAGAGATCTTTACACAAAAGAGGTAGTTCAATCAGCAATATACATTTATTGAAAGGGTTACATAATATATATACAAATTACACACTAAACAGTATTTACAACACATGGTTAGTACAGACCTCCTGGCGTATATGATATTTACAAATTACCCACAATAGCCATATTTACAATACCATGTACATATTGAGCATGGAGTTAAGTTACCTTTTCACTTCAGGCATGGTGCCTGCCATGTGTATTCAAACACTAAAGAGAAAAAGCATGTATACATTCTAAGTGTGAGATATATAGCCTATATTTACCATCCCCAGTAGCTTCATCCTAGTCTGCTTGCAAGAGAGTGATCTCTCTCCTCACCTTTATTAATATAGACCCATATCGCCTTGCTCAGAGCCATTCTGATTGGTGTAGCAATCTTACCCTTCTCCTCCCTTTGGGCGTATATTATTCAGGATTGGGCAAATTGCCCATCCCTGAACCGATGATCACCTTCATTGCACATCTAAAGACTGAGTCTTTGAATTAGAGGGTGAGATAAAGGAATGACCTGTCATGGACGATTGTCAATTATTTTCTGGCCCGTAATGTCTGGCTAACAGGAACGTAAGTACAGGATGGTACTATTCTGCATATCAGTTTGTTTTCTAGTGCAAATTGAACTGGCATTTCAAATGGACTTGTTAATCAAGTTACTATTGCCTGCAGACTGAAGTCACACAACTTCATATAATTGATAATCATATATCAACTCAATGTAAGATCAAAACTCAATATCTGGTACATATATATTTACACCCATCTATATACAGTCTCTAATGGGGATTTATACATAACTCCTCCTCAGGCCACATTAATGGAGATTACACATAAACTCATAAGGCAACACTTAGAAGAAGTTTATGTTCATCTGCAGGGCGATTCATCCCTTGAAAAGTGGACGTACTTTTTCAAGAAAGAGTCAGCTCTGAGTTTACTGAAACTGTTCCAGGATTGTGCATCAATTCCGGTATCAAATGCAAACGTTGAACGAATTTTCAGCGTCATTGGGAAATTTGTGGACTGACGAACGTAACCGACTGCTTGTACCATCAGTTCGAAGTGAACTTTGTATATTTTTTAATATTTCTCAACGTTGTACTGAAATTAAAGAATTATTCCTTAAACACAAAAAATTGATCAAAGCTGCGCAGTCAAATAAAAAATACACACGACAGCAAAGTAAAATGTAATTTAATATTTTACATATCATTATAATATATTTGATGTTTTGAATTTTAAGTAAAGTTTTGAAGTGATTATTTTAATATGTGTTAAAATGTTTGTAGAAAATATATAATTTAATTGTACATTTTTTTTTTTTGTTTTTACTACTTAACCCCCCCCCCCTCCCTGTCCACTATTTTTTGGAAGCAGACCTGGCAACCCTATTAATCACTGACAGAACAGCGGTCTGCCTTGTTTACATCGGCAGACCGCTGTTCTGTCTCCATAAGGAGAGATCGTGAGTGCCCGAAGGACATCGTGTCCGCCGGATCCACTGATTGGCTCCCCCTCTAGCCAATCGGCGCGTGCGTGCGCCCCCACTATGCTACACGAGGCGATGTACTGGTACGTCATTTTGCATATAAGAGCCAACCTGCCGCCGTAAAACTACAGTCAGCAAGTGGTTAAAGAGACACTGGAGAGAATTTATCAAAACTGGAACAGAGGGAATCTGCAGCAGCTGTGCAATGGCAACCAAGCAGCTTCTATTTTCAGCTTGTTCAGTTAAGTTTTGAGAATGAAAAAGAAGCTGATAGGTTCAAATCAGTTCACAGCTGCTCCAGATTCTGACTGCTCCAGATCTGATGCATTTCCCTGTCAATTTAAAGGGTTAATTCACCTTTACAAAAAAACTGCCTATGCAGATAAGGGGTCTTTGCAGATAAGAACAAACTGTGCAGCTCTGACTAAAGTTGAATAATGCCCTTGCTATTGTAGGCTATTTACATATCTCATGGATTCTGATTGGAATACTCCAAGGACATTGCTAGGACGTTGCTAAGTGAGGCCTAGTCATCACTGCCCACCTTCACCATCAGAGGAATCCGCTCTTTCTATGACTCAAACCCCCTCACATGCTCTTTCTTTACTCTGATGCAGTAGCTCTGGGCTCAGTGTTTGAAGTGCTCACACCTGTGATGAAGAAGGTGACCAGTAATGACTAGGCCTCAATCAGTAACCTTGTTCAATTTATTCATAAACAACATTGAGGACGGGATCAGTAGTGCGTTATCAGTTTTTGCAGATGACACAAAATTGGCCAGGGCAATAACTGCACAGCATGAAGCAGATATCCTACAGAATGACCTGGACAAAATAACAGAGTGGGCAACGACATGGCAAATGAGGTTTAACATGGAGAAGTGTAAGGTTTTGCACTTGGGGACTAAAAACATAAAAACACAATACACGTAAGGAGGGGAACCCTTGGGGGAATCAAAAATGGAGAAGGATCTGGGAGTCTTGGTTGATGATAGATTAGGCAACAGCATCCAATGTCAAGCGGCAGCTGCCAAAGCCAGCAGAATATTAGCATGCATAAAGAAAGGGATGTATTCCAGAGATAAGACTATAATCCTTCCACTTTATAAAACTCTGGTCCGATCCGCATCTGGAGTATTCTGTCCAGTTCTGGTTGCCAGTCCTCAGGAGGGATGTGTTGGAGCTGGAGAGAGTCCAGAGAAGGGCAACTAAACTAATAAGGGGATTGGAGGACCTTGACTATGAAGAGCGTCTGCAATCGCTCGATTTATTCTCCCTGGAGAAGAGACGTCTGAGGGGGGACATGATAGCAATTTATAAATATCTTAATGGGGATCCCAGCTTAGAAAAAAAGCTGTTCATTCGAAGGGATTGCATGAGGACTCGAGGGCATACAATGCGATTAGAGGAGAAGCGGTTTAACCTCAGGCAACGCAGGGGGTTCTTTACTGTTAGGGCTACAGGATTGTGGAATTCTCTACCACAAGAGGTGGTTTCTGCGGGTAGTATGGTGGCTTTATAAGACTCTTAGACTTACATCTCAAGGATCAGAACATTCAGGGGTATGTGAGATGATTACAGCCACACACACCTACACAGGTTGAACTGGATGGACTATTGTCTTTATTCAACCTCACCAACTATGTAACTATGTAACTATGTAACTATGTAACTATGTAACCTTCTGGCAACATCCTGGGGGTATTCTAGTCAGGCTTCCTGAGATATTGGACTCATGTAAATTAAAACATTGATCCAAGAATCAGAAGAATCATTTGGGATGTGTTATAGTATTAGCTATAGTCTGTATTGTAATAAAAATGTGTCAATACATTTCTATGCAGATTATTACCACTGGAAATGTTTTGCAAATAATGACAATTAATAAGGCATATTGTGATAGATATAGCTGTGGTACATATCAATTTTTAGCAAGAGAAGAAAAATATCCTCTAGATTAAATGAATACATGTCTATATAACTGTTTTCACTATAAATCATTCATTCAATATTTTACTGAGTCACTTGTCAAGCTTTCCTGCCAGGAGAAATATAAATGTAGACATTTTGAATTGTCATTATTACCTTTAGGAAAACTTTGATGTGATTTTCACATTTTAATGCTTATTCATTTATATTTTCTATCTACTGTGCTGTAGATTTGCACAAGCTTCATAAAGTAAATGAAAACTCCCTTTTTTACTTTCAATGGTTTTTATTGAAATTTCAGAAACACAAGTAAAACATAACAAAGTACACGGGGGGGGGGGGGGGAACAGAGAAAAAAGGGGGGGAGGGGAAGGGTGCGATGTACATTACATAGTACATAGGTTTGCATCAATCTTGGTACAATCAGTAGGTTTAACAAAGATTATACAATACGAACAATGCGAGAGTATAACAACTGGTGTAGAGGTAAATGGAACAACAGAACTAGGTAATTCCTGTCATATAAGTACGAACTGTCAACAAGGGTTGGTGAAGTATTTGCTTTGCATCCAGAATGACCAGTGTTTGTGGAACCTAGGGCTTTGAAGAACAGCATAGGCATAAGCTTTCTCCAAAGAGAATTGGAGGTTAATCTGTCTAATGACCTCAAGGTGTGAAGGAGCGATTGGCTGCCTCCAACATCTGGCTATAATCGTCCTTGCTGCAATTAGTATATGGGTAATAACAGTATGCATGGCGAGTGGAAATGAGTCTATGCCCAAGGAGAGGAGTGCTAAGGCCGGGTCTGTGCTTCTTAAAATGCCAGTGACATCTGATATGATTTCGAAAATCTTTCCCCAAAAACTGGTCAGACTTCTACATTGCCAAAAGATGTGAAGAATTGTGCCCACCTGGTCACAGTTACGCCAGCAGAGGGGGCTTTGGGTATCGAAAATTTTGGAAAGTCGGTACGGGGTTAGATACCAGCGAGTCAACACTTTTTGCGCCTGTTCCCAATGGGATACACATTTGGAGGCTCTATAAGTAGCACGGATGGCCGTTTGCCATTGAGCATCTGAGAAGGTTTGCTTGAGTTCACCTTCCCAGGAAATCATATGTGGGGACTTGCGGAACGTATTTTTATGCTTGATGGTATTGTAGAATAGGGATATACCTTTTGTAGAGCATAAGGGGTTAGTGAAGAATTGCCATAATTGAGGGGATACCAGGATCACCGGTGGAGGGTATTTACGCAGGAAACTGGAGATGCTGTTGTATGCAAGGGTAGCTTGTACTGGGAGGGAAAATTCACTGGCAAGCTTTGTGAACGGTTTAAGGGTGTCACCCTGGTAGAGCTGTGATACGAAGGTGATGCCAGCTGCGTGGAATTTGGAGAGGTTAACATAAGGGAGGAGGACATTCAAAGTGGCAATGGGGATTGGTAGTTTGACAGGTGTCGCAGAACCTGGAAGGTGGTGGGATAACATTCTCCATGACAATAGGGGAGCCTGAGTCGGTAGGGGGAGCGTGTGGAGGGGTACCTGTTTCCAGCTATCTGCTAATAGCAGATCGCTAAGGGCATGTACATTAGAGAGCGCTTTTTCTATGGGAACCCACGGGAGGTCAGAGCGTTCGGAAAACCATTGGCGAAGGGCGGTGAGATGGGCCGCAGAATGGTAATCCAGAAGGTCTGGCATACCAATGCCTCCAACCGATTTGTGGCGAGTCGAATGGGCATAAGAGCATCTGGCCCTCTTTTTTTGCCAGACAAAAACGCGGAGGAGCGACGAAAGGGGTTTGATGAGCTTCTGGGGAATGTAGACTGGGAGAGTACGAAAGAGATACAACATTTTGGGTAAGCAGACCATTTTAAATGCAGCAATCCTGCCAGTCCACGAAAGATCTGCCGACGTGAGTTTGGCTATGTCTGCGGAGATAGTCGAGATCAGAGGTTTGAGATTGGAGGTGACTAAGTTGGCCGAGGGAAACGTGAGGTTAATGCCTAAATAGCGGAGCGGTGACGTAGACCATGTGTAAGGGAGAGTGGTTTGTAGATGAGTACGCGTTGTATTGTGTACGCCCATATTGAGAATAACGGACTTACTAAAGTTGACTTTGTAATATGAGAGATGACTGAAATTTTGTAGTATGTCGTGGGCCGCCGGGAGGGATACTATAGGGTTTGTGAGACTAAGAATCACATCATCAGCGAATAGTGTAATGACATGTTCCGAGCGGTTGATTTTAAAGCCGGAGACCAGGGAGTTTTGTCTAAAGGAGGCTGCTAGTGGTTCAATGATCAGGTTGAAGACAAGAGGAGATAAGGGGCATCCTTGACGGGTGCCATTTGTTATAAAAAATGGTTTAGACAAGACTCCTGCTGATAGGACTTTAGCCGAAGGTGAAGAGTAAAGGGAGAGTATAGCGGACATGATCGGGCCCGAGAAGCCGAACTTCTGCAGCACCAATTCCATGTACCCCCAGTGGACTCGATCGAACGCCTTCTCTGCGTCTATAGAGAGGAGCAGAGAAGGCGTTCTAGAGCGCTCTGCGTGGTGGATCAGGTTGACTACTCTTCTGGTAGCGTCCGGAGCTTGTCTTCCCTTTACAAAACCCATCTGATCCATGCCTACTAGTGTGGGGAGAATTGTTGCTAGTCTATTGGCTATCAATTTGGCATAGACTTTTACATCAGTGTTTAATAGCGAAATGGGCCTGAAATTCGCGGGTGTGGATGGTGGTTTACCGGGTTTGGGGAGGGTGGTGATATTAGCTAGGAGCATTTCTGACGGAAGAGTACCGGTTTGGATGGCCGTGGAAAATAAAGGGAGCATGTGGGGAATTAGGGTGTCTTGCATGGTGTGATAATACTCATTTGTCAGGCCGTCCGGACCTGGGGATTTACGGAGGGGAAGGGCTTTAAGAGTTTTGGTCAATTCTTGGGTCGAGAAAGGGCGGTTCAGGTAGGCAAGGGAGTCTGTAGAGAGTGTTGGTAGATCAAGGCGGTCAAGGAATGATTTTATGTCACAGGCGCTGGGCTGGGGGGTGTCTTTGTCATCACGCAGGTTATATAGGGATCCGTAGTAGTCTGCGAAGGCATCAGCAATTTTTTGGGGGCGGGTTAATTTTTCGCCAGTGTGTGGGTGGGTAATAGAGTCTATCCTGGATTTTATTCGTTTGGCACGTAGCCGAGAGGCCAGGAATTTGCCTGCCTTATTGTGGGACGAGTAATACTGTAAACGCAGTCGGGCCAACATTTTGTCGTGACGGTCAATAAGGAGACGCCGGAGGTCTAATCTCAAGGATGTGAGTTTGGATGCATTAGCGGGGGAGGGTGCGGTGGCATTGATAGTGTCCAGTGAGTGAATTTCTGCAGTGAGGTCCTTCAACTTCTGTTGATATCTCTTTCTTAGGCGAGAGCCCAGCTGTATGAGGATTCCCCTGACGAACGCCTTGTGGGTGTTCCAGAGGGTGGTTGGGCTGACATCTGGTGTGTCATTGGTCTCAAAGAATTCTCTCATTTGTGATTGCAAGTGTTTAAGGGAGTCAGGGTCAGATAAGATGGAGTTGTTACAACGCCAAATATAGGAGGATGGGTTTGCAGGGCCGGTGGAAATGGTCATGTGTATTGCCGCATGGTCGGACCACGTGATAGGGGAAAGGTCAGTGTCAACTACTAGGGGCAGAGTGGCAGAATCTACCAAGAACAAGTCGATCCTGGAGTAAGTGTTGTGACAGGGTGAGAAATAAGTATAACCTCTTTGTTGGTACCTCCACACGTCATGGAGTCCTTCGGCATGTGTTAAAGCAGCCAGTGAAGGCAACTTCGATTTAGGATTGGAGGAGGAGTCCATGACGCGGTCTGGCACCAAATTGAAGTCCCCACAGATGATCAATTTGCCCACCGTTAATTTTTTTACCTTAGCATATAATTTACGTAGAAAACGCAATTGGTGAGTGTTGGGCGCATATACATTAACCAACGTGTAATGGCAGCCATCCAAAGTACAATTAACAATGAGGTACCGTCCCTCCGTGTCCTGCACCACCCTGGAGTAAGCGAAGGACACCGAGGCACGGACAGCTATCAACACCCCCCTCTTCTTTTCGTTGGATGATGCTAGAAAGACGTGTGGGAATTCCTGATGGGAACATTTGGGGGTAGATCCCAGCTTGAAGTGAGTCTCTTGGACTGCAAGAATGTCCGCCTTGGAAGAAAGTGCTTCTTGCCACAAGGAGTAGCGCTTAGCCGGGTGGTTGAGACCCTTAACGTTCAGTGAGAGGAAGTGCAAGGGCGTCATGGGGGTGGATAAGGGGACACAGAGGTGCCGGGGTCAGTGAAGAGAGGCAGTCCTTCGGGGCATAGAGGCAAGTCCATCAGTGGTGGATAGAAAGTGAGGGCCAAGGGGCAAGGCCATAATCCAACAGGGATATGAGCAGCACCGTGGAAAAAAGTACCTGAGTAGGAGACGGTCATTGAAGATCGATTGCAGGCGATGAAGAACTCAGCAGAGGAATTAAAGCCGTGACAAGAACAAAGTTGAATCAAGATAGTGAGCGAAGTCCAGCTGCGTGTGTAGCGGATGAATGCAAAACCGGAGTCTCTACCTGGAGTTGTGGAGAGAGAGAAAAAAAAGGGGATAGACAAAACATAGGACAAAAGACACGACAAACAAGGAGGGAGGGGGAGGTAAAAAGAACTTGGCCCATGGGGACCAGGTGAGCAATCTGTATTGCAGAGATTGCGGGGTTCATGGACACGGTGTTGGGTGTCCATCAGAGACAGCGGAGCCGGGCGTACCCGTCAGGATGATATGTGGTGAATTCACTTGTGACGGTTAGATGATCTGGACGATCTGGATGCGAGTTGCCAATCCGGTTGGACGTGAGTAGGCAAAAGTGGGGCGCTGCTGCTTGGAGAATGGTCTGGAGGCTCAGGGACTATACCCCATTGCTGTAGCAGGCGTATCCCTAGGTCAATCGTAGTTATTTGGGACGTCGATCCTTGGTAGGTGATGCAAAGTTTGGCTGGATACTTCCATTTATATATGATTTTGTGATTCCTGAGGGCTTTAGTCACAGAGTTAAGGTTACGTCGTTGCTGTAGCGTATATTGGGAATAATCAGGGAGTACCTGGAGAGTAGCGGCGTGTTCAGGCAGGCGGTCCTTGCGTCGGAAAGTCTCAAGAATCTTTTCCTTTGCCTGAAAAAAGTGTATCCTAAGCAAAACATCCCGGGGAACTTCTTGTGGGAGGAAGGAGGGCTTGGGGATGCGATGGATTCTGTCAATTGTCAAGTCCGCATTAGTAAGCTCAGGTACCGATTTCTGGAAAAGATCTCTCACATAGGTAGGCAATTGGTTAGGGAGAACAGACTCCGGAATACCGCGAATCTTCAAGTTATTTCGCCGTGAACGGTCTTCAAGGTCCGCTAGTTTGGCTTGGATGTGGCGAATGTCAGTTTGTTGAGCTGTGTGGGAGTCTACAAGGGTATTATAAGACGCTGTAAATTCTCCCATTTTCTCCTCAATGGTATGTACTCTATCTCCCATCCCATGCAGTTCTCTTTGGCAGTATGCTATGGAGGCAGAGATATTGGCTTGCAGGGAAGCATGGAACATAGACATCATGTCTTTTAAGGCTGTGTCCGTAATAGGTTTGCCTGTGGTCACCAGGGATGCAAAGGGATCAGGTGAGGGGGTATAGGCCTCAGCGTGGGTAGTGTGGCTGGCAGCAGCGCTCACCTCCATGTCCGGGTGTTCCAGGGTCGGCAGAGCTTCCTCCCACCTCGGTCGGGACTTAGCCGGGCTTTGTGTGGAGGGTGTAGAGGGCGAGGAGTCCGAGGAGCGAGATGGCCGCATTGGATTCGGCTGGGTGGAGAGCCCTGGAGCCGTAGGAGGAGCCGCGTCATCGGTGCGCGCCGCCGCAAGAGGGCGGACGCGCTGAGGCAGAGGAGAGGTGCCGGCGCCATTTTGTTGAAGACCGGCGGTGGCCGGCTTGAAAAACTCCGATAATTTGCGCACGACAGGCTGCTCCAGCTTCCTCCTTGCCATGATCGGTGGATGCAGCGGGACTTCGGACGCCCGAAAATGGTGCAGATGGGCTGCGATCGTCTCTGTGGTAGGCTGTGGAGATTGAATAGAACGGGTACACGCCGGAGCTCAAGGTCTAAGCGGCCATCTTAGCCAGCGGTCGCTACGCCCCCCAAAACTCCCTTTTTTAAAATATAGCTAAAGGAAAAACTTTTTTTTAGTTTTGGATAGAGGGAGAGGGATTAGAACACTTGTCAGTTTTTATTGCTGTCTGTGCCCCCATTAGGGAGATTTACTATCTGTTTGTCTTGTTTACCATTATCATTGAAAGTGAAAGTAAAAGAAAATCCTACATTTTGGGTTGTCCCTATAAAAGTAATAGAGGGGAAATCTTCCAATGGGGGTACTAGTCCTGGTGACCTGGGGGTTCCCAAGGAATTCCCTTAATTTGCAGGGATTTCCTCTCATACCTGCGGAAGAAGCCCTATCAGAGGGTGCAACACGTCTAGGGAGGAGCCGAGCCCATGACGTCACGTCATTCTCAATGCCCAGGAGCTGAGTCCGCTGATGATAATTTCCTTGGAGCGCTGTTCAAATCTGTTATTATTAAGTTTATTTCTGTGTGAGAATAAAAGGTTTTTAGCAGTGTACACTATGTTTCTGTGCCCCATGTTTTCCATATTGCCTGGCTATGGATATATAAACTGTATGGAGGAGTTATAAAGCTGCCAGCCGGAGCAAGGGGAAGAGGAGTGGAGTACCTTTTTCTGTGTGCTGCGATTCTGGGCTGTACATGATACAGGTGTTTTTCCCTTATTCTGGAGGTGAGCAGGTTTTTCACCTGGTGGAGTATAAGCATACATTTTAAATATTAAAAGATAGACACTTGTGTGTTTTTTTATTAATGAAGAATGATATATTTATAATCTAGAGATGTGAAAGTGAAGACTTTTAGTGTTTTGGACTTTCATGGATGATTATAGGACTCTCCTGCACATACTATCCTCCTCCATACACTCTGCACTGTTCTCCTGCACATACTACCTACCTCAATACACTCCACACTCCTCTCCTGCGCATACTACCTACCTCGATACACTCCGCACTCCTCTCCTGCACATACTACCTACTTCCATACACTCCGCACTCCTCTACTGCACATACTACCTACTTCCATACACTCTGCACTCCTCTCCTGCACATACTACCTACTTCCATACACTCCACACTCCTCTCCTGCATATACTGCCCGCCTCCAATCACTCCGCACTCCTCTCCTGCACATACTACCCACCGCCATACACTCCACACCCCTCTCCTGCACATAGTACCCACCGCCATACACTCCACACCCCTCTCCTGCACATACTACCCACAGCCATACACTCCACACCCCTCTCCAGCACATAGTACCCACCGCCATACACTCCACACCCCTCTCCTGCACATAGTACCCACCGCCATACACTCCACACCCCTCTCCTGCACATACTACCCACTGCTGTACATTCTGCACTGTATGTTTCCTATATAACATTACCGCATTCTGTAAATGATCTCAGATTCTTTTAAACCACACCCCCTTTAAGCCACACCCAACATTTAGTGCACTTTAAGCTATGCACACACTTTTGCACCTTTTTTTTTTTTTAAATAAATGCCTAGGGCCCACTTTTTTTTTTTTTTTAAATATATTTTATTTTAAAAGTTGAAATAAAGGCAAGTACAGTACAGTGAAATCAAGACGTGCAGATCACAAAGGCAATCAACAAGTGAGTGAACAACAATCTCATGTAAGAAGAAGGCTAATACAGAAAGTATAGCAAAAACTGCAACATCAAAAACCTCATGAAAATGTCAGCAAATACAGTGCAAATGTCAAAGGCACTAGGCCGTATCTGAGGCACTTGAAGGTGCGTATGTAAACACTAGGATAGAGGCACCATCTAGGACAACCTTAGTTTCTTCGCAATAAACCCATAATGGAAGGTGCATATAGCACAACTGGAGTAGAGAGAGTAACAAAGAGAAGAGAAAAGGAACAGGCAGGAAAGGACAGACAGAAGGGCCAGAAGGGGTGGGGGAACCACTCCGTACCGGGCTCCGTGCTCCTCCCAGACAGGCATCCCGCCTGGGTTTAGGAAAGGGCCCACTTTTTATCTTAAACACGGCCCACTGATTTCATGATTTGCCCCCGGTGGGTGGGTATTGTGATTTCCAAAACTGTGGAATTAGGGATTTGTATTGTTTTGTGGTCATGGTAGTATGGTGTAATAAGAGATAGGCTGGGTAAAAGGGCAGTGAGATGTCACTGATTTCAGTGATAAGGAGGTAAACATACATTTTTAAAAAGCTGTGTTTTTAAAGGAAAGTATACTAAACAGTAACAGTCTTTGGGAAGGTTGGAAAGTAAAAGGTACTTGCCTGATATTTAGCATTTTATCAAGCTAAATTTAAATTCCCCTGCAGTCTACAAAACTGTATTAACAGGGTTCTCTCTTCAGTTGTATGTAGTTTTTTTTCTATATGTATTACTATCCAATAATGTATACTCAGAGATGTATAGTAACGAAGTAGAACTACTTAAGTACTGTACTTAAGTACCGAAATGCGGTATCTGTACTTTCCTAGAGTAGAATTTTTTTCTCCTACTTCTACTTTTACTTCACTACATTTTTTCGATGATTTCGATACTTCTACTCAAGTATTTTTTTTTTGTGCTGCATAGTTACTCGTTACTTTTAAAAAAATTACCACTGCCAGAACAGTAGATGGCAGGTTGCATAAAGCTCAAAAAAATGTGTATAATGTCATTTGTAAATCAGCGCATACGAAAATAAAGGCTGTGTATAATAAAAGCTGCTATACCAAATCTTTCCAATAAAAAGAAAATATGAAACAAACAAATAAATGGTGCTACAGCGCTTAAAGTGCATCAAGAAACTACTAACAAACACAGGTTAATCATTTGAATAAATCATTTGAAAAAATAAAAACAATATGATGTTCATACTTTTGACTTCTTTCTTTAATAACTACATAACACAGTACTTGTACTTCTACTTTCAGTACTTGAGTAGAAATTTTTTTTCAAAACTACTGGTACTTTTTACTTTTAGTACTTAAGTAGCAAATTTTTTGAAAAAACTACTTGCAATACTTAAGTAAAAAAAATGTTGAATACTTTAGTACTTCTACTTAAGTAACTTTTTCTGCGAGCACTTCCACTTCTACTCAAGTAATTTTTTGATCGAGCACTTGTACTTTTACTCAAGTAGAAATTTCGAGTACTTTATACAAGTCTGTGTATACTTGTGATTTAAAATGTTTGCATGTATATGTTTTACTACAGGATTGTGACTATATACCAAATGACGTATTTAATATAATAAAAATGAGTGGCTGTGAAAAATGTATGTTGATCAAGAGGGTAATCATCAGCCATAAGATCAGAGAAAATCAGAGGTTGCTCCTAGAACGCAGGCAGACAAGTTACCACGATTCACTGATAATAAAGAACCCACAGTGCAGGGCTGCTAGTCTCAATGTTCTAAGTTTATGGTTAACAAGCATTTATGAAAAAAGAAATTCAACCCAAGTGCATTCTATATGATTTATAATTATAATTTTAACAAAAGGTAAAACATATTTAGAAGGGCAAAATCCTGGAGACTGAACAAAGTAGACAAAATATCTAGACGTGTAAGATGGATATATGTAAGATGCAGATAGGGGGGCCAGGTACCTGTATAATGTAAAGTCAGTTTGCATGCTTCATAGTGACAAAGCTGTATATCATCAGTGGATACAAGAAGAAGATGCTGCTCCAGGAGAAATGTCTAGGAAGATGGCAGGGGCAGCGACAAAGAGGCAAAGAAGGGTGTTGGGCTGTGAGTAATGCTAAACTTTGAAGTAAGTCTGCCATAATTTTCAAATACAGTATGGCAAAGCTTCCTTGCACCTACCAAATTTTACATTATGATAGATCAAGTTTGGGAGATGCTGGGACCCACTTCTGTCATTACAAAGACTCTGCTTACTTCTAGGACACTTGACAACTGGGATGCATCCATAACATACATTTCCTAACTTTGCTTGTGCTTTTAAATATTTTTGTAGAGTCAGGCAGTGAGCACCCCACCCAACTGGAACTGAGAGATGCAAATCTGGATTGTAAGTGAAGCGGTGTTTGTTGCCTGCCCCCCAGCTTCAACTGTGAGAGTTCAGGATACCACAGAATGCTCTTTATCTGCATCCATTCGTTTATTTGTCCATCTACTCTCTACTCCTTTAATAAATCAGGCCCTATGTATCCTGTCACAGATATAATTCAGTTATTTTATGATCATATACTGCATTCGGATACTTGTAAAGAGTTAATGACAGCAAGAACATTCGGTTTCTTGAACGCAGCATTCTAAAGCCACAGCAGATGCCACATCTATCAACACTGGAGATAAAGATTTATGTGGCGCAGTAAACACCAGGCAAACCTAACTTCAGCCATGTCTGTCTCTTTACACTGCTTTAGCTACACAAAAAGAGAACACATTTGTGAGGGTTGATGTGCTGGTGAAGATGTTATCGTGCTTACTGTTTGTAAAGCATGCCACTGCTCACCCACTTCTAAAAATTTGAATTGCCTGTCCGTTATATTGGCCCTCTGGCTTCAGTACATCATGTGTACCATAACAAGTATGCAGATCAGAAAGTCAGAAAAAATGTCTGAAGACCAGATACGTGATTTAAAGAATTTAAGTCACTGGATCATTATGACAATGGGTAATAATTAGCACTTTCAGCTGGTTGGGGCAGCAATGTTTACCTCATTACATATTTCCTTTCATATAACCCAAGAAACCTAGATTAGAGTGTAAAAAAATAAAAACAACAGTGTCCTTATCAGTAACAGCAAAAGAGCTGAAAGATGTGAAAATCCACAATAAAACACAACACAATTAAAAAGGGAGGGATCCCTGTTGTCTTGGAAGACTATTACAGTTTTCCCAAGTTGCCTTCCAAGACAGTATATGAGACAAACAGCCAGAATTTATCAGATTTGTGTGGGACAACTGTCTGTGTGCACAAGTTTTAGTAAATCTCCCACAATGATTTATTTGGAACTGTTCCTGTGACAAGGTGATAATAAGTAGATTGTTGAGATATAGAACAATCATGATTGAGCAAAGCCTTAAGGAAGGTAAGACCTGTCCCACTAACTTGGAAAAATTATTGGAGCAGAAGAGAAGCCAATGAAAAGGATTCTAAACTGTAAGTGATTCACCCATTTGCCTATCCTGTCTGTCAGCAAAAGAAACTTCTTCTGAAAACTCCCCCTGATGGAAATATGTAGATAGGCATTCCTTGAATCCAAGGCAGCAACAAAGCATTTGAGCGCTCAGAATGTATATTACGGAAAGTATTTAGTCTATCCAAAATGTCCTATACCTTATGGACTTTTTCAGGGTTTTGAGGTTAAAGATTAAATTCAACTTCCCCAAGGGCTCTTTATTCCTCTAGGAGTACAAGAAACAGCACTTTCTGATCTACAAGCTTTCTCAAAAGAAGAATAAGAACTCTGGCCTTCTCTGCCTCCCTCAGTTGATTGTCCACAAGAAATCTTGAGGTTGGGGGTCTGCCCACTAGTTCCACTTGCTCCGAATGAACGTATTGGAGGTTGCTTGAGTCCACTGTGAAAGAAAACTTTCTAATCTTTCTCCTACAGAATGCAGTGCGCCATTGCAATGTGGAGTATTGGTCAAGAGAGTTAAAAAGGCCCCTCTCTTTAGCTTTCTAGCCTGTCCAGTGCTTTTTTTCCTTGTTGTCCTGAGACTGGGTTTTTGGAACTCGGTTAAAGGGTTTCTATATTGCTATTGAAAGAGTACTTTCTTTAATATGCTGTACACTCAAGGGTAGCCTCCAACTCTGGACTAAACGTTTCATGTTTCAAAGACTAAGTTTGAATGCTACAATGTTTTCAGCCTTAAAGTTTGTTGGGATGAATTAATAAGAGATGAAAAGCTAGAAATTTCCTAACTTGGATCCACAGGCCGTACATTTTCTTTTAAGGATGGTCGCTTTGGCCTTTTAGGGTTTTTTGTCTAAAATAAAGACGTTACAGAAAAATATCTGTCAGGCCAGACCCTTTCTGACCCTCCAAACACCAGACATAAATAAAAAGAGAAATTCAAATGACCACCCAGTGCCCAGCCACCTAACATCCAACACTAAGGGGCCATAGATGATCATGGGTAGATTAGAAGTGTAAAATACACATGAAAACAGGCAGGTACAGTTACCTCTGGCTTACATGTGAGATGCTGGTACCAGTGGTGCTCATCTCTGCCGTGCCTACGGTTCATTCTGTGGTCTCCATGCCTCTAATCCAGAACACTGGTCACCTTGCTGGGCTGGGTTGTCAGAATAAAGACATCAGAAGGCACCCTCTTCCCTTTCCTCTTACATCAGAAGGAGCACGGGAGACCCTTTTGGCTAGAATAAGCTGATGTTTTTTTTGCCTTCTGTGTTCTGATTGGGTAGATTCATCCCTTAATGTGTCCTGGTGGCCATTGTCAGTAAGACAGTAAGTAATGGAAGAATATGTGCATAATTCCACCAGGTATTCCATCAGGTATGTTGTTGGGCTCTTTGCTGATAAAACCTGTTTCTACATTGGATGTATGTAGTATTATTAATATTTTCTTACTATATATAAAGCTTGTGTTATTTCCATACTGGTGTGCATATATATATATATATATATATATATATATATATATATACATACATATGTATATATATATATATATATATATACATGCATACTGTATATATACATATATACTGTATATACTTATGGTTAATGTCATATGCTGGTTACAGTAGTTCCTCTGCTCCCATTACTTTGATTTGATTACTAGTTCATTTCCCAGGAAGGGAACCTCCCCTGTTTACAGAGGCCCTGCCCTGGGGGGAGGCACTGCTAACTAGAGTTTGGCGAACAGTTTGGGCTGAGCAAAAGTTCAGCCCGTTTGGCGGACACCCGAATTCAGTGGTTGTTTGCCCCCACCGAATGCCCTGCAATACATTGCACGCTGTACAGTGTATTCTAAATGGCCAAAGCTTTTGGGTCTGGTGTGGATTTTGGTGGATTTTGGTGTGAAAGGGGAACCCCACACTAAATTTTTATTTTTAAAAAATGGCTTGGGGTTTCCCTCAAAATCCATACCAGACTCTTATCTGAGCATGCAGCCTGGCAGGCCAGGAAAGGGGGGGGGAAGCAAATGCCCCTCTCCTGAACCATACCAGGCCACATGCCCTCAACATGGGGGGGGGGTTTGTGCATGTGGACAAGGGCCTCATACCCACAACCCTGTGCTGTTGTTGTGGGGGTCTGTGAGAAGGGGCTTATTGGAATCTGGAGGCCCCCTTTAACAAAGGGGGCCCCCAAATCCCAGCCCCCATGTGAATGAGTATGCTTGTACTGCCCCTTGTGACATCACAGACCAGTGCATGCTGGGTTGGGGACCTCACGAGGGGGGCGCTGCCACCAGGTGATGTCGCCAGGTGGCCCCGCCCTTAGCTAGAACTGTCAAACTTCAAGCCAGTTATTTGGCAGTTTGCCCTAGTTGACAGTGGAGTGACTTTTTTTCTTTTCCGGTCTGGCGGTGTGGCAGGCATCGTGATTGAAAATGGCTTTACATCGGGGGACACTGTTTTTTATTTTTTCATAAAGGAATTGTCAAAAACTGTCTCTGTGTTTTATTACTTTTTGACACTTTTTTGGCGAATGGATAGGGGTACACGTGCTCATTCACATGGGTGGGCGGGATCTGGGCCCCCCCTCCTAAAGGGGACTTCCAGATTCTGATAAGCAACCCGCCCGAAGACCCCCACAGCCCAGAGTTGTTGGGAAGAGATCCTTGTCCCCATCAAAATGAGGACAAGGTGCTGTGGGATGGGGGGGCAAACCCCCCCCCCCCGCCCCAAAGCACTCAGCCCCCCATGTTGAGGGCATGTGGCCTGGTATGGTTCAGGAGGGATCTGGGGGGGAGCCCACACCCTTTTTTTTATTGTTTTGTAAATTCTTTTTATTGATTTTCAAAAGTAGAAAATAAGTTACAGTACAGAGCCTCTGGGCATTCCCTGGCTTGGGAAGTACAAAACATCATAACAAATACTTTAACAATAGAATAACTCTATTAACAAAGGTTGAAACTCTAATTCTGGAAACTAGCAACACTAATTGTACTCACATTCTGAATAGCATGTAGTAGATCCATGGGTTTCTTTGTGTATTCGTAGGATACCAACATTAAGGTAAATGTATGTGTACCAGGCTTGAGATTCTAAATCTGGTGATATAGGGAACTATGGCTTAAAGCACTAAATCAAGGGCCTGATTATAACCACCAAATGCCAACAGTTTTAACAAACACTATTGATTGGCATTCGTTTCGGGGGACTCTAGCCAAACAGTCCATATTTTTCAAATTTAGCCAGACATCCACGTAAGAGGACCAATGCCTTCCAGAAATTTAAGGAGGGTACCTCTGTTTGTTTCCATTTTTAAATTAAAACCTTCTGTGCATAGAACAACAACCCAATAAGAATCCTTATTGCTTGGCAATGTGCCAAGGTGCTTACGAGGCCCAACACAGACAGACTGAAACAGTCAGGGGAATCAGAATCATCGTCAGGGAGGATACAAATTGGGGTATCAAATTCCAGAATAGTTGTAGTTTTGGGCAGGACCATATCATATGACAGAAATCAGCTTCACTACTACCGCACTTCCACCAGCAGGTGTGGGCTCCTGGGTAGTTTGTATTCAATTTCTGCGGAGTTAGATCAATTCTATGGATAGGCTTAAACTGAATCAAGGGATCTCCTACTACTACTAGTTGGAGAAATTGATACTCCAAAATATCTTCCCAATCCTCTGCGTCTATGTCAGGGAAATCCTCCTGCCATTTCATAACTTCTCCAGGCCAAAATGGACCGAGGGCATTAGCGCTTTATAAATGTTGAATAGGGGCTTGTCCAACTGGTCATTTCATAGTAGGGATTCTAAGTTGGACTGAAGGGGAATTACAGGTTGAGAATTAAACTGAGTGGAGAAGGCATGCGTACATTGCAGGAATCTAAAGAAGTAATGATTGGGTAGCCCACATTTTGTATAAAGGCATCAAAGAAGATATGGGCAACATCTACACATATGTGTTTAATCATTTTGATGCCTTTTGTTGCCCACAACCTCTGATTTAGGATAGATAAAATCTCAGAGAGTAAGGGATTGAGCCAGAGGGGAGTGGCGTGGGATCAACTGTGTAGTTCCTTCTAATGCTTACAGACATGCACTTGCCATGCCTGAATCACTGCTTTCATCAAGAGCCTGAGGTGGAATGAGCCTAGGGACCCCTATGAAAAATGTGTTAGGTATCTAGGTCAGAGTATGCCAAGTAATATAATATAGGAATACCGGGGGAATTTTCATTTTTAGTAAGTTATTTCTGCCAATAAGTGACAGCGGGAGATCCAATGCTCTCAGTTTAGATTTGAGCATAAGGAGGAGGGAATATAGGTTCAGCTTGACATAATCCAACACATTAGAGGTGAGGATGATCCCCAGGTAGCGCATTAAGGTGGCCCAGGACAAGGGGAGTGAGAGGTCAGCAAACTCTCTAGCCTGAGAATAAATAGGTAATATTTGCGATTTCTCCCAACCAACCTTTAATTCAGACAAAACTGTAAACCGGGAGAAGATATGGAGAGTTTCACATAGTGAGAGTTCAGGGTCATTGAGAAGAGCATTAAATCTTCAGCTAATTTTTCAGTGATAGAGCTCACCTGTATACGGACCACAGCAGTAGATTGCATGAAAGCAGTCGCTAATGGCTCTATCACCATAGCAAACAGAAATGGAGAAAGTGGACACCTCTGCCTGGTTCCTCTCTGTATTGGAAAGGATTGGAAAGCCTGCCTCCGAGCTTAATTTGTGCTACTGGAAATGTATATAATAAATAACCCACTTGCAGAAATTAGGATGAAACCTAAAGACTTGCAGTACAGAAAGCATATAACTCCAAATCACAGTGTCGAAAGCTTTCTTGATATCTAAAGCCACCAACACTTGAGTCTGGGAATGAGAAGGGGGGAGTTGCAGGTGCATAAGGACTCTCCTTATGTTGATCTCTCTAGACTTCCCTGGCATGAATCCAGTCTGATCTATAATGACCAGTAATGGTAGAATCTTGACTAGCCTGGTGGCAAGGACCTTAGCTAATATTTTTAGATTGTAGTTTAAAAAAGATATAAGCCCACATGAGGCACAGAATTTCGGGTCTTTACTCAGTTTGGGGATGAGGGCTATATGAGCTTGGTACATTGTGGGAGGCAGAGCTCCAGAGTCAAGACAATGTAGGTAGAGATTCTGTAATTTAGAGGCTATGAGTTTAGCATATATTTTGTACCAATCTCCTGGAAGGCCATCCGGGGGGGGGGGGGGGGAGAGGAGATCTGGGCTTCTAGAGACTCCACATGTTCCTGTGCCAGAAAGGGCAGGGATAGACTCTGAAGTTCAGAAATAATAGTCTTGTGGGTAATACATTGAGGGTGACTGTTAAAAAAATTACAGAATTCCTGCAGAATGGCTTTTGGTTCAGAGATTAAGTCCCCTGTAGTCGTTTTCAGTTCAGAGACTACTGTTTGAAAGTGGGAATCTGCCACTAAACTAGCCAAAAGTTGGCCATTTTTATCTCCTGACTTTGCCCGCTAATAAATTAACATCAGTTTCCATAAGAGTGGTATAATGTAGATTTAAATCCCTTCTGGCCTGTGCCAAATGGAGATAGGCTTCTTGTGTGGGGTGCCCTGCAAAGGACTCAGCTGCTTCAGCCTCATGAGTTTCCAGTTGGGTTGTGAATGAAGCATAGTCGGTTCTAACTGCCTTGATGGCAGATATATAATTACCCCTGGTATTTCTGGGGAAGCGGTGGTTATATTAGTTTACCAATAATAATCCCGCAGCAGGGAGATAGCTTCAGCACCTTATTCATTCTGGACCCAATGAGGAGCTAATTTCCAAGTACCCAGATTTCTCTGTCTCCCTCTCTCTGTCTCCCTATTTTGAGACATAGTTCTAATAGGAAATAATCAGAGAGTCCTGCTGGAAGATAGGAGGCCTTGGGCAATTTGGAAATAACTGGAGCGCTGCCAAAGGCCAGATCAATGCGCACATTGGATTCATGAGTCGCTTATAAATGGGAAAAAGCTTTAGTCAAATTATGTTTCCATCTCCAAATTTCTGTTATAGCAAAAGTGTCTACACACTTTTTTTTAACATTTTCCTGTTGCCAGCAATGGTATTGTTTTGCCGGCAATTTAAATGTCATTTCATGCATTTTTTTCTTTAGAAATGTATGTTTTGCTGCAGCATGTTCTATGCACCGTACAGATGCTCCACTTTACAGGCAGACTAAGGGGACCCCCCGCCACTATATTTAAAGGAATTTTTAATTTTTATTGTTGCACTTTAAAGTGGATGTAAACCCTCACATATACCCAGTGAAGTGAACAGCCTCAGATGATACACAGAGATAAAACAAATCTCCCTACATATGTTTTATGTGTATATCTGCTACCTTACACTTTCTACACTGTTTAGAAAGTGAACATTGTGTTAGAATTTTTTCTTTTTGTTCCAGAACTGGGTGTGGAGTCTTGGCATACACTGTGTAACAGCTGTTTGGAGGAAAGCCCCCCCCCCCTCCACATAGGTAGAGGAAGGAAGGAACATGGTAGGCTGTGCTGGGAATAGACCAGCTTGCTGCTAATCTATCCCTATGCACCCACCCGACACAAATTTTCAGATGCTTTTATCTCCTTTGTTGGGGAACTTGTCAGACATTATCATGCTGATAACAGAGGAACATAGCAGCAGAAAGACACAGAACTGAGGGCTTTGGAGAGAGATATTTAAACATTTACACGTATAAGTAAACACATCACGTAACCAGCAACATAACGTGTAGAAGGAGTCGAGAGACATCAGCTTTGCTTGCTGCATCGCGATCCGTGCTGGGCGGCTGGGAGATTGTCAGCGGCACAATGAAGCACAGGATTTTACATTTACATCCTCGAATGCTACAGCCATAATGTGAGTGTTCCTACAAAGTCTTTTATCCTTAATAAATGTTTTTAAATGTATCACACTATGAGAACACTTTTGTCTACATATATCTAATCGAGGAACACCCCCTAACCTAATGAGAGGAGGATCCCAGGCGGACTGCCTTCTCTATCTAGCATTGCACTGTGAAGCGACTGCTTTCCCGTAAGGACTGAGAGAGGCAATTTTGGGAGATTCTTGAATATCAGCCTCCCCCCTCATGTGGTTTTCATTCTGCATATATCTAATGTACTTAGGGTGAGCATGGATACACGGTGGAGATGGCTTTTTTGAGCACACTACAGCACAGAAGAATTATTATTAGAGTCACCATATGTCACAAACTATTCACTGACTTTTTTTACAATTATCATTATTAGATTGATACGGGTTACCAGTATTTAGAATAGAGCACCACCTTCATCACATTATTATACTTGTTTATTTAGGTTTGGGGTTTAGCAGGTAGCAGCAATTCCAGTCATCTGGATCAATAACCCTATCATCTCTCATCAGTCAGCCTTAGCAGCGCACCGGCATATACACATTATTTAAACACTACAGATGTATGTGCCCAGGTCAAGTTTCATGAATGGGATTTACATCCACTTTATGCATCATTAAAGTCACTGCTCCTGTAAAAAACTATCTTTTAAAAAAAAAACGATAAAAAAAAAAAGATGTTGCATTGATACTGTACATGTCCCCTGGTGCAGTATCAGGACTCCATTTTTGGACAGTTACTTGTATATAAGCCTTAAGAATGGGGACTTTTGATTTTTCAAGTTCGGGTCCTATAGACTTTAATAGGATTCACTGCTCGGGTCAGAACTTTTTCTCTGTTCGGGAGTTCTGGTGCGAACCCGAACAGGGGGCCCATCCCTACTGCAAACTTTATTATTAAACCCACTCTTCCACAGCGAAAGGTCCTGGTTTTCTTACCTACAGATTTAGTACAATATGTGTGTGGGGAGGGCCACTTGTCATAACCCCCCAAATTTGTATTACATATACTGTATATTCAAGCATATACACACATTATAAATAGTGAAATTAACAATTTGCCAAAATACATTTCAGAAAATCTAATGCCTGCTGTCCAAAGACTTCTATTTCCCTGGGATAAAGGATTATTAAATGTCACACTCTGTATCACACAGAGGTATGAAAAGCATTTGACATTAGGCAGCTGCCCATTGCTCTGTGCAACATGATGCATATAAATAAATGCATACATGGAAATAAATAGCAACAAGTACCTTCATTGAGGATAACATATCTCCTACTGCAAATTGTGAGATCATGAGTAATCAAACAGAAATTCAGTGATTAAGATGAAGTTCATGGAACATTCGGCTGAATGATATCTTCAAAATGAACTGCATTCATTTTATACAGTATTACACTGAACCTAACAGACACTGCTAGACAGGAAGAGGTGAGGACAAACTGACATATCTGTGCAAGTTACCTGGTAAAATTATGTTCATTCAGTTTGCCAAGAGATGACTATCTGAGTTAAAGCCAATTCCAACTTCTAGGCAAAAGGCAGGACCAATTTAGTTGGGATTTGACATGAGCAGATGAGCAGGCCTTATAGCAATACAGTTGTCACCGAACAAAAAAAAATATATATAAATTCAAGGTAGATGCAAAAGAAGAGGTATTATACTTACCTTATATCCCCTATTTTTACGCTGTTCAAGAGATTCAACCACCATGAGCCTATTCACCATTCAGCACTTCTGGGAGCTGCTATTAGATTTTTTGGGGGTGATGACTGTGTTGTTTAAAAAAAAAACTGCCACCAACAAAATATAGAAGCTGCTATTGCTGACTTTCTTCTGAAAATGCTAGTTATCTGGCCATTGTCTGACCTACATGCTTGCTTCAAAACCTTCTCAGTCAATGACCCAAAATTAGTATACATATCAGCAAAGGCATTTGACAGGCAGTGAGGAGGTTTTGTATCACCTCCTCACTGTATCCTTTAAACCCTTGAACCCCACACTAGTGTGCCACAACCACTTGCATTGTATATGGTTGAAAGGTGTTTGCAGAGTGGCTCTATTCACTTGAATGAGTCCTGCTTGACAGACGATTTGCCCACCAAAAGTGACAGGGGGTATAATTCTCGCCATGGCATGTGTACACCTGCTGTCTGGGCGAGCCATTAGGAAGGGGCTCGATTGCGAGGGTTTACTGTCCCTCAACCACTAGTGTGAGTGAGTCTACAGGGCCTCATTCACATGGGCACTGGAACACAGCATAAATGAGTCATTTGTAAGCTGGAGGCATCTAAAGCTGCCTGCAGACAGCCTATTTAAGTGGAAGCAGATGCAGCAGCTGTACATGCTAACTTGACAGGCATGCATAGGTGGGTGCACAACCTCAAACACAGACAACCTTAGGCCACTTGGCAGCCTGTGCTGGGGAGAGGCAGCAGCCCCCTTCCCACCTGGACTTCATTCTCCAGTCGAATACCCGGAGCCACATGTGCACCTAAGATATAAGAACAGTCACCCAGCATGCATTGGGGTACCTCCCATGCCTATTGGCCAGGGCTGTACAGATATCCCCTGCTCCCATCTGCATGGTTTCCTCCAACTGTCCAATAAACTGTATTAATATTGAATCAGTGTGAAACATCAAGCCAGGATGTGCAGTATCAAAGCACGCTAGGCAGGTCCTATCTAAGAATCACAGCTCTCTGTTAAGCAGACAGTTCCTAGATTTACCTGGCTGTCTCTCTGCTAAGCAGAGAAACCAAAAACTATATACACCTACCCTAGCACCTTCCTAGGAGAGTGCTACACCTGCAACACTGTACCCTTATGACATTTTTATTATTTTTTTCACAAAAATAGAGCTTTCTTTTGGTGGTATTTAATCACCACCTGCTAAACAAACAAAAAAAAGACTGAAAATTTTGAAAAAAAAAAAGCATATATTTTGTAATAAAATTTTGCAAACAGGTAGTTTTTCCCCTTCACTGATGTGTGCTGATGAGGCTGCACTGATGGGCACTGATAGACTGCACTGATAGGCTGCACTGATGGACACTGATGAGGCGATACCGATGGGCACTGATAGGTGGCCCCGATGGGCACTGATAGGTGGCACTGATGGACACTGATGAGGCGGCACTGGTGGGCACTAATCAGGGGGCACTGATGAGGCTGCACTGATTGGTGGCACTGATGGGCACTTATAGATGGCACAGAGAGGGGGCACTGATAGGCGGTACTAATGGGCACTGACAGGTAGCACTGATGGGCACTGATATGTGACACTGATAGGCACTGGTAGGGGACACTGATAGGCAGCACTGACAAGTGACACTGATGATGAGGCACTGATGGGCACTGGTTGGCAGCACTGGTGGACACTGATAGATGTATCTGGTGGGCACTGATTAGCAGCACTGCAGGGCACTGATTAGCAGCACTGGAGGGCACTGATTAGCGGCACCGATGTGCACTGTGTGGGACTGATGTCCCTCTAACAGAAGGCGGTTAACAGCTTTCTTCTTTTCTTCAAGGGGGGGGAGAGAGAGCGGCGCCAATCTAAGTGCAGCAAGTTAAGAAGTAACATTTTATTGTAAAAAAAACACTCCTTCAGGAGGTGTGATGAAGGAGCGCGCATGCTTCGAACACGCACCTGGACACGCCCACCACTGCAACGCAAGTCCTCTGGACAGGATGGCTTTCCCCTCTCCTCCCCGCATCTGGAATCCCGGAAACCACCGGAACGGTCAGAGCATCGCCTGACAGCTGATCATGTGGTTAAGGGCCCGCTGTGATTGGCCCTTTACCTGATCTGTGATCAGCCGAGTTCCAAGGACTCAGCAATCACAGAACGTGCCACCCGAGCAGCCGGAGAATGGGAGGACGTCTATGTCCCGGCATTTTAAGCCCATGCTGTAGCCATCTTTCAAGTAGGTAAAGTTTGTAAGCTTACTTTGTGAAGATCCCCACACATTTACTCCCTTGAATTCTGTGACATGTATTCACTATGTTCTGTAAGTAGGCACTGCTGTGTCACACATTTCAAAAAGCCTGTATTCTAAGCTACAGAGGTGCTGAGGGGAGGAGTTTTAGGAGGAGTCAGTACAGGAATCACTGCTTGCAGGCAGCAAGGTACCATGGAATATATAATCTTTAGAAATTGAAAGCAAACAGCAGAAGAGAAGCTGCAAATAATGCAGAGAATCCAGGAAGCTGTGGAAAGTAATGGCCTGCAGACAATCAACACTCATGTAGCAGGTTTTCCAGGCATTGGGCCTGAGATGGGTCTGTCATTGTTACCGGTGACACCTTCAGCCCATTTAAGCTGAGTACCCAAGTGTGAGAGTTGAGACAATGACCATTACGGCATCTTTGGTTTGTTTTGGTAATTTTATATTGGGGATGGGAGAAGGGAATGAGTGGGATACTCCTCTGGCTCAACTAGGTAAAACTGGGACACTTTGTAGAAAAATGCCTGTTAGCGCTGTCTTGATGCCAGCTGGATGCTGACCAATGCTTACTGACGCTTGAAGATTGCTTTATACTGAACTGTGCTAAAACTTGACTTATAACCTTCTGGTTAACTCAAAGGATCCTGGATGGTAGTGAAACTTTACTCTTGACACTCTATTTAAGCTCAAAAGTCCTGTGAACAGCTCCCTCCAGCCCTTCAATGACTGAGGTAGCTTCTTGTAACTGCTTGTGCTGCTGCAACTCTCAACACTTTACACTGCACGCTGTACCCTTAACTCTTCAGGGCCCAACCGCTGGCACCCCCTTTGACACTTCAGGGTCCTCTCACTAGGCACCCCTTTTACCACTAGCTAGCTCCTGGATCCCTTGGACCTTCACTGGAGTGGTCCCCTCTGTCAGCTAGGCAGACTCCCAGGGGCAGTTACAGTACTCACAAACTTGGAATGCTTTACTGAAACTGGGCCCCCCTCAACTCCGCTGGTCCTCGGCACACCAGATCCTCTATGCAGCTCAGCTCAGCTCTCTCTGTATCCTCAGGCAAGCCACCCGAGACACCCGGTCCTTCTGACAGGAGGAGAGACAACCGTACTCTCCCTCCTGGGACTCTGCTTCCCGCCAAAGAGGCTGCATCATGCATTCCCCTCAAACTTATACCCACTCCCAGAATCCTGTGCAGCAGAATCTGCCTTTCTGGAGTAGATACAGGCCTGGATGTGCCACTGATTGGGTTTCCTCCACTGCCCAATGAGAACCCTTCTCATGGAGCCAGTGGGGATACTCCCCAGTCTCAATAGCAACACCTGGGAGACATGACAGCCCAGCTGAAAATCATGCTATACTTTGCCTAGCACCTACCTTGTAGGGTGCTACATCCACCCCACACCAAACTGAATCAGGTCCCTCTGACTCTGAGGCAGCTGCCTCCTATCAAAAACTCCGGCCAAAACTCAGGAGTATCCCACAAACCTGGAAAAGGGGGAAAAGGGAAAATGAATGTACAAATAAATTACGGTGGAAAACTATAGCTATACATACTCTGCTGTACAAATATACAAACACTTTAAGGTACATGGAAACAATGCACCCCGCACCAAACTAACTCGCTTGGTGGGGATTTCAAAGCAAACAAATATACATTCCCTAACTGACTGTCTCTAAGATGATCCCACCTGTAGAGAAATGGAAGCAAAAGTTAGTCAACTGTATACACTTTGGAAAATACAAGACTAACTGCCTAGACAGTTGAGTGGAAAGACCCTCCTTTTTGGGTGACCTTTCCACTCCCTTCCATGACTACCTCTGCTGACTAGTATCTTGACTCGCCGGGTCCTCTCCTTGGCAGTAAGAAGTCTGTACCCTAATACTAGCTAACTATGCAGAGTCCTTTGAAGAAGTGAGACACAGCGCCCTCTCTCTGTCTCTCAAAGTGCTTCTTGAAGGAAACAGGGCAGCCACAATGCTGAATGGCCTGCAATCCTGCTGAGCCAGGGAAGTAACACAGGGGTCCTTCAGGGCTCCCCCCACCAAAGTTCCTGGATACACTTGAATCTGCAACAAACTGTGTCTTCACCTTGTCTGAACTGTGGAAGGTTTCCCACACAGTATTTATAATCCACAAAAACCCTGGCCCGATGGCCCAAGGGGTCTAGCATAGCAACAGTCTTCCAAGACCCTGGCCCGATGGCCCAAGGGGTCTACATTGAAACTTGAACGTCTTCAACAAACTTGTAAATTCAGCATTACATTTTATTTGAAACAGCTCCTTGGTCAGTTGTGATGGCCAGCCGGCCAAATATGCAGTTTTTAAGTTCTTTAAATTAGTAATTTGTTCCACTTAGATATAGTAATCAGGGTGGGGGACCCGAACATAGGTGCCTTGTTCATCTTTAACCCTGATGGACCAGGCCTGACCTGACCCATCTGGGCGGCGGACCTCCACCCTATCAATATAAATGGAGCGCCCAAAGTTCCACTGGGCTTTTACAGCATTAAACTTCTCTTAAAGGTTTTCTTCCAGGAATCCCTGTATGGCTTGGGAACAAACAGGAAATCCCATATAATCTTGTTGCACCAGAAGTCTCTGAACTTTTCCACGAGCAACATGACCTCTCTAGGTGCATACGGATAATCGTATCCATATTCAAGTGCCACCTTTTTCTGTAGCCACCTCTGCATCCGGGACAGCCGGGGAAGAGTTCTCCTGTTACCCCTCCCTGGTGGAGAAAATGGAGTGGATCATACTTTCATAGGCTGCATTCTGATCCTTTGCTATGGCAATATTTCCTGGAGGGGTGAGGTCTGGAATCCTGTCAACATAAGTACCACAAAACCCCAGTTTCTGAGCTAAGTCCCCTCTCTCTAAGGCTTCCTTGGCCATCTTATCAATGGTCACTGCTGCTTCAGGACCTGGGGAGCTGCTCCCAGCTTCTGACCCCCAGTCCTACTCTGTTTCATCCACTGACCCCCAATCATCGATCCCCTCCTCTATCAATCCGTATTTGTATTTGAAAGATGGGGACACGATGGGTACAAGGCCTGTTTCTTCCTCACCACTAGTGCTGGTGGGTGAGGCTTGGGTAGCTGCAGGCTTTTCAGGCTGCACAATACCAATTGGGGCGGATCCTGCCATTACTGCTGGGGTAGATACGTCCTCCACCCTCGGGTCACCGGTGCTGGCATGTATCCCCTCCCTAGGGAGCTCAGCGACCGAGTCCCCCTAACACACATTGAAGGCCTGCTGGTTGCTGGCATGGCCTCCAGCTGCATCATCAGACGCAACATGCCCCTCCCGCCTCCGTGGAGGAACTTGGATTCAGTCCCGGTCACCTCCTGAGTGAGGCCTGACTCCCACGTGACATATAGCTTTTTGGGTCGGCCCTCACTCTTTTCTGCCCGGAGCAGCAGATACCCACACTGCCCGAATTGGACCCACGCTTGCACCTCTAGCGTTACAGTGGCACATTGAGGACATACCGCTCCTAAGAACTCCCAGCCGCCTCCTGTGCACAGCTCGAGTCCGCCTTCGGGCACCATCCGGATGCCTGTATCCCATACTAGGGATGGATCGGGCTGGTGGATCTGCTCATGGGTCTGCCTGGCAGATTCTTTACCCATGGTGGCAGTGATAGTGGGTACACTCTTTGGCTGTTTCTCACAAACGCCATGCTCCTCTCTCCTACATGTGTCTCCAGCACAGCCACACCTGAAGGAGGGGGTATTAGTAGGGTCCCCTTGGTCACTCCTGATTGGCTGAATGTTCCCGCTGTCTCCACCCTTTCGCCATTATGGGCGATGACTCCTCCTGCTAGGCAGGTCTGCATGTGGCACGCTTTGCCACGCAGTGCTGTAACTCTTCCCCTGCCATGCTCCTTTACTTTAGCCCACAAAGAAATAGCTGCTAACCGGATCATGTCACTTGCCAGACATGCATCCACTCTTCTCAATTGCACTAGGGCCACAACTGCACCTTCCTTCACTGAAGCAAGCTGTCCCTCCTTGCTTGGCAAGAGCAATATCCCGCTGTCTGTCGCACGGTTGATAGTTCTCTTCCTAGCCACACATGTGCAATTCACATCTTCCATACTGTCTCAGAGGCTAGCCCCACTGCCCCTCCCGACATGGCCGACTATGATCCTCACAGTATCGGTGCAATTACTATATAGAATAAATGTCCCGCTGTCAAATGCACGGTCAACATCAGTCCACAAAGCATGTACACACACCCGGCCCGTGGCACCTCTCTTCCCGTGCCCCTGGCCTCCATCTTCACCGTCCCCACTGGGACCACCGGCATCCTATTCTCTGTCCCCACTGGGACCCCTGTTGCCATCTTCACCATACTCACTGGGACCTCTTCCTGTTAAGCAGTTGCAGCATTTATGCACTTTTACACTTTTTCCCCCTGCTCTCCATTTTCTGACAGCACAGTATATATCATAGTCCATAGCAAAGGTTCTCATTATGTTGCAGGCTTTACTTGAACATTTGCATTGCCACAAGCAACCTTTCATATGTACTTCTAGCTTCATCCCACTCTTCTGCCTCCCGCAGATCCGGCCTCACACTTGGCTTGATACTTGAACAACAGTTATGGGCACAAAAATTTAATTTTCCGACTTTTGCCCTCCCTAGTGACACTACTGGCTAATGTAACCTCTACATAGACATTGAGCATATACTTGGTCATATGTAAATGTTTCTGTTCTTGTGTATGAACAGATCTCCAGAAGTAGCTAAAGTGATAGACAGATTCTTTCAGCGGGCATAGACAAATGTACAGGCCAGAGCCCACTTTATCACAGCTGTTCTAATGGTGTGGTATGGTAGTTACTGAGCCTTGCATTTTGTCTACTGTATACTGAAGGGACTATACTCTGCCTATTTCTATATGGATGATGATGGACATCTTTTTAGAACGTGTGAGCATATGAGTTTTCCCACCCCTGCCAGTTTCCTGATTTTATTAGTTAACATAGATTTCACAGGAAATAAACAAACTTGAAGATGATATTTCTGCAAATGTTAATTAATAAATAATTCATACAGATTCTGCTTAACAGGCTGACAAAATTAAAGTGGCACTAAACTCTGTTTTTAAAAAATATATTCAAATATGTACAGTCTTCTTAAAGAGGTTTTAAACCCAATAACATTTTTTTTTTTTTCTTCAACCTGAAAGAGAAACACATATTGAGCTAGTATGCAACGCATACTAGCTCATTATGAAATACTTACCTTAGAATGAGCCCCCGCCGTGCCGCCCACTTACCTGTATGACGGGCGACATGTCCAGTCACCCGTCTTCTGGGATCGCGGCATCCGGCTATCTGATTGGCCGGAGCCGCGGTGACGTCACTCCCGCGCGGGAGCTGACAGTCACGGCACGGGACTCTGAAGGAACGGCACCAGCGACCGTTCCTTCAGAGCGCATGCACCAGTGATGTCACTGGCTGCATGTAAGTTAAATATCTCCTAAACGGTACATGTTTAGGAGATATTTACAGTACCTATAGGTAAGCCTTATCATAGGCTTACCTATAGGTAAAAGTTGCAGAGGAGGGTTTACTTCCTCTTTAATTCAAAAAGTATCTTTTTTTTGCTCTCAGTCTCCTACAATTTTCACATTCTTTTATTGTTGCTGCTGTGACCGACTGCCTTTTGGAGGTGGCTATATTCATTCTCCATGGCCCTATGATAGGTAGGAACGTAGCCACCCTCTCTTGCTTGGTCCCTAAATAGACTAGGCACTCTGGACTATGGAATGTGTAGTGTGAAAAGTGAGGGAGGAAAAAAGAGGTTCAGGAGCTCACAGAAGACATTAACCACTTACCAGGGGAGGACTGGGCCAGAGGGCAGGGGGGCAATTGCCCCCTGAGCCTGCTCTGATGCCCCATAAAAAGGCTGCACCACTTTTGCAAACATGCCTAAAGGATTCCTGGTGAAGAGAAGTAAAAAGTCCTTACTGCTGACCTACTGAGTGTGGGATGAAGACAAGGACAGAGCGCAGGCACCCCCCCCCTCCCCCAGCATGGGTGGTGTAAACTGTGTCTGAGCAGAGGCCAGTTCCATGCCCCACTGGAGACTCTCCTCCCCTGGCCAGCCCAGACTGTGCTTTCGCACCTCTCCCCAATCAGCCTCTGCTGGCCAGGTTGGGAACCCGGATTCGACTTGTGAGTAGAGAGTACCTGGAGCAGAGCTCAGCATGGAATGGGGGTCAGGAGGAGGCCGGGAAGAGGGAGAGTGGGAGGGGGGGCTGCTTCGCTGCACAATGGGCTTCTGGTTTGTACTTGTCCCCTGGGCCGAAATTTGCCAGTCAGCCCCTGCCACTTACCGACTGTAAAACATAGATATACAGCGGCAAGGCGTCTCGTCTGTGCCAGATCACGTACCTAGTATGTGAGCTGAAACTTCTGGGTAAGGGGCACGCACATGTGAAGCCAAGGACCGAGCCGTGCTGTGATTAAACACAGCAGATGATGATAACCGGGTGCCAGTCAATGGATTACCGGCACGAATTTACACAGGACAGAGCCGTGCCTATGTAAACAAGGCAGAACCTGTCCTTTCAGCAGGGAAGTAATGGAGTTTCTTTCCCCGCAAAGCAGGAAATAAAATCTATTACTTCCCCCCTACACCAAAACACAGGATTTTTTTTACCAAAAATATTCAGCAGAATACACATTGGCCAAAATTGATCAATAAATTCAATTTTTTACAATTGTTTATTGGATATGTTCTATAGCATCCCAAAAAGTGCCACTTAGTGTCAGATTTCTCCGCCGCAGTCCCGCTAAAGATCAATATACACTCATTAGGATTTTTGCTACTAAAAATATGTAGCAGAAAACATATTGGCCTAAATTGATGAAAACATTTTCATTTTTTTGTTGGGAATGTTTTATAGCAGAAAGTAAAAAAATAATGCTTTTTGTTTTAAAGATTGTTGGTCTTTTTTTGTTTATAGCGCAAAAAATAATAAACGCAGTGGTGATCAAATAACACCAAAAGAAAGCTCTATTTGTGAGTAAAAAAAGGACATACATTTTGATTGAGTACAGTGTTGCATGGCAGTGCAATTTTTAGTAAAGTAATGCAGTGCCATATGGCAACAAATGGCCTGGTCACGAAGGGGGGTAAATCTTCCTGAGGTCAAGTGGTTAAAGAGAGGCAGAAAAACACATTAAGAAAGGATTTCAGGAAAAATAGATAACAGGGTCATGTATGGAATAATTTTGGGGAATAAGGATATTATTTTATTTGGTCTCACTTTAAATATAAAGCAGTATTAAACCCAAGACCCAAAACCCAAAATGTAATATACAGTAAACAAAAGTTGTATGAGAGTAAACACTAAACACTGGATGAAGGAGCACAGAGTGCACATTTGGACAGCAGCATCATCATTCTGGGAAAAGGGGGGGGGGGTGTTAGATAAACTAGCAGATTTGAATACACTAACAAATTGAAGCCAAAGTCCAGCTAATACTTTATGAGTAGTTATATCAACAGTTTCTTCCTTTTGGGATAAAGGATTTGCAAAAATAAATAAAAGCTGATCATTATAAGCACCCCTGTCAGTGTTAAATGGTCTATCTCATCCCTATAACTGCAAGAGAGCTTGTTCTTTTGAAAAACAACAGACTTACTGGCCAGATTGCCAGATGAAAACAGAAGAAAGAAGGTAAACAAAATAAATAACCTAGTGTTACTTTTTTGTAAGGGCCCATGTGCTTGACTTGTCTTTATCCAAGTAGTTCACTTTTCAGAGGCATTTGTCAGGCAGCTTGGATGCAATATGTAACCTCCTGGATGCCTGTGTTAACCCTTAAAAGGCCACAGCACCACCTTGCATGCATTACTGCATTACACACAGTTGCGGGACAGTAGCAGAGCAGCCCCATCTACTTAAATAGGTAGCATTTGGTGGCAGTCCTGCCATCTACAACCATTGTGCACGCTTACCTTAAATGATTTAGTAATTTATTATATTTGACAGTTATAGGACTCTTAGCCCAGAAACATTAGAATCACATTTAGTTAACTTCCCTAGGTTTAAAGGTCAAACCGAGGTCTACACTGAACATATATTTTACTTATTTTACTACACTTTTCTTGCTTATGGGACAAACATTGCCACTTCTTCTCCTAAAACATGAATTAAACCCAAGAACAAAAACTTAAAGTGATATTAAACACACACTGTTTAGTTTACATTGTCCCTTTTATTTCTGTATATGAATGATGGCACTGTAATTAAATTATTTAAAAAAAACATCTAATTACCATTTTCCTAATTGATATACAGCTGTCACCCAGATCTTTCCTAGCTTGTCTGCAGGGAAACCTAATCAGAAGGAACATCTAGTCCTCTGCTATTGGTCACATGTTTAAAAAAGAAAAAAAAAATGCATTTGGAATACAGAGCAAAAATAAATAATTAATATCAATAAACTGTTTGAAATTAACATAAAAGTATGATGTATGTTTGAAATCCCATCTTCGTTATTATTTAACATGATGTGGGCAGTTTTCACGCCCCCCCCCCCCCCCCAGCCTGTGCCTTAGAATAAAAGGGAGGTGAAGCATCCATTAATCTACATGTAATAGTCTGCTCTTATTATGTTTAGCTGGTTAGTGTGAATGGAGGAGGAGGGAGGGAGTGAACTGTCATGTACCACTGTATATACGCCCACATATGATATTCTATAGTCATATGGGCAGCTCAGATGTGATAGGGAGGAAATGCTCAGCATATAAATCTCACTGAAAACTGAGCATGTGTAGAGCTGCCAACACTGCTCTGCAAAATCCCTAACTGAATTGGAAACAAGGACAGAAGGGGAAGACAAAGAGCAGCAGGATCGACCAGGTTTTTTTTCTACAAAGTACAGAAACGAATCTGATAGTGACTGAGTGAGTATGAACAGCATGTAATAGAGCATTTATTGATAGTTTTATAATGTGGGTCCAGTGACACTTTAATATATTGCAGTTTACCCATCCTTAAGGCTGGGTTCTTACTTGCTGCAGCCGCGGGTCACAGCATGGGGTCCGGTGCGTCTCTGTTCACAGTTTCAGGAACGAATCAGGTTAGAATTTTTGCCTGAATTCGCACCTGAAACGGAGCCAAAGACACACAGGACTCTTCTGCATTTCCGACCATGGCTACCCCAGAGCTGTGTGAATCGGCTCCATTGAGAGCCAGTCACACTCTCCTGTCATACGGATTGGATGCGAGAAACCCATATCCGATTTGCATCAGTGTGAACCCAGCTTAAATGTGGTAACTACATTTTTTTAGGCTCAGAACATTTTAGGACAAGTACAGAAAATACCAGCTGATCTTGCCACAATGCAGTGTGGTTGTCACTTCCTGCGAGCTGAACTGAAAGCATAAAACAATGTTATCTTCCTTCCGTAACCTAGTAATCTTCCGACTGTAGAAATACATTAGCAGGTGCAAATAGTAAAAAAAACTTTCCAATAAAGGAAAACGAATGCAGCCACCACACATATGGATTGGCAAGTTCTTTAGATACACTTTAAATAATATCCTAAGGCTTTGGTGTCTGGTGTCTCTTCTGATGGCTTTTAAAAGGTAACAAAAGTCCACACACTACATCCAGCCAGCATATCAGGTCAGTTGAAAATTACAGATATAATAACAGCAACAAGTAAAACGATCAGAAAATATTTATATTTATTAGAGTTGCTACATAAAGAGGAACGTCAACCTTATCTTAAAAAAATACAACAAATACACATTCAGAAATGTTTTGTAATGGTGGTCAACAAACAGATAGATAGTTTATGGATAATTGCAGACTTTCAATTCTTTGAAACATTTTTCTTTCTTTTCCTCTTCCTTGTTCTCACAGGGACCATTTTCACTAAGGGCAGAGGAATCTATCTCCATGTACTTCCTGGATTGCTGAGATTTCTTCCAGGGACATATGATGTAGCCTTCCTAAGAGACATCTGTGAGGCCCTGGTTACATCACCAGTGCCTCACTCTGCCAGAAAGTTTAAAAACCTGGAAGTGGAAACTGTTTATCTAATCAACGTAAAATTTTTCCATATTAGTATGCAGAGCTGTATGATGTGTGATTTTATTCTGTTTCCTTTTCCTGTTATTCTGTGAGGGGCAAGCACTCCTGAAAGTGGGAAGCTTTTTAACTGCTTGCCGACCAGCCGCTGTAGTTTTACTGCGGCAGGTCGGCTCTGTCCCGAGAAACGATGTACTAACTAGGCATGATGGGAATTGTAGTTCCTGAACAGCTGAAGGGCCACAGTTTGGACACCCCTGGCCTAGGCCATTTTTATGTAGATCAACAATTATTTTTTTCAGATCCTCAGGGAGTTCTTTGCCATGAGGTACCATGTTGAATTTCCAGTGACCAGTATGAGGGAGTGAGAGCGATAACACCAAATTTAACACACCTGCTCCCCATTCACACCTGAGACCTTATAACACTAATGAGTCACATGACACCGGTGAGGGAAAATGGCTAATTCGGCCCAATGGGGACATTTTCACTTAGGGGTGTACTCACTTTTGTACTCAGAACTCCAGAATTGTCACTATTTTTTTGTTAATAGCGCAAAAAAAATCGCAGAGGTGATCAAATACCACCAAAAGAAAGCACTATTTGTGGAAAAAAAAGAACATCAATTTTGTTTGGGTACAGCGTCGCACGACCGTGTACCTGTCATCATAGTACCCAAGTACCTGTCTCCAGCCCATCAAAGTACCCAAATACTTCTCTGCAGCCCATCGTAGTACCTGAGTACCTCTCTGTAGCCCATCAGAGTACCCAAGTACCCGAGTACCTATCTGCAGCCCAAAGTACCCGAGTACCTGTCTGCAGACCATCAGAGTACCCGAGTACATGTCTCCAGCCCAAGAATTGTGGTAAAAAAAAATAACAACTTCAAAAAACTCACCATGCCTCACGAATACCCTGAAATGTCTACTTTCCAAAAAGGGGTCATTTGGGGGGTATTTGTACTGTCCTGACATTTCAGGGCCTCAAGAAATTAGATAGGCCGTCGGTACATCAGGTGTGATTAGGTGTGATCAATTTTCAATGATTGGCACCATAGCTTGTAGACTCTATAACTTTCAGTCTATCACAAAGAGTAAATAATATCCACTGATTTGGGCTATGTTTACCAAAGATATGTAGCAGTATAAATTTTGGCCCAAATTTATGAAAAAAATTACTTATTTGCAAAATTTTATAATAGAAACTAAAACAAAATGTTTTTTTTTTTTAAAATTATCGCTTTTTTTTCACTTATATCGCAAAAAATAAATAAAAAAAACCCAGTGGTGATTAAATACCACCAAAAGAAAGTTCTATTTGTGTGAAAAAAATGATAAAAAATGTGATTGGGTACAGCATTGCATGACTGATTATTTATCATTCAAAGTGTGAGAGCGCTGAAAGCTGAATATTGGTCTAGGCAAGAAGGGGTGAAAGTGGCCTGTATTGAGGTGGTTAAAGAAGCTACCCTACCACAGTAACTAAATTAACTAAACAGCATCAGGGTTTCTGGAACTCCAGAAGTCTAAACATAGTATGTAGGTCGTAGGTCGGGTATGAGCACTTTTTATCTTTGGGAGTTTTGACTCTGTACACTGTTATCTGCATCAGAGACTCCTGTATGTCCTAAAAATATGACCCCCCACCCCCGCTCCTCTGCATCCAGGACACCATACATCATCTAAAAGGTACAGTGATCTTGTTCTCCTTTTACAAGTTGACGTGGGATTTTTTTGGAACTACTTACAGCTTCAGCCTTTATCTTTTTTTATCTTTACTGTGATAGAATTACTCTTCCCCAGAGGCAGATATGAATCATCAGCTTTTCACATAAAGGAGTAGAGGCACTGTGCTCTAGCCCTGGTCTCAGAGGAAAATTACCCAGATTCTCCTCCTTAGGAGACCTTGGCCTCACCCACTGCTCTGGCCATTCAAGCTACTCAAATGTGTAGAAAGATTTAAGTGGACATACTTCATAGACTGTCACCCACCAAATTCTCTATTGGATCACCCCAGTACATTTTAGTTCCACAATCAAATAGTTTCTGGGTTTTGATAGTGTTCTTTAGAGGTTCAGTTCCTGTTGAATAAGAAAAAACAAAAAATGTTCCCTGCGTTATTTTGCTGCTTTGGTGCCCAGTGGCCTATTTAAAGCCATACAAGCCTCTGGATTATTGCTGAGTGTTCATCAGCTACTTTTGCCTGTTACTTGATCCCGTGAACTTCTGCATCCTGACCTGGCTTGGTGACTTTGCTTGTTCCTGAACCCCTGTTGTTGACTCCGGCTTGTGACTCTGACCTTCCCTTCTGCCTGCTGTTCCGGTACCTCCACTGCCCTCTTCATATTGACTTTGGCCAGGCTTTGACTCTGCTCCTGGTTCCTGATTCTGCACTCCTGCTTCCCTGTTGTTGCTGACTCTTGCCTGTCTGACCACGTATTCAAGATCCTGCATCTGCTAGCTACCAGCCTGCCTGCTGCACTGTCTTCAGATTAACACTCAGATCTTCCACAGGCACCTGTGCCACTCTGTGCCCTATCATCCCCAGGGAAAACAGGACAAGAGGTGTAAGCAGCAGCCATCCTCTTGTGTGGGTTTTATGTAGCTGGTGACCGGCTTCAAAGTGAAAGAGATGTGGCAGCTCCATAGCTGCCCAATAACTATCACAGAGCCGGAAGTGCTGTGCCTCCCCCCTCCTGTCAGAGGCCCCCCTCCTCTCATGGTTTCTGGGCTCTCTTGCCCTTAACAGGGAACACAGCCACCGGCTGGGGAGAGAGATTGATGTGAGAGAGTTATGTCACTTCCGGTTTAGATGCACCCTTTCCTGGCTAGTACAGCCAGGGCACACATCTAACTAAGCCGATCTGTGCTTGGTTAGATGGTATGCATGGCAGGGGAGACATTGGGGTCTATTAGACCCCTAATGTACCCACAAATAGTACCTATCACCTGCCCAATGCTATCACAAAGGGGTTTACAGTGGGGATCGAAACTTTGGGCACCCCAGGTAAAAATTTGTATTAATGTGCATAAAGAAGCCAAGGAAAGATGGAAAATCTCCAAAAGGCATCAGATTACAGATTAGACATTCTTATAATATGTCAACAAAAGTTAGATTTTATTTCCATCATTGACGCTTTCAAAATTACAGAAAACAAAAAAATGGCGTCTGCAAAAGTTTTGGCACCCTGCAGAATTTATAGCATGCACTGCCCCCTTTGCAAGGCTGAGACCTGCCAGTGTCATGGATTGTTCTCAATCACCTTCTGGGAAGACCAGGTGATGTCAATCCCAAAGGTTTTAAATGCCCAAACATCTGACCTTGCCCCAACAATCAGCACCATGGGATCTTCTAAGCAGTTGTCTAGAAATCTGAAACTGAAAATAGTTGACGCTCACAAAGCTGGAGAAGGCTATAAGAAGATAGCAAAGCATTTTCAGATGTCAATATCCTCTGTTCGGAATGTAATTAAGAAATGGCAGTCATCAGGAACAGTGGAAGTTAAAGCAAGATCTGGAAGACCAAGAAAAATATCAGACAGAACAGCTCGCAGGATTGAGAGAAAAACAATTCAAAACCCACGTTTGACTGCACGATCCCTCCAGAAAGATCTGGCAGACACTGGAGTTGTGGTACACTATTCCACTATAAAGAGATACTTGTACAAATATGATCTTCATGGAAGAGTCATCAGAAGAAAACCTCTTCTACGTCCTCACCACAAAAATCAGCGTTTGAACTTTGCAAATGAACAAGCCTGATGCATTTTGGAAACAAGTTCTGTGGACCGATGAGGTTAAAATTGAACTTTTTGGCCGGAATGAGCAAAGGTACGTTTGGAGAAGAAGGGGCACAGAATTTAATGAAAAGAACATCTGTCCAACTGTTAAGCATGGAGGTGGATCAATCATGCTTTGGGGATGTGTTGCAGCCAGTGGCACAGGGAACATCTCACGAGTCGAAGGATAAATGGATTCAATAAAATTTCAGCAAATTTTGGATGGTAACTTGATGCCATCTGTGAAAAAGCTGAAGTTAAAGAGAGGATGGCTTCTACAAATGGATAATGATCCTAAACACACCTCGAAATCCACGGGGGATTACATCAAGAGGCGTAAACTGAAGGTTTTGCTATGGCCTTCACAATCTCCTGACCTCAACATAATTGAAAATCTAAGGATAGACCTTAAAAGAGCAGTGCGTGACAGACAGCCCAGAAATCTCAAAGAACTAAGGAAGAATGGGCAAAGATACCTCAAACAAGAATTGAAAGACTCTTGGCTGGCTACAAAAAGCGTTTACAAGCTGTGATACTTGCCAAAGGGGGCAGTACAAGATATTAACTCTGCAGGGTGCCCAAACTTTTGCAGACGCAATTTTTTTCGTTTTCTGTTATTTTGAAAGTAAGTGTAAATGATGGAAATAAAATCTAACTTTTGTTGACATATTATAAGAATGTGTAATCTGTAATTTGATGCCTTTTAGAGATTTTTCCATCTTTTCTTGGCTTCTTTATGCACATTAATACAAATTTTTACCTGGGGTGCCCAAACTTTCGATCCCCACTGTATTAACCCCTTGTGATAGAAATCAAGTGATAAAAAATGTTAACAAAATAAAATTATAATAAAATATATCAAATTAAAAAAAGTGCTGAAACCCCCGTTGCCCCGCATACATGCGCAAACGCAAGCCCAGGGCGTGCACGTGCATGTAAAACACAGATGACATATTGCCAGGAACGTCAGAGTGAAAACAATAATTCTAACACAAGAACTCCTAGTTAACTCTAAATTGATGAGCTGTAAAGGCTTTAAAAGTGTCACCTATGGAGATTTTTGGGCACCATAGTTTTTGACGATATCACGGGCGCATGCAATTTTAAGACAGGAATGTTTGGTATCTATTTACTCGATGCAACCTCATCTTTTATGTTTTAACCAAAAATGTGTATTATATTGTGTAGTTTTGCATCAAATTCATTTTATTATATTTTTTCCTGAAAAATTGTGTTTAATAAACAGTTGCGCAAATATCATCTGAAACAACAATTTGCAACTATCACCTTTTTTTTTACAGGGCCTCTGTTTCAGAAAATATATAATGTTCTGGCAGTTTAAATATTTTTATTGACAAAAATTAAGATTATTACATGTATGCAACCAATAAAAAAAAAAAATATGCTCTGGAGCCGAACTGGAAAATCAAAAAATATAAGTAAAAAACGGAAATAAATATTAAAAATGTCCTCCAATATCTCATACAAACATACTTGCTGTTTTAAATGTACGTTTATATTTATGCAGTCCCAAAATGTAGTCTTAATTTTTTTATCTAACACGCATAATTGTCCCAAATAAAGTGCTCAAAAGTGTGAAATATTGTGTCTGTGTATTTATATTTGTGAATTATCACCTTTATGCGTGCCAACACCAATCACACTCTATCTGCTCACCTCCACAGAGGGACCTACGAAGGAAATACGGTAGGTCATACAGCTCCTTGCCCTTTAAACTGGACTATGTCTCTCCACAGCTCCCTCCAGATGTATAGGCAGCTTCCTCCTCCTCGGATATAGCTTAAAAATTTTCTCATACCCAACCCACTCCTCCTTGGTCAGTATCACTCAGAAAGAATTATAAAAAAATCATCCAATAGTATTTTAAAGTTTCCAAACTTTATTGGACACAAAAGAATTAAAACCCAAAGAAATACTCTCACATAATAGAGTGCACACTAATCCTGTGCAATGGAAACAATAGCTGTCTTAAAAGATCATTGCCCCCTTAAGAAATATCCTCAGCATAACATCCACAATAGGAACTTGCCAACTTCTGGTTTCAGGGTGTAGTGTGATGACGTCATGTGGCTCCTCCCCCACCTAAAATCCTGTCAGAATCACATTGCACTAGTGTAAACCAAAAAATAAACACAAGGGGGCACCAGTTAAATGCAGCATCATTGGGTTAATTACAATTAAAAAGCCAAATGCCAACTCACAGCAATATAAAATCAAAGAGCTTATCTTTAGCCATGTCACATTGGATAGAAGCCATCCACTGAAAGACACGCTTGTGACAGCAAACAGTGTGTTGTCAGTGAGGGAACCAAGTCCAATTTTCCAGGAAATGAGGAGAGCCACTGTGGGATACAGGGCAGGATGTGACGTCACACTTGGTGCGGGTTGGTTGCTATGGTAACGTGTTTCAGAACTCTTATTACCTCCTTTCTCAAACCATTCAAACTAATAGGAGTGACCCCATTTTGGAACGCAAACACTCCAAGGTACAGTAAGTCTTTTAACCACTTTAAGACCGGAAGGATTTTCCCCTTTAACCACTTTACCACTGAGCCTATTTTTGACACTTTTTTTTTACAAGTTTAAATCAGTATTTTTTGCTAGAAAACTACTTAAAACCCCCAAATATTATATATATATATATATATATATATATTTTTTTTTTTTAGCAAAGACTCTGGAGAATAAAATAGCGGTCATTGCAATATTTTTAGTCACGTGGTATTTGCGCAGCGGTCTTTCAAACGCCATTTTTTGGGGAAAAATTACAAAAAATCATATTTCACTGCATTTAAAAAAACTAAACAGTAAAGTTAGCCCATTTTTTGTATATTGTGAAAGATGATGTCACGCCAAGTAAATAGATACCCAACATGTTATGGTTTAAAATTGCGCACACCCACGGAATGGCGACAAACTACGGTCAATAAAAATCTCCATAGGCGACGCTTTACATTTTTTTATCGGTTACCAGTTTAGAGTTAGAGTATAGTTTTTTTTTTTTAATTATTGCTCATGCTCTGGTGATCGCGGCGATACCTCACATGTGTGGTTTGAACAGCGATTTCATTTGCGATGCGATTTCCATATACGTTTTCTTTTGTGCGCGAGCTAACGACGACGGGGCTACATTTTTTTTCCCTATTTATTTATTTATTTTTTTTATTTTAACACAAGTTTTTAAAAAAAAAATCTGATCACTTTTATTGCTGTCACAAGCAATGTAAACATCCCTTGTGACAGCAATATGCAGTGACAGGTACTCTTTATGGAGGGATCGAGGGTCTAAAAGACCCTCGATCCCTCCACTACACTTCGAGGTATTCAAAATGCCAAAAATGGCATTTTTGAATAAATTCACTTTTTGAATCTGCCGCCTTTAGCAGCAGAGTAACTCGGACGTGACGTCATGGATGCCGCCTCCGGGTTACGTCATCGGAGACCCGATTGAAGCCACTTCCGGCTTTAATCGGGACTCCATACAGCCGGCGGACATGCCGTCTGGGTGCTCGGGTCTCCCGGTGGAGACGGGGATGGGAGACCCGGGCAAAGCCGCGGAAGGCAGCGGGAAAGGGGGGAAGTCCACTCCCACTCGCCGAGGTAACGATCGAGCGGCTCCCGAGCCACATCGGTCGTTACCGCCGGAAAGCCAACCACTGGCTCTAAAAAAGGTACTGGGGTAATGCCTCTAGTTAGAGGCATCACCCCGGTACAACCACACAAAGTCAGCCGACGTAGGTCTAGTGGTTAATGACCAGGCCCTATTTTGTGATTCGACACTGCGTTACTTTAATGGACTATTGCGCGGTCGTGTGGATGATATGTATATTTAGACTTATTTTATCCATTACAGATACTTATATACGTAGCACCGCTCATTTACGCATCACTTTACAAATATACTGTATATTACACATTCACATCCGTGTCTGCCCTCAAGGAGCTTACAATCTAAGGTCCCTAACTCACATTCATACATACACATACTAGGGCCAATTTAGATATGAGCCAATTAACCTACCAAAATGTCTTTTGGAGTGTGGGAGGAAACCCACACAGGCACAGGGAGAACATGCAAACTCCAGATGGGTAGTGCTGTGGTTGGCATTCAAATCAACAACCTCAGTGCTGCCAAATGGAAGTGTTGATCCCTTAGCCATTGTTCTGCCCAGAATTATAATTTTATGGCTGTATATGATGTATATGATGGACCCTATCTATTATAATAAATATAAATCATGATACAGTAACCTATATGTTCCCTCCTGTGAAAAGTTTTTTTGGCCCACTCATCTATCAATTCTTCATCTTCTGAGGTGCCTGCCTGATCATTCTTTGCAGAGTGACTTTTGAACCATGCCTTTTTTGACCCCACTGATCATATGTATTTAACAGCCATAACAAGGTTAGAAATAGTTCTTTATAGGTCAGTAAATCTTGGCTTCAAAGAGTTTCAATAGTCTAAGTTCAGAGCCATGTGTAATACCATCTCCATCATATTAATAGGACTTTATCATTTTAAAGGGCAGGCCCTTTACAGACACATTACTGTAAATTATAAAAAATAAATTTAACCTATTTTTAGTCACATTATACCATTCTTGTTAAGAAGATCAGAAAAGCTTTTATTTCAAATGAAATGTACTTCTATTCTTTTGCTTTAATCTTGATTTAAAGTTGATGTGATACCTAACCAAAGGACATTTATTTTACTAAAGCACTGTGCTTCGTAAACAATTTACTTTTTTTTTTTAAATACTTTTTTTTTATTCTTTGCTGTATCTCAGTGCTTCTGATATTCTTTCTGTGTACATGCATGCATTCCAGTAAAGATTTCATGGCATTTCAGGGTGAGCTTCCTAAAGATGACAAAAGTGCATCATGCCTATGTAATGCGTATTTAAACAGCCACTTGTAGTCTCAATAGGAAGTCCATTTAACAGTGTGACAATGCAGGAGCAAAACTAGGAGACAAGAGACAGAGCATTCTCAGCCTTTAACAGAAAGTGTCTGAACAAGGACATTCGTGGCTTGATGACCAGGTATCATTTTAATGAAAGCTGCAGCTTTAAAACTATTAAAAATCAATTTTGAAATCACATTAACATCTAAAAGCATATATGAGATTTTAGTGATTAAGTTAACATATCCTTTAAATACTCCTCACTACACTTCTGTGGTCAGTTATTTAGGGAATAGTGGCATCCCAAGTCATTTGGGGCACCATTAGTGTCACATCAAGTAGCATTTGGCTGTTGCTTCATCACTTCAGAATATCCTTTTTCTCCTATGCCTAATCATGTAAACCTCTTGTAAAACATTTGTTAATTGCATTCAGTGAACTCCTCATGTAGAACTCCTGTATGCAGCTGTAAGTCCATTTCTCTAGGAATTTGTTCACACCAGAATGTATTATTATTATACAGGATTTATATAGTGTCAACAGTTTGCGCAGCACTTTACAATATGAAGGAAGACAATACAGTTACAATACAATTCAATACAGGAGGAATTAGAGGTCCCTGCTCGTTAGAGCTTACAATCTAGATGGGAGGGTCAAGTGAAACAAAAGGCAGTAACTATGGGGGGTGAGCTGATGAAGAAAATGGAAGTATAGGTGTTAGGTGTGGGTAGGATAGGCTTCTCTGAAGAGGAGGGTTTTCATGGATCGTCTAAAAGCCAATAGTGTAGGATATAATTGGACAGATTGGGGTAAGGAGTTCCATAGGATTGGAGAGGCTCTGGAAAAGTCCAGGAGGCGAGCATGGGAGGAGGTGACGAGGGAGCTAGAGAGCAGGAGGTTTTGAGAAGAACGAAGAGAGCGATTAGGTTGGTATTTTGACTAGGCTAGTGATGTAGCTGGGGGCTAAATTGTGGATGGCTTTGTAAGTTGTTGTTAGTATTTTGAATTTAATTTGTTGGGTGAGTGGAAGCCAGTGGAAGGATTAGTAGCGGACACTGAGCGATTGGTAAGGTGGATGAGTCTGGTAGCAGCATTTCTGATGGATTGAAGAGGGGATAGCTTACGTAGAGGTAAGCCAATAAGAAGTAGTAGTCGAGGAGCGAGATGACCTTAGAGTGAACTAGGAACTTTGTTGTGTCATTGGTTAGAAAGGGGCGTATTTTGGAGATGTTGGGGAGGTTGAGGCAAGCTTTGGACAGTGACTGGATGTGGGGCTTGAAGGAGAGTTCAGAGTCCAGGACTACACCTTGGCGTGTGGGGATGGGATGATAGGTGTACCATCGATTTTGACAGAAAGATCAGGATAAAGGGCACCTGGTGGAGGAAAAATTATAAATTTGGTTTTGGACAGATTGAGATTGAGGAAGTGATGTGACACCCAGACTGATATATCTACTAGTAAATTAGTGATATGTGAGGAGACTGAGAGAGTGAGCTGGGGGTGGATAAATAGATTTGGCTATCTTCAGCATAGAGATGGTATTGGAATCCATTAGAGGCTATCAGCTGACCCAGAGAGGAGATGTAGATTGAAAAGAGGAGAGATCCAAGAACAGAACCTTGGGGGGCCCCAACAGAGAAAGGAGTTGGGGAAGATGCCAGAAGAGAAGGAGAGAGTGAAGATGTGGGTTAGAGAGTGTAGAATAGAGCCAGAGGGTGAATGTAGCATTTTCAAGGGAACAGGATCCAGAGGACAGGTGGTTACCTGGACATTAGCAAGTAGTTAGCAAGTAGTTTAGCAAGCTCGTCTATAGTGGTGGGGTTGAATGAGGGAAGTAGTGATTGTGCCTGTGGACATGAAGTGTAAAGCATGGAAGGTATCTGAACAGCAGTAGTCTCCTTACAAATTGTATCAATCTTCTGTTTGAAGTGATTTGCAAGCTCCTGGGCAGTGAATTAGTGGATGGAGGCAGTGGATGGAGGCAGTGGAGGACGAAGTAGAGAGTTGAAGATAGAGAAGAGTTGTCGGGGATGGGATGATAAGTTGTTAATGAGAGTGATAAAATGGAGGACAGATTTATATTGGTTGAAATCTTTCTCAGACCTAGTCTTACGCCATAGGTGCTCATGAGCACGGCTATACTTTTTCAGACTTCTAGTGTAATCTGCTTGATAAGGTTGAAGGGGTTGGTGCCTTATTCTATGTGTAGTGAGGGGGGACAGTGTGTCCAGGGAGGATAAAAGTGAAGCATTTTAGACAGAAGTGGCTAGGTTGGTGCAGGACAGGGGTGAGATTTTGTCATAGAGGTAGTCTGTAGCAGAGTAGAGAAGAGAAGATAAAGGTTGAGATGGCGTAGGTTTCTATGGATAACTGTAAGGCAGTTGGAGAGAGAGGAGGTGGAGGAGAGGAGAAGAGTGAAACTAATAGGGTAGTGATCAGAGAGAGGGAAAGGATAGTTGGAGAGGTTGCACGGAGTGCATAGGTTGGAGAAAACAAGGTCAAGGATATTGCCTTCAGAGTGAGTAGAAGCATGTATCCATTGCTCCAGGTCGAAGGAGGAGGTTAGACTGAGAAGTTTGTAAGTGGCAGGAGTGTTAGTATTAATAGGAATGTCGAAGTCGACAAGAATGATTGTGGGGATTTCAGAAGAGAGAAAGTAGGGTAGCCAGGCAGAGAAGTCGTCAAGAAAGGTGGATACTGGTTCAGGGGGGCGGCAGATCACAGCTGTCCTTAGAGAAACTTGAGAGAAAAGACGAATGCAGTGTGCCTCAAATGAGGAGAATGACAGAGAGGGAGGTGGGTGAAGTACCTGAAAGGTGTTATGTGGGGCTAGAAGGATGCCGATACCCCCTCCCTTGCATCCACTGGGTCTGGGGGAGTGAGTCCAGAGAAGACCACCTTGGGATAGGGCAGCAGAAGATGCAGTGTCGGATTCATGAAGCCAGGTTTCGGTAATGGCGAGTAGATTAAATGAGTTAGCGATAAAGAGGTCATGGAGAGAGGTGAGTTTATTACAGACAGAGCGGACATTCCAAAGGGCGCAAGAGAAAGGGAGTCTGGTCTTGGGAAGAAGAGAAATGGGAACTAAATTGTGTTGATTGCAGCTGCAGTCAGAGAGTGCAGGGTAATGGGTGTATTGAGTACAGTAAAATGATGGAGGCCCAGGGTTTGAGGATATATCTCCAGAGGTTAGGAGAAGCAGAAAGATGAGAGAGATAATATGAGCGTGTGATTTATATGAAGAGACATGCCCCAGTGTTATGGAGATTTTGTTTGCGTGTGGATTTAGAATATAAGTGAGGGTGATATATATAAGCTGTATCTGTTCATGTTTCAAAATTATTGTATTATCCAGCCTCAAAATGGTTGGAACATCGATAACAAAAACCTTATGTTAATATTACATAAAAGAAAGAGAAGGGGCATAAATGCATGGATCAAGTCTGCCTAAATGTAAAATGCATGATTGTCACCCAGCAGACTACTTTATTTAATAACTGCCAGTTGGCCTGTTGCAGTTTGATTTTCCTGACTTGTAGCTACAATCCTCCCAGGAACAGTACATGCATAGTGCATAGTGCATAAGCTTTTAGATTCAGCCAGTTTGCGCTCATTTGTTTATGTTAGGATAATTTATACTGTATGTCAGCAGGTACCTTTTTTATTTCTTTATCTTCACTCCAGCCACCACAAGTGCTACTTTACTTACTACCTCCCTATAACTGACATTCACATATCTTCCTTTCACCACTGACTGTGCCTTCACACTGTACTCCATTTCTTTACCCTGTAAACTATCTGTTGACCCTTGCATGTCTGCATTCTTGCACCCATCCAAGTTTCAAGCAGCAATATAACATATGTTTGTGTGCTGTATACAGAATATCACGGTCACAAGTGCTTTTAGTTTATGGTAATGCTTATGGACACCATTGTCATTTACCTAACAGCAACAAGTGAATGTAACATTTCAAAACAGGAATGGAATAATGACGCTAAACTGTATTCAAATCTAAGGACCTTTACTTGGAAAATGATTTTCATATTCCATATAAGAGTGCGTATGTAAAGCATTTTTGCCACACCCACAATTCACCATAGTGCATGCCTCAATATTGTCCTTCCGGTGGTCAAGGGATAGGTCCTCTCAGTTATGCAGTACAGGGCCCAATGAGGTCTAATGGCAACCCTGCCCAGCAGTCCATCTCTGAAGAGACAGTTTTTTGAGGCACCACAATCACCAGTTGTTACCCCAGGTTTACAAGGAGTTGTTTTAAACCTTACTGATGCACTGCACCCTCACAGGCCTTGGCTCTTTAGAGCTACTACAGCTGCAAAGACCTTTCTAGTACACGTGCTGTTTGAGACATTTCAATATGTGAATGGGAAACACCTTGTACGGTCCTCACCTGAGAGTGTCAACATTTTTCCATTTTTAGAGGGAATTTGTAAATTGATTATTTTTTTCCCACTGTGGATACACCAGTGACCCACCTTAACAGGAATACTACTAGACTAGTTGGGGGTAAGCTTACCTCTCAGGACTCCACTGACAGGCAGTGCCTCCTTAAATCCCGGTTTGCATTGACTGTTCTTGCCTTTTTCTGTGTTGTTGGTGACTTTCCCCTTTCAAACCATGTCAGAAACAGTGGATTTCCTCAAGAGAAATCCCTCCATCTCCGGGGTTCCTATTTCAAGCAATGGTTGGAACATATGTCTGGAGCCTTGTGCTTTAGTTGATTGGTTGTTACAATTATCTAAACTCGTGCCTGATGTCTGTACAGATGCACAGATAACTCTGGCTGTTTGGCTGGGATGTTCATGTTTTATCCAAGGATTATCTGACTCAATTAACATTCAAAGGGCTGTTTCCTCTCCAGTCCTGCTCTTTACACTGTGATTGCATCAGGGGGCCACAGTGTGCTCCTGCCTAAATGAATAAGATCTGAGTGGGGGTGGTTTGTAATCTTACTCTGCAGTATTTTGGTAATGAGGATACTTATTTTATCCTAAAGGCTAGTCTCATGTGTCTGTAATGTTTTTCAGTTGCCCTTCACTATCTTGGTTTCTTATATTTCTTGGGGCACCTTGTTCTTTACCAAGCTGGGACTTGCCTTTTGGAGGTGTACCCCACACAGACTAGCTACATCAGGAGAAACTTACAGTATATCCTTGGGTAATATTGATCCCTCATGGTACATAGTGCAAAGGGACTTCCTGACCTACTGCATTGATTGGAACCAGTTCTCGCTGTTCTCTTCCTAAGAATGGCCTGGCCTCTCAGTGCCTTTTGGAGGTGCCTGTTATTTCTCGGAGAACTGGCACTTATGTCTGCCCTTTTCTGGCGTCCTCAATGCCTGAAGACTGTCAGCTTATTGAACCCTTGCAATCAAAACCCTTCTGAAGGGCCTAACACCTGCAATCTTCAAGCAGATAGGGGCTCACAGATGGCTCTCATTGGTAGTGACTGTCACGTGCAAGTGAAGCTATTCAGCTTAAACTCTTGCTAAAAAGGTCTACACCCTTTATATCATTGGACCTTTTATCAGTCAGGGAACTCATTCCTTTTCGTCAACCATAGTATGTAGCATGCTGAAGGGATCTCCTCTCAGCATGGTCTCTCCTTATCTAGTTTGATATCAGTCCTTCTCAGCCCCTCATCTATTAACCTGGACCTAGACTCTGGGTGAGATATCTAGACTGTTTGTACTGGGGAGAATCCCTTGCTGTCCCCATGCCTAAGGCCTAAGGCTTCAGTCAGGCCATTCCACTATGAGTCAGCTTCCTGAGTTGAACTCTGTTGGGTATCACCTAGGTGTTTCAAGACCTTTACCACTGGGAAGGTATAGGAGTCATTACTGTGATAGGACAAGTGGCCTAGTCCCTACACTGGACATAACTACTACTACTCTCGACTGCACTATCTACCATAGAGATAGCACATTACCATCTGGCTCTCCTCAGCCATCGATCTCAGCAACAAGGAGAACTTTTTTTTGTACCTGGGTGGCTTCACATCTCCTGCATTGCTGGAGAACTCTCTTGCCCATAGATTATCAGCATGCACAAAATGTGGGGTTCCTGCTGAAAGTACCTCCTGTTGGAGACAAAGTATGTCTGGATGCATACACAGAACTTGATCACTTGGAGATAGGTCCTCCTTCTGTGGCTGAGGTGCAGCCTCTTCAGGAAGTCTGCCAGATTCCTTCCATCCTCAGTTCTGCCCTTAATCAAGTGACTGTCCTTACGAGTGTAGCTAAGTTTGCTGTCTCTCACTCCACCACAATGGATGCTTCACTGGGCTGGGCAGGTCAGGAGATTCTTAGAACAATGATCTGTGCTCAGGGTATGGCAGGTCCTGCAGAGTTCCTCTTTTAAGCACCATATATATCTCTGTGTTTGCAATTGGTGGCTTACATGGCATATCCTCTGTTTCCTCTGGTACTCATTTCACCAGCCTAGGGTTGCATTCTACCTTTCATCTATGCCTGCGCTTGTAAGAGTGCATCCTGTGCATCCTACACCCTTTTATTAAGACTGACTTCATGGAAATGTACCCTTGAATTCTCTAACAGTCTCAGGGGTCAATTAGCAATATTTTTGAGCATTTGCATTGTGATGATTCTCACATTCTTTGGATATCTCCTTAGCAAGATTGGTTGCCTGTCATCCAACCTCATTCTTAACATGAAACCTTCCTTTCCTAAACCCTAATAGTTGGGATTGTAAGGCCTTGTCCTCGATGTGTAGACTGGCTAGTTTTTTCTTGTCTGTTTTTGTCCAAGGTTCAATTTTGGGGATTCTACTCAGGGCTGGCCCTAATGTTTTATTCTTTTTCATGACCACATCACGTTGTCACTGGGGTTTATTTACTAAAACTGAAAAGTGCAAAATCTGGTGCAGCATAGAAACCGCTCCGCTTCCATTCTTTCTTGTCAAAGCTTAATTGAACAAGCTAAAGTTAGAAGTTGATTGGCTACAATACAGAGTTGCACCAGATTTTGCACTCTCTAATTTTAGTAAATCAACCCCAGTGTGTTTCTCCCTTATTTGGTAGTTATGCAACTGAAAGCCCTGTTTTTAACGCAAATTGTTAAACAGTGTAATTTGTCCTTTTATTTTTATTTTTGTTGTCTAGCTGGTAAGTGTGTTTCTGTTATTTGCTCTTTTCAAAGCCATTTTCACGTGTAACCTTACTCCAAAAACTCATTATAAATTTGGGCATTTGCCATTTTTGTTTAGTTATGCCCTCTCACTTTTTCGGTGGTATTTTGGTTTTACATCCTCTCACTGGATCAGATTCAGTGTTCCTTTGGGTGGAGTCATTCCCCCTTTTATCCTGGTCATAAACATCAGGTTGTTCCTCTGTGGCCTTCCCTTGGCATCTTCTCCCAGTCTTGTAGGGGGCTTCTGCTACACATTTGGGTGTTGGTCTTTTAGGTAGTTCTAAGTTGCAAACAGCTCCCAATCCCTTCTTATGGGCCCTTCAATGGCCCACCCCCTCAGCTGCACTATGTTTGAATATCCTGACTGTTTCTGAATTTCCGTGTCCCTCAATGGATGATAAAAGTTATTATTATTATGCAGAATTTATATAGCAGCTACAGTTTTTGCTTTACAACGTGAGGGCAGACAGCACAGTTCACTTCAATACAGGTGAAATCAGATTGTAAATGATCACCTTGTAAAACAACCCATTCAGTTTAAAACTGAAATAAACGAGAAAAAAATTGATCATGCTCTCTCTGTTCTCAGCTGCATAAGAGCTGGGGGAAGGAGCAGGAACAGTACACTGATCGTCCCAGTGAATGATTGTGCAGGGGAGGTGTGTTAGGACAAGTCTGATCATTGGAGGAAAGCAGGCTGAGTTCCCAGCATAGCTACAGAAGAGTGCACTCTCATGCCTAATGTGGTCAGTTTTTAATAGGAAAGCAGTGGGACTGATAGGAACACCAGAGATTTCACACAAAGGAGGCAATACAAAGAGAACAGGATACTTTTTCATACAAGTACATGGTACAGAAGGCATATATCAGGAATATAAAATACTGGGGTAACAAACACTTCAATATAAGACAATCCAAATGTAAGCTTACTTGAAAAATCCCATTTTGTGTTGCCTGTCTGCTGGCCATCTTTTTTCACAACTTTCTGAATTCCCTGAATGTTTTGCAGCTTCTCCTCTGCTCCATATCCCATGGTACCTTGCTTCTTGCAAGCGATGATTCGTGTTCTTACCATGCCCCCTGAAGCTCCTCTTCTCAGCTCAGTAGTTCAGAAGGCAAGCTCTGTGAAATGTGTGACACCGCAGTGTGTCCTAACAGGGCATAGTGATTTTGTGTTGCAGAATTCAAGGAAGTAAATGTATGGGGATCTTAACAAAGTACGTTTCCAGACTTCAAGATCATTCAGATTAATAGGAGTAGGCTAGACGATCCAAACTCAATGTGGAAATGAATACAGTAAAACCTTGTATTGCGAGCATAATTCGTTCCGGAAACATGCTTGTAATCCAAAGCACTCTTATATCAAAGCAAATTTCCCCATAAGAAATAATGGAAACTCAGATGATTCGTTCCACAACCATTTATTCATAAGTCTTTCAGTTTATAGTCTATATACAAAAATTATATCAATGTGATAGGTTGTGTCATCATAAAATGTCCATCCACAAATGGCAGCCTCCACAAGGGGATTAGAAGCAAAATCCAGCAGGAGCTACAGAGTATAAAAGAGAAGAGAGGCACTTCTAAGTGTAGCAATATGGGGACATTTAATGAAGGTACAACATTTAGCAACTCACATGGTTGATGATTAAAGAGGCACATCTAAGTATGCAGGCATCCGGGGTAAAGCTGTCCACATAGACCATCTTCTGAACCACCGGCTCTCACCAATGTCAGTCTGCAATTGTGATGGGGAAGAATAGCCTGCAGTAGAGTGATCTGAAAGCGAGACTTTGAATCCCTCGTGGAGCGCAGCGTGGAAGGGTGTGATGAAGATGGCAGTGTGGAGGACGGTCTATGTGGACAGCTTTACCCCGGATGCCTGCATACTTAGATGTGCCTATTTTAATCATCAACCTTCAGTAAATGTAACAATATTGCTACACTTAGAGGCGCCTCTCTTCTCTTTTATACCCAGTTGTGACATGACACTACTTGCATATCAAGTCAAAATGTATTTTAAAAATTTGCTTGTCTTGCAAAGCGCTCTCAAACCAAGTTACTCTCAAACCAAGGTTTTACTGTATAACGATTTTAAATTTAAATAATACAATCCATTTTACACAGGTGGTGTGACATTATGTTACAGACTCATATCTATTTTATTATACAACTGTATAATAAAGTGTAAAAAAAAAAAATTTAATTCAAGATATGTTTTATGTTA